>NC_041040.1:2336144-2936144 GCF_900634625.1 Parambassis ranga
ATGATACAGAGACTTTAAAAAATGTGCCCTGAAGAACCACTTCTAAAAAAAAAGTGCCAAATATCTGTCCTCACACAAATGTTGATGATTGTCTGAGTGATATTTATATTTTTAAGTGACATTTATGGGGATATTTGTGCCCATCCAGCTCACCCTGAAACACCAGTAGCAGCAAAAGAGCGTAGTATGAAAATACAGGTAATATACACTGAGCAATGTCGCATTGTCTTTACATACAGTAACATCAAAATATGTCTTCAAATCTGATTTTTACATGTACAAGGTCAAGAAAGGTTTAGCAACGACAGGACTCTACAGTACGTCTGTCAGCGACATTCAGGCATCTCAGCAAAATCCAGCAAACACGTTCTGCAGCTTTTCTCCTTTCGTCTTTCTTCATCACGTCATACTCATTGATAAGAGTTCTTGGTCTCTGTGATCATTTCATTGTGCCTCATAAATGCAGGTTTAAAGCACATTTTATAATTATTAGATAAAAAAAACTGAAATTAAGAACTTCTCCTGTCCACCCACCTCTCTGGACAATAAAGCTAAAGCCAGCAGACTCCAGCTGGAGTTTGTGCCTCGGTTTGTGCGGACAGAGATGCAGCTCTGTGCTTTAAGGCTTACGGTGGTGATTTCTGTGTTTACATATATTTTGTGCAGGTTGTTAAAATTCTGTTTTTTTTCTACACAAATCAGCCATAACATTATGACCCGTGGAGACCCTTTGGACCCCACAGACCTCTGAAAGTGAGCTGTGGTGTCTAGATCATTTAAAGTCCTGTAAGCTGTGAGGTGGACCCACCATAGATTGGTTTGTCCAGAACATCCCACAGATGCAGAACTGGATTGATCTGGGAAATTATGAGGAAAATTTAGTGCCCTGAACTGGTTGTTGTGTTCCTCAAACCACTCCTTAACCAGTTCATTGTACATTCTGCCGAAAAGCGCTATCAGGGAACACTGATTCCATGAAAGGAGGGTATAGTCTGCAACAATGCTAAGCTAGGTAACATCCAAATGAATGGCAGGTTTCCCAGCAGAACTTCCCCAAAGCACATCACAATGTCTCCACCTTCTTCCCACTCTGGTCCCATGTGTTCGTCAGGTAAGAGACCCACTCAGCTATCTGTGTGATGTCAAAGAATCAGACCGGACCTTCTTCCATCACTTCATGCTCCAGGTCTTATGTGTCCTCTGTAGGAGCTTTCAGCAGTGGACAGGGGCCAGCTTGGACACCCCGACTGCTCTGCAGCTGCTCTGTGTGTTCAGACACCAGCAGGACCAGAAGCTGTTCACCTGATGGATCAGACCACCTCTGGCCTTCACTTCCCACTTGCATCTACGATCCTTGGCTAATTCACCCCTTCTCCTTCCATGGATCATTTGTGGTAGGTACTGACCACTGTGTACCAGGATCAGAGCTGCAGGGACACTCCCCACAGGCCACGATGACAGGACCAGATCAGTGAATGTTATGGCTGATTGGTGTGTTTAACTGTAAGAATAGTGACGCCATCTTTGTGGCAACTCCAGCCTCATTGGGCCTTTCATCTGGCTGAAGACCAATAACTCTCTTAATGCAGGTATGACGTGTGTGTTCAGATATTCATTCTTTAACCAGCAGTTTTTGAAGTTTATAACATTTTAAATAGTTCTTCTAGGCAAAGGACATTCCACAAGGAGGCATGCTGTTACTGAAAATTATTGCATTACACACAAACCCTTGGTTTCTGTAGAGTGTTTGGATCAGAGAGAATTATTCCATTTATTCCATGGCTGTTCGACTCATGTTGGCACTGTTTGTTTTTTTTAATGATAAATAATACTTTACTTCTTCAACATCAGTAGAAGTTGAAGCCTATTAAGGGCTGAAACCAGCAGCCATCCAGCTATGAGATTTGAACAATAAGGAAATGCAGATTTTTAAAGATGATGTTCACCCGTCTTTCTTCGCGTATCCACAGTCTCACACTTTGCATCACAGAAGCAGAGTTTAGATTATGTCACAACATGAAACAAACGATTACAACAATGCAGCTAAGTTGAATGAAAATAACACTGATGCCTCTGAATGGCATACTCAGTGACTGTCGACACCTTTTCAGTCAGTTTTTGTAAATTCGCCTGCCTCCCAGCGCAGAGCCATGGCACTCTTGCGTCTTCCTCCACTGTAGGAGTCCGGAAACTGTCAAAGAGAAGTCATTGTTTACCTGCTTTCAAAGCACTTCTCCACCTCCTCCACCTCCACCTCCTCCTCCTCCTCCTGCACTTCCACTTCCTCTCTCAGGTTATTAGACTAAAGGCGGAATATTGAAATCAGTTTTATGTGGTAACATTGCTGCTATATACTGAGCAGCGTTCCTTTCTGCTTTTCTACTTGTTATAATTAGCACAGTGGGGATTCAACTCATACAAACAGATCTGTCACTTACTCTGTGATCACAGGATAAAACGGAGCGGTCCATCCTGTAGGCTGTTTTCATTGGTGATGATGGAGAGGACTTACACTTCACTGGTACGTCTACTAAAATGAAAACAAAGATCATCACTGGCTTGAATTTGTATGCACAAAAATATGTACAGCATCATAAGAAACTCTTATTTCTTGTATGCAGCAGTGCTTGAAGGTTTGTAAACCCTTTAAAAATGTCTAGAATTCTGTATAAAGATCCCAGCATGATGTTATCCCATCTGTAAAGCATGGTGGTGGTAGTATCATGGTTGGTGCCTGTTTTTCTGTGAAAATCTGTAGAAGTTTTGGGTCATATTGATGCAGAAATATAGTTCACAAACCTTCAAGCACCAGTGTGCTGTGGTTTTGACTTACCAGAATTATTAAAAGTCAACGTGTCCATGCGATTTGACAGCCCCCTGTCTGTACTGAACCTGTCTTTGCCATACAGGTTGGCCCTCTCTTTCCTCAGCTCTTCTTCCCTCTGCTTCACCATCTTAATCTCTTCATCCACCAGTGACATTGTGCTTCTTGAACGCAGCTTGAAAAACGGGTTGTTCAGGAACATCTTTTCCTGGGGCTGATCACAGGCTTTGTTGAGAGAGAAATCAGAGGCACTGCGAATAATCAGATTGGACGTCTCAAGGATGATGAGGTTGGAGCCGCTGTCCTCTGAGCACCACTCGCCAGACCGAGCTGGCATGTTGTCTTTGCCTTGTCTCGTGCTGGAGGTTAAATCGCTGTTAGAATCCAGAATGATAACGTTGTTTGCGGACACGTCATGTTTCAGGGGTTCTTTAGTGGGTGAGGAGGTGATGATGAACGATGGCGTCAGTGGAGTGCTTATGGATCTGGGCATACCTCGCGATGGAGCACAGTCAGTTGATTTGCCCATTCTGGAGAGACCCCTCTCTCTTTTGAAGAGTTCCTCCCTCTCCATTGATATGCGAATCTCCCTTTCAACTGGTGTTTCTGGGTCATCATAAGGAGACCTGTAACTGGAGTCATCCAAGCCGGAATCTTCTGAGCAAGGGCTGAATTGGGTATAAGAGTAATCCCCGACCAGATTCAAGCTCTCCAGATCTCGTGTTTTCCTAGGAGCTCGTTCAATGTTCCGGACTGGTGTGTACATGAAGCTGTGGCTTGCATGGAAACTTGGCTGCTTGGATGAAGGTAAGACAACCTTGTTTTTGGTTTGCTCCTCCATTTCTCGCCACTGTTTACGAGCTAACTGGAAGTCAACATGCTCTGTGCTAACATTCTCACTCTTGGTCTCCTGTATCACACAGAAATCTTTTGGTAACTTCTTGTCTGTACTGAATTGCTGCTGCTGGTGGTTGGTGTGGTTGTGATTGTTGTCTCTGCAGTTTTCACTCTCGTCTTCAGATATTTTGGACAAACCTTGCAGACCGAGCGGGTGATATTTAACCTCGTGAGGAGGTGTGGGGAAGGGGCCAGTATCTTCAGGTTGTTCCAGGATTTCTTGCGCTTGTGGGACCTCGAAACGTACCTCTTCAAAGTTGTGGTTCTCTTGTTCCTCGTAGTCTGTCACCTCGATTTTCTGCACAAAGAGCTCCTGGGCGCTCAGCTGTAGACTGTCCAAATATGAATCATCATCTTCTTTATTTATAGAAGAGGAGAATATTGATCTCCATTTTTCATCCGTTTCGCTATCTGATGAAGCTGCTGCAATCTCAACTCTCAGGCATTCATCTATTTCATCTGGGTCAGGGTCATGGCAGGATTCATTGGACACGTCCGACATCACTTCTTCTCTGATGCAGTGCTCCAATAGTGTTTCCTCTGTAACGGGAGGTTCGAACAGGACTTCATTGGTGTCTGGATCGTCATCTGTGTACATTGCCAGATTTTGATAGCCATCATCTTCATGAAAATGGTCACCAGACTCCGGCTCTATGTCAGGATCTTGTAAGGACTCAGGGTACATGTCCTGGTCAGGGTACAGCTCTGGCTCAGGGTACAGCTCATAGTCAGGGTCTTGTTGTGTTGCAAGGTCTTGCTCTGGTTCAGGGTATTGTGCTGTCTCAAAGTCTTCATCTGGCTCAGGGTATTCCACTGGCTCAGGGTACTGCTCTGGTTCTGGGACTTGTTCGGGCTCAGGGTACTGCTCTAGTTCTGGGACTTGTTCAGGCTCAGGGTACTGCTCTGGTTCTGGGAGTTGTTCAGGCTCAGGGTATTGCTCTGGCTCAGGACACTGCTTTGGTTCAGGGACTTCAGGATCTTGCTCTGGTGTGTCCTGCCTCTTGCGGTGTGCCTCGTTCTCATAAACGCTGTCAGCACTAGAGAGTGTGTCAGACACAGAAGAGGTGACTGACTCGTTCCTGTTGAGCTCCTCATGCTTCGGTTCTAATATCAGAGCTTCCTTTTGATCCTGACAGGGCGTTTCAGAGCAAACACCGCTGCAGTCGATCTTGTCTACCTCGATTGTGTCGGATGGCTCGTCAGTTAATAAAGTGCCTGGCGTTACCTCATCCCTCGGGGAGTCAGATGAATCTAAACAGACTTTGTCTTCCTCGGCTCTGAAATCCTTCCCCTGCTCAGGTGAATCAGCCACAGTGACCTCCACTTCACAGTCCAGCTTTGATTGTTCAGTCGTTTCCATGGTGATGGAGAGGGAGTTGTGATTCTCACTTGTACTGCAACCTTCGTTCAGTTCTTTTCCATCTGCCTCTATATCCACTAAGGTAGCTTTCTGAAGAGAAGAGAGAGAGAGAGAAAATAAAGACCTTTATTGTCTGGGAGGTGGAAAAAAAGCAGCAGATTTTCAAGGATTTTTTGGACATTTATTTGTGCTAACACAGCACATTACAGTAATTAATACACTATAATTTATTGTGAAGTGAATATAGAAGCTGGTGAAATCAGACTACAGTGGTCATCATCGTCACCAACACCACAGACAAGACCACAGTCCCCCCTTAGAACTCTGTGACGGTCACACCAAAGTTTCTTTGGCAAATGCTTCAGAAGTGCAATGAGCCTGCTGAACGTGTCCATGGATGACACTTAAAGGATCGCTGCCAGCCGGAGAAACACTTTCAATTATGTATCTGTGGAGACAGAGGACGTCTGGAGTGTGTGTGTGTGTGAAGGGGAGGGAGGGCTCTTTGTTACGTGTGCTTGCTGTTGCTGTGCTGACAGAATGTTTCCCTAAGTGGGTTATGTGCAGAAAGAAGAGGAAGAGCATCAAAGCAGCTGAATTAGAAGGCGTTGTGTGGCTCTCCTACGGTACACTGCAGGCCCTGGGCCTGCCTCCCACACACCGCCAATGTGTGTCCTTGCGGGATAATTAGCTGAGCTCCACAATTCTTGTATCCACACACACACACACACACATACACTGACATCCACATTACTATACTAGCCTATCAGTGACTCCAGCAATTCCCTGAGTTTCAGATTTTGCCTTTTTTGGAAGATAAAGCTGCAGCTTCTTTATGTAATGTTGAGTAATATACAGATACAGATGTTGTTGTCACTCACTGGGTGGCAAAAAGTTTGTTGAGTGTCAGCGTGGTGTTGAAAACTGACCCACAAAAAATCAGAAACACGTCTATAGACATCTTTCTTTAAGTTTACATTGTTTCTGGGAGTCTTCATAGTAGATTTCAACATGGAGATCTATAGGGATTGCCTCAATTTTGACCCCTGCCACCAACTGGCCACCCAAGGAACTGCAGCTTTTATTACATGGGTTTCATTGTCTTGATTGTTGTGTATCTTAACCAGTCATTTTCATGCCAAATCCAGCCATGATTACAAAAAACAGAAACGTTAACAAAAGCTCATGATGTCAGGGGACTCGAACCTGAATGAACATGCACCATAATGGACCCGTCCCCTGTCCCATGTTCAGATGGCTTCAGCCCATAAATCACATGGTATGTAAACATAACATCATTTTGTATATCGGGCAATACGACCCTATGATCCATTAGCAGAAACCATGTGTGTTATGCGGTTTTGTATTGATATATATATATTGTGTGTGTGTGTGTGTGTGTGTGTGTCTGTGTGCTGCTTCCCAGCTCTATAGAAAGTCTGAATCTGCGTCACCCTGTCGCTGAGGTCATGTGCTTCTGCTGCCAAGCGTTGGGCCTGCAGCTCTCGGGGGCCTGGGGGCTCTTTTCATTCCAAAGCTCAGAGCTTTTAACAGGATACCCACGCCTGCTGACTCCAAACATCAAACGCCGCCAGCGCCTCGCCACTCTCCACCAAGTCTCTAATCCTTTCGCCTTCCTCTTTCAGTCGCAGTAGGCACATTCCTTACATCAAGCCTGTTCCTGTAAAATGTGACCGAGCAGAAGCATTTAAGCCACGAATCAAGTGAACTATCTCTGAGAATGAAAAGGTGCTTAATGCTCTCTGCATGGGCTGATTCGTGTGTTATATTCTCTACTCATTTCCCCGACGTCTTTGGACCGATTATTGGTTGCCCTTGACAACACAGGGTACAAGTAAGATGTCCTCTTTATGATAGCTGATTGATCCCAGTGATCACCCAGCATTCTGTCACACTCAGCATTTTGCTGATAAATGTTTCACTAACAAACACAAACTCCTACATGGACACGTGCATGTGACAGACTGAGCGCCATGGTGACCATCAACAGGCCTGACACTTGCACGTGTGATGCTCAGCTGTCGCCTCCTCCTCCTCCTCCTCCTCACCACCTCATCACCAAACTGTTAAATGTGATTGGAAGAAGTTCTGAATTTTAAAAGCAGCTCATTACATTGTTCAAATCAGACAAATCATGCTTTCACCTGCTGGAATGGACGTCTGCATTTATGAATATATTTGTCAATCTCCTTGAGTCCAATCAAGGAAACACGATTGGAGATGTGTGTCGGAGCTACTTAACTAAACCACTCAAACTTCTGCATAGATTTACATTTCAATGAGGAGGGTTTTGACAGCCTGTCCTCAGCAGCAGGGCATAAAAAGAGCTCCGTATTTTCAGAGGCCTTTTACAAACCTGCATTAAGACCTTGTATTGATGATGGAGAGACAGTCTGTCTCATAAACTCTCCTTGATTTACACCCGCTGCGTATCAGACATGTAACGCAAGCTGCTGTGAAATCCCATTTTCATCAATGAGAGTATTTACACCACGTAGCAGCGTGTTTCAGAAGTGTAGCTAGAGAGATATATGGCGTTTCTATTTTAGAGGTGTGTCCTGTGCCTAAGACGCCTCAATCTGCACCAACCAGATCGAGCAGACAGGAAGTCAGGCACCAGAACACCTCATTTAATGTCACAACGGCAGAGAAACACAATCACAGCCATGTACGAGGAGAGGGTCAGTTTGGATGTAGAGAAGCATTTTACATGATATAACATGCTTTCATGAGGACAACATCAAAGAGGAAAAGGCAGGGAGAGAAGCAGCAGCTGGTCTCAGAGTGGAAGGTGAGAGGCTGCCATGTGTGTACGTGTGTTGATGGAGGAAACGGACGTGCTCTGTAGCCCAGCCTAATCCATGTGGAGAGGACATTAACCCTCAGGTCAACAGGCAGGTTACTAAGTGATGCTGTGAATCTTGCGGGAGCTTGTAACATGCGCACGGATACACCGAATACTCCGAATCACCTTTGGTATGAACTGGTGTCGCACTGGAGATGCACAAAAACGGTGCACAAAAAAGCGACACTTATGTACGCGCCTGTTACACAGCCGGTGTAGATCCAGGGTCTCAGAGGGGTCCAGGTCTGGAGCCTGTGCTGTGTGACCACGATGAGTCCTGCCATGCTTCCTGACTGTCCTTCCAGGTTTAATAACACCTTTTTAAAATAGTTTCAGCAGATCTGGACCCATCTGAAACAGATGAACATCAAAAAGCTTCTCACTGCTGAGGCCTGGTGATCCCTGCAGTCATTATCCAGTGTTACTTGTTTGCTTTTTAAAATTCATGCTGTTATTTCCTCTTGGCCAATCAGTGAATGTCCAAACCAAACCAAGTACTGTTTTATTCTCTGACACTGTTGACATCATAACTTTCCCAACTTTCCCAATTCCCCACATAATCAATAATACATGCCGAACCCAACTTACTGCAGCACATTTCCTCTGAGCGCCTGCAGCCACTGACTGCTGTGAATGTAAAACTAATGTACATAAAAAGCTTCCGCTTCAGCAGCTTTTTTATCATCATCTTTTGTGTGATTTTTTTTAGTAAAAAAATGCTTTGAAAGCATCACAGCGAGTGTCCTCTGCAGAGAACAGAGGACAGCTCCGACTTCAGCGTCATAGATTTTAACTGCAATGTTTCCATCATAAGCGTGATTCCAATCTGAACACATCCAGGCCTTTGTTCATATTAAACGCCACATTGTTAAGCTCTGACTTTTCACACATATCTCCTGAAACATCACGTCTCACACATGTCATCTGCTTCATCTACAACAGAAAATGTGATATTGTTGAGGCTGTGTAAGAAGAAGAACAAACACAAAGCTCCACTGTTGGCCTTTGCTGTTTCATGAGTTGTTGTTTTCCTCTTGTTTTGTGTGCAGATTGAAAGGTAAAGCTTCCATCCATCCATACCTCCACCTTCTGTGCACTGTAGCGAGTGTATCAGCACCTGGCCTGGTGATGTCAGGCGAACTGCACCTTCGGACGGGTGGTTGTCGGCTGAATGTGACTTGTATGGATGTGTTGTTGCATTTTTTACATGTGCTGTTTGAGTGGAATTTGTTACCGTGATAACACAATGCTAACATCGCTAAACATCAATGCACGAATGCACACAGTCCAATCTGTAACCTGTAATCTGTAATTTGGGTCCAACAGCTCTGCACTAAAACAGCAGATGTTCTCAAAAACCTGTTGACGTAGCACAAAAGGAAGCCGTACCTACCGTCAGCAGGTGATAGATCATCCACAGAGAAATCATGCCTAGAAAACACAAACTGCAGCAACACTGCTCCTGATGACGCCTCGACCGAGCTGTAACTGAGCGAATCTGAACTTTGATGGCAATCTGTGTTAAAGTCACACACACACAGGACACACACACACCAACAGCAGTATTGGCAGAACTGTCATTAAGATGACGCTGAGAGCGGAGATGAGTCTGCCTGAGGCCATTTTCTAACGACAGACACACGCAGAGCCGTTCAGTTTGTGACTGTGTGACTTTCCAAATCATAATGTACACTTCACCGCAAAAATGTCATCAAGTTAAAGACATTCGACTCTCCGTAGCAAAAAAAATGCGACATGAAATAAAATCTAAAACAGATGTAATGTTAGTCAGACACATCCAGGACACTGTGCCACCCTGTCGTCAGCAGGAAAACGTAACCACAGGTTGATATTTTCGGCCCTTAAAAACAATCACTTGTGTATCTGCCGCCCACGTGTCACATGTGTTGTTGTGGGTGGGACTCGTCACGGTGGTAGATGAAAATGAAGGTGTTTATTGTTATGCGTGCATGAGTCTTTACCTAAACCTACCCTGTTTTTACTTTTTAAATCCAAGCGCAGAAATGAAATCAAGTGTCATTAACGTCTCATTAGATTAAATAAAGGAGAAAAAATAAAGAGAAATGTATGATACTCATTTGTGTATAATGCACATGTGTTTACACTACATACACGGTGCAAAGCTTTAATGCAGGAGAGTGAAAGAACACTCAGAATGTGTTTCATTGATATTTGAGAGACTTTACTTCACTATTATTTTCCACCTGTCAGCTTCGAACAAAAAGCTGAAGGCTGCCGGGGCTTTCTTTGTCATCAGAGCAGCAGGATTTAAAAAAGAGAAAATTCATTAGAATGACCTTAATAGCCACCCACCCACACACAAACACACACACAGACCCACTCACCCACATGTGTGAATGCTCGTGTCCACACAGCGAGCACTCAGGGATGCAGCTGCTGATCTGACTCTGTGCTTCAGCCTCAGCATGGGAGCTGTAATGGATGAAGGTTCTGTCAGATGTGATGGAGAATGATTTGATGTGTGTGTGTGTGCGCAGCGACACACTGCACTGACGCTTAAGATTTTTCACTTTGTGTTGTAAAAGCCTTGAAAAGCTCCAGCTCTTTACAACAAGCATCCACATGCAATCATTGCAGCAGCTTGTGTAAGACAGCTGCAGGCTCCACATGTGATGCCATCAGTTTATACTCAGAAGCAGCGTATGAGTATTATTGATATGAATCTATTAGAAATTGAAGGTACATACATTACCTCAGAGGAGGCGATATGTAAGCAAACTAAAAGTGACTGCAAGGCCGACAGCACAATCATAAGTCATACTTTGTGTGGAGTGGATTCATTCGTTGGTTGGATGATTGATGGCCGCCAGCAGCACTGACCTCACAGGTACATTAAAAGCAGCTTTTGCCACAAATATGACCAACACTTTGACATGTCAGAGCTCACAGACACTCTTATCCCCTCTGTGCAGCATGGTGGTGGTAGTATCATGGTTGTGTCTGTTTAGCTGCATCTGGGCCATGATATATTCTGAATAAAGACATCTGTCTGTGAGCTAAGGAGCAGCAAGACAACGAGCCCAAACACACAAGTGGTTCTACAACAGAACAGTTCAAGAAGAACAAAGTTCATGTTCTGAAGTCAAAGTCCTGACCTTAATCCACCTGAAATGTTGTGGAAGGAGCTGAAACAAGCAGTTGATGTGAGGAAACCCAGCAACATGTCAGAACTGAAGCTGCTCTGTACTGAGGAATGGACTCAGACTGCTCCAAGCTGCTGTGGACGACTGATCAGCAGCTACTGGAAACCTTTAGCTGCTGTTATTGCTGCACAAGGAGCTCACAGCAGACACTAAGAGCAGAGATTCACACACTGAAATAATGGATCATTTCTCTTTTTGTCTATTTCTCTGCTGATGTTTTTGCTTCATAATTAAGCAGACATATAAATAAATTCACATGCTGTAGCTGTAGCTGTGGCAGCATCCCACGTCCTCTCCACTCATCAAACACACACTCAGTCCACAGGACATGAACAGGTGAGTGCGGTGAGCATCGCTGTGTCTCACCTGCTCCCATCTGCTTCACAAAGAGATCTGAACTGTTCTCCCTCTGACCGTCGCTCTGTCGGCTCCCACTTTATGCTTTATGCAGTATTATTTCCCAGTCCTGTAGGAGAACCTTGGCCTGACATAACCCTGCACATTTGTTTATACCGATGTTGCGCTATTTAGCACAAGATCCCAAAGAAAAGCAAACATCAGCAGCTGACTCCAGATCCGAGCATAATCACTGTACAGGTATGAGATCAGACATGACGAGCCGCCTCTTTAAAAGTATGTTTTTAATCGTCACACTGGATTAAATCAAAATCATCACTGCTCAGAAACACACTGCCAAACACCAAAAACATGATCCTCTTCATACAAGGACAGTTTACCCTCACTGCTCACACACACACAGACCACTGCAGCCAGTCGATACACAGCATATTATCAACCTAATAACTCTGAAGCTTGCAGCGTTCGCATCAATGCCCAACACATGACGTAATTTCCATTTTAGCTGCTGTAGCAGATCACGCAGAGCGGATCCATTCTCTGACTGAGGAAAATCTTTGCCAACTTTCACATGTGTGTGTGTGTGTGTGTGTCAAGGGACCTACCTGAGACAGTGTGACGGGCTAACGCAGAGGACTCTGCTCTGTATCTGAGTGCACCCTCACACTGGCAGCTCTGCCTGGCTGCGTCTGCCTCTGATTGGACGGCTGATGGAAGAGGGGGTGCGCTGAAGGCAGCCAATACTGGAGCTCTCTCTGAAGAACACACATTGAGGCTGAGAGGAGCTCATCCTGTGCTCATGCACACATTCAATCCCGCAGCGGGGATGATTCCAACCACCTGCTTTTATTTCTTTCTGGAGGCAGGAAGAACTGAACGCCTTATTAGATATGTGCTCATTTAGTTTGGGTTGTAGGTTAATTAAATGATTCTGAGGACAGAAGTGTGTGAATCCTTTTAGAAAATTCTACATTCCTCCATCAAATTTTAGTGTCTGCTGTGAGCTCCTTGTGCAGCAATAACAGCAGCTAAAGGTTTCCAGTAGCTGCTGATCAGTCGTCCACAGCAGCTTGGAGGAGTCTGAGTCCATTCCTCAGTACAGAGCAGCTTCAGTTCTGACATGTTGCTGGGTTTCCTCACATCAACTGCTTGTTTCAGCTCCTTCCACAACATTTCAGGTGGATTAAGGTCAGGACTTTGACTTCAGAACATGAACTCTGTTCTTCTTGAACCGTTCTGTTGTGTGTTTGGGCTCGTTGTCTTGCTGCTCCTTAGCTCACAGACAGATGTCTTTATTCAGAATATATCATGGCCCAGATGCAGCTAAACAGACACAACCATGATACTACCACCACCATGCTGCACAGAGGGGATAAGAGTGTCTGTGAGCTCTGACATGTCAAAGTGTTGGTCATGTTTGTGGCAAAAGCTGCTTTTAATGTACCTGTGAGGTCAGTGCCGCTGGCGGCCATCAATCATCCAACCAACGAATGAATCCACTCCACACAAAGTATGACTTATGATTGTGCTGTCGGCCTTGCAGTCACTTTTAGTTTGCTTACATATCGCCTCCTCTGAGGTAATGTATGTACCTTCAATTTCTAATAGATTCATATCAATAATACTCATACGCTGCTTCTGAGTATAAACTGATGGCATCACATGTGGAGCCTGCAGCTGTCTTACTCAAGCTGCTGCAATGTGTGTTTGGGCTCTTTGTCTTGGTGAAATGGGTAAAATCAAATGAATAGCTGTACAGATCTCCTGTGTGTGGATCACTAAGTGTATGTGTCTACATCAGTCTTTTTAAGCTTCAGCGATCACTGGTGTCAATCTCATTGATCGTGCTCTTTTTCTAAAGGAATCAAAACAAGGTTGTCTCTTTGGAAGAAGGTGGAATGTATTTACACTACATTAGTCAACATCGATATATAACACCACATAGATCAATTTAATATTTCAGAGTCGACCTGTTCTTGCTGTCCCCTGTGTGCTTATGGTGTTGTCAGTCTGTGACCATTATGCTGATAATGTGTCAAACGTTGCCTGTGAGAGTAAAATTGGAGCCGGACAGCAGACAGCAGTCCCTCCTTTTGAAAAGCCTCCCAGCAGTTTATGCTCTTTCCTCATTCACACTCACATCTTCTGATGCTGAACTCCTGTTTTCAACAATTTTCTCATCTTTCAAACTTTGGGCTGTTTTTGTTTTTTTCCTTTTTACATAATATCTCCCCCTCCTGTAATACTGGTGTGCAGGACTGCAGAAGCCTGAACATTAGCATGCAGCATTTTCCTTTCTCCTGAGAATAGATTAGAGTAGAAATAAAATAATAATTGCGTTGATGAGTGGTGAGAATAACATTTAAATGTAAAGTGTAAGCGTGCCTCCAGGAGAACAAAGTGAAACGTGTTCACACTGTGGTTAAGTGCTCCTTCAGAAAACAGAGCAGCCGCCTTGCTGTGAACATTGAATTTCTGTAGCAGTAATAACAATGGACGCTCGTGTTTTCTCGGGTTTTGCAAATGCATAAAAAATTGCTGTTATATAACTGTATCCTTGTGGTTTTTTCCCACCCTCCTCCACGATTTTTCATAATGCCACAGAGAGAGAGAGAGAGAGAGAGAGAGAGGGAGACGCAGAGAAAACAACCAAGGACGAGTGTTTTACATGAGGAACAGAACAACGCTCAGCTGTCGCTGCTTCTGTCCGTGCAGACGGGACTCAGAGCAGCGCTGCTGTTCAGACCTGCACTGTACGAGCACTCACATGCTGCCATCATGATGTCAACAGTAATCAGCCCATCCTGAAGCCATTCTGCAGTAAATACAAGCAGCTATTAGTCTGAAAATTCTCACAATACATGTCCACAAAAAACTTTACATCACTTCCAACCCGGCCTCACCTCATCCCTCATCTTGTTCTGTGACAGACGCCGTTTATCAGATGGTTTCTATTCTATGTGAACCAATTATGTTGCTGCCTGCAGGACATCCTGCATCCTAACACATAAAATTTAAAAACATGATGCAATGCATGTTGGAGCCCTTCATGTGGTCAGTGTGCACCAAGCAGTGGGCTGAACTCTGTGACTCTGTCACATGATGCAGTGATGCTGTGCTGCTACTTCACATTCACACTTGAAAGGTACAACCAACAGGAGCAGCTTCAGGAGCCGAGGCTGGGAGTCGAACCAACAACCTGAGTGTACAACCACACTGTTTAACAGAAGGAAAGATTTGTGTTGATGAGGAAACCTTTTTAATGGCAAAGGAACAGCACACAGGACACAGTTTACAGGAAGTTACACAAAATGATGGCACAAATGTACAGTTGAAAACAGCCACTGCTTCAAACACAGGGTCACTTAAAAAGCTGTAGTTTGTTTGATTGGAACTAGAAGAGTTATCGTTGCTTTTTACACAAACGATTGGAGACTTTGAGGTTTCTGATGGAACATGAAGGCGTCACCCTTCTATTTCTGTTCAGACCTCATGACCTGCAGTCACAGGACGAATGTTAAGTGTATTCTGCACGTTTTATACTGCACTATGGTGCCACTCGGTGCACATACTGAGCGTGCTCTCTGCTTGTAGCCATGATGGTTCTGTTTCCATGGAGGTGCAGGACTTTATGTTGCAAATAGAAATGTTTTTCACAGAGCTTCTAACTCTGCCCTGGTTAGACTGGACCCTCTCTGTAATGACTGTAACAGGCCAGGGGGTGGCAGTAAAGCTATGTGAAGCTTCAAAGCAGAGGGACTGTTGGACACAATGTGTGTGGCTGTCAATCAGCACCAAACACTGACACTGCATGATGAAGCCAAACAAATGACAGGAGGTAGGAAGTGCTGTTCCTCCTAATGCATGTGATGTGCAGGCTGTGAAGTACTCTATGTTGGACAGGCAGCAGGTTAGGACACACACACACCTATTAAGCTAAGTAAAGGCTTCTTTTGGAGCTCGGTTTGACAGCAGCTGTCCGGTTTTATCTTCCTGTGGAGCAGAGCTTCATCTTCCCCATGCTGATGTTGTCTGCGGGCTCGTCCACCGCCGGGCCCTGCAGGTAGGGGCTGTGCTTCCCAGGCTTGTGGATGAATGTTGGCTTGTGGAGCCCGTAATCCTCCCAGTTTGTGTATGCGTCATCAATAATATCTCTGCATCGTGTCACCTGTGCTAGACCCACTTTAGGTTGGAAGACTCTGCTCCTGTAGCCCTCTGGGTGGTATGAGAGAAACTCCTCCCTCTCATTCTCTTCATCACTGTCAGCTATGACCACCAGCTCCGCCTGGATGTCTTCTTCCTCGTCGTCCTCTGCGTTCTCGTAGCCCATGAAGATCATGGTGACGGGTTCTGACTCCAGCTCCTCTGGCAGTGTGTTGACGAGGTTCAGGGAGGTGTTGTTTTCTGCATAGAATGGTGAATATCTGCTAAAATCACCTGAGCTTTCTAACAAAGTGTCAGGATCAGACCTGTGGCTGGCTACCGAAGGACTGCGGCTATCCACGGCTCTGTAGACCGGCTGTAAGGGGGCAGGCATTTGTTCAGATCTGGCTTTAATGGATACCAAAGAAGCTTGGTTTGTACTGCTTGTACCCATGTTGGCGAGTTCTTGTGTTTTAGCATCAAGCTGTCGCTGAGCTGGATGATTGTCACTCCCAGAGTGTCCTGGAATGTGGGCGGACAGCAGCTTGACTTCTTCTCCAGACCTCTGGCCTCTCGGGGGCGAGTCTTTATGGATGAGTCTTGGGTTTGGTGAGTTCTGCTCCTCCTGGTCTTTGAGGATTTGAGTTCCATTTCTGGCTGAGATGGAGGGTGTTGGGGTTTGCCGCGGGGTTTTAGTGGGCGTCCTGGGCGTTGACGGTCGGCTGGTGCCTGTGTAGGGTGTAGCATAGACGGGCTGATGGTACTGCACGCCCGTGGGCACCTTCTCATCTGTGGCCTGACGCAGAAGCTCCTCTACCTCTGTGAGTGTCAGCTCTCCGACAGATCCGTTCTGTGTTTTAGCTCCGTCTGTGTGCAGCGCATACACCGACTTGCGCCCGTCTTCGTACACCTTTAACCCCCTCTGCTCGATGGTTTCTGGGGCAATGGCTGCTGTAGAGACTACCTGACTTTTTCCTGTTCTCTTATCATGTTCCACACTGATCTCCACTGCAAATGTAGCTGGAACGGAGAAAAGATGCAGATGAAGTTGAAGAAGTGATCTTGTTTTAACAGTGATTTTGTGATGCATCTCTTAATTAGCAATACAAATTCAATGCAGTACTAAAAGCATGAGTCTGTCTGCACTCTGATCAAATCTGAACTTCTGAGCAGAGTTCTGACATGCTTGGCACAGAAATGTGCCGTACTGCTTGCTGTGAAATGTAATTGCTTCATAATTTGCATCCTGGTGAAATGTGAAATTACAGCTTTTAAAATAGCATAATGGAACCAAAAGGCGTTTTTTTTCTGTCAGAGCAGCCGGGCTCCTGCAGACAGCTACGCCTCATGAGAACAGAGTGGATGTCTCCATAACCATGAAGCTGAGAGGCCGCTGTGTAAACATCCTGTCCTGACAGAGGCACAGACACACTGTCAGCATGTCCAGTACCTTTCTTTGGCTCGTCACGAGCAGGCTGATGTGCAGCACGGCTTTGTGTCGGAGCCGGTGGAATAACGATATCTGGGAGTGTTGAAGGCTGAAGATGTGACGCGTCTGAGGAGAAAGTCTGATCAGTAAAATAAATGAAAGCCAAAAACATCACATACAGAAACAGCATGATGCTACATTAGTATTTAAAGATTATCCTCTGCTTTCAGAGCAAAAGAAGATATGAAGCTCTCATTTAGTGTCGTAGAGGTGGATTAGTTCTACATTATTACAGCCAGCTCCACATATACAGCTTACAGAGCTGCACAGAAGCTGATGTGTTCTTGTTGAGACGTCAAATGTTAATTAATCAATGTATTCTCACAATTTATCAAGCTGTTATCACAATATTGATATTCCAACATAACTAAAAGCAAATTTGTTAAAACACCAGGAGATAACATCATGATTTGTTTTCATGATGGTAATCAAATGTTTTAGTGCTGACAGGCTGCCTGAGGTTCTGAACTGACTGAAGGAACGGGTCCAGAAACAGCTGCAGTTGTGCTCAAAGTGTTTATGAACTCTTTAGAATGACCCAGACCAAGGGCGTAGTTTTGGCATAGATGGAGGTGACGCGTCCGCACCAATGTCCAGCGATCAGTGGTGGAATGTAACTAAGTATTTGTACTTAGATACTGTACTTAAGTAAATTTTGATGTATTTCTACTTTACTTAAGTAAAAATAATAGTGCATACTTTGACTCCATGTTGCAGCTGTTACCTGTACTTTCTCCTCCACTACATTTCTACAGTGTCTGTAGTTACTTGTTACATGTGATGAACACATGAACACGCATGAATGAACACGCATTTTTGTGTTGTTTTTCCCTCCTGACTTTGAATAAAGGAGCTTTTGTTAACCTTAATCGCTCCGTGCCTCCGCATTTGCGTCCTCCTCCTGACGAACCCTGACAAAGCCCTTGATATTAAGATTCTGACTAGGTTATATTAAGGGCTCTGGTCCAAATGTAACACATATGGCCATGTGATTGGCTGTGATGCTGTCACATGTGTAGCTACGTTGGTTGGCAGCACGGAAAAAACACATGTTGTTGGAATTTTATGTCCCCACCAATGTCAAAAGCAAAACTACACAATTGACCCGGACACCCGAAAAGACACAAGGAGAGCCCCATCAAAGAAAAGAGACAGAAGTACGTGAACACAATATCAGTAATGCTATGAGATCATTAATACCACTATATGTGCTGAGTAAATATTAATCTGAGTGAGCCATTATTAAAATCAGTTTCATTGTGATTAATCAGACAAGTAAGCAGTGAGAGAGTATTTGAAGATAAAAAGGTCTTTACCTGCTGAGAACTCTGCGTTTATCTCCTACATGTGAAGACAGAGTGGTCAAAGTGCTGAACAGATGCAGGAAGTCACACCCACCACAGCGGCGCCCCAGATTAATGGTGTTTAGCATCAGCAGTCCGTCACTTTAAAGTCACAATCATTTCTTTCAGTCTAAATCCAGACAGCAGCCGCACAGCAAATCATGCACATTAGTCCTTACACTGCACACCCACCATGAGAGGAATCCATTTATCTGCCACCTTATTCACTCAGAGAGCACCCACACAGACCTCAGCCAGCGCAGCTTGTGAAGTCAAGCAGAGATTAGAGGAAGGCAGCGTGGAGTCAGGAGAGAACGACATTTGGTCAAAAAGATGTCAGAGCCCAGAGCTCCTGTTTCACTTTAATGCACTCGTGAATACAAGATGTTTGTTCATCCCAGCAAAAGAACAGCAACAGCTGTCGAAGCTGACGGCACGACTCAGCAGAAGTTTTAATTTAACCACTGACAAACACTAATGAAGCAGTGTGAGTGTGTTACTGACAGCAGCACAGCAAAAACACACAGGCACACCTTCACTTATTCCCAGACAACAGCTAAATGTTTCAAAGTTGTCGTTTATCTTTGTGCGCAGGCTTTTAGTGCTGTTAACACACAACCCAGGAATTAATGATAAGCAGCACAGATCAGAGCCAGACAGCACACAGAGGACTGAAGGATGATGCAAGCCTACCTTGATGATGTCCTCAGCTGTTCTCTCCACCTCTTTTAATCGCTTCAGAACTGCTTCCTCATTAGCAGAGATGCTGAGCTCTTGTGCTTCCAGAGTCTCGACCTCCTTCTCTATTCTGTAAGAAGAAAAAATAAATATATTATCTGAGCAGACGAACAGTTTTTAGACCATTTTAACCAGCTCTGAAAGCAAAACAGGGCCTTCCAGACATGTTCTGCTGAGGTTAAATCAGACAACACTGCACTTCAGCACAAGTCTTCCGAGATCAGAAGAGAAAGAGCAGCAACAAAATGAGCCAGACCACACAAGTGGTTCTACAAAAGTTCGTTTGACCTTAATCTGAATGAAATGTTGAATATACTGCAGTGACCTTCCAACTGAGAGTCAGTGTTTAATCTGTGTGCAAATGTTCTGTGTAGCTTGTCATTGTCTAAGTAGCAGGGTTATGTAATGAAGTGAAGGACTTTGACTGGCACACACGCTGCTGAAAGCGAGCACAGGTCAATCCCTCTGGTCTTAATCCCACGCTGTGGACTACGTAAACACAGGTGAAAGTCTCTGGGCCTAATGCCACACTGCTTCACACCGTAGACTGTGTAAACACAAACACGTGTGCAGTGCTGCAGGCTGTGACCACCTGTTGACCTCAGGTCCTGCTCCACCTCATTGTGTTTGGATTAGGTGGGGTGACAAAATTCCTGCTAAAGAGCTCCAGCCATTTTAATAATAATAATAATAAGGAGGTGTGTTGCTGTTTGTGTCTTAGTCCGCTTGAGTTTCTGCAGCGGCCTGTTTTCTCCTCACGGATCTCTGCAGTCTCAGTCTTGAAGCAAATATAAACGCCTTCACCCACAGAGTGTCAGTTCTCGCCTGATGTGGGCAGCTCTTTGTAGGTGCTCTCAGTTCGGGTTACCTGAGGATGTTGCTCTGCAGCTGATCACTCTGCTGCTGTTCATCCTGAGCCTGGAGCCTCATGGCCTCCTGCTCCTCCTCCGACTGCTGACTCAGACCGTCCATCAGCCACTGCTCCCTCAGGGCCTTTTTCTGTTGGTCAAACACACACAGGACCTTCAGCTGCTCCTTCCAGCCTCATACTGCATCTGTGTTTATTAATACTGAGATTACACTTCTTGCTGTCAGTTTCTTTTTTGCCCCCTAGTGGTCATACTTCTACTAAGTGGAATTTTAAAAGAAGAAGAGAGGCTGTATAGGCAGCCATGTTTGACTCTCTTGGAATCAGCATTCACGACACAAATCCAGATATTTGGCTGATCTGCAGGAAACAAGCTAGGTTAACTTAGATAAACAGTAGAAGGCCCAGAATGGCGCCTTGGGGAATTCCAGGTGTAATTTGTTGTTCCGCCATCTCCTTTGCATGTGTTAACTATGTGTGACTTTCTAATTTTAGTCCTTATAATGTGCATTGCAGGCAGGAAGAGGTGGATTAATGGAGGTGAACACTCTCATTTTGCTCGCAGTGTTGTTGGAATGAGAACAATATTAGTGTTACATAATGCTAGCGCAGAGGGACTCCAGGTAATATCTGTGAAATTGAAGCTGACCTTGCCTCTGAGTTCAGAAATGAGATTTCAGACAATAAATAAACCTTCATTACAGAGTTCCTCAGCAGGGCTCTCACAGAGACATTTCTGCAGTGTCGTGCTCTTTATTACAGCGCCATGTTCTCCCATATTATTATTATTATTGTGAGTAGTACCTTTATGTACTGGAGCTTTAATTTCTCCTCTTCAATCTGTCTCCTCTTCTTGGCGATGTCCTCTTGGATTCTTCTTTTGTCCTGTCAGGATAAATCAAACGCACGTTTGCATCATGTGTACGTTTTACCGCGTGGAAACTATTCCACCTGTTGTCTGACTCGTGCTGACATCTCAACCTTGAGCTGACAGCTGGACACCAACAGCCAGAAATAGCAGAAAAGGAACACAGCCTTGATGACTTGGTCTGACTAGCCGGATGCAGACAGTTGGTATACATGGCTGCCATATTGGTCACATGCTCTCATCTCATTCTTGTTTCCCACTCCTAACCACTCCTATCCATGTTTTTTTTATAGTAGAACTAGCACAATCAGTTAAACTAGTTTAGGGACATGCAGATGTTACAGTAGTGGGCCTAGAATAGAGCCTTGGGGAACTCCGAATTCTGCACAAATCCTGGATCCAAGAGACATGTCGGAGTTCTCTGTTCTCGATGTTTCCACTGTTGCAGGGAACAATGAGCACACATGCTGAAAATATAAGGTGTAAAACACCCATGCACTGTTCGGGTTCAGAAGGTTAAAGACAAGGGAGATTAGGTCCCCTTTGTCCGTCTTAGTCACAAACACAATCCTTAATGGCTTTAATCATAAAAACGGACATGCTTTGTTGATGGGCATCTCACTCTTGGTTGCTAAAATTAGCTCCTGGATCCAGGATCAGTGTGGCACTATAAGCCCCAGTGAAAGGGGATCTCCCTCGTGACGTCTGCTGGTATTTATAGTTGTGTCTCTGTCTCTGTCTCCCTCAGTGATGTCAGGGGACTGAAATGTCTGGACCATGAAAACCATTTCACAGACAACTGCCGCTATGATCATTGACGGGGAGAGGATAACTGATTTAATGACCCATGTCACTCACCGTGTGATGTCAGGTGGTTTTCACATGAGTCTGATGTGCATTCGGAGCAAATCCTGAAACTACAGTCTAGAACCAGTGATGGGCCCTGAGTGTGAGTGTGGAGAGTGTGGGTGTGAGTGTGGAATCTTTGCTTAATAGCTATGCTATTAAGCAAAGATTGCATGGTAGCAGATTCATTTACTATAGCAAAAATCCATAATACATCTTAAACTTCCTGTGAGCCAGAACACACAAAGGTTTCCTCTCAGCGTGATCATCCTGCATCATCCTGCAGCTACACACCCACACTTTTTATTTTCAGAGTCTGTGCTGCATCGCACCATCCTGCTCGGACTAAACCTCACAGCACTGAGTCACAGGGATGCAGTCCTTCATGATGATGCTCAAAACAAATTCGACGAAGAATCAATTTCCTGAATTTTATAGAGTGGTCAGGGGCAGGCCCCCCCCCCCCCCCCCCCCCGTCACAGAGCACTTACCGTGATCGCCTGAAGTCGCTCCTTCAGCAGGTCAGCCTCCTCCATGATGGCCTGCAGGTAGACAGAGCACACAGTCTGAGACAATGCACAGGTTGACACAATCCAAGTTATACTGTGATGGGATTGAATCTTTAGAATTTGTACTTTAGAAAAAAAAAAAAAAACAGTGCAAAAGTGCAAAATACTGCACTTGGGTTATTAAAAGTGGAATATTTCTGCCTCATTTGTTGCCCTTTCTGCAGGGTTCACAAAGTTTTAGGCACCACCAAAGAGAAGGTTTAGACCTCATGGAGATCTGTCCACTTAGTCTTGGAGGCCATTGTTGGAGCTCCTGTATAAGAAGTGGCCAGGAATGAAGCTAAAATGAAACACTGGAACATTCAATGGTGTCATATCACAGAGGTGTCCTCCCGTTATTAAATACACTCTCAGCCTAAACTGAGTGACCTTGCGAACAGTGTTTGGCCTGTTACCAATGATTTACTGGAGTACATTGTAACACATAATATGGATATGCATACATCAGCTTTGACAGAGACAGGACGAGAGTTAGCATGTCCGTGCCACATGTCAGGGAAGTGACTGATCCAGGCCCGAGGAATGGAATAATCACTGCAGGGAATGTGGCGTGTCTGTGCTGGCGCTCTGAGTTATAATGCAGGACAGTAAATCAGCGCAGAGCAGAATGACGGAGGAAAGTTAGGACGCACCTGACGCCTTCACAGTACAGTCTGAACTGAACTGACAGCCATGTGAGCCACAGTCCTAGTTTAAAACCGACAGAAGAAACATTCGGACCACTGTCATCTAAAGGCCTGAAACCAGCACACACTAAACACAAAACTAAAACCAACATCATGTATAGACACTATAGCTGTAATATATTCTTCTAACTGACCTAACATAGTGTGTTTGTAAGTCATTGTTGGGCCACCTGATCACCAGCACTAGTCACATGCAACTATGTTTAACCACAAGAAGAACAGGGAGTCCTGACAGAGGGCATGACACCCACAAAGCCCTGATCTATGAAACCAAAGAGCCTCAGTGTTTGCAAGCCTTCACACATGCAGTAAATAACATTGTTTATCTTGTAGCAAGAGAGCATGTCGAGATGATGCTGGAGAACAGTTAGTTCCCCTGGTCACTGTGTTAGCAGAAATGTGCGTAGGCTTTGAGACCTGACAAGAGAAGAGGCAGCATCTCTGAAACAGCAGCTCCTGCCTCCTGGAGTCTACTGTCCGTGGTCTGAGGGAGGACTGGAAACAGGATGTGCTGGCACAAATCTGATTCAGTTCACAGCTTACATGATTAAAAGGATCTGCTGCGTGTGTCTTGGAGCCAGCGGCCTCAGCGGGCCGAGCTGCAGCACGTTAGGGAGTAATGGTCATGATGCTTTGGCTCATCAGGGTCTCTAATTACAACCAGACGTGGTCATATGGTGTGCTAACTGCAGACTGTAACCTTTGAGTTCATGTTCAAAGTTCATGTTCTGAAGTCAAAGTCCTGACCTTAATCCTCCTGAAATGTTGTGGAAGAAGCTGAAACAAGCAGTTGATGTGAGGAAACCCAGCAACATGTCAGAACTGAAGCTGCTCTGTGCAGAGGAATGGACTCAGACTCCTCCAAGCTGCTGTGGACGACTGATCAGCAGCTACTGGAAACCTTTAGCTGCTGTTATTGCTGCACAAGGAGCTCACAGCAGACACTGAGAGCAGAGCTTCACACACCGTCGCCACTCACATATATGAAATAATGGATCATTTTCATTAAGAAGTAAAGGACAGAGTTTCATATTTCTGTCTCTCTCACAATGTCTACTGCCTGGTAACATTCAGGATGAGATAACAGAATATAAATGAATAAGCAGCAGCATGATGTTCACACCGGTAGTAACACCTGAGCTGGATAAATGTCGCCCTTTCAATGTTTATTTCTCCTCTTGCTTCTTATTCTTATTATATCCCAGGAGCACATGAGCTCAGGTTTCAGTACATGTAAAGGTGGTGGTGTACACATCAATGGTGGCATTTTCAAAATGTCTGAGGTCTTAATAATTAATGCATGAAGGACTGGTGGCAACACAGAACCTCTGGGGTCTACAGAAAACATTCACAGAGCGGCAGCTTTCTCTGGATGACAGAGGTCAGACTGGTTGGAGCTGATAGAACAGGAACTAAAATAAGCACTGGTTCCGTGTCTGAATGCACAACAACCTTGAAGGATGCTGCCTGGAGCGATGGGTCTCAGTTTCTGCTCTGTGTAAAAGCACAGATCCATAATGCCTTTTATCAGTGCTGCTGCTGTCATGGTGTGGGGGAGGTTTTCTTAGCACACTTTGGACCTCTATGTACCAACCAAGCCTAGTTTGAAGGCCACAGTGTCATCTTACTTTTCTTAATAAAACAGTCAGATTTGTAAGATAGAATATAATGATTGACATTAGTGGGACCTAAAATAGAGCCTTGGGGTACACCACAAGTCATGACAGTGACAGTTAAGTACTATGGATCTGCATGACAGCATTAGTTATTTAGTATAAAGTGCATTGATCTGATGTAACAGAGAAAAGAGGCTACTGAAGGTCATCTGCTTGTTAGCTTGTCCACCTGTTGACACTTTGGGATTCTGATCCTGCGCTGCTGAAAATAGAGACGCCATGTGCATGAAAGAATCTGCATGTGTGCAGCAGGAGAGAGAGAGAGAATGGATGGTGGGAAGAAATCCCTCAACACCTGTCAGTCATTTTGGGTAAACATGAAGTCACATCTTGAATAGTTCAGAAATGTGCTCCACTCCACAAGGGACACACGAGTCAGTAATTAACAGGGTGGGCACACGGCGAACACCGATCTGTGGCTGCCATCACAGCAGCGATGGCTACCAGTTAGTCAAAGTACCGTCACCATTTGAGCCCTGTCCAGAACTTCTTGGCTTGCAGACTGACTTTCAGACTGTGAACAGCCAGCCAAAAACAAAGCTTTGAGGGGAATGCAAAAAGTTAGAGGAAATGGTTCATTTTAATGCTCTAGGGCCTGGCCACCCATTCTGATTCTTTTTCTATGCGATCAGTCTGTTCCAGTGACACAGCACCAACGGCCACAGACTAAACTCCTTCACATTTGGACAGACATACAACTACATCTGGCCAGGCTACACTGCTGTTGGCTGTAGTCGATTTTTAGTCCAAGTAAGTCTAACATCTGGAATCCTCAGGCGTTGTGTAGCAAAGAACCAACATAAAAGAGCCTGCAGACACAAGAAGCTGCACTAAGTATTTTTACAGTTCATCATCATATAATATCTCCAGCTTCTTGAACTTTGTCACTGCTGTTGTGATCTGCTTCTTTGTCAGTAATGTAACCCTCAGTGGGGCTCTGGGGTACCATCTCTCCTGTGCCCTCTGCCTGTAGAGTTTGACTGCGGTCTATGATCCAGTCCCAGTGACATGACCCTGATTCCTCCCTGTCTTGTCTGGCCAAGGTCTTTCTGACTTCTAATCCCTGCTGCTCCTGCCTTAATCTGATCCCTGATGGATTACCAGCACACAAGCAAACAGCATAAGCTTCTGCTAGTCTACAGCACCTATTATCAGGGTGAAATTGGCCTCGCATTAACCCCTAATGTGGTCATTTAAGTGTTATTAATGGACGGATACAAAACAGGAAGTTGTCTTCTTTAAGACAGAATTAACATGATGACCTGTTCTAATTGGCTTTGTGTGCTCCTTTGGTTGTGTTGTTGAAACTCAGCCTAAGGACTGATGATTGATCAGGGTATGAAGTATGAATGATCTGATTAGGATGATAATTTCCTGCATGAAACACATGTGGGTAGTTGCCCTTGGAAACGGTTGGAAAACGTCCAGCTATCACAGACTAACTTAAACAAATCGGGCTTTCCAAAATGGTGAGCCATCCAAAATTAAAGCAAATCCTGGATTACAGCGTTAAACCACTGAAGCAAATTTGAACCTCTGCATGCTGCATGCACTTTCTATGAACATAGAAGCAGAATGACTTCATATCCTGGTAGAGGTGTGAAAAAACGAGCTTCCTGGGCCACATGTGCTGAGAGGCTGATCTGGTTAGGATGAGTGGGAAGAAAAGGGCAGTGGGTGACTGGTTCTCTGCAGGCAGCCCAGAACAACAGCATGTGTGTGGGAGCACACACTGTGTATATACATTCATCACACCCACATACACTATACATGCCATTTCCTGACAGCTTCCTGTCACTTTCGAAGATGCGTTTTTGCGTGTTAAAGGTGGCAATGTACGGAGACACCTCTGCTGCTCTTTGCGTGTTTGACCATCTGTGAGTAAAAGTGTTGGTTAAATCAGGACATCTGCTGGGATACAGCAAATAACAAAAAAAACTAAAAATTACAGAATCAGCAACAGACCCGAGTGCCTCGTTTCAGCTCCAAATAAGCATCTTACCTCTGAAAAGTATGAACAGTTTGCAGCAGAGCGTTAAGCTTTGTACAAAGAAACATGTCTGATACAAGGAGAGCGTCTATCTGTGAAAGCCCCCTCAGCTCAGCTGTAAGGAGAAACAGGCAGAGAAAGGTGTACTCACCGGGTTTGTGTGTCCTCGAGCAGCAGGGTGGTGTGTGAAAGGTAGAGCTCACTCTCACAGCGTATCCAACATAACTGAGCCTGAGTCAGGAGATTGTGTAGGCTGACAAAGATGCAGATTGACTGGGAAGATTCCCTCCCTCTCCCTCCCACCTCCCCTCTCTCCTCTCTCCACTCTCTCTCTCCTCTCTCTCTCTCCTTATCGGCTCTCTGTGAGCCTGAAATACCGCTGCCATACAACTGCCCCACAAATGTGCACACTCACACACAGTATTAGCACATGAACAAATACTTTCATAGCAACGCAGTTCTACAAATTTGAGTTTGACTTCTTTGCATGTCAGTGATTTCATTTCTCATACTTTTATTTAACCCATCAGACAGTAGTTAAGCACTATAACTATATATTATATATAACTATAACAAGACGGAGACTGCTGCCATGTTCGTATCATTGAATAAATTAGACTCACAAAAGTAGAACATACTGGGTGCTGAATATGTAGACTATTTATTGTTAGTTTGAAGTCACATGATTTGTTAACACTTCTGTTATATTTGCGTTATTTATGTTAATATCCACCCCTATTTCAATAATGATCCCTTTATGCAGATGATATGTTTCTTTATAACACCAAAGTTTTGACAATAGCAACATTAGTAACAAGGTCACTTATAATGCTAAATGGTGCATTATGTGGTAGGGAATTATTATATGAACCTAATAAAACTAATGATGGCCTTTGTGTAATAGTATTGTGGCTTTCCAGAATCTCACACCAACTGCTAGCTGAAAGTTGGCAACCCTCCTAAAAGCTTTAATTTGAGAGGTTGCTGTTGCCATGGCAGCATTATCCATTCCAATCCTGGACATGGTTGGGAGACAGATCACAGAGAAGGAATGCCTGCTGGATCTGCTGTTCAGGCAGTGTGTTTTAAGAATGTCAGACAGACTGTTAATGTTGAGTGCTACTTACTAATATAGATAAAATCACTCTGCATGCTGGGCAGGTCCATTTTGTAATTCCTACTCAAGATCTGAGTCAGAAATCTGACAGAGAGCATCTGAGATCCCCCTCCCCATCTGCACAGAATTTTATAAGAAATAAAAATTTACAAATCTACAAATGTACTGTGTGGACGCAGCTCTGGAAGGGAAGGGGAAGTAACATGAAACCAGGTGCAACTTATTTAATTGGCAAAATAATCAGAAATATTTAATAAAAGAACAAAAAAAATTAACAAAAGGAATGAGTGGGAAGACAAGACAGCTCAAACAAAAGAAATCTAAACAAGTTCCTCAGCTAGCACTGTGCGAACGAACCGAGCCTGGCTGTTTTCAAAACTAATGCTATCCACGCAGAAACGAGAGGCACACGACAACCTAGTGCCTCAGCACAGCGCTACTACTGCTTACAAACAAAGCACACAGTAAGACCGTTAGTACGGTGGCCAAACTGCATACTGCAATGCAGCCGCTGCAAGGAAACACCACTGATTGGTCCAACAATAAGCAGGAAGCAGATGAGCCAACCATTGGGCGCTGTGGACACACCGTTGCCCAGGCCCAACTGTAGGTCCCAAATAAGAAATTACCAATAAAGACCAACACTGTTTTTGTTGCTGGCTGTAAACATGTTTATTTGTGCTGTAATGGGTGAACATTTTAACATGGGAGTCTACAGGGATTGACCCACTTTCAGACCCAGCCTCAAGTGGCCACTCGAGGAACTGCAGCTATAGACTATGCAGGCTTAAACTCTCTATGATGATTAAAATCATTCCTTTGTGATTATCAATGTAACCCGCTCAGAAAAAACTCATTCATTGCACAGCCATTTTCATCATGTCATCATTATACTTACTCTCATCACCAGCGCTACTCTAGTCCTATTAGGCCTACAATCCTGTTACCATGGCAACAACGGGAGTCAAGTGAAGAGTGTTTTAGCTGCTCCAGTCTAAAGATAGAGCCCTTATAAACACAACAGTTAGGCAGCCCAACCACAGTGATCATTTTAACAAAGAAGAAGGCGAGAAGGTTCTTTATTTATTCTAAGGTTATTGCAGGTGGAGAGCAGTTCTCTCAGGCAGCTCCCCGAGGAGCTCATGGTGTCATCTTTGATACAAAACCCTTGGCGCCTTTTGGACAGGAGTGATGGCGGCACTGTGTCAGAGTGAGATGTTTAAGATAGCTGCAAATTTGTTTTAGCACACTTCACGGATGCTGTCCGGCTCTGCAGCTTTGAGTGGTTGACATTGGTGAAGGTCTTGGCCTTGTTGGCCTCAAAAAGTCATTTAGTTTATCACAGCCATACATTCTGGTTTGAGTGCTGCAACTACAACAGCTTGAAATTAGTTTTCTCCTAAGTGCCCAATTCACATGTAGAGCCCGCGTGGGGGGTGGGGCTTTGCTCTCCTGCAGGGGTCAGTCTTCTGTAAATGTGGCACTCTGGTTATAAGTAAGGTGGTGGAGTCCCTTGTGTGCTTTTTGTTGCGGCATGGTGCCAGTGTGGATCAGGTGGTAGAAACAGAGCTGAGTGTAAGCGTCAGGAGGAAACAGTAGGGTTGATGATGGGTCTGAATCCTCTATAACACTTCTTTGCTTCTATACCCTCTGATCATGGTATTTGGTCCCTTGGTGAGGCTCAGCTGAAAGGACTACAACTACACATTGAATCTAGTTAAAAGGGACAGGACAGAGGACAAGGCTTCTGCTTCAGCTTGAGTCTCAACATGAGCCGCCTCAGGGGGTCCAGCTATAAACACCTTAGATCTTAGTTTTTAACATAACTGACCACAAAAAAAAAAAATAAATACTTTAGAATAATCTGTTTTCATTAGAGCAGTCACTGGAGTGTTTCCTGTCTTCCACAGGGGTTCATTCTGGGCCCGTTGCTCTTTAACATCCATCCTCCTCTGCTTTAACATGAAAGTCTAAAACACTCCCTTCATGTTTTTGTATTCGGTCCTATGGTGAAGCTTAGCTTCAAGAACACTTTGCTGACTACAGATGGAATCTACAGTTAAACACTGTGAATACAGCCTCGGACAGTGAAGTCCACATGAGCTGATGCTTTGAAGTCTCCACCATCTTTTACAGTGGGACTTTGCTCCTGTGAGACTTAGAATCCCATTTTGCAGCTTCTAACCATGGATCAGCTGAGCTTCGATCACTGCAGTGTAAAACCAACCACATGCTCACACACAAGGCTGGCTTTCTATCATTTCCTGACCGATTCTGCTGGGCTGTTGGTGTGTCAAGTAATGTAGCGAAATGAGGGGGTGTAAATTCTGCCATAAGTCTGGATTCTATGGTTTTACAATTAAAAGGTGTAGCTTTCACTAAAAGTTTGTAAATTAGTCACAAGAGAATGTAAAGAACTTTTACTTTAAGCTACAAAAACTAGAAGATAAACACAAAATACAGGCAAACAGGGATAGATGGCTTCACTAACTAACTGCATGCCTCTGCTGCCACATGACCACGCCACATTCTCCACCATATCTCTAATGAATGGAAATATATGGACCATCAGTGCTGGCGTTGGTGTGCCTGATGTAAGGCTGCCTGTCTCGCTGAAGAGGCCTTCACAACACATCCCCAGCCTCCCACCCACTCACATTCTGTCCTGGAGAGGAACTCAGTGTGCAGAGCCACAACAAAGCACAGACACTCACAGGGAATAATGACGAGATGCAGCACTGTTTCCTCTGTTTCCTGGTGTCCGTGCAGATGCACATGAGAGGGCTCAGCTCACAAAGGGATATTTATTTTAATTTACAGGTGCCAAAATGTAGCATTTGATGCCAGTATTGTATTTAACTGAAATAATACTACTGACACAGTGGTCTTGCAGTCTAGTTGACTCATGTAGTGTGTGTGTCTGTGTGTGTGTTCAGATGATGATAATGTTTACATTATAAAATTACCCATTAGTTACCTTTGCTCTGTATAAAGAGCCAGGGTGGTACATGCAACATGGTGGACGGTTACTCAGGTGTCCGGGGTCACGTACACCTGACACTGTGAACTGTTTTGTTTTTGCCTGGTGTTAAGTTTTGTTTTTGTTGTGTTTTCTTTAAAACTGTGCATTAAAAAGTCCTAAGACATAAACAAATACATAACATTAAACACATTATACAAGGAGAACTGTTCCTGCCTCCATAATCACATAGAGATGTAATCAGAGAAACATGGTTTTCAAGGACTGAAATATTGACCTCATGTTTTCCTGGTGAGGTTTGTCGTTCTTTAGGTGTTTTATAACTTGTGCACTCTCTCTCTCTCTGTTCATCTTTCCTTTAGGATGAATAACGTCTGATCTCGTCTCTGTACCCCGAGGACATGCAGAGGATCTATGATTCGTCTGTCATGAAACCAGAGCCAATATACTGCAGGAATGATGTGAATGGTTGTTATGGTGATGTAACTGGGTATTTCAGTGAGGTAGTGATGAAATGTTCGAGGAGCAGGCTCCCACTCTGAAAAGCAGCCTGAACAGGAAGGAGCAGAGTTCAGGGTGAGCAGATGGCAGGAGAACATGGACACAAAGACATGGATGGATGATAAAGGAGCAGATGGGTGATGGTGTTCTACACCAGCAGGACACCTGGTGCTGGGTTCACTGCAGCTGGGTGGAGAAACACAGCAGAAAACCGTGGAAATTCACAGTTTTATTACAAGAAAAAACAGAAAGAAATCCTTCAAAATCTGTCGTCTAAACAAGACCCAGATCAAGCAGGGCTGCTGTGCTTTACCAGGAAAGAGAAGTGAAATCCTCAGGATGACAAATTGAAGGGCTTTTAACTGCTGCATCCATCAAACACCACCCCATTCATCCACCCACACATGCATTCATAAAGACCCTCATCACACCTCTCCACCCTGCTGCTGTCACACGCTCACTTCATCACACTCACACATGTGCCTGCTTCAACAGCTGTCGTTACAACAGGGAATAGACAGAAAGACAAACAGCGCCATCTACTGGCGGCAACCTGACATCACTTTAACATGGGCAAAAATAAATGGACACCACGTGCAGTCTGTCTTTAGTTTTAAAGGTGGAAAATGTCCTGAAAATGTTCCAACATCATGCAGAAATAATCTAAAAATGTTACGTCTACATTTAGTTTACGTATCTGATTATTTTTCATGCACAGAAAATACTTATTATTTGAGGAGACATATAAAAAATGTAATAATGTCTTATTTGTCTCCAGAGTGTAATAAATGGAACGTGTGCAGTTTCTCTCTCTCTCTCTCTCTCTCTCTCAGTATCCATCGCTGAGGGAGACGTGGACCTGTCCAGCAAACACCATATGCTCTGAGTATTTAAAGGTACAAAGTGAAGCCCAGTGAAGTGCACAACAAAGCACAGCCGGTCTCCAAAAACAATAAGAACACACACATGAAAAAAATCAATGTATCTGGCTTTATAACAGTGAGACAACACTGCCATCATCAGGCCAGCCCGGACAGGAAATGACAAAGAACCCTGAGGTTACTGCAGGTCACAGACACTACAGACGTTACTGAATTAAATATGAAGATGCTGCGACAGGTTTTTATGATTTTTTTTCAATAGATTTACAACGTTTTGTGATTTCTTTCCTTGTAATTTTGTACATTTTTTTCTCACTGATTTGTCACTTTTGTGTGTAAATTTGTGTTTTTTTTCTTGCAGGTCTGTGAGATTTTTCTTGTAAATTTATCACTATTTTATTTTAAATATCTGAATTTTCTCACCAAGTTATTCCTTTTTTTATATATTTGCAACCAATGATGCCCGCAGCAAACTGCCTGACTTTGCCACCACTGCACACCAAATGCACAGCAGATGCAGATGAGTGGGGACTTAAGAGCGGCTTCTCTGAGGATTGTGGGTAATGTGAGCATATTTCCTTACTCTCTCCGCTGCCTTTGAAGATTTTTATTCAGAGAAAGTAGGACAGGGCCGGCAGCTGTACAGTAAGACCCAGAGGAAAGGAAGGGAGGCCGGTCTGCTCTGCTCTGCTCTCCATTCCTACATCACAAAAAGTAAACATCTCCCTCTCATTGATTCTTATAATTCCATTATGACGGCTGCTCGCTAATCATTTGCTTTTTCATCCACACATAAAGGAGCTGTTGCATAAAGGAACTCTGATTCACCCCCGCCGTGCTGTTTGAAAGCAGGGGCTGTCGGTGGAGGTGAGAATCAACACATCTCTGTGTTCAAGGCTTTTTCATTTGAAGATAATATACACAGAGACAGGGACTTTGTTGCTATGACAACCCTGAGGGAAAGAAACAGCAATGATGGCTACAGAGGAGGAAACAGAAGGAATTAAAAAAAGGAAATGAATGAAAATGTTTGTTTACAGGCTCTCAGTCTTCACCTCTTTTTGTCCATGACACCCACACACACACACACACACACACACACACACACACTAATGTGCTGGATGATTGTCGGACAAACTATCAGCGCCACAGGCAGCAGAGCAGTCTGTAAGTAAGTCTCAGCTGTGGGATGGTGTGTTTGTTTTGTTGCTTTCTTTTATTTTGCTCGTACGTTTGGGAGATATGTTTGTATATTTGTAAGATTTTGTGAATGAGTTTTTTGTTTGTAGAAATTGTGCCTTTTTGCTTCTGGGATTTGTAGGTTTTTTTCTAAATTCTTCTATTTTTGTAAAATTCTTAAAAAAAATGTCGAAATTTATGTTTTGTACATTTGTGTAGGTTTTTTTTAATAATGTAAAGTTTTGTTATATTTGTGTGACTTTGTTAAAGGTGTTGTTGTGACAGGGAGCAGCCCCACTCCACTCACCTGACTCTCACACCCCCCTTGCCTGTTTCCAGCCAGCTTCACTTTGTGATGCTATTGTTGATCCTTTTTTGTCACATCTTTGTTTTTAACCCTTCGGTCATCCATCTTGCTGTGTGAAATGGGACATGTGGGACTCTCCTGGATGTCGCCTTATGTAGCCACCGGTTAACTGTAAGACGACTCATTACGAACCGTGTGTGTAGGAGGCTGCTTATTAGCTCCTAATTCCATGTAAACATGTTGTATTTAACGTCATGGTGGTGTTCCTTTAATGTAAAGCTGCAGCAGAGGTTCACTCTAGGCGGAACTCATCAGGCTTAACAAGGTGCAGTGTTCACACAGAGCTGATTGGAGGGCTGCTTCAGCGGCTGAGGAATTAATGCATCACGTTTGACTACATTAAATATGTTGCCCTACATTTTCTGTACAAGCCTGAAGACTTAATGTGAGCATCTATTGTTTAACTATGCTTCACACAGTCTTCTGGGACAACTTATGTGAAATTATAAATATTACACAACAGCTCCTTGTACTCATTTTATGCCTAAAAACTATATAACAATAGCCCTACTATATAGCCAAAAGTATGTGGACTGACATCCACCTTGTGTGTTGGCCTCTGGTTCCTGTTCAATGCTGTCAAACACACTGACCTCATTATATTCTTTAGAGAAATGGAAGTTTGGAACCCAATAATCAATCAAACAATCAATCATGCAGACGCCCATCAGCTGCAGATCTAGTAAGATTTCCAACAACTGAAACAGACAGGTGTCCATTTACTTTTGGTCACATGCTTACAGCTTATTGAGCTGAAGCCATTAGCAGCTGTCAGTGATGCTGTGAGGAATGCAGCCTATTATCAGACATGTCCTATTACAGCAGGTCGTCTGGAGTCAGTGGCTTGGTGACCAATCAGTCTGCTCCAACCATTTAATGCTGAAAGGTCACTGAACGCACCACAAATAACAGCCGGGACAATAGTAATAAATAAGATGTGAATATACTCAGAGGTCAGAGTGGTTCCTCTCATGTGGGGGTGAAATGGATCATTTAAAGGCCTCTGGAAGGACATCAAGCTGCCCTCCCGTCTGTCTGAGACCTGAAGAATTAAATGTCCAGAACTTTGTCCAGAACTTCATGAACTCATGTTTCAGGCAGTGAGTTTGAATTCCACTAGCAGGGTCCACTAGCATGTGACTCAGATCCTTTGTGTTCAATAATAAATAAACCTTTTTCTGGAAATAGTCTGAGGATCTGATCCCTGCGGGTCGTTCTAAGAATGGTAGCTTTGGTTTCCTCTGTGGGTCCTGCTCTTAGAAACAAGAGACTGGGGTGTGAGGTTACAGTGAAACTGTAGCTGAGAAAGGCCCGCCACTGACACACAATGCACACAAGGAACGACTCGACCGGTCTGACTACAAAAATGAACAACTGAAAACTGAACAATTGCTGCTGTTTGGTAGCTTCTCGCTATCATCACACCTAAAACGTGCCCCGTTTCCCTCACAGAATCTGGATTGGGTCTTATATTCTTACAATGGATCAGCTGACACACAAACCATGCTGGAAAAAAGACACCATCTTAAAACCACTCAGGAAGAACATCGTCGAGGCACATCATTACCGCCTGTCCAAAGGACCTGGAAGAGGTGAGATACCACTGGTGCCACGATGAAGGTCTTGAAAGACACAATCTACACCACAGTCCAGGGCAACAGAAGTCAGGAACCCCCCCAATAAGTCCATCACTTTTGTCAGAGCTGGGAGGAAGGTGCAACCACAGCTCACTCTCAGGACGGCTTCTTACCACCACACAGGACTGACAGCTCAAGTTTCCAGAACACCTCGTACCCACTTTGCTCCACTCAGGCTGGAAAAGAACATCCTGGAGGCCACTGAAAAGCTTCATGCTGGTTGTGGATCCAAAGAGCAGATTGGCGGTGTAATGAGCCATTTGGACACAATCACAAAAGATCAATCAGCCCAAGACCCAAAACACCCGATGACCCCAAGATGTGTCCATGTAGCACCATCAGGTGTATCTAAGGTTTTATTTGGGTCTGTGTCCCTTCCAGGAACATGGAGAAGGTGGGGTTTATGAATTATACTACAGCTAGCCACCAGGGGGCGATCCAGATGTTTCAGCCTCACTGTCATATCATCTATATTTATACACAGTCCATATTTGGTACATTTAACACACATGATTTATCGGCACATTTGTGCATCTATTGTGTACCAATAGTGTTTTCACGTGTTCACTGAAGTGTGTGTTGATTTTCTTCAGATGTCACATATCACACAAACAGATCCACAGACGGCTGACGCCAGGCGCTCAGACTTACAGATTCCACCAGACTCCCCTAAACTCAACCCTTCAGTTGCATTCACTGACCTACTTTCACCCAAATGATGATAATGACACATGGCAGTGCTAACAAGTTTTGTTACACTTCCTCAGAGACAAACACACAGAGTGTGTTGGGGGGGGGGGCACAGGAGAAATAAAAGACAGGATTCTGAGGAAGGAGGGGGAAAAAGCAGAGAGTAAATATGTGTGAAATGAATGCTGCATTATTCAGCTTTCACCTCGGAGGACACATCTGGGGGAGACAGCTCTGGAGTTTTTCCCCAGTAAAGCGTTAAAGCGCCGCACATGTACTTTGAGAAGACATTAATCTGCTCGCAGCACTCTAAAAAATAATGAAGTAAATAAATTATGTCAAACTGCAATGAAGCTGTCACACCGGCTCTTATGAGCTGATGAACTGCCTTCAATAATCTCCTCCCTTTCAGGAGGGACAGTAACAGCCGGTGATAATATGTGTGAACAAAGACCCAACGGGCTTGTAGAGATATTTTACCCATTTACTGCTCTACACCAAATATAAAAATGAAGGTTTTTAACACAGGAGGAAAAGCAGAAACAGAGAGGTAACTGTTGCTCCTAATAAATACACATATTTATCAAATACATGTATTTACTAGGGGGGAACAGTTCTCCTCAGTAAGAAAAGTAGCTATTGGCTGTCCCACTAAATGACATCATTTCATAATTTGCATAACTGAAAGTGCTCGAACTACCACTGTTTCTGTAATATTTTGCCATTGGAACACGGTGTTTACATCCAGCTCTGTAAGCCATGACGGGACCAGGACACGGCTGTGGGTCTCCTCTCCGCTCTGACTGCAGCTCGGACCGACCTCCTGTGAGAGCTTTGGGGCGGGGGAGGAGCTCACGGTCGCACCTGCTGCTCGCTGAGGACAGAAACTGCAGAACGACACCTGCGACAAAGTCGATAGATTTATCGCTTTATCGTCACCATGTTCGCAGCGTATTCTGGAAAAGATGTGGTCCACATGTAACCTGCTCAGATGTTAAATCATATTCATACATTATTGTAATTTTGGTCCCACCCTGCTTTTCTTCTTCTGTGGTACCCTCTATGAATTGTTTTTATCTCCTTTTTGTACATGGAAAATTCGTCTTTTCAGTCACTTCCCTTTGCATTAGTTACTTAGTTTTAATTGCTTTGTATTTGATTGTATTTATTTGAAAAATACTGGTGTTAAATGTGACTGTAACAGGCTGCTAATTCAGTGTCACAGTTCTCATTTTGTTGCCAGAATACCATCCTCAGAACTTACTGATTCTTCTTCAGGTAGCATGCAGGCAGAGATCAGATGGGAGGGTCAGTCTTGATAGTATTGCTGCCCTACAGGCATATATGCTGTGATTTATTATGTTGCCTTCTGTGTGGCTCCCCCTGCTGGTGTGTGGCAGTTCTTTAAGGCTCTAGTTGATGACATCATCAGCAGGCAACAGGGCTGTCTTCCATGTTAGAATCTGCTAAGAGCTCATACCTTTCATCATCATCCTGGAGTTTGGGAAGCTTTTGGAAAACATTTGGAAGCATCGTCGGTGAGTTAACATCGACTTTAAACTGATCATTGATTCTAGTTTATGTTTATCTACCTATATTTATTAAGAGCAGTGGGAATGCAGGTAGTCTGCACAGGTACAGGTGGTCACATGTTGACCTGGTCAACCTGGTCAACAGGCCTGTCACTGAATTAAAACCTAATATAATGAAAAGACTTGAGTTCCAAGATGAGAATATTCACTGACAGCACAATTAAAAACCCTGAACAGGCCTGGCTGGCTGCCATGGCTGTTTTGCTGTTGTGTGGACTTTGAGTTGTTTTGTTCAGTTCTCTGTTGCCGGTCTTGGTTATTTGCGTGGTTTTAGTTGTACTTCTGTTTTATTTTGAAAGTCTTGGTGTCCCTTTGCATTCCTGTGTGTTTTGCTTTGTTTTGTGTTGTCCTCTATTGTTGCTTACCTGCCCTGCCCTAATGTGTTTCACCTGTGTCATGTTATATTGTGTGTTTAAGTCCTCTGAGCTCCTTTGTCGTCATACTTTGTAGTTTCTGTGATGTCTCCTCAGTGTGGTCTCCTCAGTGTGGTCTCCTCAGTGTGTCCTCTGGAGTTGTTGTGTTCTGTTTGGTTTCAGTTAGACTTTGACTTTTGTTTGTACTTTGCTCCTCTTAGTTCAGGTGTCCCCCTTTTTGTTTTTTGGACCTTGTTTGTTGGCTTTATTTAATAAAGCGCACTTTCAGTTGGTCATCTTTGACACATGTTTGTGTTTGGATCTCACAGTTGTCAATGGCGCCACAGCTTTGCAAAACTGCATCTGAACAAACTCTTAGAACAATGGAAGTTGGACAGACGAGATCAAAGTGGAGATGTTGAACCAAAAGCAGCATACAGTGGTGGAGGTCTGGGGGCCAGTCATCCGTGTTAAAATGTCCAACGTTACAGCAGAAATGGACGATAATAATAAATGACAACAGACACACAGAGGAGAGGACATGGTTGGTTTCATTAGCAAACATTTATTCCAATCATTGAGACGATGCACAGTTTGTCATCTACCCTGATGGACGTGCTCTGAATACTCGGTGTGACCGCGCCTGTCTCTCAATGACCCATACTGTCACATGTGACTGTTACACACACTTTATTTTTAAACTTCACTTTTTTTTTAAATTATTTTTTTACAGTGTATTTCCTTCTGCATATGATTCATACAGCTGATCACAGTATGAGAAAACATTAATTATTCATCCAGGGACAAACACAATAGTCTACACATGCAGAGAGCATCCGCTCACAGTTCTACCCACTGGACCTACGCTTCTACCCACGTGTCACCTCACACAGGCTTTTTAGGACGCACAAATTATTTGAAACACTTCCACAGAAATGTTTGTGTCACTTTTTAGTCTCCTCGTGTCCAGTCAGCTCTTAAACAGGGACTTTTTAAGCTACGCTGTTACAGGAGGAGTTTCAATGTTTAAGGCTTCGATCTAAAAAATGTACTTAGTGTTTTGCACCTTCACGTCGTAAAGATCATCATCAGGCAGCATCACACAGGCTGGTTTCATGTAAATCAGCTTCTTTGACATGTCAACTGTACTTTAATACATGTATGTATCAAATCTTTAGCAGATGTATTGCATCAAACACTGTAAAAACACTGTCAAATCTACCACAGTAGATTTTTTTTAAATGAGCTGTTTTTTGGATGGCGTGTGTGTGTGTGTGTGTGTGTATAAAAAGTGTGATACATCTTGTCCACAGAGGTTCACTATTGTAAGAAACTATAAAATGCATCATTAATCCACACCTACAGTAGGAGCCAATGAGGCTGTTTGAGTATTTTCAAAAAAGAAAATGTAAAATTCTTTTAATTTTTTAGTTGTGGTTAAACGCTGCTGTGTAATATTTACTAGGGGTGTAAGAAAAAAATTGATTCTGTGATATATCGCGATATTTTCATTTGGAGATACTGGTATCGATTTAAGTTGTGGCCAAATCGATTTTTTTATTGATTATTTATGAGCAAACATTAATTTCAACATCTTACTTTTGTGGTGCACACTGTCTCTTTCAGCATAAAAACAACTTGAATGTGAGATACAGTTGCATTGTGCAATGTTCTTATAATTAAAATAATTATCATTAAAGATTTTGTTCTTGTGAAAGATGTATTCAGATGAGGCTTTCCGTACTCTATATATATCTATATATATATATATATATATTGCACAGTCTTTGTTACAGTATCGGGATATATCGTATATTGTATTGTATCATGATGTATCGTGATATGTATCGTATCGCCACATTCTTGCCAATACACAGCCCTAATATTTACCTTCAAAACCCCCAAAGCTGCTTAAAAATGCAATCGAATTTAAGATAAAGTTATTGTTGTTACAACAACTTTGTACCTTATATTCAATAGAAAATAAATACTGTAAAAAAAAATCTGCATTCCTCAGCACAACTAGGTCTGACTCACATGTGTCACTTGACAAAAAGTTTGGCTGATTTTTTTACAGTAGACATAAGGAAAAAAACTGTAAAAATAAAATTAGACTAGCATGTGAAGCTCCTAGATTTTTGTTCCCAGTAAATGTGATACCTGTAGAAAAAAAACTGACCAAGCTAAGACCAGTTCATTTACATTTTTGTAAAATCAATAATTCATAATAATAAATCATTCATGTCCAAATCCTCTCTTCTTATATATCTTTAATATCCTTATCCTTAATTGTGCTGTTTCTATAGAGGCTGCAGTGAACAGGGACTGTTCCGCCTTGGGGCTCTGAGGGTTACTTACACTGTTAAAATATACTAAAGTTAAATTCATGCCTCCCTGCCTTGATTTGACAATAATAATTTTTGTAGTTTTAATTCAATCCACAGCTACAAGTTGTCGCTACATTTTAAAGGACAGAAAAAGAAAACCAGCCTGCATCAATGACCTGAAGGGGGGGGCAGTACTTATATAAAAGATTGTCATATAACTCTCACTATGAAACACATATTGTTAAACATTTCAAATAAAAATACATTTACGTATATGATAAACATCTGGTGATACACGTCATTAAAAGTGACCATGCTAATGTTACTGGGGGTTCATCATGTACAATATAACGCTTCAACTCTCTATACAAATACTGAAAATGACATCTAATGATTTATATTTATTTTTCCTGTGTAGAAACTTTGGCAAAACGTTCTCACATATTCTCTGCTTTGTTTTTAGATGATATGCAAACTACTGTAAACAATGGGTTCAGTCACCGATGAACAGTCCCGTCATCCCAACAGTCAAAAAAGATTTTTCTGAGCATCCACCATCAGCATAAACAAACCAGACCGTGTGAGAGAGAACTGGCAGCCTGCACTGGTTCCTACATAGAGTCTGAAACAGAGTATTTTGGTTGGGTTTCATTTAAAAAAAAAACCTAATAATCTGCTGGTTTCTTTATGGCACAAAAGGAAATGACAGCCTGACACTACATGAAGGTGCAGTCCGTCCAGTGCATAGACTGGTGGAAAGAGTGCTAGACAGCTGGTTCATGCTTGTTTTTTATCATGAGAGGAGGTATTACAACCTGACGGCAACATCATGCCATAAAGTAATGTGGAAAATGCTACACATAGCACCTATGAATATTAGTTTGGCTACAGTGGTGCCGGAAATGGTTTACAGCATTCTGTTTGAAAAGGTCTGAAGGTTTTTTTTCATTAATTAGTGAAACACTACAGCATTTTGGTGTCTGTGAGTCTAAAGAGAAGACAGACAGACAGACTGGATCCCCCTTTAGATTCCTAAAGTGGATTAGGGCCACTCTAAAAATATATATATACTGTATATTTATTTAAAAAGAAAAAAAGAAATACCATGACATGAAATAACAAATAAATATCCTCAGAATTTTAACTTTTAACCATGACATTTTCATTGTCAATTTCCCCATTGTGGGACTAATAAAGGTATTCTTAGTCTTAATCTTAATAAAATGAAACATAAAGTCAGGATTTTGAAAAAGACATTCATTCAGAATTCTGACTTTTTTTGAACTCAGAACCCTTTTTTACAGCATAGTAAATGTGTATGTGAGGATTATTAGTTATTTTTGTCAATCCGTTTTTTTAAGTGAATTAAAAAAATTCTCTCATTAATTTAAGCTGGGGCCGAGGAAAGGCACCATAGACGGTAAATTTACTTTGAACTTTGAAACAGAATGACTTTAAGTTGCATATTATTTCTATCATGATGTCAGGCTTCTCTCAGGTCATCTGTCTGTATACATTAATTGATATGAATATATTTTTTTACCATATAACCCCTCAGGGTTTTGACAACAGCGATCGCTTTCCATGATGATGATGATATTTCATCAATTTCCATCCATCATCAATCATTTTGGCACGAAACCCGTCAGGAGAACACGTGACATACTGAACTGTTCTCACTGTCTGACTCTCCCGCTGCTTTTTGTGCTGTTGATATGTGATCAGCATCAAAGTCCGAATACAAATAGAGAATATAAAGATGGAGGATCGGGGGGGGGGGGGGGGGGGGGGGGGGTTCAGTAAACGCTTTTTTTCAGTGCAAGTCACAGCATTTTTGACTTTATAGCTACAGAAGGAATGCTAAGCACACTTATGGTTCAAAACAGTATTCTGTTGAATATGTGGTATCTGTACAGAAAGGAGACAAAATAGAAAACATATCTCTGCCACATATTATCTGTCATAGTTGTAACTCTTTAAAATAAGTCTTTCTTTATCTGTTGGGATTATACAGCATGTCGTTTAGTACGTAAATAGTATTTTCTGGTGTAGCACCCATTTCAAAACATACACAGTATTTACAGTGCAGGGAAGTAAACATTTGTGTCACGGATACAGTATTTTGCTACATCACTCACTTCTTTAGTTTTTTTTTTTATCCAAAACACTTGATAAAAAAAGTTTCCTGTCTTCCCGAAGCGCCGGCACACTGTCAGCGTTTACACAGGTGTCCTCAGGAGTGACCACAAAAGTACACAGTGATTATTTCTACAACATTTAAAAGGTTGTGCTTGAGTGTAAACACGTACAAAAATCATGCTTATTTTGATATATATGTACATAATGACGTGATGCTGACGGTCGGCACGTTGTTAGAGCTACGTGTCTCGTTTTGTACGTTAGTCCTTGAAGACGGGCGTGATGGACGTCCCCTTGTAGAAAACGTTCCGTGCGTTGTCCGGGCTGTTGGCTCTCTCTGGAATCAGGATGACGTTATTGCCTTTTCTTCGCAGCGTGGACTCTCTGGAGGTGATTGCGGGGGGTTCTGAAGCGGTCTCTCCACCTCCACCTGCTACTCCTACACCTCCTCCTCCTCCAGACACTCCAGATCCGCAACTATCCCCCGGTGTGACCCTTATGGTAGAGAGGCCCTGCGGATGGAGCCTCTGCTCTGACTGGCCTGTACTCTGGGTGTGAACAGTCACTATGGGTGGGGTGCTGACGGTGGCAGTGGTGGTGACGATGTGATTGGCCCGCTTCCTGTCAATAGATCCTTCCCGTATGGAGTCTGAGCTTTCTGAATCTCTGTTTAGATCGTTGAGCTCAAACGACTGCCTCAAACTCTCCCCTCCTCCGCCTGTTCCTCCTCCTCCTCCCCCCACTCCACTGGTCCCTGCACCTCCACCACCTCCAGTGCCATGATCCAGGGACCGCCACCTCCATGATCCGCTTCCATCTGTGGATGGAGGGTGGATGACGGGTCTGTTGTCTTCTGGATGGGCCTCCACTCTGATGATTGCTCCGGTGCTCCCTGAAATGCTGCCTGTGGTGCTGCCCAGTGAGCTGGGCCCTGTGGTGCTGGTGGGGTCTTGATCGGTTAGCGTCCTGTAGCGAACAGAGCCGGTGCCACTGCAGCCTATGCTGCTTTCATCTAAACTTTTGGAGTGAGTCTGTAGTAGTCCCTGCTGCTTGGACATAGCAATCACTTGCAGGATCCGTGGCTGCGTGGTATGCCCGTTCTCATTAGCTCTGCAGACCCCGGTCTTCTCTGCTGCCCTCTGCCAGTTAGCCTGAACTGAGCAGTTTACTGCTGACATCCCCTCACCTCCTCCTACTCCTCCTCCACCCACCATCCTCTGAGCAGAACTATTATAATTCTCGTGAGCTTCCTCTGGTATGTGGACCAGCTGTGAAGACCCTGGTCTGGATTGCATGGTAATCCTGGCCCCTCCAGTGATGCCACTGCAGTTACTGGGCAGGGTGGTGCTTGCCCCTGTGGCCAGTTTGGACATGTACGCGTGGCCGTCAAAGCCTCCATTCAGGCCCATAGCTGATGGTTCGGAGCTGGACCGAAGTTCCATGCTGCCGTGGTGGAGGGGGTGCTGGGAGGACTGGCCAGACGAGGAGTCCACGGAGGAGGAGAAGGAATCTGGCACCTGCAGGGAACACTTATGATTGTTGTTCTTGCTTTTCCATTGAGACAGAAGCTGCTTTGAGCGGCTGGAGTCCATGGAGGCATGGTGGAGGGTGGCAGCATGACGTCTGGCTGCTTCCTCATACGCCGCAATGGCCTGGGGGGTGTGGACCCGCGGCAGGGTGTGACTAAAGCTCACTATGGCCTCTTTGCTCTGAGGACTGCGGGGGGACACCACTTCCACATCTGCACTGGAGCGCTTCAGGCTGTCATCGGGCCTCTGCTGCTGAAGGCCTCGGTGGAGCATGCCCTCGGAGTGGGAGGTGGATATCGTAGACTCTCCACTTAAGCTAGCTTTCATTTGCATGTGGTGGAGGACAGCCTCCTGGCTAATGTGGGGCAACGAGCAAGCAGGGCGGTGTACGAGCGGAGGGGGGCTGCTGCTGCTGGTCTCCTCACTAGACTGAAAATTCCCAACGGCATACAACCCCTGGAAACAGAGGAACGGAGAGACATTAGGTACAATCCCACACTCAGTGTGTGATGCTTCATTTGTCATCTTTTACGTGCACTCATTCTAGTTTACATGTTAATCTGCATATTCTATGTTGCTAACAACTCCCGTCCCATCCGAGGTTATCTATTCTACATCATTTTTTATTGGCAACCCTCACTCTCTCTCATTCTCATGCTCCAAAAGTGCAGACAAGAACTCAAGGAAACCACAAGTAACGCCATAAGACTTGTTAGCATTAGCATCTCATTTAAGCCAAGAACCTACCAGAGAAATGTCATAAAAGTCTGAAACCAGGACTTGTAGTGAGGCTCAGTCAACAAACCCTTGCCAATGGAGACTGCCGTAAAATGCTGCGACCAAACCATTATAGACTGTTAAGCTAACTCAGTAATGATGGCTCCAAGTTTGACAGAGGATGAACAAACTCACTTAACTTTGCTATTTATGTTAAATTCCTCAAAGACATCCACTTAAGAACACAGACAGTAGACACCTTGTGAACCAATGGAAAGGAGGCCTGATCCTTACCAGATAGACAGCAATAGCTCCTCCGAGTAGGAAGCCCAGGTAGACGTCGATGGCGTGATTCTTGTACTGAATGATCCTGGTCAAACCACAGATGATGGCACTGATGATGAAGGAGAAGACCAGCAGGGGCTTGAGCAGCTTGGATGAGTCTGTCAGAGTGCTGTTGAAGTACATCTGTCAACACATAACAGCGGCTTCAGCATCTCGTATTTTATAAGCCCCTGTTTCCCCCCTATTTTTAAATGTTCTGTTAAAACAATTCACCTCCTACAAAATAAACACTGCTCAGAACCGATGCATATTAACCATGTTGGAAGAGGGAGCAGGGTTAAGTGCTTGCGTGGGCTCGAATCATTACTCACCGAAACATAAACAGCTGCAAAGGATGCCAGCGTTGCATGCTGTGACGGGAAGGATTTTCTGCAAGAGATGAAAGAACAAAAATACACTCAGCCAACACTCACATCTGTGAACGAGTCAACAGAAGGTGGAGGGAAACGCAGCTATAATGAGACATCTCAAACACCACCACCCATGAAAACAGTTGTTAAGGAAACAGAAAAACAATAGATGCCCTGCTTTTGGCATGATTTGTTGTGATATGTCTGATTGTAGTGTATACATCTGATCTCCATCGTATACCGCAGTGTAACAGCAGGAGCCTGACTGTGTGCCACAAAGAGGAACCTGTGGCCCAGTTTCTCACTGAGCTCCATCCCAATGACCTACTTCTGCCGACTCCTCCAACCAGCCCTCATCTTTACTCCTGACTCTGCATGTGTGTGAGTGCGTCTTGGTGCATTTCTGCAGTTGTGTGTATTCTAGTGTGTGTATGTGTGTGTGTGTGTGTGCGCTTTCATCCTGAAAAAAGCATTACTAACATCTGTGGAGTCATAAAATTTTCATTCACATATGAAAACTGATCCTGCAGCTCAATGTAGTGACCCATTTTTACACCAACAGATTCGAATACATTACTATGCACTTTTAGTGTATAGTGGTGCAAGAAAGTTAGTGTGAACCCCTTTAGATTTTCTATATTTCTGCCTAAATATGAACCAAAACATCAGCAGATTTCACACCCTCCCCAGGAGGAGCAGCTACGATGTCTAATGTGAATGTTCCTAAATCCATGGAGAACACTGAACAACCACAGTGTGCATGGTAGAGCTGCAAGGACGAAGTCACTGCTCTCCAAAAAGGACACTGCTACCTGTCTTTTCAGATTTTCACATGGGCCTGTAAATTCAGGAATCAACTAGTACGGTAGTCATACTCTTCTAATAAATATAAACATATTCTAATGATAAATACAAATAATAATTAAATTACACCAGTGAATTCTAAAGGAGTCTATGCCACACGCTATAGTATCAAATTACAGGCACCATATAGGTGCAAATCATGTTATCAATGTTGAACTGATGGAGTTTTCATTTTCCCATGACCTCCACTCTCAGCCATAGTGCGTCATAGTAACAATGCGATGCCATTGCTAAAGGGAGTCAGGCACACTACATAGCTTCTGCTGGTAAAATAGGTTAATAATACCCCTGATGCACAACTGCTGCAGCAAAAAACAGCTTTTTTATGCCGCTCTGGAAACAAGACCGAAGCTTAAGCTGCCACAGAGAGAGCAGAAGACAGTGTTTATGCCAGGAGCAGAGGGTTATATTTATATTTAGAGCCCCACGCTCTGCAGCCAGAACTACATGCGTCCCAAAGCTCGGGTCTAACCTAGCCTCGTCCTGCTCCACAGCATCCCTATGTTGTCTACTGACACACAAACAGACTCACATGGGGATGAAATTCCATTTAGTCTCACAGACGCCAGGGTTCATGTAGGTCCTGTTTAATGTCCACCTGAGTCCTCCTCAGGGTGTCTCCACAGCTGAAACACCTGTCCTTTCAGTTGTATCCACAGTTCCACCACCACTGTGAGGTCTTTCCTACTTAATGAGTTTGGTCACGGTTGCACGACCTGATCTTAGGTTCTAGATGGAAGCCTTGCCTTCGCACATCAACACATACTAAATCATGGTCACAGCGCCGTCACTGTCACTGTTGACTGTATTGGCAACAATAATTACAACCTAGCAAGCATAGCTCTCAGTGATGGTACACTGTTTAGCTGCTCGACATCTCAGCAGCTCAGGTGACCAACAATGTGGATGGGCTGCTGCATAGTGGGTTCCAAAACCAACACAAGGACTGAGACTCTAGGACCCACCTTCATCTAAAGCCCTACATCCAGCTGCCTACCCAGTTGGCCAATGTCTCAAGTGTCATCCAGTTTCTGGAGGCTTTAAGTCTGTTTATGTGTCAGCAGGGTGTGCTTAAACAGTCAGTGTGGATTTATATACTGGGATTGCCTTGTGACGTTCCTCCTCCTCTCACCTGCCCTGGTTGATGGCCGCCGGGTCAGCTCCCGAGCAGATGTCCTCCATGACGTAGGGGTTCTGCTCACAGCTGACATTAAGCGTGGTGTAGTTGGGTTTACACACGGTGAGGAAGTATGGTGTCGGGTAGCCTGTCATCAGTTGGAGGATGTCAGTAATGAGGGCTGTGGCACAAAGACCGAATGCATGAACACCTGAGGACAGACAGAACAATGTAAATGTAAAAACCTTGTTTTTAAAATATCAGGCTTGAAAATATTTAGAATTACTGAAACAATATTTTTGATACAAGAGGAAGCATTATCATGATCATGACCTGTCGTCGCACACGATTGGTATTGTAGGTGGATGACACAGCTCCACCTCCATTATACATACAAGTGAGGCCACAATATCTCACATATAGATGTTGCCACCTTGGAAAAAGATGACATTGATACATTGATACATGACATTGATAAATCCTCCATACTTGCGCTCATTTGTTTGCACAAAAACTGTTTTTCCGCAACCTGGCTGCTCTGATTTGAACATTGTTTATAGCTGGTTGTTCTGCATCGTAGGGCTCATTAAATTGCAGAGGTGTAACACTCCATGGCCATCAGGGGAGTTATTGTGTCATTCATCCTTACGTACAGTCTGTGGTCTGTTCTCATGCAGACAAAGTATATTTGAACAGTACAGGAGTAACTAAATCTTTTTGTCAGAGAGTAAATAAATGCCAGTGTGTACATGAAGAGAAAAAATCTGTACCAACAAAACGGACGGCTCTGCGTATGAAGGAGTTGAAGTTGCAGCCAGCTGCGTTGATGTTAGCCTCGGCCCCAGCGCCACTCTTCCTCCGAGACAGACAGCAGAACAGGATGGCCTCTCCGATCATGATCTGCAAACACAACAACTCAGCTGTTAACATGTGTTGGTCCACAAGGACTTCCACAGCGCCCTGCCTCATGACCTTCTGTCTGTTGTGGGTTTTTTAGAGAGGCTTTTGTGTGGCTGTGTGATTTAGTGTGTGTGGCATCCTTTGCTTAGCATGTCTAGTTCTGGTCTCAGCTAAGAGCGCTGGCCAGGATATGCTAACTCACACACTCCTCTAGTGGCACAAGGTGTCTGCTGAGCAGCTTAAGGAAACTGCAGAAACCGGAAGATGAGAAGAAAAGGATATCTAGGGTCGGCTAGAGGAGAGAGCGCCAACAATCGAGGGAGAGAAGAAAAAAGGAATGCAGCATCAGTGATGGAAAGAGAGAAGGATTAGGAGTACTTAGAGGAGGACCCCCAGGGATCTGCATAATACTGAAACTGACACACTGTACATAGGACTCTCAGTAACGGAGGGTTTATCTATAAAATGTACACCATATTTTTCCTGCTAAGCATAAAAAGCTCTTTTCCTTTTCCATTTTTTTGGGTGGGAAAGCTGCCAGAATATCCCAACATAACACTGAGAGCTGCAGGAGATCACTCTCACAGCAGAGAAAAGCTTAACGTTTCTGTGTGAGTAATACAAATGCAACATTAAGGCTTTCAGTTTTTGCATAATTAAGAATGTGACAGCTTTGAGTGACAGACAAAATGAATTAAATGAATTGAAATTAATAACTTTTTAGCATCAAATAACTTCCACCCTGACGTGAGCATGGTCAATTTAAAACGTCAACGCACACTGACAACTCGTGGTTGTGGTTTACTGTACTGAATGCTGTGAAAGTGCCTGGAGAGGCAGGAGCGAGGAGCTGTGGCCTTTTTTTCGCTTCAGCAGCTTTAACAAATCCACTGCAACAACTCTTCTTTCATGCCATAACTGCTGCCAGCTCGCTGAATATCCTCCTCAGGACCAGCCCCCAGCAGCACGTTGTTAAGATCCCACCAGGGGAACAGGAATCCAGTCAGAACTGAACCCAGTTTACATTAAGCCTTGAGGGTGGGCAGCATGCAGCGCTAACGCTAAGCGACAATCAAACCCCAGTAATGTGATGTCTTCTGCTCCACAAGTTGCTGGGAGAAGAATCTTAGGAAGAAGCTGATACCAGAGTCAGAATGTATACAGAGGAGGCTGTTTGATTGTTCTCTCATCAGGCCTTCAGGGATAACATGTGCTTTAAATCTTTGTGGTCTTCTGCCAAAGCTCATTACTATAAAATCAGCTGTACATTCACAGGGTAGAGTGAGAAGAGTCTGGTAGAGAACCTATAGAGTTTAAAACAGGGTAAGAACAAGCATCTAGAAGCCTCTCTGACATAAATGTAAATGTTCATGAAGCTACAATTAGGAGAACACTGAGCAGATGTGGTGTGCAAGTCACAGCTGCAAGGAGAAAGAACACCACTATCGAATGAGACCAAGAGAAAGAGGAGCACTGAATTCCAGAACAAGAACCTCAGCCCCTCTGTAAAGCACAGTGGTGGTAGTATTTGGGTCAGGATGGTTTTGCCACCAGAAAGAGCAGCAAGACAACAAGTCCAAACACACGAGTGGTTCTACAAAAGAATGGTTCAAGAAGAACAGAGTTCATGTTCTGAAGTCAAAGTCCTGACCTTAATCCACCTGAAATGTTGTGGAAGGAGCTGAAACGAGCACTTGATGTGAGGAAACCCAGCAACATGTCAGAACTGAAGCTGTTCTGTACTGAGGAATGGACTCAAACTCCTCCAAGCTGCTGTGGACGATGATTTGTACTCATTTTCTATATATATAAATGTGACATTTCTGTCTCATTTATTTGATTTGGGTTTTGATGTTCTGGGTTATATTTATGCAGAAATATGGAAAGCAGTTTACAGACTTTCAAGCGCCACTGTACTATCACCCAGATTATGTTTTCTCTGCTGGCTGTGGACGACTGATAATCCCAACACAACATTGTTATATACTGCAGGAATGACAAGTTCCTCATACGTTAACAATGTTTATTCACCACTGGTCTATTTGTTCGTTTAGCTCCACAATCCTCCTGTCTCCAATATGGCTGCCAGATGGTGTGTTTCACTTTCAAGATCCTGCAGTAAGGTCAGTGTCAGTTTTCTGTGTGGATGCTCCTTACTGTGATGGCAGGGCCAGCGAAGGCCAGGCTGAGCAGCATCAGCAGGGGGATGACTTCATGGTTGGGGTCGATGTAGGGCAGGCTCAGGCTGCGGTCATGGCAGTTAAAGCCCGACTTCACCGGCTTGAAGACGTCCGTCCACTCCAGGAAGTACAGACTGACCACAGACGACACCAGGATCGGCAGCTATACACGGAGAAAAGGATACCAGAGTTCAGTCACAAACAGCAGCAGCTTCAGCAGATTGCCAATGAATAAATAAATAGATAAACAGTCTGTGATGGCTGCAAATGTCCCCATAACCCTCTGCTTCAATGACCATGCTAATTCGATTTGATAATGAGGATGGAGCCATGGAAAATAGTTTTCATGACCTGAGGGGATGGTGCTCAGGGTGATGCAAAACGTCATGTGGAATGAATTGCTCTGATGAATTGCTCCCACTCATTTCAGCTCAGACCTGCAGGAAGAGTCCTCCTCATCCCATGAACTGAACAAGAGACAGATGCCTGTTACACCCAGGCTCCTAAAATCATAATAAAAACGCCATCAGCTGTTCAATTCCAACCATAAAACAAAGTTAAAGCAACAAACATAAAAACTGGTGTTGGTGTCCCTCAGTGGAGCGAGTCAAAGAGCTTCACCAGTCAGAGATGCAGAGCTGTTTATGGATGGCTGCAGCGATTTCACCACTGACCTGTCACAGTGTCAGTGTACTGTGTGCTGTGAGAGCTGGTGGCATTTAATTCCAATACCCCGTCCTGTCAGGAGCTGTGAGAGCGCAGAGCTAACGGGACAATCCCCAGACAAAATCCCTTCCTCCACAAACACCAGCAAAACTGTCATTTTACAGTTTCCACTGAGCCACACAAGAGTCAAGAGAGGAGACCAAACAGCTGCATGTCACAACTAGCTACTGTTACAGGAGGGAAGCTGGGGACTCCAATATGGCACCTGTTTATTCAATACTATACTCATACACTCCCACTTTATACAACAGTCCCACAAGCTTAACAATAAGATTTGAATGATTTTCTGCATCATTTTTGGCCCAAGCAAGGAAGTGTGTGTGTGTGTGTGTGAGCTTTCTGATTTGCTGAGGTATACCTTTAGCTGCAATGTGGGGTTCCTCAGGGTTCAATGCTTGGCCCACTTTTATTCTCAAGCTATATGCTTCCTTAGATGATGATGACATGACCGTTCTGCCTGTTCTCTACAGTGGATTTGCAGGATTATAATAATAGCTCTAATGTAGTGGAGCTTTGGGAACTGCTTGGGGTATTGATGGTTAAATGTCCTCATAAAAATGCACGGTGCTGCTTTTGGTTTGAGGATGAATCAGTGAAACAGCAGCCATGCAGTAAAACCAGCTCTTGATGCCTCCCTCCTACTGAGCTTTATCCGGCCTCCCTCCCCCCTCCCCCTCTCTCAGGTCTGTTTTCTTGGCTGTCAGCCTCTCTCACCTCTCCTCCAGCATCTCAGTGTGCAAATAAGAAATATAGGTCAGTGTGAGCGTTCGCAGTGCTCGTGCTCAGCAGATGAAGCTGCCACAGGAGGGAAACTGTGCCCCACTACGTACTTCAAAGCTAATTCCTGCTTTATGTCATGGCAGCTAATCGTATTTGTAACGCTGTCTCACGACTCCTTTCATACGGATGATTAAGGTCCTGATTCTGCTGACCTCTGAATTATTCACAAGTCCCACACAGGAGGAAGGAAGTTCAGAGTTCAGTGTATCTATTTTTCAGGACATCACAGAAAATAAAATTATATCCACACTGGTAATAAGCTGTGGACATTTTAACTTGATATGGAGAGGTCTGTCATAGAACCAGTGATGGAAAGTAACTAAGTATTTGTACTTCATTACTGTACTTACGTATTTTTTTATGTATTTATACTTTACTTAAGTGAAAATAATAGTGCATACTTTATACTTTTACTCCATCACATGTTGCAGCTGTTACCTGTACTTTCTCCTCCACTACATTTCTACAGTGTCTGTAGTTCCTTGTTCCATGTGATGAACACAGTGCTGGACTGATGTGAGGTCAGACTCTGCATGGAGGTGGTGTCACGCTGCCAGCTGTGTTTCTATAATGAGCCTCAGTCATGATGCCGGTGCTCTGGCTCAGTGAGCTAACTAGTTAGCTGCTGTCTGCTAACACAGGCACTGTTTTTTATCAGCAGCAGATGATTTCTTTGATTATTTTACCCTGTTCAGATTCTTTGCAATGGAAATCAATAATATATTTGGTGCGTGAGTACTGTTAATACTTTAAGTACATTTAAAAGTACTTAAGACTTTTACTTAAGTAGGATTGCTGATGTAGCACTTCTACTTTTACTTGAGTATATATTTTGCTGGGTAATTGTATTCCTCCACCACTGCATATAACTGAAGTAATTTTTAGCATGTCTGCAGTTTTTCTTATGGTGTGTACACAGCAGTCATTTTTACAACTTACAGTGAAGGATTTTAGGCCAAAGATCATGGAATAAATTTCAACATTTTGATTTTGATAACAAAGGGATTTTTGCCATAAAACGAAGGCACAGAGCAAAGCAACTGAAACATTTAGCCCTGTCAATACCAACTGAAGCATTATATCGGATTACATTGCATTTGAGGGGGCCACCTGTTTTTCTATTAGAACAAAACACACCCAACAACGCTCCTACCACCACCATGCTTTCATGATTTAGAGTTTAGATAAGGTTCTAATGCTGGGAGGCAGAGTTTTCCTTTCTCATTTAAATCTATATTCTTCTCAGCCATCCATGAAACATTTCCCCTGCAGCCCTCAGTGTTTAGCTTAATCTTTAGCATCTCTTTGTGGACAGCTGTGGCTTTCTCCTTGCAGCTCTGCCGTGGTTCTGTAGTGTTTTCTCAGTGATGGATTTATGAACATTAACATTAGCCAACGTGAAAGGAGGCTTTAACTGCTTACAGGTTACCCCGGGTTATAGAAACACAGATTTAATGGTCCCCGCTGCCTCTAGAGGTCAAAACTGCAATATCTGATATTTTTGTTGTTCCATTGTACAGTTGGAAAGCTGCCCTTTTGCCCTTTCCTCTTTGGCTGTTTAAATTAGGATAAGTGTTTGGCCCTGGACCATATGAAACTTCTCTGAAAAGTTTTCCTGATGGTAATCCCTGGACTGGCTCTGGTGTGCTCTTGGCGGGCCCTCAGTGATTACGGAGATGAGAACGGGGAGAAGACAGAGCACTTTGAATAATAGATGTGTAAAAATGGAAAGCAGGCTCCAGTGGGCTTTGGCTGGCAGTTATTTTTGGTGGGCCAAGCGCAGCGACAGCCATGGAACTTTCGGAGGTGTCTGAGTGATAACACTCTGTCAACACACAGAAATGTTGTGGATAGAACGATGAGGAACGGAAGGAAAGCTGCTTTAAGTGTTAGGAAAATGATTTAAAGACTACAAACATGATGCATTCAAGGACCATGGGAAAGTTTAACAATTCTGTCAGTTTCTGTGATTTTTTTTTTCTATGTTTTTGTCGCAGCTCTGACATTTTCATTCCTTCAGTAAAAAGTGATTCATCATTCTCACAGATTCCTCTCCGGTTCTTATGACTGGTTTACTGAACTGAATGATTGGCTGGCTGTCTGCCTTACAAACAATCTGATGGCTGAATTTAGAGACAGTGAGGAGTAAATCAACAGAAGGTTCAAGAAGGCTGCATTCAGACTGGAGCAAGAGCAGAGGGATAAATCAGAGCAGAATTTCTCCTTACACTCTCTTTTCTCTGAAATGCTTCGCCTCCTCTGGGAGAGCTCAGATCAGCAGAGATGTTCCATTGCCCTACATCTGCTAACACTCACTGCCAGCCTTCTTTCTGTGCTTCATTCTCCTTGTCTCGCCTTCTTTTTGCCCCGTTTCTGTCACGTGCTAAGACTCACGCCCTGCCAGCCAACAAGCAAAGCGGTTCAGAGCGGCCTGGTGCCGGGCTGGGACCGCTGGTAGAGTCACTGTCTGCAGCAGCCGGTTTATTCTGGACTAACAACTTTTTACAGGAAAGAATTGGGCCACACATGGACGGGGGAGTGCTGGACCCAAGAAAAGAAACAAGGAAACAACCAAAGGCTTCTTCTAAACTTTCATTTTTTCCAAAACCTAATTACTTGGAGCTCCTGACAGTCGAAGACAACAGAGCCGTAGTCCCTGTTCACAAGATTTTGTACGAGATTTCTGCAGATATTCTCTTTATTCTTTATCTGGGCTAATGGCTGTGTCCCCTCCCTACAATTATATATGTGATTTAATCTTTTGTTTTCCCCCAGTTTTTAGATAACAGTTGTTCAGCCCTGCCCATGCTTCCATTTGTTCCACTTTAGAGGAAAAGCTGCCTCAGGCTTCGCAGCAGAGCCTCACCGGACTTCAGTACTCAGCCCAAACTAAAGTAGAGCAGTCGGCCTGTAACAGATCATATCTGCAGCTGCTGCTCACAAAGAGTTACTCTGTGGAATTAAATAGTCACATTTGGCTGAATTGCTGGAACAGCAGATCTCAATTAAAAGTCTACAGATAGAGGTGTTAGTGATGGTAGAACTTCGCTCCAAACTTTCACCCAGAAGGCTAAGGCCCATGCATTTCGAGCCACCCTAACCTTACTTTGGTATTCGTAGTGCATACACTGTAGCAAGCGACCTGGTCATTGTGGGCATATACATAAAGACAGATAGTATGCTGCTGTTTTGAGTTTCTGTTCTTCATGTACTTCAGACATAGAAACCACTTGAAAAACCATAGGTGAACCTTCCATGAAGGTACTAAAGATAAGTCCTGGCGGAACGCTTCACTAATCCCATGTTGGCAGCATTTTAGTCCACCTAAACTCCCATTTAATCCAAATACAGGTAAAGAGGAGGAGCTGAAATGTCCAAAAAGATGCCAAGCTTCATCTCAAACTGATACTTTGAGTACAAAATCAAAGTTTGCTGTTAACAGTTTGTCTCCAAACTGCCACCTGGGTTAAACCTTTCAGCTTTTGAAAGGATGTGGCAGGTGATAGCAGAGGTGTGTAAATCTCTGAGGAAGGGATCCATCATGATTTGCATGCTCTGATCTCCACATCACATCTATGATAGGACATGACAGGAAGAGCAGGATGGGACAGAGCTGAGCAGGCCACACAGCCTCCGCTCTCTAACTATAACAGACCTCAGGGAATCATCTGAGAGTGCTTCATTCTTTATACAAGTGCTTGAGTTCACTGGGCAAAATTAACTTTCAACACTGACCTAGTTAAATTCTGCCTGCTGTTTCCCCTCAGTGAACAGCAGTGATTAGAAAAAAGCTGGCATTTATTGTTTAGTAGTGAGAGTGCATTGACATGTAAAGGTCCCCAAATCCAACCAAAGCTGAGGGAATCCCCCTGACAAAGTCACTGTACGTATGAGAAGGCTGCAGCACATCATATAAGATGCCGATGTGATTGTGGAGCCACAGGCCATCAGTGAATTAGAGCATGCATAAAATGCACAGCAGGGAGATGAGTGACAGTCACTAGAATCTGCATGCATCTCCACTTTAATGTTTGAAACCAGCAGTCAATTTCAATTATTTCCCAATGCAACATTTAAGTTAATGTGAAAAAAAAACTGAAAAAACAGGAAAAAATTAAATGATAAAAAACTATTAAATTATAATAAAATCTAATTAAATAAAAAATAGTATGAAATAATAATAACATAAAATAATGTTGTAAAAATAAATAAATAAATAAACATATGTGTACTAAATGTTAAAAAAAATACTAACATGCAGAAAATTAACACAAACAAATTCTAAATAAGAAAAGAAAGAAAAATGTTAAAAAAATGTTAAAAAGGAAGATAATAATAAACTCAACATAACAAAAATATAGAAAAATAAATGATATATGGCTGGTATTCTCCATATACTGAAGATCCATAGCTGACTCTAGCTACCATGCTAATGTAGTGAATAAATGTGATGAGCTGTCAATTAGTGTTTAACTTCCCAGTGATGTAGTTCACAGATTAGATAGTTAGCAACTGCCAGCACACATTGGAGCTGCAGACAGGCTGAATCTAAATCACTGATGATAACCATGTTACCCCGAGCGTCGTTTTCTGCATCATGTTCTGAAAATACTGATATATCTCTGAGAAGCTGATATCAGCTGATAACATCAGCAGACTGATCAATATCTGTCAGCCTGTAATGCCCCTGTTGGATGGTCTCTGATTGGATCTGTTGGAAAAGTTAATACAACAAGACACAAGGATGATGATGATGTGTGTGTGTATGACATGATTCTCTTTGACTTCTCATCTCTATCCTGATCTGAAGCCTTATGGATCTTTAATGACAGTTGCACATGAAACTACAGCCTCACTCCGCCGTGTGCGTGTGATGCGGGGACAAAGCGTCTGAGCAGCACGCAGCAGGGACTCACCTCCACAAAATAGAAGCAGGGCAGCAGGCTGACGCTGTCTTTGGTCAGGATCCCCTTCTCTCTCGCAGACATGGTCAGGCCTTTCAAATGTCCAAACAGATCCGAGATGTGGCAGGGGAAGAATGGCTGCGCTCTCCCTGGCGTCTGCCGCGCTCAGCAGCAGCAGCGGCAGCAGCGGCGGCGCTCCATGACGCCGTGTGCGGCAGGACAACCGACAGCCTCACACTCCGACTCCCGGTTACCCAGACCTGCACGGCCCTTTATCTCTGCTGGAGTGAAACCCCGGGCTCGGTTCTGTGCATGTCCTCCTGCGAGCTGTCAGGTAGAGAACGGAACCTCACCGAATGATGGAGGGAGGAGGAGGAGGAGGAGGAGGAGGAGCGCAGGCGCAATGACAGCGTATGGTTACTGCTGGCATTGACAATGGATGATCAGATTCCCACGTCACGAGACATCCTTGCTTTCATGTTCACATCCATCTGATCCACAGCACCGTCAGCTGTGACTGTGGGGCTGCTCCTCTGCGTCCTCCACACACGGTTTAACCTGTCCGGTATCCCCCTGTCATCACTGATGTAGACTGAAAGCCTCCTTTAGTGGCGTTTAAATCTGTGACAAACCACAGCCGTCCTTCTGGACTTCCTGCCAACAAACACACACACTGCTCCATTAAGAGTCACTTTGAATTATACATGTACTGTGGACAAGAGCAATGAGCAAGAGTCCAGAAAAGATTTTTCAATGTTTAATGCACTTCCCCTACTTTAAGCAGAGTGATGTGACTGTCCTATATATAACCTTATAAATGTTAATCACTTCTCAGCTGCACAAACCACCACTGTATTGGCAACAGCAGCCAATACAGTTTTCTTTATTTCTGCATAAATTTGACCCAGAACATCAGCAGATCTGCTGCAGTAGATAAAGTAAAATAAATGGGAGAGCTTGGAGGAGTCTGAGTCCATTCCTCAGCACAGAGCAGCTTCAGTTCTGACATGTTGCTGGGTTTCCTCACATCAACTGCTTGTTTCAGCTCCTTCCACAACATCTCAGCTGGATTAAGGTCAGGACTTTGACTTCAGAACATGAACTCTGTTCTTCTTGAACTGTTCTGTTGTAGAACCACTCGTGTGTTTGTCCTAAAATCACAGACAGACGTCCTGACATGTTTCTTTAGAATTCATTGTTGCAAAACAGGTCCAAACCCTGATACTATACCACCGCCATGCTTCACAGAGGGGATGCGGCAAAAGATTTATACACGAATGAACTTACAGGTGTATCAAACTGGGGTGATTACTGAAATAACATGACATTTTGGGCAGCAGTGGCTCAGGGGTAGAGCAGGGTTGTCCAATAACTGGAAGGTTGGTGGTTCGATCCTCTAGTCATTGTTGTGTGTCCTTGGGCAAGGCACTTCACCCGCATTGCCTCCAGTGCACTCCCTGGTGTGTGGCGCTCTGTGCTGGGCAGCCTTTATAAAAAAAAAAAGAAAAACATTTTGGTGTGTGTTGTGTTGTTGTGCTGAGTTGTGAGGTTTGATGTCTTGACACTCAAACTGCTCCATGACTGCTGTCCTTGTAAACCGACACCACACACTCTGAGAGCAGACTCTGCCGACTGCTCTCAGCTCAGATATCTTCATTACACAGCAAATTTATTTTAGATATATGTCTTTGAAAGATGAATACAAAGGTGTGCGTCCTTGTAATGAACACATGATGATTTTATTTATGTACTGTTGTTATTTCAGCTTCATTAATCTTTCTTTGTTTTTTAACATGTTGCTTTTCTGCTTTTTAATTTCCATCGTCTGGAATTTTTTAGTATTTTTGAATGTTTAAGTTTACCTTCCTAAGAGATTCTGTTATTTCCGACTGTGATAAATGCAACTTGTGTTTAGCTGCGCATGCGCCTCAATAGCGGAACACCCCCCTCCATGCCTACACCACAGAGGATCCGGCAATTAAAAACAAGGAAAATGCGGAAAAGTGTGTGAAGATCAGCTGGAAGCTTCCAGCTACTGCCAGCGGGTGTTGTGAGAGCTGTGGACCCCGGGCAGCTGCGCGGTCACAGGGGCTGATCGGTGCCTTTAGGCAGAGAGGCTGCACAACTCCTGGAGCTGTCCAAGGTAGGCTGGGAGAGGCTCCGCTGCGCTGTCCGTCAGCGGCGCGGCGTGAAGTGCAGCTGAAGGTCCAAACTTCACATACTGGTGTCTGTGTGCAGAGGTCAGTGAACGTAGCACCGGCAGGAAGTTGCCTTTTACCTCTTTGGCATGATACGTTAGAGGAACAGGGACAGAGCCTGAAGGGGCCACCAAAGAACCACATCCCCTCTGCTGTGGTTCTGACTGCAGGGTTTTTAATCGATCTTCGATAAGTTTGAAGAAAAAAAAAATGCTTAAGGGACGTCTAATGCACCGATGCATCATGGGAAGTGTAGGATTCAATATTCTTGGAATTAGGCCATGAAGGTTAAATGCAGTTCAACAGCCAGAGTGTGGACAACAAAAAAAAGGAAAAGGACCATAAAGTGACTTGGGCCTAAAGTTAATCAGATGATTGACAGGCAGCCGGTATAATGACTTTAAAACAGTCACATCAGGCGTGCAGTGCAGCAGCTGTGGGTAGGGTTAGAAAAAGACATCACAGCTGGTGTTACCTGAGAAACAGCTGTCACCTCTTCCACAGTTTGATTGACTGTCTGACTGAAGATGAATTGTTGTTTCCCCCGGTCGTGTTGTGTGTGTTGTGTGTGTTGTTGCCTCAGAGCACAAAAAGATCACAGAGACAAGAGACTTTATATAAAGTTGTTTTTGTTTTTGCTGCAGGAACATGAACTTCCTGTTAGAGGAGCAGCAGCCACTGGCTTGCAGCAGGATTCCATCACAAAACCATGTGTGTGTGTGTGTGTGTGTGCGCCTCCAACAGACCCACATGGTGTATGATTTTAGAAACGTGACGGCGATAGACCAGAATAAGAGTTTCACACAGTTTTCCTGAAATAGGCGGACGGTCAGTGACTCACTGTGGTGCTGTGTGATGAGGGCTGGCAGACTGCAGCTCAGCTTGATAAAGGTCAGTGCAGTTCAGGCTGGGCGTGCACGCTGTGCTGGGCTGTAAATACACCATCCATTCATTACTTAGCCTTTATTGGAATCACTGATGTACACACAAATAATTCAAACCATCAGTATGTTATATGTGGATCTTCAGCTGAATTGGTGACATGAAAACCCGGCATGTCGCCATTAAAGTCCTTACAAATAGATACCCAGCCTGTCAATTCTAACAATAACCGACTGTAGACCAGGAATGAATGACTGAGGAAATGTTTTGTTTTATACACTGTAAAAAATACCAGTGAATTCCACAGTAACTGTTTCAGTGCAGTAAGGTCAGTAAAATACTGCGTATTCATATAGAAAATACAGTATTCACAGAGCTTCCGTGAAAATCACAGTAACTAATTACGTACTGTGGAAAACTGCACTAAACAAAAATGTGCTGTAGAAATTATCAATACAATTATCAGCGTTGCAGTTCTAGACCAATTTTTTGCGGTCTTGGTTTTGTCTTGGTCTCGACTCTTTGGTCTTGGTCTCGACTCTTTGGTCTTGGTTTTGTCTTAGTCTCGACTCTTTGTGGGAGTGAATTGTGGGATTTGTTGTTCCGTTGAGTGAGAGACCAGTAAAACTCAGTTGTTGCCATCGCATAAACTCCACTTGTTAAGTGCGAGCTTGTAGGAGATCTATACGCCATTGTTGTTGCTGCAGTTCATAAAGTCCAGGTGTGGGCAAACGTACAGCCAGCGAGCGCCTCGCCTCCGATTTTATCACAATATTACTATTTATTACGAGCTCCTCTTCGAATGCAACCAATCAAAACATGTTAGATTAGACCTTTTCTCAATGCCATAACTAACTTGCAGTTAAACTTTTATTTTATAGATGCAAAGATGTATTGTTTGATTATTATAGTTATAGAGATGTTTGATGAAATGAATCATTATTGATCTTTGAAAAGCATCTGTGTTTATCACAAATAAGCAAATGCACTTTTCCCCTGTCTGTAGGAGGAACAAGTCAACATGGCTCCACACCGATGCAGCAGGAAGGAGCGGAGGAAACTGTGCCGCTCTCTGGCAGGAGAGGTGAGATTAAACCAGACGGACACACTAACGATGCTTCTCAGAAGGTAACATGTACATCTTCGTATTTCCCTAAGAGCTCCTTCCTTACACCTCCTCTCCATTTGTTTCACTGTGTCTCCATCTAGTGGGAGTAAATGTGAATTACATGCTTGGGCATGTGGTGAAGCATTATGGGAGTAATGTAAAGGATTCAGGGTTATTTAAGGGATGTATTATTCCCACACAGGTCACTTCAGCAGTTCCACCTTCAGGCTGTGCAGTTTATTAAGAATGGGATCGCTGCTATGGCAACACAAGCAGCTGAAGTGTGTGCACATCGCTGTGTATCAGCAGTGTCATCTCCCATCAAGCTGTGACACAGTGTGAGTGTGTGCTATGCTAACTCGTTGTCATGGTAACAGTGCCAGTGGTATTCTGTGCATCACAGATTCTGTGTATCTCTCTCTAATATGTTTGGATTGTGGCACCGTGCATCTTGTGAGATTTGAACAGAATAGAGTGTGTGTGTGTTTGTGTGTGTATTATGTTTCTGAGCTATTGCTGTTCAGAGTTTGACCACTGGATGGCACACTCCTCTGAGGACAGGGATGGATTGTTCCTTCTGTTGTATGTTTTGTTGCTCTCAGCTCAGACCTCATCCTCAAAATTCCATTTTTTTTACTTTTAATCAGAGACTGATGGTGAGACACTGGTAAATTAATTTAAATTATTTATGTAGCTCATTTAAAAACATTTTGTTGCGGGCACAAGATTAATGGAATAAAAATACTATATGGGAAAAAAATGAAATTATTATTATTATTAAATATTTTAAATGCCATTACAACTTGTTTTTTTTTGTTTGTCTTAAAGTGTGAATCTAGTGATTAAAATCACTCACAACAGGTAGACTGACACTTGTGTCTGTGCTTGAGAGCGTCTGTGACGCTTGCACTGGCACTGGGGAACTGTGGAGTTCGTGTTGGAACCCTTACCTAAAAAGGACTACATTTTTTTTCTACTTTACGGCATACGTCACATCCGCACACGAAGGTGGCAGCAAAGTTCAAAGTCATGGCATGAATAACCCAATCGACTGATCTACAGAAGGTAAATGAGATGTCTGTGAAAACCGAGAAAAGAAAGAGGATTAATGTCTGCCCGGGTTTCACTCGCTGGCGAGAGCGGAAATACGAGGGGAGGGAGGCCCGACTGATGGTGACCTGGCGCTGGTGCTGCTGGACCAGTAAGTAAAGTTGATTGCTAGCTGGAAGCTAACATGCTATGTAGCTGGCGATAGTTCTGATGACACGCGTGAGGCACACAGCTCCAGCTTCGAAGGAGTTTGCCAGTGTCCGTGGCTGCTGGTCAACAGATGTGCATGTAGATTAAATTAATGACAGACAGTTGTAGCAGACAATAGCGTTCATCAGACTGTAGGGGGACGCCGTGAGCAATTCCTCTAAGTCCTCCATAGTGTTGCTGTTAAAAAATCAGGAAGCTATGCGAAGCTATGGACTCACATGTGTTCAGAACGTATTGAGCATTACAAGCCTTCATTAGTGAGAAAGATGAGATGGATGTGTGCTGTATGTTGTACTAGTGTTAGCATGGATGGAATGAACTTCATAGACTGTGATAAAACCCAAACCATGTTGAATGTGTGATACCCAGATATCTTCATCATCCTGTTCCCTCAGTCTGTCTGTTCCACACACACACCTGCCACTGTTTCCTGTGGGGCTGGTTGGATCTGGTAAATGTGTGTGGATGTGTACAGATTGACTTGTTAACAAGTGGCTTTGTTGTTTCCTGGGAGGGATGCGGAACCAATTAGTTTGGATTAGAAAGCTAATGCTTAGATTACATGATAGAGGACAGAGCATGTGCCATGTTTTCCTGGGAATAGGAGGAAGCTAATAGATGTGAGTTTTAACGTTTCAGTCTAAACATGTATTTGGATCTCAGCACTCCAGCAGAAGAACCTCATCCCATCTGTGAAGCACGGTGGTGGTGGTCTCATGGTTTGGGCCCGTTTGGCTGCTTCTGGACCGTGCATCGAACTGAACTAATTTCTGAATAATACCAGTGAATTCTAAAGGATTCTGGTGTTTTACATCACCATAGCGACCACCACTGGAGACTTGGTGTGACATGACGCAGTTGTACTCCTGACACAGCACCTGGTGATGGTCTTATATGTATGAATGGGGTCAAATGTAGGTTGAATGCATGCAAGTGGAGCATGTAATGTGCTCAACAACACTTTGTGACTTGAACCAATGAGGTTTGTTTGCTGCCCAAAGCCAGATGGTTCATACTGATATTTCCTAACATATATAATAAGCAAACAAACAAACAAACCAAAATAAGCTCTAGTCAGCTTCTGATCCTTCATAGCTCTGATTGAATTGCATGTTTTAACAAAGCCACAGATCTTCTCAGTAACATATTAAAAAGAACGAAAACAAGAGCACAACAATAAAGCATTAAATAAAAGAACTCTCACTCACTTTGATCTGCTGCAGATAGTAATTATAAGTGAGTGAACGTATAGGCCAATAGAAGAAATCTGGAGCAGAGGCTGCAGCAGGATGACACCAGGGAGTTCTGGAGATGCATGTATAATTCCTCCTCTTCTTTCTGTTCTTCTGCTGCGTTCAGATGTTTAAATTAAACAGCATGCTGAGGATTAGCATTCAAAACTTGACAGTGCAGCCTCACAGAGCTGCTAGCAGGGCTGAACTCTGAAGCGTGTCCCTCTGCTGCACAGTATTTCGAACCTCCAGGAGAGCTGTGGTGATTTTATTATTACGTATAGCTCTCACACCATTAATTAACTATCATTACAATCAGGGTCGCTTGTGGTTGTACATTGCAGTTAAATGGCCAAGCCATCCTTGCTGTCTCACTAATGTTATCACCACCAAAACATGGTCTGGCTGAATAATTGTGAGCTATGAGGCTGATCTGGTCAGTCAATTCATCCATTGGCAAAATTAAAAAAAAAGACTTTCAAAAAGACTTTTTTTCTGCACCATTAATTTCTGCTGCACAAACTTCCAGATCATGACGCTATACAATGCTTGTGCAGTGGCCATCAGCTGTGTGTTGCTTTCTGTGATGGATTGTCGGATACATTATCACACAGCAGTGATTGCCAACAAGCGGCCCGCGGGCCACATCCGGCCCACCAGCACTTTCTGGGTTAGGGTGTAGGGTTAGGGTTAAAACTGACATACAGCCAGGGTGGGATCGAACCATCAAACACTCTTAACTGGCTACACTGCATCAAATGACTGCTGGAAATACATCGCTGTTTTCCTCTTAGACAGTACTTTCCAAATACTGACATTACTGATTATTTCAATAAGGTTCATTTGGTCTTCACCTATTTATGAACTATGATAGAATTCTTTTTAGTCAGACCAGTGTTTCTTGTGTTTTACCTTGACTTGACATGTTTCGACTACTTCCTGCAGTCTTCCTCAGAAGTCACATGATGTTACGTGACGTGTCTGCTGGCTGATCTTATGCAGGTTGTGGCGCCATTCTCCCACTACTCCAGGTAGTGGGGGAACAGCGCCACCTGTAGTCCGGCTTCCTCAGCGCCACAAACAAAACACACCACTACGCCCAATAGTGGACAGCATCGGATCAGTAACATACAACCTATCAAAAGCACTAGTTGACCTCATAAAACCACTACTAGGCCTCACCGAACAACACTGTAAAAACTCAAAACAGTTAGCGCAGGAACTCAGGGACACCACAGTACACCGGGACGAAATATTCATATCACATGACGTAATATCCCTCTTCACCAAAACACCAGTAAACGTAACACTGCAGATAGTAGAGAACCGCCTCAGGACAGACAAGACACTACACAAACGGACCAATCTAGCAGTTAACGACATAACCCGGCTGCTACATTTCGTATCCACATCCACATATTTCCAATTCAGGGGTACTTTATACAGACAGAGGGAGGGCTTTGCAATGGGGGACCCACTCTCAGCCATCATGAGTGGATTTTTTATGGAGGACCTGGAAGAGAAGGCCATCTGCACGGCACCTGCACAATGCGGGCTCAAAATGTGGAGGAGATACGTGGATGACATCCTGGAAAAAATAAAAACTGGCCACACACAGGAATTAACAGACCACCTCAACAAAATAGACAGCACAGGAAAAATCAAGTTCACACACGAGGAGGAAAAAGACAGTACGATAACCTTTTTGGACATAAACATCACACATCTACAGGACGGCAGCATAAAAATCAAAATTCACAGGAAACCCACACACACCGACCAATACCTGTTATGGACGTCTGAACACCCCACCGCACACAAACTCTCCGCCGTACGAACACTATTCGACAGAGCCACCATGATCACAGACCCACAAGACAGACAGGAGGAAGAAAAACACATCACAAAGGCCTTACAAAAATGTCAGTACCCCATGTGGGCAATCAAAAAAGGAAAACAACAAATCGACAACAGAAAAAACAAAGAAAAAAAGAGAAACACAAACCAAAAACAAAACAAAACAATGGTGACACTCCCCTACATCCGTGGAATAACGGAAAAAATACAAAGAGCAATGAGTAAACACAACATCAATACACCCGTCAAACCACATCGTAAACTCAGACAACTACTGGTGCACCCCAAAGACAAGATCGAACAGGACAAAAAATGCAACGTCATACACGAAATACCCTGCCTGTCCTGCAATAAAACATACATCGGCGAAACAGGAAGATCATTCAGCACACGGAAAAAAGAACATAAAACAGAATGTGAAAAGGAATCAGCTGGGATGAGCACAAGGGCAACAAAACAGAAAGCACAACAAGAAAACCTGAAATCAGCAATCTCGGATCATTGCAAAAGAGAAAGGCACATTATGGACTGGGATGGGGCAAAAGTGATCGGAAAGGAGGACAACAAGTTCAAACGGTGGATTAAGGAAGCCATCGAAATAAGGAAGCGGGCCAATAGGACAATGAACCGGGACGAGGGAACTTTTACACTGTCCCACACCTGGAACACTGTCCTGAGGAGACCAGACTGCTGTCCCACACCTGGGACACAGCGCTGAGGAAGCCGGACTACAGGTGGCGCTGTTCCCCCACTACCTGGAGTAGTGGGAGAATGGCGCCACAACCTGCATAAGATCAGCCGGCAGACACGTCACGTAACATCATGTGACTTCTGAGGAAGACTGCAGGAAGTAGTCGAAACATGTCAAGTCAAGGTAAAACACAAGAAACACTGGTCTGACTAAAAAGAATTCTATCATACTGACATTACTGAGAAAGCAAGCAAATCAAGCCAGTTAGCTGTAACTAATTTCACATCCACTATCAAAAGTAACAAGTAAAGGATAACCTTGCAGATTTGGTTGAATTAAGTGTTCGTGCTCGGATACTCGCCGATTATTTTTATTTTTGCTCAAGTAATCAGATCATGCGTAAATGTCATAGTTTTTCCATAGATACGGCTGCATCTGGCGGATACCTGCTTTAGGCCGCTGCAGTGTCATTGCTTCAGCCCACGACTGCCTCCATGCCGAGAGAGAGAGAGAGAGAGAGGAGAGAGGATAATGCTTTGTCTACATTTCTCTACAGATAGATATACAGACAGCTACAACTCATTTACTTTGAAAACTTCTGTAAAATGTTGCAAGTTGAAAATGTCTGAAACGATTAGTTCCACAGAAAGTATTTCTTCCCCACCTCCCCCAGTAATGATAATCCCATCTGAAAAGAAGCTTAAATTCTGAGCACACCTTGTCTTAAAATCTACACAGTGAATTAAGATTTTTTTCTCAAATTAAATATACCAGTGTCACAAGAGATTAACTTCTGCTTAAAATCAGCTATACTACACTAATTAATGTGATATATTCCATGTGCTCCATGACATGACCTGGTGACTCTAGCGTGTGTGTGTGTGGAGGAAACACTGCCGCCCTGGCCTCGGCCTTCAATCTCCACTGCCTCCCATGCCTGCCACAATTATTTTCATTGAAGAACTGGGGGCCTGCAGGAACTGCCTTCACATCAGCGGCTTGCGAGAAAGACATCGCATGAATTTCTTATGAAGTGTGACATGCCAGATAAGCCCGGGCTGCTTGAAGCATGCTACTTTGAAGTTTTCTTCTCTGCCACTTTGCCTTTTAATAAGAGCTGTTTATTCACACACCATGATGAAATCAAATCTTGTGTGCTACACTTGACTCGCCCGGAGAAATCACAAAGCCACATATTTTGGGCCGAATGTGTGGTGATAATAAAGACGAGTGCGAGCGTCGATCGCGTTCCTCTTAGAGCTGATTCAGTGTAAAACCTCTCTGTTAATTTGTGTGGACCCAGAGTTAGATTGATGTGCATTTCAAAGTGATGTGTGTGCCTGTTAGCTAAGGTATTTTTGCACGCCTAGTTTTTGTGATGTATCAACTGTATCTGGGTCGCACTGCCGCCTTTGGCGTAATGGTGTAATAAAACACAATGTAAGCATTTCTCATATCTCAAGCACAACATGCCTATTTATAGACGCTCAGTCAGTCAGGGGGGCTGTCTTACATATCATTTTAGTTTGAGTGGTTGATTTCACAGTAGTGACTTCACAGCTTTTCAGCCATAAACAAAAACACTCTTCTCTGTACCACTTATCACTTTGTGACCCTGATAGCCCACATTCTTATCTCTGTGATAATATTGCATACAAAACCATACTTGTGATTCATGCCATGTCAGATTATGTCAGGGTGGATGAGCCAGCATTCACATATCAGGGCTGGCTGTGTGTAGAGACTTTCTTACATGTTCATCTGGAGCCTGGTTTAGCACCTACCCACTGTTTACTTTAGCTTTTTCCACATGTTTTATGTTGCTCCTCCCAGATTTGTTAACAGTTATGGATTTAAATTTATTAGAGTATATTTATTATTTGGTTATCAGGACCAAAACCACACGCCAGAAAGTAGGGTTGGGCGGTATCCAAATTTTGATACCGTCAAACGCCCTCCACATTTTACCCCGGTATACATAAATACTGTGCGCAGTGCATGAAACATGTCAAGCGATCTTTTTCAGTTAATGTAGTTTTTATTGAGGCCATTTAAAAACGCATATAGTGAACAGACTTTTTTAAATTTCATGCTGGCAGCACACCACGGTATTAAACTGGTATAAACCCGTCCCGATGTGTTGCTGTTTGTTTTTGTAATTGTATCATGTTAAGAGCCTTGTGCAGTGTTTATGTTAGAAGTTACGCATGGTAATAAAAACACTTGTCGGTCACGTTTTCCGCTGCCAAGGTTTTCTAATGGAAACAAGTAAAATGATAAATGTAGGCTCAGATGGCACCAAACTGTTGGCTCGTGCCTACACCGTTCAGAAACTAAACACCATCCCAGCTCTGGCTCGTCCTCTAAAGCGCAGCAGTGTTCTTCTAAGGAACAGGTCACAGGTCTATGGACTGTAGTTCTCCCTCTCTCTCTCTCTCTCTCTCCTCCACGCTGTCACGTCATGTTCATAAACTTTATCAAACGTCTCCAAAAGTAAAATATATGACACTACTGAAGTAAAACTGAAGATTCAACCACACATGGCATCAAATAACATATGTTTAGTATTTGATCCTTATCTTCTATATAAGTACATTACATTTTTTTTATTGACAGTATTAAAAATGATACCGTCGCTACCTGTATGCCCTGAAAGACAGTTTCTTTCACTCTGCCACTGGCTTTAGCTAGCTAGCTTTAGTTGCACTCAATGCCATCATGTGATGATTTCCCTCCTTATACCTGCTCCACTCCAAGTTCAGTGGATAAAGTGTTGCTATAGGTTCATGGTCAGCACATTGACCACACACCACAGGCCTTTCCTGTCTGATGCTCTGTTGCCTTACAGCCCGCTGTGCTTCCAGGGAACCTCTGCACTGGCAGGTTTGCCAGGTTTTGTCTTGGCATTTACAGTGACCTTTAAGGCTTTGGGTTTATGCCTTCTAACCTACTGTATGTCCAGTTGAATCATGTCCAGTCCAGTTATTTTGACACAGGTCAACCTAAGACTAATGAATACTGAAATAAACTTTCTAAACCAGTTTAGAAAGTCACATCAGATGCTCTAACACATCAAACTTGTGTTTGGGTCCTCCTCCGAACAACGTTTCAGCCAGCTTTTAAAGGGTATTGGATTGTGCTTTCATGTCCTCTACAAGTGTGTTTTTTTTATTTGAGGTTTTTAGGGTCTTTTCATGCTGTAACGCTGCTGCTGTGCAGTGGGACACCTGTTTTCACCAGACAACAGAGCTCGTTAGTCGGTCCTCCGGGAGAACACAGAGATGTCTCCAGCTTTTTATTAGAGGAAGAAAATGTGCCTGTCATCCTTTGTAATGTCATATTTACTGTGGGAGTTCTTTTATCATCACACATAGTTTCACTGCGTGAGGACAGAAGACTGCAGAACATAATGGGATTGTCAAACAGTGACTTCCAATATAAATATTTCATCACCTTCAAAAGATGCAGTTCTTCCAGCGGATGGAAACATTTGGGGACTTTCTGGGTACGAACGAACCCTCGATTTTACACACATCAAACAGAATATCAGTGGTTTGTTCTATAATTTTGTTCATATTTGGCTTATATTCAGTTATGCAGATCTAATGTCAGTTTGTCTTGCTTACATAGTGACTCATCGGTGCAATCTGTAGTGTTCACAGTTGGCATTTCAATTCATTGAAATTATAGAGCGATCATTTCTTTGTTAGTGGGCAAACTTACATAATCAGCAGGGGTTCAAATCATTTTTTTTCCCTAACTGTATATCCTTACTTAGTTCTCTGCCCACTGGATGTCACCCAAAGCAGATACAGCTGAATTAAGGATGAAAAATATACATGGTAATCAATCACAGCAAACAAGGCAACTCTTCCTTTATCAGGTGGTAAGAACGCCTGTAACATAAACGTAGTATAGTTTTGATCAGACCAGTGTTTTGTGTTTGTACCTTGACATGTTTCCACTGCTTCCTGCAGTCTTCTTCAGAAGTCACATGATGTTACCGGTGACGTGTCTGCCAGCTGATTTTATGCAGGTTGTGGCGCCGTTCTCGCACTACTCCAGGTAGTAGGGGAACAGCGCCACCTATAGTCCGGCTTCTTCAGTACAGTGTCCCAGGTGTGGGACAGTGTGAATGTCCCCTCGTTTCGTTGGCCCGCTTCCTGCTTTCGTTTGCCTCCTTAATCCAACGTTTGAACTTGTTGTCCTCATTGCAGATTACTTTTGCCCCATCGCAGTCCATAAGGTGTCTTTCCCTTTTCCAGTTATCCGAGATTGCTGATTTCAGGTTTTCCTTTTGTGCTTTCTGTTGTCACCCTCGTGCTCATCCCAGCTGATTCCTTTTCACATTCTGTTTTATGTTCTTTTTTCCGTGTGTTAAATGATCTTCCTGTTTCGCCGATGTATGTTTTATTGCAAGACAGCCAGGGCATTTGATATATATATGAAATGGTAAGAACACTTGTCTACTAACCCTAAGGTTGGCGGTTCGGTCACTCCCTGGCTGCATGCCGGTGTGTCCCTGGGCGGGACGTGTTCGCTAGCGCTTTGAGCTTGACCTTTTGAGTAGGTAGAAAAAGAGCACTATATCAATATACAAGTATATTGTAGGACAAATAAAGGTTTCCTTAATCTTAATTTGTTTGGGACCCAAATTTGTGCATTGTCATGGCTGTAGTGTTTCAGATGAGTCATGGTCATAGTTTGGCTAAAAGTAGTTTGTTTGTGCTTTCCCAGCAGGGTGCTCCATTTGAACTGAGCTGGAGGAGCAGAGTGTGTCGACAGTGAGTTCTCAGCACAGGAGGAGCTGGGTTAGCATTAGCTCTGCTTTTCACACTACTGTGGGGAATATAAACTCACTTTGGAAAAAAAGCCAGTTTTGGGCACTACAGATAGCACCTAAAACTGGCCAAAGTGAGTTTTTGCAATGTCTCGCTAGGTTAGCGCTGCTTTCAGTCTGGTAATCCGAACACGAGCAGCTGAGTGCCAAACTGTGGTCATCATACCAGCAGTATCTGGATTTGGCTCCACCTGTGCCAGTTACCATGGTGACTCCAATGAGATGTAGCAGCTGTTATTTCATTCATGACGATTGAAATAGAAATCCGGGTTACATATTAGTTTACATAAACATGGAGGAAGTCTTCAGTTTGCATCAACATCAACAACTTGATTGTCACTGACAGACACAGTGTAGATTGTCTGCTAAATGCGGTGCATCATTGTTTGTGTCTATTTATTTGTAACCTCAGCTGCCGAGCTGTGACTGTGGGGCTCTTCCAGGCAGAACGGGGCAGTGACAGATGGACCTTTAGGTCTTCAGAGGACTCAACTGTGTTGACACACTGCTCACATCAAAGGCTCTCTGATTGGCTACATTTGGAGCTGCCTTTCTGCATCATTGGTCATGGGTGTGTGTATCTGTGTGAAACATATGCCCGCATTCCATATGTGCACAGAAAAACATTTGTATGTGTGAAATTATGTTTAGAATTCTACTCGGGGCATTGAAATATGGCATTGATTACTACTGCTGTTATCTTTCTCAGTTCCACATGCGTACAGTACGTGAATTTATCACCGTCTGTCCCCTGTAAAAACATACATTTCACGTAGTGTTCTCTGCAACGTCAACGTTCCTGCATCTGCCAGACGGCGTTGAGTTTTTATGAACATGACAAATTTGCTCCAAACCTTCCTGGAAAACAATGAACAGTCCTGAAAGTGTGCTACATGATTACCATCAGGCTGATGTATGTAGTGTCTGAGCCTGCAAATATGTTTTGGCCTGGGTCCCTGACACAGTAAATCTCTGTTCTGAAATGTGTGTGTGTTAACTTGTATAAATCTTTGTTATTTCACATAATTTATTGCATCTAAACAACCAAAAGCCTCTCTCACATTGGCTTAATCCACTATCAGGAGTACACTGAACAACCATGGTGTGCATGGCAGAGCGGCAAAGACAAAGTCACCCCTCTCTAAAAAGAACAATGCTCCCTGTTTTCAGTTTAAGTAACATTTAGAGAAACCACAGGACTGCTGGCAAAATGTTTTTTTGACGGATAAGTCCAAACGTTTGGTGATGGCATGGTGGTAGTCAAATCACAGTGCATCTGGAACAGGTCGGCTTGCCATCGTATCCAACAATATTACATGCAGTGCATCTGTGATCATCAGCCAGTGTAATTAGTAAAGAAGTATATAAATAAAAAATAAATGCCATTTCTATACAAAATATAATATATATTACTTTCATGATCTAACATCAGGATTTCCCGTCAATTTCTACAGCTGACAGAGCATATCATCACCTGTTCACACTGTAATTAACCGCCTCATGATGACGTTATTATGGTAAAAATGCATCATTACCCACCGCTCTGCTATGTTGGAGCATGAAGCTGTCAGCGCATAGATTTGGCCTAGTTAGTAATAAAATGGGGAGGGATGACAGAGTGACACAGTAATGGCAGCCATTACTCAGAGCTGTCAGTCTGTCCCCACCTGACTCCACACACAGTCTCCATCTCCGACTGTCTCTCCATCAGTCTCCGTGTCCTCTGACAGGTTTCACTTATGGATTTCAGTGTGTCCCTGACGCAGACGAGGGTCTCCGGTGTTGGGGAGGTAGAAAGACTGTGAGAGAGTGTGTGTGGTGTATGAAATATGATGAGGCTTCAGTGATCCATGTGCAGAAATGGGGTCACTCGGCAATAGAAGAAAAATAAAGGGGGAGGAAAAAAGAAAATATAAATAACTACAGAGCCAATGGGGGGGGGGGGGGGGGGGGGGGTATTGAACATAACACAATCATTCCAGCATGTCAGTGGAAGTGGAAATGAATGAAGAGTTCTGACAGAATTATGAAGGAGTGCAAACAGCAGGAGGAAAAGAAGTGTGTTTTGAAACTGTGCCAAAAAAATATCACCAGGAGAACGTGACGCTGGATGAGAAGAGAATTTTAAATGAGGATGGATAATGCTATTACTGTCTCTGAAACTGTCAGGCAGGGGATGCTGGGCTTAATGCACTGCACTCCTAATGAATGACAAACACAAAAGAAAGTGGAAGAAGAATACAGAGCGTGCATGCGTGACTTTACCTGCACACATGTTGGCAGAGGTTATACAACACTGACAAAGCAACACATTAAACAGTGAGCTGCAGTTCATGCTCGAGTGGATTTGCTTTGTTATGCTAATAAATCAAATGTAAGGGATGCCGTGCCTCTTTCTGTCACTTCTTGGCTATGATAATATTTTAAGTTGTATGAATGTGCAGGCAACACACAGGCAGTATTTAGCAGCATTATGAGCACAAACAAATGCACAAGAGTTAGATCAATGTGTCAGTGATCTTTGACTTCTAATGGCAATTTTATTCCAACTATACTTTAAGCATAGACAATATATGTTTGATATTCCAATATGGTGGCAGTCTGATATCAGTGCAGCCCAGTCTCGTCCCCTAATGTGGAGTAGTCCCCAAATTTTGAATTTATTTTGTGCATAGTGACAGGATTGTTCCTTTGTTTCCCCAAATGCAGTTTAATATGAATTATGTTGTGTGTCTGCAGCACATATAACTTGTATTGTTTTGTGCAGACCAGCCAGATATTGATAACCTACAACCTCTCCTTTTTTTAAATGCCTAACCTTAACCAGTTGTGGTTTTAATGCCCAACGCCCACCGCCCAAGTGGTACAGCGTAAAATATCTGTACATGACAATATTAGTCAACAATAACATCATACTAATTCGATATGATATGATATGCCAATATCAATCAGTAATATCAACAAATATATTTATGACGACCGACTATTGACCAATAACATCACAGATCAACTGATATATTGGTGGTGTGGCAATATCGACCAATAATTTAGGCCAAGAGATGGATCTGTGATACGCCATTATCACATAATGATATAATACTGCTGTAAGGCTAATTAAAACTGTGTCAGCCAGTAAGACCTGCAGATCTGTTATATACCAGTATGCGTTCTTAATTTGCAAAATCAAACAGTAGAAATCATGACATCACTCATCAAAATTTAGATAGAACAGTTGGGTAGACCAATAAATAGAGTGATACTTTATTTGTCCCCATGGGAAACCTATAAATAGTTCATATTTTTAGGACTCAGAACCTCTACATGTCTCTGTGTAGCCCATTGTTCATCATTTTATGAATTAGAGCACTATGGGCTCCAAAGGAAGGGGCGTGGCTTCAGCTCTTCTCATCTGCATCCCTCTCCTCTACAGATCCGCTGTCATTCGCTGTGTGAAATGTCTGATAGAGGTTGATGGCTTCTTTTATAACTGTGATGTTAAAGTGTTATCAGAGCTGCAAGACTGAATTTCTTTCATCACTGCCTCCAAGCAATAACCTGCAACATGTTAAAAAGACAGACAGCACAGCTGCAGCATCTCAATCAGGGCTGTGACATCATCCATTCACTCCTGCTTATTGAATCATTTCTCTGATGAACACCCCCCCCCCCTCCTCTCTTATTCTTTATTATCTTTTCCTTTTACTCTGAGGTCTGCTGCTGTCCTTTATGGTTAAATATGGCAGCGGTTCACACACACACACACACACACACAGATGGAAATTGGCTTACAGTCCCTCTAATCTGCCCCCCCCACACACACACACACACGTGCGCTTGCAGACGTCAAGTTTTAGCCAAGCCTCCTCACGCTTACACACCCTCACACGCTCCCTCTCCCTCCCCTTCTCTCTCTCTCTCTCTGACTCTCACACACTCAGTCAGTAGTCGCAGCAGCAGCAGAGCAGAGCAGGTCCAACCATCAGCGAGCGGGTTCTTGTGTGCAGCCGAGCCGTCATGTGCCGGTCACCAGGGGTCGGTACCACTGTGGAGGAGGAGAAGGCTGGTTAGGAGAAGGACAGAGAGAGAGGGAGGGAGAGGGAGAAAAAAAGGGGATTTGTTCTAATTAAATGTCTCTCGCTCTCTGTCTGCATCATGCTGTACTTCCAGCTGGTGATCATGGCCGGGACCGTCATGCTGGCCTACTACTTTGAGTACACCGACACCTTCAGCGTGCACGTGCAGGGCTTCTTCTGCTACGACACCACCTACACCAAACCGTACCTGGGACCAGAGGACAGCAGCGCCATCCCGCCGGTCCTGCTGTATGCCGTGGTGGCTGGGCTGCCCACGCTGCTGGTGAGTGACACTTCAGCAGCAAACTTCACCCATCTAATAAAAAAATATGTTTTATTTCCATGCTCATTACTGTAGCACAGAAAGATTCATAGTTTGTTAATGTATTTGGATTATTGTTAGGCTTCAGCAGTTTGTGGCTGGACAGTCGATTGCACAGAGATATTTTTAAATATCACCCATGATGCATAATATTCTCAATTGTGTGACTAAAGTATTATCTTGAAGATGTGCTTCTTTTGTTAATGTTTCCCACATTCAAAGCACAAAACTGTGTGTGAAAGTCATGTCATGTATTAATCAGGGTAACTGCTCATTAATAAAACAGAGAGGAGAGCTGTTAATGAGCCAGAGTCAGCGTGATAGGCTAATTTTGGTCTGTTGACCCTGGTCAGTTCTTATAGCAGCAAGATTATAAAACGCATGCCTTCCAAATGTCACAGTAAAAAAAAAAAAAAAAAGAAGAGGCAGGAAAATTGCCAAAAAGTGTGAGGGCAGAATAACCTGACAGCCATCCGACAGTGTGCAGCGATTGCTGCTGCAGCCTCAGTGTTCAAACATCGTGCCCACTCTCTGGCTGTCTGTACGCCTCTGTGTCTGTTTCAGCCGTCCACACCTGCAAAGCAGCGTTATATTTTCCCAGATTCTCCCATGCTGTAAGAATTTCTCTTTTATTATACTGCATACTATTTTTCTGCTGTAACGAAGTCAGCATGTTGCCATTTCGACTGGTTGTTGTAGTCTGTAAGTGTGGAGCTGTAGCTCAAGCATTACAGGCTCTAGTAAACAAATGATGGCCACACTGATGATCCACACAGATACAGCTGTTGACCCTACTCCCTGTCTACTTAGGCCTTTAAGTGATGCAGATCTTCCTCCTGGTGATTCAAATTAAAAGCTAATGAGGTTAAGACCAGGAGAGGCTTTCAGTGTGAAGGTCCTGTAAAGGAACTGTAGCATTGTAATAATACTAGTACAGAAAGTGAGTGAAGACTGGTCCACATATAAGTCACTGTTCTGGAATAGGTAGTTTTTATTTTCCCAGGGACGATAAATGAAGCCCATGCAGAGGTGATAAATAAATACGGTTCCCCTTGCAGCCTCTAGGGGCTGGTTTTAAAAGGGAGTTTATCCCCATAGACCTCCATGGCCTGTGTTGGGAGTTAAGGCAGGCATGATATTGACAACATAGAGGCTGTTGGAGACTCCCACAAGGACTTGGAACAATTCTTCAGAAAACTGTGAGTCACTGTCGCTCCTTCCAGTCCAGGATTTGGGCCTTTCATTCATGGCAGAGTCTGTGAACTGGAAAACCTGCCAAACGAAAGATATTCTGAAACTCTGTTGGCGTGTAGACATGGAACAATTTTCACTGTTACTTCTTTGTTTACATAGAAATGTACAGTTACTCCTCCACAACTGAGGAACAGGTAGCATTCAGTCTGTAACAAAGTTGAAGGTTTGTGTCTCCAGAAACTCTTAAAATGGTCCCAACAATATAGTCGCAAGTATATATATGCTTAGCCATTCCACTGCAGAAACTATACTCCTGTTCCTCCCTGCAGGTCTGCACTTGTTGCCCAGTCGTAGCACTGGGACATTGCATAAATGGGAATGTGATTCTCTGATTTAGCACAGCTGGCTGCTGCTGTTGGATGGTGTCTTTGTCAAGGTTACAGAGTTTCATGCCACACCGTCCAGCACCGCTGTCCACGGTTACAGCTCAGTAGCTGTACATTTGTGGTCTGTCACTTCATCAAACATTCATACTATACCTGATTATTTAATGTGAGGGCCAAGGCAGGAGGTAGCCTTCCAATTATAAAGTGATGTGGAGGGTAAGTGTGTGGAGGTTAGGGTGGATACATCTGTTTATTCTGTACTGATCCGTAAAGAGCTTGTGTAGTTCCTGAATCAGAATCAGAATTCCTTTATTTATACCTGAGGGGAAATTCTTTCATGTCCCTTTATCCATTTACACGATCATGTGATTGTGCTTTAAGCTAGATGCAACAATACACACAGTCACAGCCTCCATCTGGATCTTCAGTGACCCTACTACTTTAATTTCTGCTATATAAAGAACACTCCACTTCCTGGTCTGAGAGTTCGTATATCAATTTCCAGATTGTCCACTGAGGACACTGAGGTAGTTTCACACATGTAGCATAATTACTGTTTACTTTGTAGAAATTAAAAAGATCTAAAATACACTTAATTGGGCTACTTGGACAAGTCGTCAGTGATAAACTGGAGGTTTATCATTGGGTGTTTTGGGTTTCTAATCATCAGACACCCTGCCCTGGGCGACCCACCTGGGAGTGATCCTTCTTCTAGTCTCTCACTACCCCACAAATCCTCTGTCCTCATTCACAACCACCGTGAGGCTTCTCAGCTGCCTCTAGGATGTTCTCGGTGGCTCTTTGCAGCTGCTTTGAGCAACAAAATGGAGAAAAAAATGGATAACAATGGAAATGTATTTTGTATATTTGGCTAGGTACAAGCTGAATTGTTCAGTTCAGATTTTTTGTATCATCAACAATGGATTTTTTGTCACAGCTTAGTTTCTATTGTAAACAGTGTAATTAAAAATGCGTCCACTTCAAACCTGCTGCTGGGTTTCAGGGTTCAGGTGGTTATTGATTTTAGTGCCATAAATCTGGGCTTAATTGCAGCGCTTCAGTAAAGGTACTTAGTGTATCATGAGGTGGAGAAGTTGGTACGGTATTGTTGGCAGCTACACACATTCACACAGACACGCACACACAGGACCATCCTCCTGCTGACATACATGTTAATCAGGTCATGTTTTCTCTCAATAGATTTACATATCACTCACTAACTGTCAGCGTGACATGTTCTTATGCAGATTTTTCAAAGTTACACTCCGACACAAGCTTTCCCCTCCTCCTCTGGAGCCCCACGATCTACATGCTGAGAAACCTGGAATATCCAGAGCTCCCAGGTGGTGTAGATGCAGATATTCAGAGACATCGTGTGTGTAGATCCACTTGTCAGTTGCGGTGCGTTGAATGATTGCTGGTTTGAAGCTGTGCCTGCATGTGAGTAGCACCGAGGATGTTTTTCCAAGAGAGAATAGAACACTTTGATGTTTGCGGTTAACACTGCTGTGTGTGTGTGTGATGTTACACAGGCTGGCTTTTAGACAGATTTGCTCTTATGCCTGATGGACACAGAATTATTCACACAGACATCATTTCCAGGGACGGTCTAGAGTGGTTTCTGTCTTCGTCCTTCCTTCCTGCTAAATCAGGCTTTTATATTTGAATATGTTCATTCAGCACAAATAGCTCCACTAGATTACTGTCAACTCACTGACTTTGTTTTCCTGAATCAACATCTTTTCACCAAAGTATGAATAAGACTTTCCTTCATTTATTTTTTGACAGTTAAACTTAGCATTTGTCTGCTTTGATGAGAAATATTGTATTAGGTAATGTTCTGAAGGTCCATTCAGGCTGTTTCATAACTTTACTTCCAGTGTCTGCTGTGAGCTCCTTGTGCAGCAATAACAGCAGCTAAAGGTTTCCAGTAGCTGCTGTGGACGACTGATCAGCAGCTACTGGAAACTTGGAGCAGTCTGAGTCCATTCCTCAGAACAGAGCAGCTTCAGTTCTGACATGTTGCTGGGTTTCCTCACATCAACTGCTTGTTTCAGGTCCTTCAACAACATTTTAGGTGGATTAAGTTCAGGACTTTGACTTCAGAACATGAACTTTGTTCTTCTTGAACCGTTCTGTTGTAGAACCACTCGTGTGTTTGGGCTCATTGTCTTGCTGCTCTTTCTCTTCAGATTCAGCTCACAGACAGATGTACTGACATTTACCTTTAGAATTCACTGCTGTCGTTCAGAACTCATTGATCCATCAATGACTGCAGCAGAACAGGCCCAAACCATCATAGTACCACCACCATGCTTCAGGTGGAATTAGCTTCCTATGGTGGAATACAGCAGGCAGGTAAACAGTAGATATAAAAACAGTAATTGTGGTGCAGTTCAGTGAGAAATGCTGATGGTATGTGAGTTATTAGCGCTACTGTTTTTCATTCTTGGAAAATGCCACATGCATTTCTTGTTCCTAAAAAAACTGCCCCAGCAGCATCCTGCACAAACTAGCAAAACATTGCTGAAACAAACACATTCCTAATTACCCCCATTCTCCAGCTCATAAGTTGTGCAGAAGACAACAGGGCGTCCATATAGTTTTCCATCTCAGTTTTGTGAAGACCAAAGCAAACAAACAAAAATACAAAAGGCATTGAAGTGTGTTACAGCACTTTCCCTCCCACCGTTCTCAGTAAACTGTTTTCTTTCCAAAAATCAAAGTGCCATAAAGACGGATGTGCATCTGCACAGCAGTGAGTTTGGCAGAGAGCCGCAGCCTGCAGCACCCTGATACTGAGAGGAAAATCCATTTCAAGACTCTGTGTCAAGGTTTCAAAACAAAACAGGATACACTGTAACTTACCCTGGTTCATTATATTTCTGTTTTTCTCTTCTGTTCCTATGAATCGTTACACCACAGCATTATGTTGGATACAAGGATTCCTGCTTCAAACTGTTTTTATAGATTTAATAACAGTGCAAAATGGATTATTTATCCTCATCCTGATGGCTGCCAGGTATACACAGTTGTCATTAACAATGAAAATACCTATAGATTCAAAAACTAGTGGCCTTTAGAAGAACTGCAATTTGGGCCTGAGCAGACTTTAGCTGTAAACTGCACAATAACTGTTAGGCAGAGGCGTACGACTGCAAAGCTGTAATTCTAGTTCCTGGCCTTCAGAATAAAAGAAGCTGACATGAAACAGCGAGACAGGAGAAATGTTTAGCAGCGATACTCGCTCCTCCACCCACGGACACTGCAGCAGACAAAGACTGAGTGCAGCTGGAAGACAGGTTATGTTGTGACTAAGTGCTTTAGATCATTGAGGACAAATCACCTGCTGCAGTAAAAATAGACAAGCAGGGTGAGACAAACTATAACCCAGTGTAAATACAGCACCGAACTGCATCTAATCCAACTAACAGAGTAACCGATAAACTGTGTGCTTTTAAAAGAAAAGAAACAATTGAGCTTAATTTGCATTTCCATAGCAACCGGGCAATTCTCACAGATAATATTCTTTATCATTGTCTCATTACAGGGAAGTTGGTCTAAAACATCTTGTTTAATCTGCTGCCTGTGGATCCAGGAACAAGGTTCATACTACATGTAACATCTTAGGCCCCGTTTACACTGGAGAAAGTCAATACAGCTATAGTAGGATTGTATCTGGATAGCCTTTAAGCTGGATATGTTCAGACCTATTTTCAAATCTCAATCTGGCTTAATCCGGCTTCTTTGTTGTCCTCCAAACTGCTAGGTGGCGCTGGGTAATATAAAGAGTCCATTCAGGCCGCAGTAGGGCCACATGTGCGCATGTGCTGTGCGTGGTTTTTGTCCCGTGTTGCTTGTTCTTTCTTTTTTTTTTCTCGGTTCAAAAAGCAGTTTATTCCTTCGTAGCCCTGTCGAAAATAAACTCGGGGCAAAGCTGTCGTAGTTCGATGGTTGTTTACATACGGCCTTTGTACGTGACCCGGACGCTGTCCCCGTGAACCGGAAGTATCACGTCGCTAGTGGGATTCGCTAGCCGGATTTACGTTCAGACCTGAGCCACATTTGAGAAAATCCAGATATATGCAGATTTGCGTTGTTCAGACTTAAAAAAACTATCTGGATATATCGGGATATGGCCCGGATTGATTTCCCCAGTGTGAACGGGGTCTTAGTGAGGCATTAAAAACTAGTTGGTTAGAGTTGCATACTGCGTTTCTTTGTTTTAGTCATTAAACTGCTCATTATAGTCATTGAAACTGCTGGGGTAGGTTTACTAAATTTGACAGCACAATAAAGGGTCGACCACAGCCGGGCTGGATACCCGACACCAGATCCTTGCTATTTGAAGAGTATGTGAAACACGCTCTCAGCCATCACACCACTGAACCTCAGCTCAGTCTGATCTGTAGCATTCTAAGAGTTATTATCAGTTTTATTAGGTATTCCCGTTATTATCTCCCATCAGCCCAGAGGTGTAGCTCATGGTCAGGTCTCTTGGTCTTTCAATTTCAGTGAACTTTATTAATGTATGACCTCTCATATGCAAATGCTCCCTGTCTCTGACGGCAGCTGCAATTAGCATTCCAGTCCATATATTGGCTGTAGGGGCTTCTAAAATAATGCATAAGTGAGAGTTAGAGAGACTGACACCACTGTCAGGTGTGACCATAGTCCGGTGAGGCTCTCTAACAAATCAATCCAGGGATCTAAATATGGTGCCTTTTATATGAAGGAATCAGCTTGATTGAATGGATCCCTGTCATATAAAAGAATGAAGGTTAGCCAATGTCATACAGCTGAGTGGGGGGAAAACATCCAGGTCCGCCTCTAAGCTCTGTTTCCATGTTGCTGAACTGTCACGCAGGTTATGTCTTTCAGGAGGCATCCATGCAGAAGTTAATATCGTCCGCTGCAGGGTTGGACTGTCAGTGTCCTCCGTGTGAGCGTCCTATAGTACTTGCCACATGACAAAACAGTCCTTCAGAACCTGATCGGCCTCCTCGGCTCGTCTTTTAACTGCTGGTCTGTGTCAGGAGAAGCACCTGGGTGTGATCAGATCCACCCAGAGGAGGGAGGGGTTATGAGTTATATGCCTTCTTGTTGCCGGCATAACATAAATCCAGCGTTTTACTGTCTCTGGTGTAGCTTGTAACATATTGAATGTAGGTGGAGAGTCTGCAGCTGAGTGAGGACATCACAAGTTTGAAAAGGGGGGAATATATGCCAGTATTGCAGTAAGAACTTTTCCCTGGGCAGATAAAATGAGCTCACAGTAAGAGCTAAATGCAGAGCAGTGATGTGGACAGGGTTACCATCTATCACTCCTACCACCCTCTCCACCCACATTGTCTGAGAACTGCCCCACACAGTCTTTGTGTTTGAGTTACAGTGGGCGTGCTTTGCTTCCATAAACAGTAGAATGCTACAGTCTCTGCTTCCTCCTGCCTGTGCCAGGCTTCTCACAGTAAAAAGTGTTTTAAGGGAAGTAGTTGCATATATTCAAAGTGTTCTTAATACTTGATCATACGACAGACATCGCAAACATTGACGATTGAGGACCTGATCAGACCCGTGCACCTCCATGGGGTGAGGGCAACAGCTGAGGCTGAGACATTAAGTGTCACAAACTGCAGTTCCCCTCTGCAGCCTCTAGGGGCAGACACATAGGCAGCACTGCAGAGGAAGGATCCGTTCATACCTCACTGGCTGAATAAAAAATCCTCTGCTCCCCTCTGTCCCAGGAGTCTCTTTGTATCAGTGCACTCTTCTTCTGTTCACAGACCACTTGGAACTTGTTAGCACTGGAAGCCCAATTACATTGTGAATGGAGACATATTGAGACATTGAGAAAAGCGTATCTGGAGGCAGGCGTAATGACCGGCAGAGCCTTCCCCAAATATTGTCTCAATGTCATTGCCTTTTCCTGTTGGCTACACTCTGTCTTGCAAAGCTGATGAAGATAGATTGGTGTCCTGCCATGGACTGCTGAGAAATGAAATGGTCTAAGGCAGAAAGATAGAGTAGAAAGAGTATGAGATGAGTTCAGCCCTGACCTGAGGAGCAGTTGAGTAAATAAGCAGCGCAGGTCACCCTGGTCCCGTCATCCTGACTTAGCCAGTGGGGGAGTGCAGAGAGAGAGAGGCCAGGGAGGTAGTTAAGGGACTAAACAAGCAGCACATTGTCACTGTGGTCCTGTCAGCTTGTGTTATAGCCGACGAGAAAGTGGGACAAATGGCCTGTGGCTGCTACAGTGCTGCTCAGGCTTTTTGGAAATCAGGCGGCCCTTCAGCCACTTCATGCCATTCTCAATGATATCACAGGCAATATGCTGTGTGGTAGTGTATGACCGGCACAAGGATACACAATCAATAATAAAGAGAGGCAACTTCACAGCAGTGCATGGATGCTTGTAAGACTGTGCGACAAAATAAATGACAAACACATGAGAGAAATATTAGACTTGGTCATTTATTTGCTCAGTTTCAGTAACTGCTGTTCAGTCGTCCACAACAGCTTGGAGGAATTTTAGGCATTTATACATCCATCTGCTGATCATGAACCGATCACGCAGGCAACTTTATATCACTCTGAAATGATGTGAGAGCATTTGTTAGTCCTGATAATATACATACAGTTCTGTATGCACGTCACGGTGAAAGGGACCTAAAGCAGAGCTGAGCTGAGCTTGTGTCCTCCTCCGTGTGTTTTGTTTTTTGCTCATTAAAAATGGTTGATACCATAGCAACCACATCGGAGATATTCCCCTGTATGATATGTGGCCCAAGAGTGCGTCTTTGTGAGGTACACAGATATGCATGATTTCATTTCACCTTAACCTTTTGTTTTTGGGCGGCTCATATCGAACCTTTTCTGTATCGTGAACATATGAAGTCAGTGACACCAGGACTGATAAAGAGTGCCAGTAATGAGAAGGGTTAACACAAACAGCATAGGGTGAGTCTGTGCATGGGCTGATATTGCACCACTTTAGCATAATTTTTCAGCTTGCAGTGTTGTCTGATAGACTTCAATCCATCTTATTCCTATCTCCCATGGCACCTTGCATGATTTATTTGCACAGCCTGCAGTGCATCTTGTCACTAAACAGCCTGCTGCCATTTCTGCTGAACAGATCCTCTCCAAAACAGTGTGAGTGGAAGAGACTCAGAAATGTGTTTCACATGCACACAAACATAAGAATACACGTACATGTATTAATGCTGTACACTCACAGTGTAAGGAGCCAGCAGCAGCAGCAGCTGCCGGCAGCCTGACGTTGTTGTTTGGTGATGGATGTTAACCTTGTCATGGCAACATCACTTCATCACACTGATGAGACACTGAAGAGACCCTGCAGAGATCAATCTCATGTAGATCTCCAGCCCTGTTAGCATCCACACACAGCAGACTGTGTGTACGTTCACAGCTCTGCTGAATCACAGCCTCAGCTGCCAGTAACAAGCTCCCTGCGTTACAGCACCGCTCTCTGCATAATGCACATCAGTCTAAATATTTACTACTACAGTCTGGGACATTGCCAAATGTTAGCTGTTCAATTTTCTAAACGTACAAAAGTGGATGTAGCGAAGCAGCTGCTGTCAGCATTGACAGGTTTGTCTACATAACACAGCGTCTGACCTGCACAGCATCTGGGTCACACAGTGTATCACATGTTTTTCAGCTGATACACAGCTTTTTACAAAGATACATTCAGCCACGGCCCCCAGGTGGGTCATCTGAAACAGAGAACAAGAGCATCAGCGTCATACAAAGAGAGCCGCAGAGAGATTTTTACATCTCTCTTGGCTATAGTTACTGAGAACTTTCACTAACTAAAGAAAACTGCTGATTAAAGTTTTACGTTTCTTCTGCTAATAAAGATGTTCTCATGTATGCTGTGATATTGACTGAATGAAATGATTATATTGGTGTTATCTACTCCCTCCATGTGCTGCTCGGAGCTGGTCAGGTTTGTTATCTGTCTGCAATCCATGAGCCATGTAATGTAGAGATCTTTGACTGTTATGTGTTGCCAGGATACTAAAGAGTGTGCACAGTGGTTCATCTCTGATCAGCACAGTCGTAAAGAGTATAACAATAGCAGAGAGCACAGTTTGGTACAGTTAAACAGCCAATTAGACAAGACTGTTACTCCTGTGGAACGATCTTTTCTTATGTCTGTGCATGTTTGTCTTCCCGTCTTTTCTCCCTCTGTACAGAGTATAATGGGATTAGTGTCAGCTGTGGAGGAAGCTGGTTCAAAGAAAGAACAGAAGAATGCCCTGTATGACTAGTCACAACAGTGGCATTTGACATTTTCCTTTTTCCTTGCTCTGCCCACACACGTCTAAAAATAGAAATACAGAATACTGTAATGGACGTTCACCTCAAAAACAAACAAGCTATCTGCTTGGACCTCGCATTGAATCCATTACAGTATTATTTTTTTATTGAATTGTAAAAGTAACTTACATTCTAATGCTGCCTGCATGTGATTTTACATCAAATTGTTGTGGAAATTCAGGCAATGGTGACAATTCCATATACAAAGGGTTAATATGATGAGGAAATGTGGTCCTCTGCCCTCTCCTCTGTTCTCTTTTTGTTTCTGCTCAGCAGCGAGTATATCCTTCCTGCAGTTCAAATATGAGCGCAGTTAGACTGTAATTTTTCATTTTATCATTTATTCTCTGAGTACCTGCCTCCTGCTGTGTCCTGGAGGAAGGAGTTGAATTAAATGATTGCAATTAGGTGATTGTTTCACAGCTTGAGGTCGGGCTTTAACTGTATAAATGCATCACATGATCGTAGGTCTGACAAGCAGCTGAGCTCAGGCTGTGTGTGATAAGGAACGTCCCTGTTGGAGGCATTGTTTCATCTATGGGTTAAATTTAAAGTGAGTCTTTGGACATCAGATACACATATCTTATATAATTACTTTGTGCATTTTCTAATAAATAAAATATTGAAAGCCCCCTATGATTTCAAGGAACAAAAAATACATTCATTTAATAAGAGAACAGCGATGCTGAGCATCACTTGACTATTGTTGTCATTGTATTAGATCTCCATAAGCTGTTTAAATTAACTCGGAGACACCTTTAATGGCCAGCAGTCGGGTTATTACACAAGGTTAATCCCTGGCATGATCACAGCCGTACACCATGTCATTTAATCCCATCAGATTACAGTTCCATTGGCCGTGTTACAGTGACAGGTGCTGTAAGAGTGGATGGCACAAAGTTTGGTAATTTTTCATTTGATGCTGAAGTTACGCCTGGGCATGTCACCATGGTGGCCAAAAAGATGGTAGAGAAGCAGTTAATACAACTCACAACCTTTTTCTTTTGTGTGTGACCACAACCGCAACCACTAAATAAATGCATACATCAATTAAAGCTGCAAGCAGCGATGACGGGCCCTCGCACACCTTGCGATCCGAGGGGCCATCACTGTCTTCTCACCTCTGCTCTCATTTCCAGAGACGTACAACAAACACATGTTTACAAGACAAAGTTCCTGTTGCCAGTAGGTGGCGCTATGGCCGTATCATCCTATTAGCATATATATCTGTTCAGACTCTGGTCCATGGCATACACATTGCATGAAGTATGTTGGTGGTACTGCAGAAAATAGAGCGAGTTCCTTTGTAACGGTGAATGGTCAACTTTGAGGCTACGCTCCCGCCACACCATAAGAATGAGTCTGTTCCCTATGGTGTCCTGAGTGAAAAAATAAATAATGGTATATATAATATAAGGCAGTTGTGGCACAGTGGTCCAACAGAGGTGACAGTTAGTGAACAGGGTTTGGGTTAATACAACAATCCATCTGCCAGCCTTGTTTAAGGGTCATGTATGCAATTTAAGGAGCCATTATTAAGAGATTCATTTTTTTACTCTAAGAGCTATTATTATTATTGTTATTACTAACCTAAGGAATACATGGCTCACCAGAGAAATGACTGGTTACAGTGCTGAAAGGAAACCTGGGGTTGTGCTTGTAGTCTGTCACAAGACAGCCATTATAGTAAATTTAACCCAGACACGGGGTCTTCATTATCCTGAAGGGGTTAAATGTTTCATAATGTCTGGATCACTGCACATTATCCCGCAGCGTCTGGTAATGCAGTGTAAATAAAAAGTAATGTGGATGATTGAGCTCCTCGTTCATGGAGCTCTTCCTCTTTTAGGTGTTTATTGAGCTGCTGAGCTTTTGCACTGCTGCTGGTTTCGAAGCATATTGCTGCTTGTTGTCTTACATAATATAGAGATATCCAAACTTTCTGATGTCGCCTGTGTTTCTGCGGTTCAGTCATCTTCTACCTTATTTGCCCTCTTTAGCAGTCGGCCTGAATAAATCACTGTGGCATTGCCTGAGTGCGTGGCAGCTCTGTGGCTTTGAGCTCGGGGGGCTTCAGCGCCCATCGTGACCACACACACACAGATGTGATGGGTGCCTGTGCTCAGCTGCACGCACACTGGTACACACTGTGCTGTAAGACCAAATGCATCTGGGTGTTCCACCAGGTGGAAACATCCAGAGAAGGCAAGGTCAGGAGGTTGTCGGTTCAAATCCAGGTGGAGGGAAACCTGTGAATAAACATTTAATGCCTCAGTGCACATACTGGAAAAATAGGCCAAGACAACACCAGGCACGCTTCTTGTCCTGGAGACAATTAGCCACAACAGTGTTTATCATGTCCTATTATGAGCCTCTGGTCATGGCAGCTTACCGAGAACACAATGAGCTTCTGCCAGCAGCACCAATCCAGCCCTGCAGTCGGGCTTTTACTGCTTTATTACTGTCGAATAGGCCCATGTGGCTCTGTTTCTGCACAGCTCCGAGGAAATGACCTGTAGACACATCTGCTCTCAGTTCATCAACTCTCACTCTGTGCTGCACATTTACTGCCCGGTCCTTTATTCGAAGGCATGGTCAGTCCACCAAACCTGCTGGTCAAAACATGCATCCCATATAAGGTACAATATGTTGGGTTTGATGGATCATTTCTGTGAATGTTTGCTTTTCAGGGTTATTTAGTTGCTGTATTATAAATCAGAGTTGTGTTGTTCCTGCAGCTGCAGCAGCAGAGAGGAAAATGAGTCAGGATGTAAAGGGTCAGAGCGGAGTGTTAACATACAGAAAGTCTAAACCCCTGCCTTAAAACAACCTACACACAATGTGATGTAAAGAGAAGCTGCCCTCGCCAGTGTCACACTTTCGTTTCACACTAACCTCATGCTGTGTTTTGAAGCTGCGTATGTGTGATGTTGTACTTCACATCAGGCTTGATTGAATGTGACTGGCTCAAATATCTAAAGATGTTTTTAACCCGCAGCAAAACATAAAAACCCATCGAACCAGAAGGCCAGAATTTTCTCTGAATTTCGAGACTGAATTTTGATCTTTTTCTCCTCTGAAGTCTGACCTTTTATTTACAGTAGTCTGAGTTTCTTCCACAAGTCTTAGTTTAGAGTGGCTTTTTTTCCCCTTATATCTCGACCCTGGAAGTTGCTGCGTTTTTTTTTTTTTTGCAGTCAGCTTCTGTGTTTTGTGTTGTTTGTTTCACTTTGAGCCTTCAGTTCCAGCAGAAGAACATTGAAGTGAAACACAATCCAAACACAGCCTGTGATGTTATCTTCAAGCTCAAGTCATGACTAAAAAGAAGCAATATTGAAATACACTGGAGATGCTCGAGCTGGACTTTGGCTCTGGTAAAAAAAAAAAGAACAGTTTTGGTGTTGGAGCTGCTGGCGCTGCACTGACTGTTGTACTGGTGGTTGTCATTATGTGTGAAGTGGCTGGTGGCTGCAGCCTGATGGAGAACAGTAGCTGCTGTAATATGGCTGGCAAGCTGTGGAGCGGTTGGCAGCAAAGTGCAGCAGCTGTCACATGTTGACACTACTCTGATCTTGGTAACACAGACACACAAAACAGATGAAGGGTTAAAACCTTAACCAGATTCTCATTCTGCAGGACTGAAGTGCTACACAATAGATGTTTACACTTGTGTTGGCTGTGGAAATTCTGACTGTGTGACTGTGGAAGTGTCAGGGTTAGAGAGTGGATTTGGACTCAGATGTGGACACTGATTCAGTTTGTAGAAAAAAATAGAATTTAATTCAGATCAGTGTTCGGTACACAGTTAGGCAGTACCACAGGGCAACAGTACAAAAGGGGCGCACGTTTGTAGTCAAGGTCCAGTCCAAGGTCTATTACACAGCAAGCAGTCCACACCAGCAGTGGCCGATGTGGCCACTGAATTGGCTAGCTTGTTGGTTACAATGCTAAAATATACAGTGTGTTTGGCTAAGTATAGCTTGCTCTTTAATGTTAGCATTGACAAACCACTGTCATAGTGGATAACAGCATTGCAGCATTGTATTCTCCTGGGGCTAATTCTATGCAGGCAACTCTTCTGTTCTATACAGAACTTACATGTGGAGTTCCCCAAGACCTTATTCTAGGTCCTGTTTAACACCTACCTAACTCTGATCATAAAAGGCAACAAAATGAGTTTCATGATAACAGTATCATCAGGAGAATATGGTTGGATATTTTTGATCAAATAAATGACTGTACATACAAGACGTTTCTACAGCTAAATAACCACAAAACTGAATGAAAATCAGTGTTTAAATTCTACTAGTTCGCAAGACTGAGATGCTTAACTAGCTTCACTGCGTGGATCTGGAGTTGCTTAATATCATTAGCTGACATTTACTGACCAAATTAACCCCAAAAGAGTTCGATGAATACCCTTGAGCCTGCACAGCCAAGCTGTAGCATGTAATATGTGGTGCATAGAAAGTGCATCAGCATATGTGACCACATGCACACCTCCCTCTCTCTTAGTCTTGTGAGCTGATCTCCCCTCACCCATATGTTTCTGTGAATTCCACAGCTGTGTCTGTACAGATGCAGCCCACGGCTAAAGCAGTCACATGGTCTCTGCCAGTGTGAGAAAATGGCGCCGCCAACATATCGTGCTAACAAATAAACTGTCACCAACATCTGTGTACTATTTACTCTGTGTCTGTGTCCCCTGTTTCAGATTACAATTACAGAGACCGTTATGTTCCTGGTCCAGTACACGTCCAAAGAGTTCGACAGGTCCGAGAAGACAGTGGCCACAGGGGACTGCTGTTACCTCAACCCGCTGGTGCGCAGGACCTTCCGCTTTCTCGGTAAGTCTCAGACTTGTGCGCTCTGTACGGCTGTTTTCTGTGAGTGTGGGAGAAACTTTGCCACTTTAAAATGGTGTGTGGAGAAAACTCTTTATCCAGCAGGAGCTACAGGATGAATATTTTATACATCAAGACAACAGTAACTGGTTAATGTGTAATTATCTAAAGCAGTTGGACTGTTGTGCATACTAAAAGTGCTCATGCTGTCAGGGATGGGGACACCTTGCTAGTACTAAGTTGGATATGTTCTTCCTTTAAATCTGCATTAATTCTTGATATCATAGTTTGAGCAAAGTGCTGCATTCCTCAAAGAGTTTGTCTCCACGTTGGCATGTTAGCATCACACATTGCTGCCGGTTTGGTTGTCTGTACATCCGTGATGTGTATCTCCCCATTAACCACATTTAAAATAATACTGAGCAAAACTGACTGGGGAGACCATTTGTACAGGGAGTAACTACCCCAACAGAGCAGAGGCAGCAGCCTGAAGCACTGACACAAGGCAGGATGGATCCATGCCTTTATGTTGCTACCTGGAGATCCCATGGGTCCAGGATGAGATGAAGGTGAACCAGCAGAGGCAGGGTGAAACTGATGATTGTGGTGATTATCCCACTCACTACAAAGATTACTTTGATTCCTGCACCAGTATGGAAACACTTCGCTGAGATGTTAGTCTCCTCTGTAGATGTGTGCCTCATTTTTCCTTCTGAACCTCCTGTTCACCGTGTTTAGTCGGGTAATCACAGCAGCAACGTTTTTTCACACATTAGGCAGGTTTGTTTCCACTGAACTCTTGAAACACACATGCTGTGTCCACTGATGCATTCTATGTGACTGTGTGTTCACCATGTACAGCATGTGTTGAAAATATCCACTTTCCTTTTTGGTTTGAAACAACTTAATTGTTCACACACACATCTGAGTATGAGCACCACCTCAGAGCGTCATTATATCTCTGTCACTGTTCTTCAGTTTATTTTCTTCCAGTAGCTATAGTACAGCATGTGCAAAGAAATGCAGGCGAATAAAGGAGAAAAAGAATCCTGCTCTCTGGTGAAACACACACCGTGTGTCAGACATTGCAGCTGAGCCTTGGCCTCTCCTCTTCCTCTCTCTCATACTTAAGTGAGAGCAGGAGATAAGACTGCAGAAGAGGATTATTACCTAGATCCCTGAGGGGGAATCCACTTGGTGGCCCGGCTTTAGCCTCACATTTACACATCCTGCATGCCATTCACGCTGCTTGTTAATGTTAACGGGCCTCTCATTGCAGGCTAAAGCTCCTTTTATCCCTAAGAGACTCATTGGGATTGGTTATCATGTATTATACACTGGTACAGTGTTGTATCAGAATAAGGCTTATACCTCAGTGTTAATTGATGTCAGTTTTAAAGAGTGCAGCGGGGCGACTTCACATTGTAGTCAGCTTTTCCCTGCAAAGCAGCCAAGGAGGCCAAAGCTGCACAGTTCCTTTGTGTCTCTGCAGCAGTGGTACAAAGAACATTGGGAGACATTTGTTAATGAAGCACGCCTGTTTGGATGATCAAGCTGTTTTGTTATATCATCCACCCATCCATCCATCCACCCATCCATCCACCTATCCATCCATCCATCCATCCATCCATCCATCCATCCATCCATCCATCCATCCATCCATCATCCATCCATCATCCATCCATCCATCCACCTATCCATCCACCCATCAATCCACCTATCCATCCATCCATCCATCCATCCATCCAGGGTTGTGGTTGCAAGTGGTTGCTCTAGCAGCTTCCTCCTGGGGGATCCCAGGCCTGCTGTGATCCTGGGTCATCCTTGTGGTCTTTGCCCAAATGGCAGATGTGATGTTCTCTGAGGGGACGCTTACGGCCATTTTGGAAATGAACAAAGAAGAAACAATAGGAAGTCAGAAATGTGTCAGAGATCAGGCGGTGTCACAAAGACTTATAGCAGTGGGGACAAAGGGTCCCCTGAACCACTGCTGCTTCTCTGCCCAGCCAGCAGGCTGTGGAACGGGTTTCTGATATTGCCCATTATAGCATTTAGTTTGTTGCCCTCTCCACCACAGTTTTTAATGAGTCCAGTCTCCTGCTGAGCAGTGAGCTGGCTTTTTTTCACCGGATTGTCCAGACACTCTTATTTCTTGGGCATCGGCCTCACAATCACATTGCAGCATAAAAATGTTTAGTGGCCACCACAGTGTCACAAAACATCCACCACATCCCCTCTAACTTGTTTTTAGTATAAGATGCCTGATGGTGTTAAATGAGAAATGAAACTATAAGGTCACATATTATCCGGGCTCCTCCAGGGTCCTCATAATCTGTGATGTTAAGGCCAGTTCAAAATCATTATCATATCTCAGCTGGTCACCTGACTGCAAATTGTGTGTAAAGTAAGGATGCACCGAATATATTCAATTTGAAAACTGAAGGCAGAATGTGGCTTTTATTGCAAACCGAATATATTTGGCCGCATATTGCAACAAAAGCCACATTCTGCCTTCGGTTTTGTGAGTTAAAAAGCAAGGCCGAATAGTGGTGTGTGATGCAATCACGCCATGTACAGTGACGCTGTGACCTTGTCATCAGCCACAAATGTTCATTTTAGTGCATCCCTAGTCTAAAGCACTGTTCTGTCAAAACATTGACCAAATCTAAGCCTTAGTTTGTGCTGTTTCCATAGAGGTACAGGTCTTTGTGCAGCCCACACAAAATATAACCTTTAAAAAGCCACACTACTTAGAATCCAGAGGGTTGACCACAACTAATATGGTGACCTATTGAACCTTTACAATTCCATTTTGTAACACAGTATTGCATGCTGTGTTGGTGAGATGAAGACAACCTGTTAAATGTTGTTGAAGTGTCACGGCTCACTGAGGCAAACTGCAGCATTTGCTTCTCTTTACCAACATGAGCTAATGGCTCTGTGTTGGTCTGTCAGCCTCTATTTACAGCATTAGCAACAGCATTTATTCTAAATTACAAAGTAGTCTTTAACATAAACAACCTGAAAATCCCATTACATACAACGTGTGTGTGTGTGTTTAATCCATGGCTGTTGATAACGACTTTTGGCAGGCCTGTTGGTGCAGTGAACCAGCGCAGATGAATGAATCCAGCGCAGACTGCTGTACTATGGTGGAGGGGAGCACTCAGGTCTCCTCCGCTGAGCCTGGATGCTCCTGCTTTCCTCTTTATCAAGTCTCGGAGCCAAAAGCTTTCTGAGTTGATTTGACATATGTGGAGGGACTGTGTGTGAGATCAGAGGGCATTAGTGTGTAGTTTTAAGAGCTGAAGGATACTGCAGAAATATAGTAAGTGGCCTCCCCCTTAGGGCTCAAACTGCACCTGCTGGCAAAGCAACACTGCAGCTGCAGCTTTCCAGGATGGAACGAGGCTCGGATAGATAGATGGAACAGGGACACATTTTACAATTGTACGACCAGCTTTTTTCAATCAGGCCTCCCTCAAATTGCACATTTGCATATATGGACAAAAGTATATGGACAAGCAGCCAACATATAGGTTTGCTGATTTTTCTGGTTCCCTGTCCATCTCATTAAGCATTTGTAAGGTCATAAAGGTTTGTCCATACACTGTGTGCTTTTTTGTTTGTTTTTTTTTACAGTCAGCTACGTCATTGTTGACCTTTTCCAGAAAATGGTTAGAGGACACATTAAGTACGCATGGCTGCATTTAACCAGGAGTATTAGTGGAATAGGCATTTCCATTAACCGTTTAAGCACTTTATCTGGGAGAGTTGGGAATGTTTTCAATCTGAGTTCTTCACCTTCTCCATACATTTGTCATAGTTAATAGTCAGTGCTTGTTTCTAAACCAGAGGACGGAAGCATTATACAGTAAAATGAGCGAGTGTGACACATCACATCCCAGCAGATGGGGAGGCAGAAGGGAAAATGAACAGCTGTGTGTCATAGGTGACATCACTGCCCGTCTCAGGCTGAAAGCAGTTTTATCTTCTTCATGAGATATTCAGGCAAAGAATACATTTGTTGTCAGTCGGCTTGTTCTGTTGAATAGATTCTGATAGACCAGTGCACCCCCTGACCCTTTATCAGCACAGCTTCACATGCTTTAGTTTCTTTCCCTTTATGAATAGGACATGAAAATAAGGGTTGACACATTAACAAGTTATTTTAGAACAGAATAGACGTATTTTATTCATCCCAAGCAGGGATGTTTCACTGTTACTGCAGCAATATACAGGCAATCAGCATACTGTACATAGATCTCTGAAGGTAAAGAAAACAGTGTGAACATTATTTACAAGAAAATAATGTTATACTGTTTTTTAAGGTTGTAATAGGAGGTGTGTGAAAATGCTTCTGCCCCTCCAAATCATTTGATGGGGTTTGTAAACTCGTCATGTTTAGCAGCCTAAGTCTGCAGATACCATTCTTCCTTACCAAGGATTCTTAGAGGGACATCAATGGATTTATTCATTACAACTGTTGGAACTCTGGAGAATGTTTCTAGTGGTCGTTCAAACGTGTTTTCTTGGGTGCATTGCACTTTACGTGCAGGACTCCACTCTGGGAAACAAACCCGTTTCTGATAAACGTCTGTTATTTTATTGCACTCTTACCTCAGGCCTCAGCGTGTGATGAAGAACTGTGGGCACACAGAATGACTGTCAGACTGGGTTTAAAAAGTGCATGTGTGTGAGCGCGTTTGGCTTTTGGCACAATGGTCCTTTGGATTGATAGCCTTGGCTGTAGCTGGTGTCTTCATCTTTCATCTCCAGGCAGTGAGCAGTCTTATGTGGTTTCCAGTCATTGATTTGCTTGATGGTAGGAAAGAGAGATAGAAGACAGAATATATCATGGAAGAGTTATTAGTACAAAAATTAACATTCCTTTTCAGCATCATACGTTTCATTAACCGTCACATGGTGCTAATGCTTCTTGTCAGTCATTCTGTCCTTAGGTTCTGATCTTCCTTTTCCAACAGGCATCTTGTGTCAGAACAATACAATGGAGCAGACTTACGGATCAGCATCACCTCTTTGTGTTCAGCTGCATGCACAGGCGGAATTCGTTCAGCACTGTTGCTGCATTCTTTCTTACTCTTGCTTTCCTGCTCCTCTTTGCTAATGGCCGAGTGTGAAAGTGCTGACACGTGACATGCTCCATGTGCATGCTTGCAATGTGCCTCCTGTATGAATTTTTGCGCCTGAGTGTGCCTCTTCATGTGCATCATGCTTGTTGCTAGCATTTACAGCTGTGAGCCTCCCATTTCACTCAGGCCTGGCTTTGCTTTGCATAATGAGTCACCGGGCCGTGCTGTTTGGGAAAGATTAAATTTAGAACACAGCCGAGGGTCGTGGCGCTCTCACAGTGTGGTTTTTACCTTCATGCTTTTTAAGGCTTTGCTTGAACTTCAGATTTAGAAGTTCATGCCCACTCTGTAAGTGGCATTATGTAAAATAGTCCATATAAAATAAATGTTTTAAAAAGTGTGAGATTAGCCCTTTGGGAACATGTGGCACAGCAGATTTATTAACCTTTAACGTGAGCTAGTACGACAATTCTCGACAGTTCTCTGCAGAACCTGGGTTACGGCCCCAGGCCTTTTAATTATTTTGAGGGTGCTGGTTTAGTTTGCACCCCTCTGTTTGTGTGGACAATACGTTGTCGTCATGACGATGGTTATTCCCGGTGTAATTAGATGAGCAACAGCTGGGTTGAAGACGTCTGGACTTTTAACCACAACGCCGGCGTCCCTTCGAGGCGGCTGCGCTGTGGTATGCTGTCCACCCGAGTGCCTTCGTTCTTACCTTGTGTGCGTATGCCTGAGAGGCTTGAGTCTGTAACCAGTCATTAAACACCTTGCTTTCCCTAGCCGAGCTGGGATGCAACAGCCTGGAAGATATATTGATTGATTTTTTTTTGTCTGAACATCTTTAAGTAGCAAGTAGGTAGCTATAGGTATACCCACCAACTGCCCATCTAGATGTTGCACAACACATGCAACAGCTGCCTTAGCAGTCCATTTAGCGTTTGTGTTTTTATTTGTTAATGTATAATCATTTGTATGTTCCATGTCTTTGTTTGTTGGGTTAGAGGACTATCCATGACATCATTGTCATTAGGACCTCCTCCAAGATTATTGGAGTCAGGGACCTGTGTGGTCAGCTCAGATGGTCAAGAAGGCGACAAGTCTTGTCTTTTTGCTTGGGTGTAAGGGATAGTGTAGGCAGCATATGAAGCCTTTTTTGGGATCAGTTGTTGTTGAGTCTGAGTCTTTTTCTTGCTTACCTTTAGTTTTAAAAGTAGCTGCTGTGTTGAGTTAAATCAATCAGTGTCAGACCCTAGCCAGTTTTCAGGGTAGCTCAGAATTATCTATGCACCAAGTAGGTCAATTTTCTGGAAACAGTCCCTTGGGGAAAACTCCAGTAGCACAAACATAAACAACAGTCCAGGCTACCCTACAACGGACAGGGGGCTTCTGTGATCAAGATTATGCTTCATGAAAAAGTCTGTAGTCCTCACTGTGGCACAGGCTCTACTACTGCTGCATATCTTCTCCTCTTCCTTCCTGTCTTCCTCCACTGTAGACAAATAATAACTTCAAGCAAAAAAGATTTGTGTTACTGCAGGGAAACCATAATAGTTGAACAGAATTCTGATCACAGCTGACACAAGGATTAAAAGAAGGAAGGTGGATAGTTCTGCTGTCAAAGTGTTGATGAATATGTAAGTCACTGCACTAACAACAGCTCCAAGAGCAGCCTTTGTAATTAACGATCAACAGCACTGCATAAAGGCCCTGTGTTCTTTTCTCTTCCCACCTCTCAGCATTAACATTTTAAAATCTATGTCACACTCCTCTGGAGTAACATCCCTGGAGACTGCAGCGTCACTGATGTTAAAGTGTCTGCCTGCTGAAAGCAACACGTTTCTGCTCTGACAGTCTGATTCCACTCTGCACACAAACACCCGCCCTGTTCCTCTGGTTGGGTCTGACCTCCCTCCCAAGGTTGCTCTTCACCATCAGCATTCTTTCAACATGTTTTGAAAGTTGTCTCTCAAGATGATTATCTTCATTTTTTTTAAAAAAAGGTTTTGCTCTTTCGTTGCTGCTGCTGTATTCTGTGGACTAAATTCCAACTTTGAGTTCATTGGATGAGTCATCCAGGTTATAGCTGTGTCTATCAATGGATGCAGCCTCTGGAGCTTTCAAGTGCTACACCAGTGGTTGTTAAAATGGAGGGTCTGGTTTATGAAAGACTTCCTGTTTATTCCTAGTACTTCAATTACATTCTCTATGTAAAAAAAAAATCCAGTCGTTGTTTTGCAAATAATGAAGTGATATGTTGAGCATGAAGGATCCACCTGAGCCACTGTTCATTACCAAGGACAACTTTGTCTTCTGCATTTAATGGAGATTTCAAAAAGCAAAATTGGAATCTTCCAAGAATGAACTGGGACAAAGTGTATGTTTTAAAGGAAACTGGGATTGTTGGAGATCCTTTCATGACTCCATGGGACCTCATGGACAAGTTCCCTTCTGTTGGGCAGCAATGTAAATGCTGTCAATACTCTGCTTGCGATGCTGGTAACTGACTTTATAGAAATAGTATTATCTACCATGTTTGACCTGTTTGTACCGTGCTGTACGGGGGTACATTCCTTCCTGATGTTGCACCCAAGTTCTTGGGTTGGGTCTTGTCTGGGACTGTGGTAATTTATCTCAACATTAAAACACCACTAAAATACCAAAAATAATAACGATGAAGGGGCACTCCTCTCCATCCTCCTTCAGTAGAGCTCATCTTCTTGTCATTTTCAAATATCATGCATTGTTACTACAGCCAAGAATAGCAGACTCAAGTGGCAGTTTAACATAAACTCATTGCAGCCATTGTAAGATGTTGTTTGAGCCTGATAGTGTGACGTTTAAGTCTCAGGATGGTGGTATTTAAACACCGAACTCATGTTCTTCATTCTTACTCTGATCTTTCATTGTTTTATTTTTGGCTGGCTCCTGCTGCAGTAAAGTGTCAGTGGTGTTCACGTCCCTCTCCTTTCTTATTGTTGCCAGTGAGAAAGAACTCTGCGCTAATTCATTCATATCAGTACTGGAAGGGTAATTGCCTTAATGATGCCTACTGGCGAAGCTTATCAGCAGTCTGAATTGTAAAGAGGGGAAATGGCTGTTCTCACAATGGTGCGGTTGTAAAACACATATACTGGCACGCTACAAAAGAAAGCACTGAAGGAAACACAAAGAGCCGAAATCCTCAGAGAGGTTTTCAGACTATTTGTGTGATTTTATTGCACTTTAGCCAAACACGTTTTAAAAGATTAAATGCTGATTAAAATGTAATGTTGACAGCCTGCTGTTAGCAGACTGAAACATTAATGAAGTGGCACTTTTCAGGCATTGTTGCCCCACTTTTTATTTCAGGTAATATAATTCTTTTAAATCAGCCCAAACTGAGAGGGCCCTTAACAAAGTCCTCAGTGAGCTGAAGACGATTACTTATGCCAATAGGGTCACAGTTTTGGTCTTAGTATTACAACCGTGCACACAATAAATGACCACCCACTCACTCCCTACACTGTATATGCACCCACTCACTCCCTACTATTTAACTTCCGTGCAATGCATGATGGTAGATATTGCTAATGTAGTGACCATCGGCTGTACAGTACTTTCATGATGCATTCTGGATCTAAACATTCCCACTACTCATTCAGACAGCACTATGTAATGGTGAGGACACGTTATAGAACCATGTATAGTGACTAGGAGGTGATTTCTGTCACAGCCCATATGTTTTAAAACCACGAGTTATGTTTGGTGTTCCTCAAGGAAGGCCCAGGTACATAGCCAACTCATTGTTGGTTTCAGATTGCACAAAGAAGAAAAAGCCAGTTCATGCTTCATTAAATTAGGCGCCAAGCTTATTGAATTCTTTTTTCAATAAATTATCATCTAACAAGTTCCTTGTTAGATGATAATTTTAATTTATGTAAATTACATTTCACTCCATCTTGTTTAGTTTTATTGCTGTATTTGAATCTTTTGCCTAATTTTACTCTCTACTTTAAGGCTGGTTTTACCTCGTGTCCTGTATTCATCAGTTTGTGCTCCTAAAATGAGCACATGATATATAATGGGACATTATGTAACAGCATACAGTGTGAACTCTGGGAACAGCTAGAAATACAGCAGCAGACAGAATAAATCCAAGATTCAGTCTTTTAATAATTCAGTGCAGATGATTCAACCTTACATGTTTTATTCCAGTACAGGCAAAATGTGCCCTTTTTGTAGTTGTAAAAATGGGCCTGTAAAACAGGCATTCTCTGCTGAGTCCAAAAAGTCTGAAGGACATTGTTATTGGCCGATATGAGGACGTTGAATAATGATGGGCGGAACAGTGGACATTAACCAATACTCACTGTGACCTGAACTGCATATTAGAGGCTTGATATTCTCTGCTTTCTTTTTTTAACAATGGGGAACTATAGGATTTACTCACTTCTCTGGCCGGCCCCCAGAGGCTGTGTGGGGAACTGCAGGTTTTGACACCGGGTTTCAGAAATGAGAGCCAGCTGAGTCGTTTGTCTGTCCCGTCCCCAAATCTCAAACATGCCTTGATGAATTTAGACCAGGATCATCCATGAACATCACCCCAGGTTTCTACGCAGGAAGCACATCTTTGCAGCATCTGAGCCAGCATAATTGGAGCTATGGATGTGGATGGACAGTTACTCAAATGATCAATCAACAGGCTTTAAGTACTGGTATCATTGCAAAGACAGCCCTGCCCAGTGTTCTCAGGGCTTCCATCTACCCTGTATGTGCTGTGTATGAGCACTGTGATAACTTTGAGATAAACTGTATCGCACTGCAGCTTTCTGGAGACGCTGGCTTTAGATCAAAGAGAAGGTGCTTCGCAGGAGAAACGGCGGAGGATCACATTCACCCAATAAGCATCTGTACAAAAACACATGCACAGTAGCTCTGCAGGGGATCATGGCATTGTTTGAAGCAGGCAAACTGAATTTGGTTTCTGCCCTAATAAGCAATTTTGACCGCCTCGCTCTGTGCTCCCAAACGCAGACAGGGTGTGTGTGCGCCTGTGTGTGTGTGTGTGTGATGGAGGAGTTGGTTAGCGAGTGTAAGTCATCCGTAAAGCTAGATAGAGCGCCCACATTTACACATTCGTGCCGGTGAAAGTGGGACATTTATCGGAATGATGAGCAGCATGGCAGCTGAGTCACTCGATGTTTGACAAAATCTATTTGATGCTTGTTAAGAAATGGACCTGTCAGCATCTGGAGGCTCACACCACTCCTCTCTGCGGCATTATGGCCACCGGAAACATCCATCCATTCCTTCATTTCCCAGACCATTTAATCCATCAGAGGGCAGAGACACTCAGACCTCTGTGTCTTCTGTAACGTCCTTTAGATTCTACTCAGGGATCCCCAAATGCTCCCAGGCTACTCCGAAGATCTAAGCCCTCCAACCGCCTCCTAGGTTGGTTTGTAGCAAGATGGCTGCTCTTGCCCCCCTCAGCTGGCTCATCTCAATGTGCAGAAGCATTTTCAACCCCTTCCAGATTTTCAAACTGCTCACCCACTCTAAAGAATTAGCCCTGCCTCCCTGGAGAAAATTGATTTCTGCAGTCAGCCTAAAGACGATCTACCCGTTTCTTTTCAAGTCGCAAACAAGACCTCAAGACACTTAAACTGCTCACATGGGGGTGCTGATCTTCTTTCTAGCTGCATCACACTGGCCTACAAACCATTCAGAACACCATCATCTGCAAAAAAACTGGGATGTTGGATGCCCTACTTCCCGTGGCTATGACTCGAAGTCATAGAGAAAGGATGTCCAACACCTGCCATGAACAGATCTAAACTTAATCCTGGACACTCTCAGCATAAAGGGACCCTACAGCCCGCAAAGTCCTAGGAACCCCATATTAAGTACCTGCCACAGAATCCAAACAGCACATCCTGGAAATGTGTGTGTTTGTGCTGAACAGCACTCTGTGTGTGTGAGAGTTGTCTGACTTAACGCCTGTTTGGTAATTTAGTGTGACAGAGGGCCGGGCTCTTGTAGGAGGGAAGCAATTATTCCTGTTAAAGCCCTTCAGTCACTGAGACGTAAAGCCTGGCTGGTTTAGTTAAGAGCTGTAAGAACGGACTGTAAAAGTGTTTGTGTGTTTGGTCTGGGTGAGCAGCAGGGGATTGTGCTCCTGGTGATGAGGTGCCTCAGCAGACAGAAGGCCGGCTTTGTGCACCATCACGCAGTGTGGATGAAGACCCGGGCTCTGCTGTGAGATGAGCAGCTCTCATCTGCTTTTCATCATTCACACTGAAAGTACAAGTTACAGAATGATTTATTTATGTGAATTATGACGTCTTCTTGTTTGACAGAAATCTTTGCGATGTCCCAGCATGATGTGCCTTTTTTGGGCAGAGCTGCAGTGTGAACTCACACTGACTCACATGTTTCTGTTATGTGCTGAACGGATCCTTTCAAATGTCATCCATCGTTTTAACAGAACAGTGTCAGTTCTAAATGTGATTAAAAAAAGCTAAATATTTAAAATATTTTATGTTATTTTATGTTTTTTATTTTATTATGTTATTGCAGGTAACTCCAACTTAAAATGAAAACATAGATCAAACAGATAAGACATGTTTTACTTATGAGGCTCTGATTCATAGTCTGACTGATGAAGATCTGCGTTGGCTGCTGATGAAGCTGTGCTGATGTGTACTGTGAGCAGTTTAATTATCGAAGAAATCAAATGCTGCTCCTACAGTTTAACAAGTTACCGTGGCAACTGACACTGTTGACATTAGCTAGAAGTTTTTACTAAACTTACCACAATAGCACTACTCCTACACAATGTTAGGAAGGAGTCAGTTAGTCAGCGGCTTATATTGAACACTTCACTTCAGTTATAAGGAAAAATAAATCAATAAGAAGATGATTTTCAGGCAACTGAAATTACTGGCACCCTCCTGTGGTCTTGAACGGCATCAGACTTGAACACTAAATGGTAGAAAAGCTTGTTGCAGCTAGGAGACCTTTGCCATATATTGTATATAATATTGGGACAGGGTCAGTTTTAACCCAAGCCGTGATCTTTAAATAATGAATCCTAACCGAAAGTGAGCCCCAGCTTCCTATAGGTGGAAGCCACCATCCACCCCTTCGCCTCCTTATGTGGACTTTTATGCATGTCAAGTGTGACTATGTGTTACCCATCGACTGTTATTCTAGTGTACCTCATCCAGCCTATCTGCCTCCCACTGACTTTGTTGTGGCCTCTAGTTGAACTCTTGTGGGTGAGATCAGTTCCTGATATAAGTGATGATAACTACATGATGAGAAGAGTGTGAGAATGTGTTGTCCCGGCACACTGTAGAAAGATGATTTCTCCATGTCCAATCACGTCTTTGCTGGCCAGTAAACAGAGCAGCACTTACTGCTCATTGTCTGTCAGAACACACTTGAAGAAACCTGCCAGTGTAGGAATGCTCAAAGTACAAGCAACCCTAAATGCAACTCTCTAATTCTCTTCATTCAAGGAGAATAAACTGTCCTCATATAAACTCCGGATGAAAAACTCTGGATGTGAACCTGTTTCCACACGTACAGCTCAATACTTTTAATTAGCTGCCGTCTTGACACCACCTGTGCTGCCACTAATGATCTGTCCCATCTTCTTCTTTCTTCCCAGGAGTTTACACCTTCGGCCTCTTCACCGTTGACATCTTTGTCAACGCAGGTCAGGTGGTGACAGGGAACCTGGCTCCCTACTTCCTGACGGTCTGTAAGCCAAACTACACAGCGCTGGGCTGCCAGCAGGCCCTGCGCTACATCAGCCACCAGGAGGCCTGCACGGGGAACCAGGACGACATCCTGCGTGCCCGCAAGTCCTTTCCCTCCAAGGAGGCTGCACTCAGTGTCTACGCTGCTCTCTACCTGGCTGTGAGTTACCGTTTACTCTACCTGCTGTGTGACTGGGATGACTGGGTGTGTCTAAATGAGTTGCCCTATTTACCCTGACTGAACCCCGGACCTGTTCCTGACCTCTTCTGATCACCTTTTAGCTGCTAGAGACAGGCCAGGTGCTGGTTGCTAATAGTCCCGCGCATGATCCCATGCAAAGCTCTACTTTCATTTTTAATATATATAAATATTTTTTACAGTAAATAAACATTTATGTGACAGGAGCTTGTAGCTAGTTCTTTTACGCTGCTAATGGTCTTTATGCTAAGCTAAGCTGATTATCTCCAGGTTCACGCTCTGTATTTAGATACAAGTCTTCTAATCTTACTAACTTAGAAGTAATACCTTGAACCTGCTTGTAATGGCTGTCTGTGTGTATGTGAACCAACAGGTTTAAATGTTTGGGTGAATAAAAACAACCACAGGTCGCAGAAGATCAAATAGGTGTCACAGTAATTATCACTCAGATTATGGCTCTGATTTTTGCACAGCTGCCAATCAGTCAGACCATCCTCCGTTTTCTTCTCCTTTAAAGGTTTGACATATTTCTGCACACAATAAATAGCTGATCCACATGGTGCAGGCACATTGTTAAAGCTAAGATTTCTTTTCCTCTTTTTTTTTTTTTTACAAAAACTCAGCTCATTAATTTTATATATAGATAATCATTTAAGGATATAGTCCAACACTTGGATTAGTTAACATCTACCATAGCAGTTGTAGCCACAGCAGCTGTTTCCAGTTACATGCAGTTTCATTACTACTCTGATGCAGCCAGTCAGCAGGTTCTCCATGGTGCACCTGGTTTCTATGGTACATCAGGTGTGCATAACGAATTCCTTCGTCTTCTTAGACCGAGCTTTCCTAACCACTGTGTGATCCACTTAACAGACTCCTCAGGTCAGGGCTGTGGTAGGAAGACTCCATCTTTTCCATGTAGTCTCTCTTGGCTTCCCAGATGGACTTGTGGAGGTCATACCTAGATGCTCCTGGAGGGATGGAACTTACATGCTCAGTTCTCCTGTTGTCCAGGTGAACTGGAAGCAAAAGAAAAAAAGGCTGTTTGTTCTGTCCCAATGCTGACTGGACGTGAGATTGTGAATTAGAAGCTGCCTTCGTTACCGTTGTGCCCCCCCCCCCCCATTGTCAGAGGGCAGTGCTTCAGAACACTGTACGTGCCTTCGCATCTAATCCCTGTGATCTCTAATAAGATCATTGCATTTAACTCCCTGATTAATTTCCCACTCGATGTGTGTGTGACACAGTGGGAATCAGAGTCCAGTTATAGATCACAGATAGTGTCAGAGACGCCTCCCAGAATTCATTTGTGCGGATGGATGTTTTCATATATCCCATCTGAGCCTGGCTGGAGGGGAACTGTGGAAGATTACTGCACAGAAAGGACCTTGGAGGAGGGGAGGCGGGAGCGGAACACAGGGGCCTTAAGACTGGTTTGGAAAAGAATTTAGACCATGGATGTAAATGGTAAAAAGAAGAAAATGTTACTCCACATTTGATTTTAATGATGAGCTTTCTAATATTAGAACTGAGGTAGCAGGCTGTAAAATTGAAATTGATGATGGGAGTGGAAAGCTCTTTGTAAGAAATGTTCCTGGTGGCAAAGAGGGAAGATTATTGAAGTGTTGTTCCAAGAAACTGTGAAGCAAAGGTGCTAGCATAAAATTGAAATACACTCTGGTGTCAAGATTTGTCCTCAGGTACGCCGAACATTCCAAGTCTGAACTTTTTATAGACACTAATATCAGTTTTTTAACTGTTGATATATAGACGTTGCCTCATTTATAAAGACGTGGTGTTGACTTTATATATATATATTTATTTATAAAATAAGAAATATATATATATATATATAAAGTCAACACCACATCTTTATAAATGAGGTTTCCAGAGATTTGGAAAAAGATGCCCATTATAATTCAGAAACACAAAGCAAACTGTAGCTGTGTGAAGGAACTCCTCTAACTTCCTGTGAATTCAAAACATGTTGCAGTGACAAGTCTCACAGGAAGACAGCGCTTGGAACAAAGCTCCAAATAGGTCACTGTTCAATGGCTTTTTCTAGCCAAACTCATTTGAAGCAGTTCATTATTGAAGCAAGATATAGTATGTGAGTTTCATTATCCGGTGTACTTTCCCCTTGGAGGATGTGACATAAGTGCAACGTTTTTCTGTTGTCTGGGTTTAGGACTTGTCAATATTTACAATCATCATACAGGGCAGGCAACTGTTGGTAGTGGATTTCAAATGATTGCATTTTTTAAGATCAATATACATTTTAAAATAGTCACTGAAAACACAACAGTTGACATACAGTTCCCTAAGCTTGTCTATTATCTATTTTCCTAACCTGCTTCATCCTTTACATGGGCTGAAACATATTAGGGATGGGCGATACCAACAGTTTGAGTTGCTGCTATGTGGCACCACTTTATTGCAGGCAGAACACACGTGGTGTTACCTTTCATCACGAGTGAAAAATAACACGACACTATGCTTCGTTTTCTTTCTCTGCCATCCATGCTCCTGCTGTACCACTAAACTCTGAGCAATCAAGTGAGGATGCAGTGCTTGACATCTGATAGGCTGCCGTGATCATGTGACACGCAAGACCATCTCAGATACACTCGGGCTAGTTGTCACGCATACATTTAATGCATAAACTCTCAGAGGTGGAAAGAAATTGCACGTTTCGCATTAGGACAGTGGTATCGCTATTTCTTTTAAAGCATCGAGTACAAAATTTTGACTAGCGGGTATCGAAGTATCGATATTAAAGAATCGATACACACATCCCTAAAACATATTCCAGCTACCAACTGGTGAGAGGCGGGGTACACCCTGGATAGGCCACCAGTCTATCAGAGACAAACGATCAGTTATGGCCAATTTAGAATTTCCAATTAATCTAACGTGCATGTCTTTGGAAAGTGGGAGGAACCCAGAGAAACCCTTGCAGGCATGAGGAGAACTCCACAGCAGAAAGGCCCCAGGCAAGTACAGCAGGAGCCTTCTGACTGTGAGGCGACAGCGCTAACCAAAGCACCACTGTGCTGCCTTCACCTTACACTACTAGTGTAAGGTGTTATATATTAATAATTTAGCCATGATGGACTCACATGTGACCAACAGCCACATGACAAACATTCAGCAGGGTGTCTGCGGTTAAAGTCTGTAGACACTGTAAAAGTGAAAATAGTAAATAAAGGTCTAATTAACTGTTAAGACTCTTTTTGTTTTAAATGTCCTTACAGTCTGTATATTTTTAATGGAACATACACAAAGTCCGCACAAGAACAGAGGCAGCTAATCGAATGATCTGCCCCACAGTGTATGATTCAAAGCACACATATGAAAGCCGTCCAGAAAGGCTCTGATTCTTACTGATGGTTTCAGAGTTTTCTGTGTCAGAGAGCCAGTGTTTGCCCATGTGCCCATGAGCGATGGATGCTGGGCTTTGGACCATCAGTGACTCCCTGCACAATGGCGAGAGCAGATTGCCTCTGTTATTGAGGTCATTTAGCAAGGGCCATTGTACACACACACACACACACAAACACACACAAACTCACAACCCTGAAGCTCCGAGGAGATGATGATTACCCCTCTTCAAACTCTCATTGTCTTGATCATTACAGCAATGCCAGGGCCAAAGCAGCTATCCAACATCCGCTGAACCCGAGGATTTATCAGAATGAGGCTGTAATTACCCCCATTCAAATGCTAATGTGAGGGAGAATCTGAATTTAATGTTTTGGCCAGAATTTACACTGCAAGGTTCTTTTATTTTAGCTACAGCTAACAGCAGCAGTCCATCGGTTGCTCCAAGACATTGAAGTTCTTGCGTGGTTTTATTTCATATTTATGCTGCAGTGACTGTCCAATATATGGATAGAAACACATTATATTCACAAGTTATTTTGCAGAAGCATGAGACTACAACTTGTGGCATTGCATAGAATAAGTCTGGGGCATGTAGTCAAGGCAGGGGACATTAAATGTAGCCCAGATTCTCAGCTGACAACTCTCAGTCTGGATAAGCCAAACGAACAACAGGACACCTAGCGTGGACTCTTATGGAAACCGGAGCTGGGCTGATAATATCATATCGCTGCACATGAAATATATAAGATACAATAAAAGCTTCTGTCATGGCAGTGCTGCTGGCTCCACAGCTCCGCTGTCTGATCAGGACACTTCAGTAACACCACAGGACGCCACTTGAACTTGGCAAGTCAGGGAGATTGATGTCTGAAGCAGCATCGAGCAGAGGATGAAGCTGAATTTTTCATGTCGTGCCCTCCATTTAGCTGACAGCCCTCTGATGTAGTGAGCATGCCAACAGCTGCTAATGTTTGACATTAAATAGGAAATATAGGTTAGAGCACACACCCGGCTATGAAACACTGGCGAGGGCTGTTAAGACAAATCAAGTTGACCTGAGGAAGAGCAGGTCAAACGAGATCCCACCGAGGATGGGTGTTCACAGTATGGAGTATTTTTATACTGTATATATGTGTGTGAGAGGTCAACCAGCAGGATCTGTACATCTAAGTACAAAATTGATAGTATGTGACAGCTCACACAGGCCACAGTAACTCTCGGGAAGAAATCACCTTGACCCAGGGAAGGACGGCCACATCCATGCACACCAGTTTGAGCTGGTAGCTGTTCTGTTCAACATCAGAGGGAGAAAATGTTTTTTAATCAAATATCTATACATGTTTGTTTTATAACTTCTGTATATTTGGCTGCAGCATTGTGGTTTTAAATGTTGGTGACTCTAGCCAATCAAACAAGTGAAACAATAATATTAGATGTGGTCATTTATTTATTTATTTATTTAGGAACATGATCCAACATTATATATCTGAGAGTCCTTTTCAGTTAGATTTAGGTCAGGATAGCGACTTAAAGGTAGGGTAGAAGATTTAATTCTGATGCACTTTGTGTTAAATTAGTGTAACTTCTCTCTACAATCCGATAGCAACCAATTAGTTCGGCAGTTTCTCATTAAAACGAAGAATATGAATCTGTGGAAGCTATAAAACACTAAAAACATCAGCCAATCCTGTGGCCGAAGTCACAGACCGCAGCTCGTCTTCAGGTGATGCGCGTCCATGTGATTGGAGGCGTGGCTGGGGGGGAGCTCCGAGAGAAAGAGGCGTGTGTTTACTTTCGAAATCTGGCTGACTCTCACTGAGTTTTCAAAATCTTCTACCCTACCTTTAACTAACCATTCTTTTGTAGAAACGTTTGTGTGTTTGAGGTTTTATCATTCATCATTATTCCATCAATGGTGGCAAGCCAGATGCAGCAAAACGGGCCCAAAACATGATACTACCACCACCATGCTTGATAATGATGGGATAAGGTTCTTGTGCTGAAATGCTTTCCCTTCTCAAAACTTCTCATTTAAACCACACAATTATATTTTGGTTTACAATGTACACAATAGAGCTGCCCAATATGGTGGCAGTAGACTTAATGTGCGTCATGTCAATGAAGCCTGCTGTCATGACATATATCACATACTTAGATGATGTGCAGGAACTGAATGCCATATATCAGGAAATAAGTTCAACAAATGTGGACCATTACTTTGACTGTGTGTTTGAGTGGGATGTGTTAATTCGTAGCTTTGAAAATGCAAACAGTGCATCATTCTGTTAATGGAGGAGAACTATATATAGCCTATGCATAAAACCCCTCTCTGATGTGCAGCCAGTTTACCCCAAATGTGGAAAAAACATGATATTTCTAAGTCCTGGAGAATAAATGAATTGCAGTGAGAGAAATAGAAACATTTGATCTGGCCTTGGAGGAGATGTGCACTCTAATGAAAAACACAATTAAGCCCTTTGAGGCTGTCTGCTGCCTCCACATAATAGATTAGTGATTACAGCCAAACATAGACAGGCTTCCTCTGCTCTACATACTCTATGTCTGTTTCTCTTTCTGCAGCCCTCCATCTCCTCCAAGGTCGATACCATGGCACTGAATCAAGGCCAGATTGGATATTAACATGCATGTGTCACATGGTTGTTCAAGCCATAGCTCCAGTGTGGTCGCCACTTCTTGTATTAATAAAATAAAAATCCTCCCAAGTTAGTCTTCTTCATAGAGCCCCCGGTTGTTTCTTTTTGCCTTACAGTTCTGCAGCTGTTTCATTAAAAGATGTTTTATCAGGTGGAAATTAAAAAAAACAGCCCTGGGGTTTAAAGGACTAAAAGTTCACATCAGTGAGTGTTGTTGAAATAACGGAGTGCGCCTGTGAAAAGATATGGAGGCTTTGACTGCAAAATCAGCCTCGCGTTGACAAGAACGATGCATCATGGGTAAGACGATGCCAGGTTCAAGTTTTGTTTGTCATTGTAACCCCAGCCGAGCGAAACAAAGCCAAGCGGCAACATGAAAAAGATAAGACATCATCAAATTCCATTTCCATTCCAAGTGACCCAGCACAGGGATTGTTTGTGCACTCCTTCGACTTCTGTGGCACCAAACTTCTCCCAGCCAAAACATTGTGTTAAAATGATGTATGAGTGTATGAGAACTTTATCCCAGTTATGAAGCATGGTGGTGGTATCATGATGTTGCTGCATTTCATATTAATATGTGGAAAGTCACATTAACTCACTCAGTACAACATTGGCTGTCAAGATCCTGACACACATGGTGTGAGGTGGATGTTTCTTATTCATGGATGTTCGTTGCTGTTTTATACAACATAGAAGAGAAGCATGAATATGATGCATGTAGGGAAGGATTTCTGAACAGTGTGAGCTGATAGTGACAGACTGATTATTGACATAAAGATTAAGAATCATGTGGTTTTACATTGTGTTGTCAGCAGGCCTTTGTGGTAAAAATTATTTACAGCAGCTTGACTGAGGCCCAGAGGGTTGGATGAGTATGGGTTGTATCTCTCTCTCTCTCTCTGTCTGTCTCTATAAGGACAGATGTGGAGAAGTACTTCCTTTTTCAACATATTTTAACAAACATTTACATTTTATTTGAATTATGTGTGCAGACAGCTGCCATACAAGATCAACACAACTAAAGAAATATATATTTGGCCCTAAAATATCCTTGTCTACCAGTTGCTGATATCCTAATGATTCACTATGTGTCATATACATAGGATATGTAAGAACATTTTCTCCTCAAAGCCGATGTTAAATTGATGGCTGGTCTGTGTAGTCTTATTCAGCTCAAACTGCAGAAACAGTTCGTGCTGGTTCTGATGGAAAGGTGTCAGGACACAGAGACCTTTACAGTTTGTTGTGCAGCTGCAGAGCAGTCAGGGCGTCCCCATGCTGATCCCTGTCCACTGCTAAAAGCTCCTGCTGTGGACACATCTGAACCGAAACAGAGGAGCAATGGGAGAAGGTGGCCAGTCAGAGCGACATCACCCGCACTGTGCTGCTGTAAGAGGGGCCTTCCATGGTATGGAAGGTCGTTTTAGCCATAGATATATATATATATATATATTATTTGGCTATAAATAAATTAACATGCACTTACTTATGTATGTATTTATTTATTTTTTCCAAATGTTTTTATTTCTAGCTTTTGAGCTCGGTCTCGTGGCGACTGGTAAAATGTCATTTTTGTATTTTTCTGGAGATCCTTTCTAACTGCTGCTGACCACCCGAAAGCAGAGCGTCACGATGCTCTTGATGGTGGATGCCAGCAGCTTCTCACTCAGGTTGTTCTTTATGAGTGTACTCGGAAAGCGTAAGCTCGGTCAGGCCTGTTTGATCACTGCTGTGATGTTTGTTGTCCAGGACAGGCGGGCGGTGATGGGGGTGTCTGGGCTGTTCTCTCTCCCCCCAGCTGGGACACAGCTGTAGAGATTCCTTCATTTATTGGTGGCATATTATTTTGTAAACAGTATGCAGATGTTATGAGTCAAAAGGTTGTCAGTGAATACTGTTGAACACTTCACCTGCTGCAGTCGTACTTCCTGTCACTCTTTTCGTCGTCCTTCCCCTCTTCACTCTGTTTGTCACCTCACTGTGTTTCTCACCCTTTGGCCATCATCATCATCTGCCTCTTCCTCCCTGTTCTGTCTGTGACTTCCTATCTGCTCCTTTCTGCTTCTGTTTTTTTTATGTTTTTCATTCTGTAGTTCCAGTGGCAGACCTGCCAGCACTCCTCTAAACATAGGGGAGAAAATAGAAGGAGCCCCTCGAGGAGCGACTTACCATATCGGCTCATATTTACAGGCAGTCACAGCTGTCTGGTAGCACTTCACCACGGAGCTTTTAATAAAACATTAGAAGCACAGGAAAGAAAACTCTGAATATTTTTGAAAGTGAGACTGAAATAATGTCAGATTCCAGCGTTTTACTGTCAGCAGAACATTTTTAAGGGAAAAACTTTTCTACTTGAAAACAGCTTTGAAACTGAGTTCGCTGACACTCCCAGACTTATTTTGCTTTTTGACCATTTTTATTTCTACTTAAAAGTGTCATTTCTGCACAAGTTGATATTCAGTGATTTAATGGTCACTCTTTGTGATGATGTCGAGAACACAGGCGATCCTTTTTCCTCTGTGTGCCGGTCAAGTCGATGTGGACTGGAGCAGAATCAGAGTCCTCCTCGCTGATCTAATTCTGGTGTCTCTCCTCTCCGGCAGATGTACGTGACGTGCACGGTGCAGGCGAAGGGCACTCGTCTGGCCAAACCGGTGCTGTCTCTCGGGCTCATGTGTCTGGCCTTCCTCACCGGTCTGAACCGGGTGGCTGAGTACCGCAACCACTGGTCAGACGTCATCGCTGGGTTTATCATCGGCACCGCCATCGCCACTTTCCTGGTGAGACCCATTTGTACCAGACATTTTTAAATAACTAATGGGATCTTCCCTCTTTTGTTGGGGTTTAAAGAGAGGTGTGAACAACCCAATTTATGTATGAATTTCTTTTCTTCTCTGGATCTAAATCAGTGAGTAATGAAGTAAATACAAAGACAAAGTCAGCCCAGTGCAGGAGTGGACCAGCAGGGTCACAGAGTCTCTGCATGGCAGCATGATGGAGCTTCATGCACTCCTAATTGTGCTGTGGTAGCTGTGTGGCTGTACTTGCTTTGTATATAGGCCACATTCTTCCATGAAATTCTATATATCAAGGCTTGTCTTCCCCTCACAGCTGTGGGGTGATGATGAGTAGGCCCCAGATCCAGCATGTTTCCAGCAGCAGAAGATAATCTCTTCTTTTACCCACATTTCTCATCTGCTTTTCTCCCCTCTCTCCTCTCCTCTCCTCTCCTCCTGAGGGTTAGGATGCTATTTTATATGTACAAATTATCTCCAGGAGAGACAGCTGATATACTGGGAGCAATGAAGCCTTTAAAGAGTCTGTAGATGGTTTGTGTTGCATAACAATGTGGTTTTAGGAGCTGGGAATTACATTTATAAATGGGCTTTGCTAATAGTAGTAAAAAACAGGAAGTGGGAGCTCAGGCAGATTAATAGCCCACATTCATCACTGTGTCTTCCTTTATCTTCTGCCCTTATTTGTACAACCTCTTACATTATCTTTTGTCCAAAACTCCCTGTGATTAGAAAAACACTGATATCACCAGCTCATTTCATCAGGTTTCACCCAGCTGAAATCATCAGACTTCCTGCGTATCTCTGCGGCTCAGCCAACTTGAAATTGGTTATTTCATTTTGCACCTCAAAGCCACATTCTGCGCCTTATTAGAGGAGCTCATGCAACAGCTACATCCATCATAGCTACAAGACCCTCAGGAAAAAGTCAACACACACATACTGTATGTGACCCACTTACTCCTCTCTTATAATCCCAGCAGCCACCCTGGATTCACTATCAGTCCTTTAAATTCAGTTACACACACACACACACTGCAGCTCCACTTTCATTTATCATATTTGTGCTCATAGGTGGTGTGTGTGGTCCACAACTTCAAAGGCAAGTTACTGCTGAGCGAGGAGTCACCAGCGGAGCAGCGAACCAACACAGCCATGCTGAACATGGGCCGGATGGAGAGTCCTCTGGAGAAGTACATCGCTTCACAGGTAGGAGCTGTAATACAACAACACAGCATTTAGATATGACACAGAACACATATTAAATATCAGCTGTGCATGCATACACACAGCATGTCTGTGAAATGCTCAACAGGTGCAAAAACATGTTGGATTAGTTACGTCTTCATTCAAAGTCCAGGAGAGTTCAGCCACAGCTCCCTGTGCAGCAGGGATGACTTTTTTTGGCCTTCAGCATCTTTATAAACAATTAATGGGATTTGTCCTTTGTCTCTATGATTGTTGGAGAAAAAAGGTTTATGATACTTACAGATACACAATCCACAGAATGCCATACAACACAGTTACAGATACACCAAAGGTTACATGCAGGGGTGGCACGGTGCACTGGTGAGCACTGGTTCCTGGGGTTTGCACGTTCTCCCTGTGTGGGGTTTCTCCAGGTACTCCGGCTTCCTCCCAGCTTCTAAAGATGTGCTTAATTGGTTAATTGGTCACATAAAATTGCCCATAGATATGAGTGTGAGTGGTTGTTTGTCTGTGTCCTACAATGGACTGGTGACCTGTCCAGGGTGGACCCCGCCTCTCACCTGTAGATAGCTGCACTACTGCAGGGCGAAGCAGGTTCAGAGGATGGATGCATGATACACAAATCCTGAGCTGCATCAGTAGCTGAGTTTTCAAAGAGAAGCTGCTGACTGTTCACAGATGCTTTTCTTTGAAACTTTCTTTGATCCAGCCTGAAGCTTAATGACAGGCGATCCGACCATTTGTGATGTTTTCTCTTTAAAGTATCAATAAGTACGTGTTTGCTTAAAATCTCCATTGAAATCCAGCCTGCTGACGTTTGACGATTTGCAGGACGGGTAAATGTGAAGTGACAGGTGTCACTTACAATCACTCAGCGCTGTATGACACATGATGCTGCTTCACTGTGCGTCTGCACGATCCACTGTTACTGAGTGAGGCAGGTGCTTTGACTTTTTTAGGTAAAAATATATTCATGTCATGCAGCAGAACGATTGATTAAAGTGTTAAATAAAATAAGAAAACTGTGCTGAGAGTTTCTAACTCGCAGATTCTAGTTAATGGTGTCCCTAGCAGTGATGGAAAGTGAATGGTCGAGAATCCCTGCATAAATATCGACAGATTGTCAAAGAAAGTAGAGGGAAAAGAACTGAGAAAAGAAATGAGACATTTCATTTCTTCAGGAAATGGATCCGGTATTACATATCTGTGAGTGGTACAAATGTGTGAATCATCTTGGCCATGTTTTATGTAAATAATGGCATCTGATTGGCTTAAAGAGAAGCACTGTGCTGATGGGACAAGGTCCTTCTCCCATCTATAAAGCATGGTGGTGGCAGTATGATGGTTTATCTGCATCTGGGCCAGATATGTCATATTGGATCATTTTGACCACGTCTGCTTCATCAGAAGCATCAGTGCTAACATGCTAATGTTGGATGCTGCTGTTTGTTGCACCGCTGTCGCAGGAGACGGATGATGATGATGATGATGAGTCTTGGAGCATTAAGGAGTACCTCCAGGCCTTCCTGCGCTGGCTGTGCGGGCTCAACTGGTTCCAGAGGCTCAGAAATAAAAGGCAAAGAAACTCTGTGGTTTGAAACATGAGCTCTGCCACGTCTCTGGACACAGTCTGTATAACATTTTAAATGCAGTGATACAGGGTTCTATAAAGGCCACATCACCTTAGGACAGTCTACAGATGCTACCGCTAAGTGGATAAGAGCCAGATTTTCTGCTGTATTTAGATGGATTTGTGTTGTTGTTTGAACAGTATGAAGCCACAAATATGCAGGATTTAAAAGCCCACATGCATGACAGACGCTAACAAACACAAGAAATGTTCTTTCCAAGCGAAAATTAATACTGTGCTGGCACATGTTCAGCTTTCCCAAAGCTGACAGAGAATCAGATCATCGTCCCACTGAGGCTGTTTAAAATATAACACTGACAGAAGTGAGCATGAATTAATGAAGAAGACGATCAGCAGTAGCTTTACAGCTGTCGCTGTCTTTCAGTTCGCCACGTGTGTTTCCTCTGTTGGTTTCATTTTCTCCAGGCCAGAGGGCGACTTCAGGCCCCGCTCCATCCAGCATCCTGGCACCTGATATCCAAATATAATAATAGAATCTGGGCCCAGCATATAGGAAGAAGTGAGGCACAGAAGATGTACTCACATATTAACTCACATATTGTTAGTTCCAACACATCCTCGCAGATAAACGCCACATTTGGTTGATAGTACAGCCGCCAGATACGACACAGGGTTAGCATTATGCTAATGGCATCCAATTCACTAAGGAGACGCACACAAAAAAACGTGTCACCGTGTGACGTTTATCGCCAATACCACAACATGGTAAATTCCCACCGTGAGGATTTATTGTAGTGGTAAGATATCGCCTGGTGTGTGGGCCACCCGCTGTTCATCAGATTCATTTATTGATTAGAAGTAGACATAAGAACAAAAAATACTTAAGGTTAGGTATTAAGCACATGAGAAGAGCTTAGGTAAAGATCATCTTAAAACACACACATTTATAACATTCAGGAAATCGGTTAGTCAGGGTGGTGACGGAGGCTTCCTCCTCCTCCGCCTCCAGCTAGTTCAAGAGCTTTGCTGTAGCCACTTTGTGATGGAAGTGCTTTTATCCATAAGCCTGACTAAGAACAAATCTGTGTACTGGTTAAAGTGGTGCTTTGGCCCACTGACGCCCCATCTGTTTGGCTTGTACCCACCCTGGTCCACAGTGATGGAACTAGGTCGAAGCCAATTCCAGACTGACTGTCCAGAGAATGTGTGTGTTGTGGTGCTTTTTTTTTCTGCCTTCTGTCTGAGTGAAACCTTTTCAGATCTTACTCTGTGTGTGTGTGTGTTCACCTTTGCCCTTCTAATAAGACACACTTTGTAGCTGCTAATGTCAAACACACACACCTCCTATCTGATGATTCAATTCGCTGCCTCCTGCAGAGACAGGCTGCGCTCGGGCGGCTGACAAACAGCGAGAAAATCTCACACTCTCACCTCGGCTACGACGGGATCGGTGGAAAATTGCCGGCTCTAAAAATAGAACAGCCTAAAGACGCCTTGAAGCTAAACGAGCTGCTGTGAACAACGTGCCAGGAAGGAAAGAAAAAAAAGAAGCCCATGCTCTTATTTTGAAAGTTTTTCTCATGATGAAATGAGAGACATAATTTCATCAGCTGGTTCCACCAAACTGATCAGAGGATCAGCTGGTTTTAATGATCGTTTGTATGATTAGAAACAGGAGTGAACTGCCGGATGTGGGAGATGTTTCCTTCTTTCAGGCCCAGGTTTCAGAAATACTGCGGTCCATGAAATGAACAATTTCAGCTGAATTCTCCTTTAATTGTCTTCACATCTGTGCAGTATTAATCATCTGTCATTTATTTTTATGTAGAACAGTCATGTTGTAAATAAGTAATGATGAGACATGTATGTGTCCTGTCTAAAGATATATGAATGAATATTCATTATCAGTAACATTTCAGGAACACAGAGCAGTGGTCCCCTACACCCCGACTACCTGACATCTTTATTTAGTTTCAAGGCTTTTGGAGCCTTCAGCCTTTGATATCAGGTCCATATTAGGCCCCGTTCACACTGGAGAAAGTCGATCCAGCTAGAGTAGGATTGAATCCAGACCTAATCCAGACCTAACCCTAACCCTAACCCTTTAAACTGGATACATTCAGACCTATTTTCAAATCTGGCTATCACACAGGCATGTCCACGCTCAATCCAGCTTAATCCGGCTTGTTTGTTGTCCTCCAAACAGCTAGGTGGCGCCTCGTAATATACAGAGTCTGTTCAGGCTGTGGTAGGACCACGTGTGCGCATGCACCTCCAAGAGGTGGATCCAGATCTATCCGGATATATCCGGATTCGCGTTGTTCAGATTCAGGAAAAAAAACTACCCGGATATATCCGGAAACGGCCCGAATCCCGCTCTAGTTCATTTCCCCAGTGTGAAGGGGGTCTAAATGTCAGTAAAACCTGACTCCTTCCCTTTCTTTGGGAGGTTTTGAGGGTCACTGTGGAGTCCGACTTGTACATGTAAAAGTTCTCTGACAGACCGGAATGAAATGGTTTCTTTTCATTGTCCTGATTCTCTTTTTGTTTTCCCCCCTCACAGAACAACATCGCCTTCGCAGAGGTCACATGATGTGGAATCAGCGGTGTGGCAAACCCATTGGACATCCACGCTCTTCACCGTCCATTCCTATTAACCAGAGCGCAGCGCTAAACCCATTCTGTGTGTGTTCAGTCTACAGTATGTTGTTCTATGTTGTCTTTATCAGCCCCCCCCCCCCTCATTGTCATTTCGTAGCTTCCTGTGTGTCCACAGAAAAAAAACACAGAAGAAGAGTCAGTAACTTCTGCTTTCACCATCTATGCATTTAATGGGAGTCCTGGTCAGCCCAGAACGTTGGGTGGTTGTGAGACTGAAGACACTAGAAGAACAAGTGAATTATTCTGTTATTGATCCAATAAGACGAGTCGGCGTTCTTTCCCCCTTTTAAAGTGTGTTATTGATCAGATACAGAGAACTGTTCTGAACATCAGGATGTGACCGCTCGGCTCGTATCTATCGATTCCTTACTCACAGAAACCTACGTTCTTCCTGTGACCTGTTCTCATAGCTTGTATCTTTCATGTCTTGTGTGGTGTCACAGGAAGCAAATGCCAGGTAGCAGCCTCCTGACACAGCAGGGTGGAGGACCATCTGAGCCCTAAACACCAGCGAGGCCCACACCATATTAGCACCACCATGCTTAAAGATGAGATAAGATTCTTATTTCTCAGTGTCTTTAAAGCTGGCAGCACTTTTATTTTAAGAATGAACAAATATCAACAATATAATTCTGTATAATTATATAAAATTATAAGGAGTAAATGATAAATATGGGCCGAGCGCAAAGTAGCAAAGAAGTGTGAACGTCATGTGTCTTTTGGTTCTCAGTGAGGGTTTACAGTGTGTGTGTGTGTGTGTGTGTGTGTGTAATGTATAAATACAGTCAACCAATGAATACACTGTGACTGTATCAAAGGTTTCCAGACAATCACCGCCTCCCCTTCTCTTTTTCTTGCTGTTACTTTGAGTCTGCAGCAGCAGGTGTAATAATAATAAATAAGCCGAGCTGGTCGTGATGAAGAGCGCACACAGCTACAATACAAACCTACAGACGTGCTGTCTGTGACTCGCAGGCCAAAATGGAGGTTTTTATTATATGCATTAAGTTTGTGTTACTTATGTCCAATCTGAGGTACAGTTTCATCCTCTTTATTCATGGCCTGTGTCTGTCAGGCAGCAGAGGCTACAAGTCGTGTTTAAAGACTTTTCTTCTTCCCACTCACTCAAGTGAATATTCGACCTGAGAGAATCCTGGACGCTCCACAGGTTCTTTCTTTGAGTACATGTAGTCTGAGGGTTATTTACTTTAATGCTGGTTGTCATGCTGATGTTTGGTTTTGTTTTGTTTGTTGTCTTTGTGAGTCAGATGAGAATCGGTTACATATCTGTGTGTGTGTACAGGGACGGTCTGATCCAGGATGTGCTGCAGTACACAGACTGGATGCAGGGGGACTGTGTGGTCTTTAATGTACGAGCAGCGAGACCAAACAAACATATTTCCCAGGCTGCAGGAGAACACTGCACCGATATGAGACACAAAAGCAACAAATATGGAGCAGGATTAGGGCCACTGGGTAAAACTTTGAGTTCTGAGACTTTTTTTACTCATCTGACATTAATGAGGAATTCTGGTATTTTCTCAGAATTGTGACATTTTTATTTATTTTTATTCTCTTCCAACTTTTTTTTAGGATTTTCTCGATTTTATTTTTTTTTTGAAAAAAAAATCTGAAAAAATGTTATCTGCTGACTTCATCTAGAAATTTGTGGGTTTTCCCATTAAAATTCGAGGTTACGTCATCTGGCATTTTAATTTGGCCTGTTCTGATTTATTTATAAGGGTTTCAGATTTTAATCTTCTGATTTTTTTCGTAGATTTCTGAAGATTTTATTTTTTTCACTTTTATTTTAATTTTTGTCATAATTTCACGTCATCTCATATTCTAAGTTATGTGATTTTGATTGTTTCTCTTCCAACTTTTCGATAAAGATTTTGAGCATTTTCTCAGAATTCAGATCAAAATTGTCTCATTTCTCAAAGTTCCAAGATTCCAAGACTTCTGAGGTTTTTCTCAGAATTCTGAGATTGATGTTTTTCTTTTCTGAAAATTCAGAACTTCCTGACTTTGAGAAAACAGACGGCTGCTTCTTCAAAGCTAACATGAAGCCACTGTTAGCTGAGCAGCCACAGTGAATATTAGAGTTCATGGTGTTGTCTGTGTGTGCACTGTTTGTGGGTCGAAGTGCCATCGGTTCTTTCTTTGTGTTGTGGGTTTTTTCTCCTTTGTAGCAATAACATGTCGAGCTTTCTTTAACACCACCAGAGAGGATCTGAACATGCTGAAGGTTTAATTCTTTCGCCCCCTTCAAATCTCTATTTTTATAGTAATGACTGAAGCACTTCTGAGTAGAGACTCCAGGCAGTAACAAGCAGAAATCAGCACTTTACATGGAGCTGCAGCTCCTCTCGTGCTAATGGACCCGCCGCCCATGTCACAGCTGCTTGAAAACATCACCGAACATTCAGGACTCTAAAGAATAAAACCTGCTCCAACGTGTAACCTAAGAGCTGCTACGCTATCCTAGTATATTTAAAGGAAAAGAGAAGTGTAAAAATGTATATGTATAAATATAAAGTATAAATATATATATATATATATATGTATATCCTTTTGGTCATATTGGACATTACTGCTGTCTATTTTCTTATGACTGTGCACTGTGTGAGTGTTTCTTTGATTCCTCAGATGACTTCCTGCTTCATGAGTTGTCACATGTTGTGTGGTGTGGCCGTCAAGTTTGTTCAGTTCCTGCTGTGTTCCTCCATGTTTCCATCGTTTCAGCTGGTTACAGTTTTTGGATATTTTACATTTGGCGCCGCTGTGTGCTGATCTTCTTTTCTTCTGGTGGATCATTTTGTATCATGCTGTTGCTCTTCTTCTTCTAATCTAATTGTTTTTTTATATATATATATATATAATATATTATTCCGAATTCTTTTGCTCTTCTTGAGTTTAAACTGTGACCTTTTACACTGTCAAAAAAAATAAATTTACAGCCTTTGAATAAAAAACATTGAATGTGTTATGTTATGTTTCAGTCTGATGTCTAAGAACCAGCCAGCCTGTGTCTGCAGGCCTCCGCCTGGGTCCTGTCCTGCCCAGTAAAGCTGGGGACATGCTGCACTGTTCTTTGCCTGGTTTTACCCATGATTCCCTGCGGGGTGAAGTCTGCTCCAGTCTGCACAGTCGTCATGTGCAGTCGGCCCCAAAATCTGTCGGTGTGTGAGGGGACAGGCCAGACCTCGGTCACAGTCAATCAGACATGTTTGAATCTGGACCAAGCAGCAACCATCCAGCCTGGAAGATGAGGCCGATGTGGAAGTGGCTGAAGCTGCAACACAGCCGTCCACCAACAGGGGCTGGCTCCAGCTGAAATCTCTCATCGTGGTGCCATTCGCTGCATAATGTGTTTGTTATCGGTGACCTGATGGTACATTAAAAATTATTTGTTGAATAAAAAGATATTAAGTGATAAAATTGATAATGTGGGGGTGTAGTCGGCGTGTTGACCGGTCCGGTCTGAAACGATGTGTTACAGTCTGTAGCGGTCTCTGCTTTGCTCATTGCAGCGTTACATGTGCTGTATGATTATTATACTGAGTGTCTGATTATAAATAATATGTGGCCCGTCTCTGGTGCTGAGGGCTCCAGCTGCAGGCTGTGTGCAGCAGCTGCTCCCTGTTGAGGTGACACACTTTGAATAAAGTCTGAAACATGCTGAATCAGCTTTTTGTGTTGTTCAGAGGACGTCTCCACCTGTGCACACCTGAACACTTCACCTGTCTGCAGCTGAGTCCTCAGCACCAGGTTTCATGTGTGAGTCACAGTGTAAGATGTTTGACTTAAAAACTTTAATATATATCATATATCCTCCTCTCTTCTCTGCACCAGCAGAAGGGCAGAGAGAAGCTTATCATGTAGAAAGAGAGAAAGACAGCATTTGTTCCTCAGATGATGATTTTATGTCTGTATAATTTGAATTTTACATAAACCTGCTATGATAAAACTGAATTTTATTAACTTCAAACCACTCTTGCCTTGGTTGACAAATTAGATTGATTGCTGCAAGACTAACCCTAACCCTAGTTTACCGTAACCATAACCCTAACCCTAACCCTAAGCAGAGCTAGGGTAAGCATCTCGGCCGTCGTGAGACATAGAGCCTCAAGTGAGACATTTCCGTAATGTCTCAGTGAGCCGAATGCATTAAACTTTGAACCACAACTCTGTGACCTTCCTAACTGTGAAACCCTAACCCTAGTTTTGACCGTAACCCTAACCCTAACCCTAATGCAGAGCTAGGGTTAGCATCTCGGCCGTCGTGAGACATAGAGCCTCAAGTGAGACATTTCCGTAATGGTCTCAGCCGAATGCATTAAACTTTGAACCACAACTCTGCAACCTTCCTAACCCTAACCCTAACGCCTTGTAGGTGATGACATCAACCAGTCTGGCCCTCAACATTTCTCGTGCACAGGCAGTTTGGCATGACTTGCCCTAAATGTTGTAAGTTACGTACGCTAAATAAATACATAAATAAATAAATAAATAAAGCTGGGCTCATGTCCTGGTTCTTCTAGATTTCACTGTGACCTCAATCAATTCAATTCAATTGTATTTATATATAGCACCTTTTACAATCGACTCTTTACAGAAACCCAGAGCCTGAGCCCTGAGCAAGCAGGGAGAACTCCCTTTCAACAGGAAAGTAGGATTATAATTCACGTCGGTGTTAATGACACCCGGCTTCGCCAGTCAGAGGTCACTAAAGTTAATATTGAGTCGGTGTGTAATTTAGCTAAAACCATGTCGGACTCCGTAGCGTTCTCTGGTCCCCTCCCAAATCTGACCAGTGATGACATGTTTAGTCGCATGTCCTCGCTCTGTCGCTGGCTGTCATGGTGGTGTCCAGAAAACAACGTGGCCTTTATAGATAACTGGGAAACTTTCTGGGGGAAACCTGGCCTTATTAGGAGAGACGGCATCCATCCCACCCAGGGTGGTGCAGCTCTGATTTCTAGCAACATAGCCAAGTTTATTAGACCAACCTGACAACCCAGGGTCGAGGCCAGGAGGCAGAGTCGCTGTCCTACACACCTCTCTGCTGCTTCTGGAGGACTGCTGCCCTCAGTTAGAAACACATTAAACACAAATACACATAGAAACACTAAGCTTAATAATGTTATAGAAGTGGTGACGGTCACACGTCCTCCCACAGTTCATCAAGCACACAAGTTAAGATATATTAATCATAATAACCTCATAAAAATACACACTAACACACACAAACACATAGAACAAGGTAACAGAACACTCAGGTGTGGATTGTTTAACATACGATCCCTACTCTCTAAGTCGCTCTTAGTTAATGATCTAATTATTGATCATCACACTGATATACTTTGTCTCACTGAGACTTGGTTACAGGGTGAAGAATATGTTGCTTTAAATGAATCAACTCCGTCTTGTTATATTAACTGTCATGTTCCTAGAGTTACAGGTCGCGGAGGAGGAGTGGCAGCAATCTACCACTCCAGTCTTCAGATGAATCCTAAACCTAAGTCTACTCATACTTCTTTTGAGAGTCTCACTCTCAGCCTGTCTCACGGAAGCTGGAAGAAGTCAGAATTTGTTTTACTCGTCGTAGTGTCCACCTGCTGCTGCTTATTCAGAGTTCCTGCTGGAGTTTTCAGACTTCTTATCAAGTTTAGTGCTTAGCACAGATAAAGTCATTATAGTGGGTGACTTTAACATTCATATGGACGTCGACTCCGACAGTCTGAAGATTGCCTTCAACTCACTCTTGGATTCAGTTGGGTTCTCTCAGTTAGTAAATGAACCCACACACTGCCACAGTCACACCCTCGACCTGGTTCTCACCTACGGCCTGGAAGCTGAGAACCTGCTAGTGTGGTCTCAAAATCCTGTTCTTTCAGATCACTCATTAATAACTTTTGACTTCTCTCTTTCAGACCTACCAGCACCTAAGGAAAAGGTCTACTACAGCAGATGTCTGTCTGAAGACGCCGTAAAGCAGTTTAGGACAGCAATCCTACCAGTACTCCCCACAGTCCCAAGTACTGATGGGGGTACCAACTTAAATGTTACTCCTGCAGAGCTGGACCGCTTTGTCAACAACACTGCAGACACACTACACTCAGTCTTAAACAGGATTGCTCCACTGAAGAAGAAGAAAACTACAAACCAGAAGAGGCTAGCTCCGTGGTACAACTCAAACATCCGATCACTGAAACGGATTACACGTAGGATGGAGAGGATGTGGCAGTCCTCTAAATCAGATGACTCCCGGAGGATCTGGAGAGACAGTCTGCTGACGTATAAGAAGGCCCTTCGTAAAGCCAGGATAGCCTACTATTCATCACTAATAGAAGAAAACAAGAACAACCCGCGCTTTCTCTTTAACGCTGTGGCCAGGCTGACAAAGAGCCACAGCTCTGTGGAGCCTCGCATTCTTGCAGCTCTTAGTAGTGAAGACTTCATGAGCTTCTTCACTGATAAAATCACCACTATTAGAGGACAAATCAACCACAATCTCTCTGTGACCGCTGAGGATACACCGCCACTTCTGGAAACGGATCCTGGAACTCTGGACTGCTTCGCGCCCATCTGCCTCCCTGAGCTGACCACCAGCATCAGCAAGTCTAAACCTACTACCTGTCTTCTGGATCCGATCCCTTCACGGCTCCTCAAAGATGCTATTCCTCTGATCGGAGACTCTATATTAGGACAGATCAACTTGTCTCTGGAAACAGGATATGTACCACAGGCTTTTAAAACTGCTGTGATCATTCCGATACTTAAAAAACCTTCACTGGACCCGGACGTCCTAGGAAACTACAGACCGATCTCCAACCTCACCTTTATCTCCAAACTACTCGAAAGAGCTGTTGAAAGTCAGCTAAACGACCACCTGCGTAGGAACAGTCTGTTCGATGCTTTCCAGTCTGGTTTCAGAGCCCATCACAGCACAGAAACAGCACTGCTTAAAGTCACCAATGACCTCCCCATGGCATCGGACCGGGGTCTCGTCTCTGTACTCGTTCTACTGGATCTCAGTGCTGCCTTCGACACTGTAGATCATCGCATCCTGCTACACAGATTGGAACACGAGATCAGGATTACAGGAACAGCACTGCGCTGGTTTAAATCCTATTTATCTGACAGATTTCATTTTGTTCACACTAACGATGTGTCTTCCACAGGTACAAGGGTTAACCACGGTGTTCCACAGGGTTCTGTGCTCGGACCGATCCTGTTCACCCTCTACATGCTCCCTCTAGGAAACATCATCCAGAAGCACGGCATAAACTTTCATTGTTATGCTGATGATACCCAGCTGTATTTATCCATGAAGCCTGAAGAAACGGAGCCGCTAGTCAGACTACAGGCGTGTCTAAAGGACATAAAGGACTGGATGTCCTCCAACTTTTTACTATTAAACTCGGACAAGACTGAGGTCATTGTTTTTGGACCGAAACATCTCAGAACTAGTTTATCAGATAATACTTTCTCCCTGGATGGAATTACTCTGGCCTCCAGTACGACTGTGAGGAACCTTGGAGTTATCTTTGATCAAGACATGTCATTTGTCTCTCATATTAAGCAGGTCTCCAGGACCGCTTTCTTTCACCTGCGTAATATTACTAAGATCAGGAGCATCCTCTCTCAGAGTGATGCTGAAAAGCTCATCCATGCTTTTGTCACTTCAAGACTGGACTACTGCAACTCTTTATTGTCAGGATGTCCACATTACTCCATCAACAGTCTGCAGCTGATCCAGAACGCAGCAGCTAGAGTTCTGACAGGAAGCAGCCAAAGGGATCATATCTCTCCTGTCCTAGCGTCTCTTCACTGGCTCCCAGTGGACTCAAGAATACACTTCAAGATCCTTCTTCTAACCTACAAGGCTCTTCATGGACTTGCTCCATTGTATCTGCAGGACCTGATTGTACCATATGTTCCTAATAGGACACTCAGATCTCTGAGTGCAGGTTTACTAGTAGTTCCTAGGATTCATAGAAGTAGAATGGGAGGACGAGCTTTCAGCTATCAGGCACCGCTATTATGGAACCAGTTACCAATCTGGGTCCGAGAGGCAGACACTGCCTCCACCTTTAAGACTAGACTTAAAACTTTTCTGTTTAGTAAGGCGTACAGTTAGCCTTAGACCTAGTGTGTAGCACAGCTATGCTGCTCTAGGCCTACGTTGTCGGGGGGCACAAACATGATCCACTGAGCAGTTTCCCTCTCACCCTCTAACCTCTCCTTTTCTCTCCTTAGTCTGGCTCACACTGGTCTCAAGACCTGGATGATGACCTGCAGTCCGGCCCGTGAAGTCTCTCTTGCTCTACGTTGTCGGGTGGCACAAACACGATCCTCTGAGCACCCTCTGACCTCTCCTCCACTCTCCTTAGTCTGGATCATACTGGGTAATATCGTCTCATAATCTGTGTTAACTGTCTTCCTTGTAGTTCTGTGCCTCGCTCTCGCTCTCTCTCTTTGCAGGTCTCAAGACCTGCATGCTGACCTGCAGTCTGGTCCCTGATCTCTCCTGTGCTCATCGACTTCACTAGCCCCTGCTGCTCATCCTTGCTATCAAATTACTATTCCTACTTATGGACCGACGATATATATAGATATCTATTGCAATATAATCACTGTTTCATCTTGCTGTCATGTTTGCTCTGTACTGTATCATGTTTGTATTATGTTTGCTCCTCTCTCTCTCCTCTCTCTCTCTCTCTCTCTCTCTCTCCCTCATCCTCTCTGACTAGCAGCAGGACTGGTTCCCCCTTAAGTTGACGGGTCCTGCTCAAGGTTTCTTCCTCTTAAAGGGAGTTTTTCTTGCCACAGTGCTCTTAGGGGGGTCCCTGTGAAGCGCTTTGAGACAATGTCTGATTGTAATATGCGCTATATAATTAAAACTGAATTGAATTGAATTGAATTGAAGAACACTGAGCAGGTAAAATTCTAATCATTGATTAGTTCAAATTATTTTCAAAGCACCGTTTGTTGTTCACAGTTTGTTGCTTAGAGCTGTTCTGTTTTTTGGGGGACGAAAGGATAAAAGACTTGACCTTACTCCCAGTAATGAGAATCACGTGTGATTCATTCAGGTGAATGGATTGTTGATAAGAAACCAATCACCACAGATAACCCCCGTCCATCTCTGCCTCTCAGGTCGCAGAGCTTCCTGAAGAGAGACGAAGGCAAAATGTGTTTGTTCTGCAGAAAGGAACGCGTCATGTTCCGGGCTCGGTGCGACATGACGGTGTCGGGGTGACATTGCTCTGACATCAGTGTGAAAAATGACTGCTTTGAAAACACTGCTGAAGTCTTTGTAGTGTGAATGTCAAACAGGTGCCTGTCAGGGTGGAAATACAGACGTAGTCCTGTGATCAAAGTGTCAAGTAACGTGTTGATGGCATTCAGTATTTAGCTTTTAAAGCTGTGATTTCACAGCTCTCACTGCGATTGTTTTTAGACTCAGAGTTTGCTTTTCATGTATTTCTGACATCAAAGAGCACCGGAGCCTTTTTTTAGTCTATTCATACTGTACTGGCTGCAATACGAGTCTGATGTTAGTATTCGGTACAAAAAGTCAGAGGAAACAGGTGATGATAGACTGAGAGCAGGAGAAAGACTGGATATTATGAATAATATATGTATGTAAGTGTGTGTCCTAGGGGTTATATTGACTGATATATTGACAGACCATCATTTAAGTTGCTCAAACCGAAGGCGCCTGAAAGTATTTGTGAATAAATATGAAAAAAAAGCAGTTTTTCACACAAGTCCTGACCCAAACAAAGAAATAAAAGTGAATGATCAGACTTCTAGAAAGGGAAACACTGTATTCCTGCATCATAAGAACCTCAACCCCTGTGGCAGGTACACTGCATGGCGGTGGTAGTGTCATGGTTTAGGCCCGCTGTGTAACTTTTTATAGGTTTTAGGAAAAAACAGACTTCCTGTTTATGAGATGTTCCTGTTGCTTAGCAACCTGCAGCTGATACTAACATGTAAAAACGTTCAGCTCTGGCTATTTGAGTGCAGCTCAGGACGTATGTTGTATTTTGTTGTGAAGTCTTGAGTCCAGCGGTCACCAGCATGCATGACGATATTTTGGACTGCAACCAATGCATCCTTTGTTTTTTAAAGGACATCTGCCTCATATACAAATGCATCCTTGACAGGATGTTTGAATGGAAACTACAAGCAGGTGTTGCACAAACAGGCATCTGGCGATGCAGGGCTACTTAGTTGCCAAGATCTGAGGAAGATGTGCAAATCACCACAACTGATGCAGCCACAATTTCAATATTTATGCTATATGGAGTGTGAAGGCTTTTGAGAGAGGAGACGCCATTTGGCCCACTGTGCTGAAGTGGTATCAAAGCCTTTGGTGTTGATCTGTCAAACTGGATGGGAGCCCTGCTCTCAGATCATTGTGGAGAGCTGTCAGTTCCACGGTGCCACCTCCTCATCCTCAGCCTCACTTGCATGCACCACTGATAGTCCAGGACTGCGTCTCGGTGCCGAGGTGGATGCCGCTCGCTTGCTGGCAGGGACGATGGGCCCGAGCTCAGAAACGAAGAAACGGAGGGGCGTGCTCAGCTGGGGGAGTACAGGACACGTGAAATTGCTACCAGCACGGGGGTTGATAGAAGCCTGGCAGTGTCCTGCATCTCCAGAACAGAGCTGACAGGCAGAAAATGAAACACAGCCTCACCCCCGCAGCTGCAGCGTGGTCACCATAATCCCTAATTCCAAACATCCACTTTTAGATTCAAGATCCCGCTTCTGCCACTGTCGCTTGTGAAATTCATTATCACTATGTGAGAGGAGAGATCAGAGGAGCAGAGCGAGCCAGCGAGGGGAGGAAACAATGTGTCCATGGATTGAGTGTGAAATGAATGACTTTAATCTGCTTGTGCCATTTATCTGTGGGCGTGACTGCCGGATCGCTGCAGATGAAATCACTTCGCTGCATATCCAAGCGCACACAAGATGAAAAGGATCATTTACCCTGAAAAAATGCTGCTATTACCAAGTTAATGATTCAGATACTGCACTGATGCTCAGTCCATGGGAGCACTGTTCAGTCTGTGCTATCATAGAGTGCAGCGTAAATGTGTCAAGGACACAGCTCAGAGCACAGAGTTCAGCTCATTCAAGGCAGCAGGAGGCCTCTGTTTGCAGCAGGTCTGCCTTTGTCTGTTTGAGACGGATTATTGCTTCCATTTCTTAAGTGATTTGGAATAAGAAAGCACTGCATTCCAGCATAAGAAGCTTACCTCTGTGTGAAGCATGGCGGCGGCAGTAACATGGCTTGTTTGGCCTCGAGATGACACAGCTGCTGTTTGCAGGGACGATTCCACAAAAACGTGATCTCACAGACACCAATGTGATCACTCAAAAATAAATACAGAGGATGATGAGATGTTGTATAGGCGTTTGTGTTGGTGCCATAATTTCACACGTTTGTGAGCTGCAGAAGCACAGAGGCATAGAAGCATCTGGCCTCCAGTTTCCAGTCTGCCTGCTCTCATTGGCTGCTGAGGCAAAAGACAAAGTGACAAGCCTTGAATCAGGTCACGCCCCTCCAATGGTTTGGGGGAGGGGGACAAAAATCTCTAGTGTGTAGGCAGCATAACACTCTGGTCCTCAATAAATCTTTATAAATTAAGTAAAGTACATAAAAAAATCAAATTAAATGATGACTATAAAAGTTATTTTTATCTATAAGAGATGCCCCGAGGCCGGCTGAAATATGGAGGGAACATTGTGTAATCCCCATGCCACCATCTTGTCCTTAGCCACAGAAAATATTGTTAAAAATGAGTCACTGCAGCTTCCCCCCCTCCTATGTACACTGATGGTCTTCTGTTCATGACATCACGTGAGCGCCGCGTCCCACGCCTGAGACCCGAGGCCAGCAGAGACGCACAGCGACTGTGACATAATCGGACTTAATGACCGCAGCTCTCTGCATTACCGCTTCACCGTGTTATCCTCACTGACCTGCGCTGACCCTGTTCACGATGAACACTGTTCACGGACCCTCTGTTCACGACGCGGAGGAAATCCCACTTCCACTCCTGTGGATTTGTCTCTGTGCATTCTGCAAGAAACCAGAAGAAGAGAGTGAACGTGGATGAGATGGACTCACAGCCAGTGACTCATCAGCCACAGATCTCCGTGGGCAAAAGACTCATCAATACTCTTCAGTATGATATCGAATAAATGTTGCATCACAACAGAAATACATCTGTAAAATAAATCAGGAGACACTTAAACACACACAAATGTAAAACTCCCCCGCCTCTAGGCGATGAGGAGGAGAGCCGATGCCAGCGGACTGTTTTGATGAGGAGCTTGACCCAGGTGCTGATGAAGATTGGTGGATTAGGCGGAGGACAGGATGCAGCACCCTTACTGAAAACACTTTAAATCTGACAGGAGGGACATGATTGGCTGATTGAGATCATGGCAGGATCTGATGAAGCAAGCGGGAAAGTGAAAACTTCATTATACTGTCGCTTTAAATACTTTTATTTACAATACACTGCATTGAGGGGCATGTTGTGTCCAAGCGTCTTCAGTCGTATCTCAAGTTCTCAGATTGGTTTCGTAACCTAGCAACAACAAGCATGTGATGTATAGAATCAATAGATAAACAGCCTTTAATTGACCTAAAAGAAGTGCTGCAGTTAAAAGAGACTCCTCCCACTGAAAGTTAAAACACGTGTCAGCGTGCATGAAACGTTAAAAATGATGTGACTTTATTTATACTGAAAAAAATCAAAGATTTAAAGAGGATTTCACCTCCTGCTGAGTGTCTGGAGAAACACCAATCAGTGTATTGTCAGCACTCGTCTGCGTCCTCTGAGGGGGCTGATAAGAATACTTGATTCTGTGTTGCATTAGGATTCTCTCCATCTTAACTTAACAACAGTGACACAACATTTGCCTCATTAAAAGTATTCCCGGAGGCCTGATCGTCAGTCATCTCCACCTGTTACATTCATCCTCACCCCCTGCAGATGCTGTCTTCCGTGTAATCGACAGAGCATGAGGATGCAGCCCGGCGTTTCTAAAACCGCTGTTCCCCTCTTTCCCCGTCCCTACCTGAAGAAAGGAAAAAAACAAGGGGGATGTAAGCCACAAACTGGTGGGAGCCTGCGAGTCTCAGGAGGTAGATTACCGGCGTGGCAGTAAGTAATCAACCTCCCATTCAGGCCGGCAGCTTTTCATTCATGCGCACAGTGGCGGGGATGTGAGGAAGCTGCAGGAGGAAGAGGAGGAGAGCACGTCGCTGCTGGATGGAAGGAAGAGACACAAAAAGGAAGAATGTAAATATGATTACACTCGTTAGCATGAGGTGGGACTTCTCACAGTCAAATGCAAATGAATGTGACGAAAGTATTGTGACACACACTGAAAGCCGCCTTGCTTCATACGGCCGCTTTAAACGCTCTGTTAATGGGACGCTTTGATTTAGCATGCTGTGAATATAGAACATTTAGAAAGGTCTTAATATTCTAACATCTGTTGTGTCAGTGTATAGACTGGAACCAGAGTCTGCACAGAGCAGGAAGTGAAGCAACATGGGTCTGTGTCCCATCCAAGCAGCAGCCTTCTGGGCTCAGGCTTGAAGTCCACGCGGAAGTGTCAAAACTTGTAGTTCACGCCGCAGCCACTGGAGGCTGGCTCCAGCAGCGAGTCATTTCCCATAGACTCCCATGTTAAAATGGCCGACTTCACAGCAGAAATGAACATGTTTACAGCCTGGTACAAAAAACCACTCTGGTCTCAGATGATAGGTTCTCTTCTAGTGTCAATTCAATCAGGAGAGACTAGACGTTCAGATGAGAAAGAATTTATTGAAATACAGTGAATGAATGAATGAAATGTGCTTTGGCGTTCTAGACCCCGATGCGATGACCGACATCCGAAGGGGGAAAGGACAGGAGATGAGGCCGCTTAGGCAGGAATCCCCCCGGGTCTAGACCTGGTGGTGGTGAAGGAGCAGACGAGCAGGGGATAAGAGGCCTTGCCCTGATGAGGAACTGGTGGAGCTTGGGGTGGAGGAGGGTTGCCGAAATCGATCCGAAAGACAGCTGGAGAGGAGACTTTTTTTTAAATGAATTGCTGAGCGGTGATTGGGCAGGAGAGGAACGACTCGGCCGCTGATTGGTGGGGGAGTTGCTCTATATTAACCAGCTGATTAAGTGGGAGGCAGAGAAAGAGAAAGGGGCGAGGGAGAAGGTGGACAAGTGTGAGGAGGATGAGGGAGAGGTGGTTGGAAAGAAGTGATGAAAGAGTGAAGATAGTCTTTCTGATTGAACTTGCGCTAAGAGCTTCATTTGTACAGGGGGTGATTTGTTTTATAACTCACTTGTTTAAATTATATTCGGACTTGCCGCTTGAGCAACAGTCGGTTGCCGTATCACAGTGCGAGTTTCCTGCTTCCACGATCGCCCGCCCCCCTAAACTCTGCTCGTGCTCCCCCTCTTTGTCCATATTTGGAGTTTTGGCGGACGTGGCGCTGCCAACATGGCGGCGGTCAGAGTGTCCTGGAGCCTCAAAAAGGCTTTTCAGAAACAAACGAGTTCTGCCCATAGTTTTTACTGTCAATGGTTCCATCCACTAACAGGGTGGAGGCGGGGCTTATGACCTATACTGCAGTCAGCCACCAGGGGGCCTCGCTTTTGGAAAGCTTGCCATGTCATCCATCTTCATATACAGTCTTTGGTTGTGACAGTGAATGGCTGATATGAAGTAGAAAATAAAGTGTGTGTTTGGGTCCAGCTCCAGCAGGACAGGGTGTCATTCTGCAGCCAGTCTGAGTGCTGCCACGGGTCTAAATGACGGTAATGGATCCAGAGACGCTCCATTATGTGAGCTGGGAGGACAGACAGGTCCTGCACTGACAGAGCCTGCCGGTGGATCGCTCATATGGCTGATAATGGAATAGAACAACATTGTTTTGTTGTTGTTGCAGAGCAGTGGGAGTGCAGACTGCTCCAAAGTAAATAAGCTCATCAGCAGATCAGGAATAAACAGTGCTTCTAGTGATGGACTCATAAAAACGATGTTATATTTGCACATATTGGCTGCACGTGGAGAAGAAGTAGGACATGCATTGTTAAATACATTAACTGTGTATGTGTGTGTGCACATTTGTACACACTAAGCCTGCAGGGCCTCAAGAGACTGCTGCCAGTCTTGGCCGAACTCCATCACACTCAACATGTCATCCAGTACCAGCAGATCTGGCTCTGGTTCATGTCCCCTAATAGAACATTCATTCTGTGCCAGGCCAACGCTCGAACCGTAATTTGTCTCACTCTGTGAATTATGAATCTTCTCTCCACTTCAGGGACGCTCCATTAGCCCATATGTGCAGTCCGATGAGTCCGAGGAGTGTGAAGTGGGAGTGGGAGATCCCAGCTGTGGTGTTGGAGAGGATGCATCACTCAGCTGTGAGTCCAGAGACAGGAGGAGGTTCCTACAGAGCGTGTCAGAAAGAGACACAACGGCGAAAAACGGTGAATACTCATCTCTCAAATCAATCAGACACAATCTTTAGAGTGTGTGGGAATCTTGTTTTTCTTTTTAAAATGTATTTAACAAATGCATACATGAACATTTCTGTGTATTCAGTTATTATTCATAACAAGAAACGAAGTGTGATGAAGATTCGAGAAACAAGTCTGAGTTTTACAGACTGCTGAACATCAGTAATAGTAATAATAATAGTTAAATATTTGTCGTCTTTCATTTATGTTTATGTAAAATCAGTCTTTATTATCTTTATTTAGTGCCAAGGCTTTCGGAGCCTTCAGCCTTTGATTCCTGGATTTTCAGGTGTCGATATTGGATCAGATCAGATCACTGTCGAGCCTTTAATTTAAGCAGATAATGGTCCGCTGAGAGCGGCCATGTCCCGAGGAGGCTGGGAGGTGTTCTGGTAAATAAAAGACACACGTCACCTCACTTGTGTGTGATACATTTCTGAATCTTTTTTTCTGCAGATTTCATTCGGCTCTTCTCCAGTCAAAGGGAGCGTCTCCCCCTGTGTGAGGAACGGCGGTCGATCTGTTGGTTCTGTGTTGACGCTGCGTTGCATCATCAAGCAGAGACGTTTGCTGGACTGTGACTGAATCCTGCAGATAAAATGTTTCTCCAGGTGATTTAGATCTTTTTTTTTCTTCTTCCACAGGAAAAAGCCGTCAGGGTGTTTCTGACATCACACTGAAACATCGCGTTTAGTGGAAGGGACGGCAAGATAATATTTAAATGAATCCATGGAAGAATAAAACACTTTCATCTAAACATCCGGCTAATAAACGAAGAGGCGTCAAGATGGCGGATCAGAGCATGCTGTTAAAGACAAGGAGAAAGTTGTCTTAAATGTGAATTATTCAGTAGTAGAGACATCTGAGACATCCCTATTTTCTCCTCTAAAGATGTATCAAAAGTATTTTAGACCTTTTTTTTTGATGAAGTGCAGTCATGACTAAATATCTATGTGAATATTCATATTCTATTTCCAGCAGCGGCATGCTGTGCATGTGTGGGACACTGCACCAGCCTTCAACAGACACAGCACGTCCCCAGCCCTTTGTAAGCTTTGTTATCATAAAGCACACACAGGAAGACATGTGAGTGCAAACAATCCATCTGTAAACCAAAGCGTGTGTTCTGCAGGGTGAACAGCAGGAAATGTGGAGTTCATCTGTATGTACACGCCCCCCCCAGTATTCCCTTGTGGAAAAAAAACGATAATTTGCAAGGCACAGCTTTATTTAAAGAAGCCTTATTAATATTTAATGTGATTAGCTGTGTAGGATAACCTACTTAGAGGTAGCGCTGTGCATTCCTCAGATTAAAAAAATAGGTAATACATAATAAAGGTGATGTCTGTGGAGTCATGTAGGTCAGGTGCTTCCATGACCACATGAATTTTGTTTTTTAAAAATATGTTTGATGTAAGACAGTGTTTGCAGTGGAAAAACCTCAGAGGGAAATGTTTGAGCTGCAGTGGATCAGTGGTCGAGCAAGGGTGTCCAATAATCAGGAGGTTGGTGGTTCGAGCCCATCGTGTGTGTGTGTGTGTGTGTGTGTGTGTGTGTGTGTGTGTGTGTCTCTCTCTCTACCTCAACATAGGATACAAGGTGTTTTGTCATTTATTACATACATTACAAGCTTTCAGTCAGACGTGGGTAATTATTTTAAAGTAAAGATCTCTGCAACATCAGGCAATCACAACAACAATTCCAATGTTTTCATGCATGGTGCAACAGGTTTTGTGTCTTTGTCCACTCACGCATAACAGAAACAGGAGCACAGATTTCGAGTGTGAGGGGCTGACCCTGGTCATTGGTCCAAACCACCTGCAACCTGAAGCCCGGATGATGGAATCTTAATCATAATTTCATGATGACTTTCCTCCAGAGCTCTCTCTAGACGTGCAAACGACTTATTAAGGTGTTTTTTAATGATCAAAGGAACCCTGATAAAACAGACAGTTCTGCAGGAAGCATGTTGCTAGCTGAGCACCATGCAAGCAGCAGTAGTGTGGGGCGCATCATTTAAAGCATCTTCTCCCATTACAACATTTTAATGACTTTCCTTCCTGCTGAGTTTAAGGCGCTTCATGTGTCATTAAGTGAGGAAAACCATGTTTTACATGTAAGTTTGGGTTCCTGTGCTTCCGAGTTTGGCATCCACAGCCGTTCTCCATCCAGAACAAAAGGTTTCCACTGTGAAGCAGAAGAGCTTTGGCTACACATGGATGGATCACAGTGTTGGTCTCACTGGAACGCTGAGATTAACCTCTTTGGCCGGAGAGAAAGAAGTGAGAGAAAGACAGGCAGACAGAGGGCGCTTCTTTTTATATGTGAAGCAGATAAGTGGTTCAGAGTCTTTGGGTACAGAGACCGCAGACCATGCTGGGAGGTGAAGACCTCTACATTCTCATCATCACCAAGCTTTAGGACGAGTCCCCCTCTTTCTGCTCGCCGGACTCTTCTCTCTGAGACAGGAGGAAGGACTCCCACACAGCCAGGCACTGAAACAGAGGAGAAGTCATCATCATCACCACCATCATCATCCAGAGGGATGCAGCTGTAGTAAATGAATAACAAAAGGTTTACAAGGCTAAAAAAATGATTCATTGAATTGTGATTACATTAGCATAGCAATATGCACTCATAAAAAAAAACACGTGCTTATGCTAATGGACCATATGACTCAATACGTCACATGATCATGTTAGGTCAGGTATCATCCAATCATGGGTCTAGTACAGCCACAAGTGTCCGCATTGCGTGGAGGCAGGTTGGGGGTGTATGGGGGTACGGACATGTGGACCGAGGTTCGAGTCCCCAGACACCATCAGCTGGTTTGTTTTCACACACTGCCACGACACGGGGTTAGGAGGAGGTGACGGTTTACCTTAAAATGAACTCAGTATGAACTATTGTCTCACCAGCTACACTGAAACCTGAGCGAACTGTTGAGTCCTGAGAGTGAATATTGATCAATTAGATGTTGCTCTAAAGTCGTACAGCTGCAGTTTTTAACAGCTATTCTGAGTAGTAGCTGCTATCAGATGTAAACTTGTGTTCTTGCAGAGTCTAAGGAAGTTTCCCAAACGTCTATCCGCCACTTCTCCCCTTTGTCTTTTGATCTGAGTCTTCTTCTTTTCCCCTGGAACTCCCTCGCCATCTCATCAGTGAAGGCACATTATTGCAGCGACAGAGGCACACAGAGAGTCGCGGTGTGTGTGTGTGTGTGTGTGTGTGTGTGCGTGTGTGCGTGTTGCAGAGGGCTTGACAAAGTGAATCACACTTTTATGGCATAAAAGCAGTTATCTAGATAGCTGGAGAGGCAAGAGCCATGCAAGCAGAAACTGAAGACGACAGGCACAGACACCCTCAGAAGCCAATCAGCGAACCTGGATTCCACTCTGTCAGGGCATATCAATAAAGTCACTTCTTCCAAGGTAATAGCAGTTTGTTTAGAGGCGGCAATAAGTCAGAACCTCGGCTCCGTCTAACAGCCAATTTATCTCAGTGGCACCAACAGCACGGAGGCGGTGGTCAAGGTAAACCTCACCGGGTGGATGTGTGAGAGTTATTCAAATGTTCGCGCACCAGTTGAGCTTGTGCTCTCAGTAAACATTCATCATTTCTCATGATCACAGAAACCCTGATGATGCACAGACAGTTCTTCACAGCCTTCACAGGATTAAAGAACTGTCTCATGGTTCCATTACACAGACAGCAGCAGTGTTGGGGGTGCATCGTTTACATACAGTTCCTCTCATTGGAACAAATCGTTGAGTTCTCCTCATCACTAACTCTGGCTCCTATGCTTTCTGGTTTGCTCTACTTTCCATCGTCCATTGTCATAATAAAGTTTCAAGCAGTGCTAATGCTAATGCTAACTGGAGCTCTCATCACAGAATAATCAAAGTAATCAAGTACTGCAGTTAAACATTTACAGATTTTACAGTTCATGTACAGTTAATACCAACAGCTCTAAGACATGTTCGCCTCCGTCAGCCCCACAACACCAAGACTGACTCTAACACAGCACATTCAGATGCTTCAGTAGAACTAACAGGCTTTCAACTCAGCACGTTTTTAATCTGACAATAACGGAGACTGCTGGTCCAAACAGAGACAGGATTGTACAGTGGTGTTTATTTTCTATATGTCTGCCTAAAACATGAAAATGTGTCAAACCCTCAATGTGCAGACAGCGTCTCTACACCTGAACAGATTTAAACACACGCATGAGCCTTAATATACCAACAAAATACACGCACCAATTAATTAAACCCAGCACGGCACAGCGGCACACCCCCCTACAGCTAAACACACACACACTGGGTCAAGCAGGCACGCCTATGGCTAAAGCTCTAATTACAGGGTTCATTAGGAAAGCAGAGGCCTGATCAGCCCACAGCTATCCTCCAGGCTCTGCTGGTGCTAAACAGGTAAACAGGAAGAATCTCTCTCTCTCTCACACACACACAGGTTACACACGCACATGGAAAAAAAATCATAATTAATAGTATGGAGTTTGTTTTAGGAATACATATGATGCCCCCATAGTCTACCATGTACAGCCGACCCTTTAAGTCATCTTTCAGTAGCTACGATCATTTATCTTCAAACTGTAGAAACATTTATACAAAAACACTTTTTAAATATTTAAAGTTTTGTGACTTTTAAAAAAACTAAAAAAAAAAATACAGTAAACTGCACCAACACAATAAATGCCACTGGCCAAACAGTGTTACACTTGTAGTGGTTAGCATCACATGCAGGTTGCTAAGCAACAGAAGCAGCAGCAGGCATCTACACACATCTACATACCACCGAAATCACTCCCTAATAACTACATAGCCTCTCATTTTGTGGTGCTGTCCGAATGTAGTTAGACCCCATATAGGGCCCTCAATGTATCCCACAATGCATCATGAAAAGTAGTGTCCATATAGTATTTATTGGGCTATAACAGCACAAATTATAATGGCTAGAAACGTAGTTTGTTTAGCCGACAGGGATTAGTGAAAGCAACGATGTCATTAACGGCGACAGAAAATGATGGAGGTAGTGTCCAAAATGTCCGAAATTGCTTTCCCAATGAGTTCACTATATGGTGCCCTACACTGAACTCCACATGTGGGGAGAGGGGAGTGAGGGAGTGACCTAGGAAACAGCCTAGGTCATCTAACTCAAGTGTTGGTGCAGTCTTTGCAGCCTGTGCTGGTAGCCACTAACCCGAGGGCTCAGGTGGATTGTTAAACATCTGCTAAGTCGTCCAAGGAATCAACGTCTATGACAAAATAGTACAAACCACCAGAAAACAAATCAACAACGTAGTTACGTAGCTAGTAGCAGTTAGTGTGTCGGTGGATGCCTTTATTAGGCAAAGCTGCACATAAAAGCCAAACAGTTCCTTTTCGTCTTCATCCCTAAAGACATGAAACCGACACTCAGCCACAACCGCCTGTCCTTCAGATCCTGATTGGTCTGGTCTTTAGTGGAGGACAATGTAATCACTTAATGATTAGTTTTAGAAGAAGAATTTATCATAAGTCTAAGGTGGCCCAACATATGGAGACACCACCCACAGCCTGCCCCACAGTTTGGCAAAACATTCAAGGACTAAACTACATTTGGTATTTGTGACTTTGAGAGCACATGAAGACAACAATGAATAACACTTATTGTACATATTGTTGAGACACCTTCAGTCTCATGTGGTCCACTACATGTGATACATTTCTGTGAGGACACCATAAATAATTCTGAAATAACACACCACCCCTGTGTTTATACCAGTCCCCTTATCCAGCAGACTCCCTGTTGCTATGAGGTAACCGTGGCAACGCCAACAAGGCTTTGCCATCGATAATAAAGGCAGAGCATTTACAGCACCACAACCCAGCATCTAAGGCACGATCACTGCATCATCAATAACAACAAGGTTTCACACGAGCAGGCTGCCCGTTCAATGTTCAATCCTTCACATAATGGATGGAAGTGCAGCCTTTATCCACCACGGCCTGGCGCCCACAGAGCCCTGATCACAATCTGGTCTCACATGAAGACAACTTTAACCCACAGAAGTCCTTCGAGCAGAGAAAAACTCTCCCTCGGGCGACTGAGAATGTCAAAGTGGGACGTGATCAGACTGTGTCCGCATGAAACATCCGCTCACATTACAGGATATTGTCCTGCATATGGCTGCAGTGCACGGAGGCTTCGTTACAGAGACGGATGCAGGAGTAACAGCACGGCGGTGCAGAGGGCACAGAGACGTGGGCGAGTGTCAGGTCAGGTGTACGGACAGGTGAAATGTTTATGTAAAACATGAGAAGCTCTCTAATCCCATAAAGGTATGTGTGTCTGATTGGGCACTTGGACAATTTAGCATAATGGGTCATGTGGCCTAGGAGCTGCTGAACACAATGCTGCATTAAACAAATGTAATCATTTGAAAACAAACACAGAGTCATGTAAGGTGAGGGAAGTGTTTCCGTCCCCGGCCTGCTCCTCTGTCACTCTGAGTTAATGGTGCATGCGTGTCATATGGGAGTAGCTGTCAGAAGGACTTGAAGTGATGATTTGATGAAAGATATTTAAACCCTTTGAAATGTCGTCAGCTCAAGTCCTCGGGTAAAGTGCTGCAATTCCACAAAGATTCATCCATAAAAAGATGAATTATATGTTTGTCAAACTGCAACAACAGTCAGCCTGTCCTGCTTCCCCTCCTAATTCGTCCTCAACCACTCTGCTCTGTGTGTCCCCTCTCTCTCTCTCTCGTCCCCCTCCATTCATTCATTCTCAGCCCCCACTGAGGTGCTACAGAACCCTCCCAGGTTCAGGTGTCTTATTAGACTCTTATAGGCCTTCTCTCCATGTGCTCCACACCAATAAATCATTCACGGGCCCCATGGCTGCACCAGACCGCTCATTCTCCACCAGAATAATAATAAAAGAGCAGGACGGATCTCGTCCTGTGGGATGGACGGTACTGTTTGCACACGATGTGGAATGGAATGTGTCACGGTCACCTCTTTGAATAGATCATCAGCTGGAGAATGCAGGGGCACTGTAGCCAAGACTCTCATTCTAAAGAACCTTATCCTTTCTGTGAGGCACGGTGGTGGTAGTATCAGGGTTTGGCCCCGGTTTGTTGCATCCAGGTGAGGACAGCTCATCATCATTGATGAATCCATAAATTCTGACACCCAAGCACCACACCAAAGGTGCAGACACTCACCTTATGTACAACAAATGACTGGTAGTTAAGGGTGGACCTGGGGAAAGCACTCAGATTACCCGTAGACATTGTGGAGACCACCTTAAAACTGGAACGGAACTAACGGTGCCCAGACAGGGGTGTGCTCGTTGTCACTATGTAGGCCCGATAGCTGTGATGAAGATGGCCGTGGATCGGGAGGGACAAGCTGTGGTCTAATGCTGCTTGGACACAAGCTGGGACTCGATCACCACGTACCATCTACTGCCACCTACCATGACTGACAGCAAGTTCTAAAGGAAAATGTGGGAACTTCTGTCTGTGAGCTGAATCTGAAGAGAAAGAGCAGCAAGTCCTGATGAAATGAAAAGCTGTGGAAGGACCTGAAGTACGCAGCTGACGTGAGGAGGAAACCCACTCCAACACATTTCATGAAACTCATTAATGAATATTAAAGCCCTTAACAAAAAAAGCTCTGCATTTATTTGGAAACAGTGGGCTGCATCCAGATGGAATGAATTCTCAGAGGATCCACAAGTGTGCCAAAAACCAGCAGGTGCGTGGGGTAGTGATTACTAAAACCCTGCAAACACAGTGGGATCCTGCACACACAGGTGCTCTGCTCTGAATATGTATTATTATTAAAATCATCCCACCATCACTTTTCTACTCAGAGACAGGACACTCTCACCAAACAATCACTGCATGAACTTGTGTTCTCCTATGTCCATGAGGGCTGCTCTGATTTTGTCTCTCTGCTGTGACAGAGCTGCTCTTCACGGGGACGCTGCTGCTCGATAAAAGCACAAGACAGGTACCGACTGAGCTGCATCCAGATGACGCGCTGCTGCTGACAGCACAGACATTTAATCATCCGAGTCATGCACTGTTTATTGCATATAAATGACAAGGTGTGGTGGATCCGTCACATTATGACCACCTGCCTAATGCAGTGTCGACCCCTCTGAGGACTCCACTTGACCTGTGAAGGCGTGTTGTAGCATCCGCACCGAGATGTCAGCGACAGATTGAAGCCCGGTACATGATGCGTCAAGCACACAACTTGAACTGGTTGTTGTGTTCTTCAAACTATTCCCAGGTTTGAAGAACCATCAGACCAATGTTGGACATGCTCCGCAACAATGCTAGTCTAGGTGTCAAAGTAACCATAAATGGCAGGTTTCCCAGAAGACCTTCTTCCTGTTCTGGTTCAATGTGTTCCTCTGGTAAGAGACGCACTCAGCAATCCATGTGAAGTCATGGAAACCATCAGAACAGGCCGCCTTCTTTTATTGATCCATGCTCCAGGTCTTATGTGTCCTCAGCTTTCAGCAGTGGACAGGGGTCAGCATGGACACCCCGACTCCTCTGCAGCTGCTCTGTGTGTTCAGACACCTTTCCATCAGAACCAGCAGGAGCTGTTTCAGACCATACGGGCCAGCCTTCACTGCCCACCTGCATCGATAAGACTCCTGCAGACTGGGAACACCACACAGAGCTGCAGGATTTGTTATCGTTTTAAAGTGAAAGAAAGTGTTCTCAATGGGCCATGAAGCAGACGGGAAGCACAGCCAGCCTGAAGGAAGGCTACACCAAAACCCAACTTCGACAGAATAAGTTGGAGCGGTCTCTGGGGGTTTGAAGCTCTTTTACAAAAGAGGTTTTCAGGAGCCAAAAAACTGGAACCCCTCATGCAGCGCTAACACAACAATTTGTTCTTAACTTCTGAGTGCTCAAGTTACGAACCTTCGAGATTCATTAATGTTTCATCTTTAAAGTATTCAGAAGTAGGTACTACACGTCTGTGTGGTGGAGCTCATTAATATGCAGCGAGCAGGTTTCTTTGTGCATGTTCAAGGCTCCATGTCCATAAATCTGGTCTGATTGTTGTTTTAAAGCTCAGTTTCCAACAAATTATTTCACTGGTTATATTAGAAAAGCTTTCACTTTCAGAGTCCAAGAGACTCGCCTGTGGGCTTTTTCTACACACACACAGAGACACACACACACAGGCACACACACACAGACACACACACACAGGCACACACACACAGGCACACACAGACACAGGCACACACAGACACACCACACACACAGACACACACGCACACACAGATACACACACTGTTGTATTGCATTTGCTTGCCAAGGGGCAACTGTACTGGGTGATGAGTGTTTTTGTCAGGGCTGCTGCAGGCAGAGGCACTGGAGAGAAAACCCAAATATGACAAGGACACACACACACACACACACACAGACAAACAGACACACACACACACTCCACCCTAACAATGCTTTCTTCTGATGTGTTTCCAGCTTCAGAAACTGTTGAAGAAGAAAAGCTGACTGAACATTTCACACTGATGGAAGCCCCGCTTCTTAAGGAATGATGGAACTCCATCATTTTACATGATGTGCTCACACACACTTAATAATATTCAGATATTTGTGTATGTTTCATGTCTGGAATCCGAGGCCTGTATTTGAGTCTTTGAATCTCACCCAGTACGGCTAATGCTTGGTTTGTCAGACAATTTAACTATTATATATACACTATTTATAATTTTATTTGAATTACTTGTGATGGCAGAACTTCGATGATAGGACTGAGAAACTTTTTCACGTCACAGTGCCTTCCATTTTGATCATTTAACCCTTTAACCGCCAGGATCAAAGTGAATCTTTTTAAGGTTGGAGTTCATTATTTGAAAGAAACTGGATTTATAAATAAAATAATAACTACAGACTCAGTTCTGACCTGGTTTCTACAGCTGCCCACAACATGTAGCTCCAACATGAAACATATCCGACATTATCTACTGATTAAAATTCAGCAGAATTGAGCCAAATTATTGAGGTCGCGAGTCACAGTTATCAGCTCAAAGTGTTGATTAGAGCCTGAAACGCTGCAGTGGGAGTCCTCTCATAATAACACAGAGTGATGTGTCTTCACTCTCACACAAGCCTATAAACCAACAGACTGCTGCTGCTTCAGTGTCAGGACACGCACAGTGGTGAAGAAATAAAGTCATTTAGCTGACTGGATCAAAATCCAGATCCTGTTGGCACGACCCCTCCTGCCAGATAATTGTCTTAAGAGCAGAGCTGAGTCTGGAAATGTGTCTTCTTTGTGAGGGGAATTAAAAATGAAGCACTGCCTCCCTCTGCTGGCAGAGCTCCAGCCCTCAGCACCCAGATGGAAGCACATGTCAGCCCTAACTGCACACGTAGACTCCAGCATGACTAACAAAACCCATAAGGCGCTAAATGATTGCTGCTGTAACGGCTTCATTGTTTCATTGTGCGCCTGCTGTAATGCGCTCTGCCTTCAGCCGGCTCCATTGTTCTCCTCTCAACGTGCAATTCTCTGCTGTCTCTGCCGCGCTGCCTGCTCGTTAATCTGGATTGCAACGTGCACATCTCTCTTTTCTCGGGCTCGCTCTGCTCTCCCCTCACATTCCTGTGACTGTGACAGTCATCAGAGACGACCTGAGCTGGGCTGTAGTCAGACTACAACCACTGCATTACATGGAATTCATCAATGGAAAATAAAGGTAAGAAAAACTTTCAAATAAAACTTCAAACCTACTTCTGTCACCAATTTCTGCTCCTCTACAGACCGTCCAACCTAAGCGACAACTTCCAGCCCCCAAAAACCGCCCACAGCCACGCCGCTCTCACCTTCTCGTAGTACTCCACATTCTTCTCCGCGCTGGAAACGAAAGCTGACCTGAGGTCAGTCCTCATGCTGCTCAGCCAGCGGGACCAGTCTCCACGTAAGGCGTTGTTAGCCAGCTCCACCCGGTCCGCCAGACCGTCCACCTCCTCCTGCAGCTGCCAGCCCAACACACAAAAAAAGCAACTTAAAAATTAACACTTCTAAAGAGCAAACCTCACAGTCTGACAACGTCTGACAAGGCATCTGTTTTTATGACTCGGCAGCAGAGATGCTGGCGTTTTGTTTCTCAGTCTGTGTGTTTATCATGTTTGTTTAAGGCCAAAGTGTTCAGAACAGTCAGGTAACAGACTTGGAGCAGGCAAACACAGAGTAATATGAGAGCAGTCTCAGCTGCCGTTACAGAACTAGCAGCAGCTGCAAAAAGACTGCAAAATGAAGCAGAAGAGTCTGTACGAGCAGATCCACTAAGTGCATCTAGTCCCGCTGTGGATTCTAAATGCAGATTCCATCCACTAGCATGGAGGGGGCGGGGTTTATGACCCGTCTTAAAATCATTAAGGCCTTTTGTGCTAACCTTGGTATCGTAGTCATGTGACCGTGCTGTAGCTTTTTACTTCTGGTGGAAAAATAACCTGCAGAACAAAACCGGCTATGATCCTAAAGACAATGGAGACATCTCATTGGCTCGTTTTCCTGTCTCAAATAAAACATGACACATTGACATATTATCCTGCTGTGGCACCTCTCTTCAGAGAGAGAAGATGGGAAAATGTTTTATGGATGCAGCATTAAACAGGAAGCCTGATCCAAACTTCTTACAATAAAGTAACACTGCTGAATATTGAGTGTGTGTGTGTGTGGGTCAGTGAACACAGCACAGCTCTCAGGACCTCGCCGAGTGTTCAGTGTTTTGCAGTGTTTATACAGAGACACAAGGGAACTCATATATATCACATCAATATGTGCAGCAGAGAAAAGCCTGTAAAATAATCAATGAACATGATTCATCTGTTATCAAAGCTGCATAAATGATAAATGTATGTTTACATATCAGGACTATTACTCGTCCTTCTTAAAAGCCATATATTTGTGGACCTGCTGTTTTACTGTATAATGTAATGCTTCTTAAGTGAGTGGTCTAAAAGCCGTTAGAGCAGCACTACATAACCATTAAGCAAATAACAGCAGACGTCTGCAGCCACTGTTGAAGTGACTCACACTGATTACAAAGTAAATCACCGTGTGTTACAGTAAGGACGTGTGAGGAGCCTCCAGCCCGTCGGTCTGCACACCGAGCAGCGATAATCAGACGCTATCAGCTGGATTCACAGCACAGAGCCAGGATTAGCTGGCTGACATTTAGACTGACAAATGGCATTTACTCAAGTTCAATAAACAAAGCATGCTTAACATGGGCTTAACACACACACACACACACACACAGACACACACACTGAGGGGATCTCAGTGGCCTGCTTGTTACTGCAGTGATATCGATCCAGCCATCTTGTCAAGCCTGTGTGTGTGTGCTACATGAAATATAGCATTAGTAACACAAAAATGTGTGCGTGCTTTGTAGGTATGCAGTGTGGAGGACAAACACACAACCCCTCCATGAAAACATTAAACATCTTACAAAGCAAATACAAATAAATGCTTAAGAGAAGAAGACACAGGGTGAAAACATGTACGTTCAACTATCCATGAAGGTGTTTCTGTGCTGTGACCTGTGTCTTAAGAAAGGAGAAGAGAAGAGAAGAGAAGAGAAGAGAAGAGAAGAGAAGAGAAGAGAAGAGAAGAGAAGAGAAGAGAAGAGAAGAGAAGAGAAGAGAAGAGAAGAGAAGAGAAGAGAAGAGAAGAGAAGAGAAGAGAAGAGAAGGTGATGGACAAGATGATAAAGCAGAAGAAAAGGGAGAGGAAAGAGGAGGAGGTGGAAGAGAGAGCAGAAACAAGTAGCAGAAGAAGAAGGTGGAAAAAAAAGTATGAGAAGAAGATGAAGAGTGATTTATTATACCTGTAACACACACTCAGTCACTCAGTGCCTGCTGCCAAGCTGAAACAACACTGCCCCCTGCTGGCTGCCACTGAACCTCCCTCAGCCTGACTCACATTAAAAGGCCCAGCAGTCCTTCCAGGAAAAGGTCACTTCATGGAAGCTCTGAATGACTGCTCGTCCTGATCTGACAGCTGACAGCGATAAACAAACATGCTGACGTCACGTCTTTTGTGTGTCGCACCGCTCCGTCACGGTGTGCGACTTCAGGACAACAAAACGATCAGATCTGCTGACAAACAAACATGCAGACAGATCTGTGGTGTCTACACTGTGGAACTGTCACTGCGGCTAGGAGCACTACTGAGCTGAAGATACCTGGTGTCACAAAGCGTTTTTTTTGTCAGGACCTGGTGCAGGTTCACACTTAAAGTGTGTGTTTGACGTGTCATCCGACACTTTTTCCCCACGAGAACAGAGCGTCGGTGGGTCACACACATTCTCCAGGAGGAACGCTCCCTCGAGTGACTTCATCAGTTCTGAAAGTCCTCAGGGGAGGAGCTGAAGTGTCTTCAGAAGACCTGATAACACGGCCCGGATGAATGAGACCAGCATATTTCTCATGTGAACATTCATTCTCCATCAGTCAGTAGTGACGGCTGGTTTTGTGATCTCTCTGTCTGAACAGACTCTGGAAGAGTTCAGGTTCCTTTAGGTCCAGCGGGTCGGCTTATTCGATGTGTAATACACCAGTTTATATTCAGTACCTGCAGCTGGAGGCCTCTGATCACAGGAGCCTTCCTGATATCTGAAGTTATTTCTTACAAATCAACATTTTTCTGCCACATAATTAATGAATTAATGAATGAAAACATTCTTTCAAAGCTCAGTGTGTGGCCACGATAACAAAAGCATCCATTTGACATTTCCCTTCTCATTACTGCAGATCTGTTAAGGGCAGAAGTAGCCTGGTATGCATCAGAGGCTGGGGGAGTGAATTAAAGCTGGTCCATTCACACACACACAGCTAATTAAAGCTGGAATACAATACAAGTCTGTGGGGGGAAATCTCAGTCCCACTTCTTAATTAAAATCTCACAGATGGATTTTGATATTAGCTAGGTGAAGGGGATACACACCTGCAAACCTACACTCACACACTCTCACACACACACAACATGCACACAGATGCAAATGTAAAGAGTCTAAAAATAGCGCTGTCCTTTGCTCGCCGAACTTTCCGTCTCCTGACACTGTGAAGCGACTCATCATCCAAGAGGGGTATGGGAATTTTCATTATGCTGTGATTAGCTCCCGGGCTTACAGTGTGAAATAATATTGACAGCTCTTATTCCCACTGAGCTGAGGACTAACTTCTAGCTGACAAGCCTGGATATTTAGCTAATCCTCCTGGGAAGCCCCCCCCCCCCCCCCATCCCACTCCTCGATATGAGGTGAGGGTGGCCCTGTGGGAGAGGCCCCACTCCACACTTCACTTTATTACACCTAATCTCTGGGAAGATGACTGGAAGACACACAAACACATGGGCTGCTGGAAGGAGAGGAGTGTGTGTGTGTGTGTGTGTGTAGGAGTACACTTACTGCTTCTTGGTCGCCTTTCCTGGACAGCAGAGCCTCGTTCTTGGTTTCAAACTCGGCCTGGATGTTGTCTCTTCGTCTCATCACAGCCTTGAACAAACCAGCAGAATTGGTTTTTTTAAATCAACTTTGTCCTAGCTACCTTTATTTTAAACTTTTACCTTTACTTTTGTTATACCAGCAGTTTTGGACTTTGGGTAAAGAAGTGCTAAATCAAGTGTGACAAAGCCAAATCCAGTTCTAGACACAAACGAGTGCTGTGTCTGAGGGTAAAGCTCAATGTGTCACTGTCACCTCTTTACACTGATTATTGGCTGTCAGGCTGTGGGAGAGTGTGTGTGGGATGATCCAAGGAGGGAGGGCATAAAAGGGGACCAAGACTGTGGACAGAACAGTAGGGTTGTGCCACAGCTGGTGTTTTAATCCTGATTCATATGTCTCTGCCCAGCTAATAAATCAAAGAAAACAAACAAATGAAGGGACTAATGTGTCGGAGCCGGGCAGCTCGCATCACTGAAGTGTTTCCAAAACAGGGAATTTCCTCACAGGTGTTTTTCCACCACAGGAACTCAGCCAACCATTGCAGTGGAGAGTCCACCAGGCTCACAAGACTACGTAGTAAACCAGTAACTCTCAGTCCACAGTCCAACAAAGCCTGTCCAGCTCTGGAAAGTCTTACAGTCCAACTGCATGTAGTCAGGGTCATTACTGGGTACCGTATAATCCCAGATGACACTCTGCAGTTATTGTCTACCCTCTACATTCTCTGATCTGTGTGGTCTGGCCTCACCTTCAGCGTCTCAGCACACAGGACGTACTCGTGCAGGATGGGCAGCAGGGAGTCCGACAGATGGTGGATCTGCTCCTCCGTTTCCTTCCCGCAATGCTCCATGCAGCTGGCCATGCCCTTCAGCGGCTCTGCCAAGTCCTCCTCTGACTCCACCCACTGCGTGTAGGTAGGACTGTACTGCTTCAGCTCATCCAGATACTCTGGAGACAAAAAATAATATTAATAATTTAGAAAAAATTGAGACATTCAAGGAGCATTTTCAAAGTCTGATGATTCTGTCTCTCTGCCCTCTGGGACCCAAAACCACAAGCAGGTTAAAAACACTGTCAACAAAACATAGAAAGAAACTGTGAGGACATCAGAGTCATTAGATTTTGTCTTAGACTGTAGAAGTTTCTAGAGTCGCTGTACATAGAGTAAAAAACACCATGTTTGTTAAGGTCGAGTCTCAGCCGCATCACCTCTCTGCTCCTTGATGATCCTCTGGGTGACTCTGTCCACAGAGCAGATCTTGTTGCTGAAGTTCTCCGCGTACTCCTGCATCACAGTGAACTCCTCCGGCCGGCTCCTCAGACCTCGAACCGAGTTGGCCACCGCCCTCACCGTCTCGCCCATCCTGCTCAGGAAGCCCGGACCCTGTTTTTTGTGCGGTGCCAGATCCTGCAACATCCAAAGGTTCACGTTATTACAGCAAGGCCTGACCCCCCCACCCCCAAACAGAATATTCATCCTGGTCTGGATGATAACAAATCAGTTTATGAGTAATGAGTCATTTCTATGGTTAGCCTTAGCTTTAGCCTTAGCATATATACTGGAGGTAGGAGTCGTGATTGATCAGTGTTGCTATGTGTCCTCCTACATTCTATAGTTGCCATGGTTTCTTTAGCAGACTGGAACTTTCCATAGCAACAGTCTGTTCACGTAGCAACAGTCTGTTCTTGAGAAATAACGGACAGCTGTGTTCACCATGGCCGACTCTGCACATGTCTCTGCAGCATTACACCATGTTTGTGAGAAGGTGAGTGAAGACGCTTTTCTGTGCGCACCTCTGCAGTGAGGAAGGCTTTGAAGTGCTCGCCGTAGGACAGAATGGGATGCTCGGATATCTTGTTGAGGAAGCGGTGCAGGGCTCTCCGTCTGGTCTCGATGAAGTCGTCGTTGAAGCGCTCCACCATGCCTTTCATCACAAACTTCTCCGGGAGAGGCTGGAGACACAGCGAAATATAAACTGAAAAACATCCCACTACCCTGAGGACGGCTCTGAAGGAGGAACTTTGGAGAAGGTTCCAGCTCGGGAATCAGTGCAGGAGGAGAGTCTCCTGGTATTCCAACACTGCGATACGTACATGGACGATGAGCGTCGGATGATTCTCTTCCAGCCTGCTTCTTAGCCACAGGAAGTCCTGGTAGCGCCGTCGTACCTCGTACTCACAGGAGTCAAACTCGCTGCGCGTGGTCTGGAGAAACGAATCAGCACCATCGTCACACAGATCTGCTCCCATCGTCTCACACTGTCTCATATTGTGTGTACAAAGGCTTCACCTTAGTCACCACTCTGTACATGATGAAGGTCTCGATGGCGGTGACATGGCTCTCTGGGTTGTCAACAGTGATGAAGATGTCCTTATTGTTAGGATCCGCCTGCTCCTCATCCTCCTCCAGTCTGTACTGGTTGACCATGGAGCTGGGAGAGTTGGGCATGGGGCTTCCATCCGCCAGGGAGGTGTTCTGGATCAAGAACAAGAAGAGTCTGACACATGAGGATATGACATCACAGCATGCAAACTCACAACAACACTGTTATGTTTAGAGATGCTGGGTTTAGTCTTCCACCAGCCTGTCTGTCTGGATGTAATGTTGTCACATTCAAATGATCCTCTTTATGCAAATGTCAGCGAAGCATGCGTGTGGTCTGTTTCCTCTAACAACAGCCGAGAGAAGCTGCTGAGGTCAGCAGCCTGCACTCCCCCACACTGCTTAATGACACCAAACAATGACGGCAAACACGTCGACACTTTTCTCTGCGGAGAGCTCTCACTCTGATATATTTTTCACACAGCCTGCCGTGCTTCTCTGAGAACACACGGTCGGCTTCTGACCTCTGCTGAACTAAAGTTTATTTAGACCAGCTAACACTTATGAGATTAACTGGTTGTTATGGTAACAGGCTGAGCGAAGAAGGACCCGCTCTGTTTTAACTTGTTTGTTTGTTTTACAGCCTCTATGAGCCATGTATTTTACTCACATCCGCTGCACAGAGCCTGCAGATCAGCTAAATACCCACTGAATTTTTGTCATGTGACTGCTGGTCACATGTGAGTCAATCATGGCTTCCTAGCTGAGCTGAGGTGAGACAGAATATTTTTTTTTTCTCAGAATCCTGTTAGTGGAAATTATACATTTTTGGGCAATTTATAATTGAGACGAACTACACGGTGCGTTCAGGGACTTTAGGGTTCTGAGGACTAAAGAAGGAGCCTGGTCCTGCCACATCCTGCAGCACACATGATAAATATTACTACTAAACCTCTCGTAAATGTGGCTGCGGTTGATCCGGACTTGTTGGAAAACTGGCTTCCTTCAGCCAGTGTTTCCATGCATCTCATTCACCAGCTATCCCCAGTGACCTACATTCTGTCCCTTCATTGTTGAAGGAGTCAAACTCTGTTCCTCTGATTCCATCAGCTGTGTTTCTGTCTCATTGCTGCAGCACCCCAGATTAAATGAATGAATACACGCAGCTACCAGCGAACTCTGAGATAATCAAGATTCATTTTACATGAGCTGTGAAAGTGTTTAAATGGTGCCAGCCGAGATCACCGACTCACAGCGTGGAGTGTGAAACACTGCCGTGTCCTCATAAAGTGGCTAAACAGTGTGTCAGCATTTGTCTCTTCTATCTCCACTCTGTGGAGGTCCTTTCCCCTTTAATATTCACCGGCCTCCATCACAACACCTCCACCTATCACCTTATAAATAAAAGTCTGGCCTCAGTCCTGCATGTGAAGACTTGACGCTTCCAACTGGAATCTGCTACAAGGCTAGTTTAAATGAAAGAGGTAACACTAATATATGAGCTAATGATGAATTGGATAAATTAAAAAAAAATAAAGTTGCATATAAATATGAATATAAAACAGAAGGAGCGCTCACATTCATTCAAAAAGTCGTGTCTTATTTGTCTGTAGTAGTCGTACAATTTAACTTCACCTGGTCACATGACAAGGAAGCCGTTAAAGACATGTGCATGTTTCCATTAAAAACAAGAAGTACAAGAAATATTAAAAAGCCCTAAAAACTAATCAGAAAGTGTTCTTTTGTTTCTTTATTATTATTCATTCACACAACTCAGGTCAGGTTTGGAGTCACTTGGTCACAAAGTGCTAATGAAAAACTAATGAAAATGAATTTTATTCTAAAATAATTATATTATTATATAAAATAGACACAGCCCCTCATTTACAAAAGAGAAGTCACTGATTAAGAAAACCTGTCCCACAAAAATTATGCCATGATCACGTGACAGGTAGGCGACTGTAAGATATTAGTATTAATATTTTTCTATGAAAATGTTCAGATAAAACAGAAGAGTCAATCAATGGTCCACTTTTGAGACGCTCCTGGACCAGATCTCTGTCTAACATCCAGCTTCAGACGGGCTTCACCTGGGTACCTGCTCCTACAGAGTTCTGGGAGCTTTGCAGCAAAGTGAGGAAACTTTAAATCGGTGCAAATGTGGATGGAGTCTGGCGCCGGGATCAAAGGTCAGCTGATCAGCTGATCCGGACGCTTCCTCCCTCCGCGCCGAGCTACAAACGGGCAAAAGAAAATAGACCCAGGCAACGTCCTGGAAGGGTCTGATATTCCTCTAGAACTGAACCGGCTGCGTGTCCGAGTTCAATCCACGTAGTGAGGAAAGCCACAGCAACAGTTTGTTCGCTGGGAGTCCGAGTCTCTCAGAGCGCCTTCTTACCTTGCTGAAAACCTCCAGGTCTTCGTCCTCGTCCAGGTCCAGCATGTGTTCGGAGAAGTCCGCGGGGACCGCCTGTCCGCTCATCGCACTCTTTAACTTTGTAAATGAACCGAGCTCATCAGACAGACCTGAGCTAAACTTCCACCATAACTTCAGAGCCGCAGAAAGGTGCGCAGACGCACCGCGGGCTGCGCTTCCGCTGAGGCATTTCACAATAAAAGACGCCCCCAGTTCAATCTTCTGATTAGTTCCATCTTTTTCTCCCATATATAATATAATATAATATAATATAATATAATATAATATAATATAATATAATATAATATAATATAATATAATATAATGACACTGCTATGATCAGCCTTCGCCTGTTCCACTGGGGATTCGAACTTACGTCCCCCAGCACCAAAGTCAGTGACTTCAGCAGCAGAAAATCTGCTATCTTCAAAAAATCAGAGTTAACAAAAAACAACAAAATGTATCTAAAATAAAAATAATATATATATATATATATATATATATATATATATATATATATTTAAAAAATAATTAAATTAAATTAAATTAAATTAAATTAAATTAAATTAAATTAAATTAAATTAAATTGGCTTTTATTTTGATGAAAAATCAGCGTACTTCCGGGTGTAATGTTTCACTTGACGCAGCTGAATCCTGATGGCGCAGATCCGGAAGCTTTCTGAAATCACTCCCTCCGTGATTCAGCTGGGAGGGGCGGAGCGGAGCGGGTCGGAGCCGGGTACAGCTGCAGGTCAGCCGGAGCAGCGGGAATAACACGGGTCTGTGCTGTGATCAATAGAACAGATCATGTGAAACAAAGAAGAAAAGTCGTCATACTGCAGGAAATCATGTCATCAACCACGACTGTGCTTTAAATGAAGAGGAGTAGCAGCACAGACACACACATACAGAGTCAGGGAACAAAGGACCTTATATGAGCTGAAAGTCTCACACAGCAGACTAAACACACAGGGGTCCCTTCACAGGACGGGCTTCAGCTCTCTGTGTTAATGTATATTTTGAAGGACTACATCCCAAAAGTGAGCAAAAAGTTGCTTACTCAAGCAAACTTTCAAAAGTTTTGCTTCACATTTAGATTCAGCTGTAGACTGTGACTATGGATCAAAAGACTGTGGGCTTGCAGCCACATTCTGCATGCTCATGGCGGTCTGCACAGTTTAAAGGTCGGAGATTTCATTCTGATGCACTATTTGTTAAATTAGTGTAACTTCTTTTTACAATCCAATAGCAACCGATTAGTTTGGCAACAGAGAAATCAATGGATGCAGCTTAGAGAACATCTAACCACATGTTATATTCTTAGTTATCCACTGCTGTTGAAACTTGTAGTTCATGCCGCAACCACTGGGGGCTGGCTCCAGAAGCGAGTCATTTCCCATAGACTCCCATGTTAAAATGGCAGACTTCACAGCAGGAATAATAACTTGTTTTAATTATATTCAGACTTAAAGTTACACATAATTATGGGCGTTGCCGCTTTGAGTGACAGGTGGTTGCCGTATCACAGCACGAGTTCCCTGCTTCCGTGATCGCCCGCCCCCGTAAACTCCGCTCATGCTCCCCCTTTTTGTCCATATTTTGGAGTTTTGGCAGACGTAACACTGCCAACATGGCGGCGGTCGGAGCGTCCCGGAGCCTCCCACCGAGCCTCGAAACGGCTCTTCAGAAACAAACATGGGGACGTCACAGAAGCTCTGTCCATAGTTTTTACTGTCAATGGCAGCAACCTATGAGGCCCAGTGCATTCTGGGTGTTGAAGTTTTTCTGTGTCTTTGGCATAAAAGAACCACACACAGCCTCTCCTCTCTGCTGTCTTTGGTCCTGTGGCACCGGTTTCAAAATAGTTTTCACCGTTCTGTCGTACAGACACGAAAGATTCATGAAAAGTCCGCCGCTGTCCTCCTGCTGTTTGTATCACTGGGAAAAATGATGTGAAACATGTGATGATAAAACGATGTGCCCTGGTAGTGAAGGGTTTGCACATGCAGGATTTTTTATTTGCTGGCTGCTTAAGTTCAGTTCTGAAAGCTCATTTCATGCTCAGCCAGCACACTGCACCTGAAACAATATAATATATTCCTGTGTATTTGTCAGAGCAAGACTTCCTATCACCTTCAGCCTTGTCAACACATGGCTGCACAGTCAAACTGTCTGTCGCCTGGAGGACTCAAATAACTGTCAGAACACAAAGAGCGAGTGCAGGCTAACGTGAGGGAGCTGTGTACAGATGGAACAGTCATTTGCATAATGTGATCATAATCTTTATTTACACTAGCATGGCTGGCCTGCAGGCTGCACTGACAGACAGCCTCAGCCGAGGGCCAGCCAAAAGATGTCACTGTTGCACAAGCCATGCTGTGTGTGTGTGTGTGTGTGTGTGTGTGTGTGTGTGTGTGTGTCACACTCCGGTCTGACTCGGATAGACGCGTCCTCACCATCCATCACAGGCTGCGCTCCCTCTCTCCACCACAGCTGCTGTCTCACATATCCACCTATCTGTCACTCTGCAGCCAACGCTGCTCCTGAAGGAACCACGAGAGGTGGAAAATGTTTGTCTTCATTTACTGTTTAGAGGAACAGCAGAGGGGAGATTCCACATAACATATTTTTCTTTAAAAAAAATCACACCAACAAATGGGATGTTATTTCTAAAACAACAACAACAACAAGTGTTTTTACACATATTCATGTCTGGTCTGAGTGTACCTGCTGGGTCTGATAGAAAGGTGTCACAACACACAGAGCAGCACAGTTTGTTGTGTAGCTGCAGAGCAGTCAGGGTGTCCATGCTGACCCCTGTCCACTGCTGGGCACTCCTTCAGAGGACACATCAGGCCTGGAGCACGGAGTGACGGAAGAAGAGGCGGTCAGGTCTGATGGTTTCCTTTGACATCACACGGCTAGAACCCGGATGAGAACCTGGTGGAGGCACTGTGGAGCTTTTGGCGATGTTCTGCCTGGAAACCTTGGGTCCTCCCATTCCTGTGGACAATATTTTGACACCTAGCTTAGCATTGCTGTGGTCTGTGCCCAACCTTTAGTGGAAAACAGTCCTCCCTTGATGGCCCCTTTCAGCAGGATGATGCTTGTTGACACAAAGCAACAATGGATGGATCAGGAGTGGTCTGAGGAACACAATCACTTCAGATGGCCTCCAGATTCCTCAGATCTCAATCCAGTCCAAGAAAAACAAGTCCGATCAATGGAGGCCCCACCTCACAACTTCCAGGACCTGAAGGTTCTGCTGCTAACTTCTCATTTGTTTGAAACCACAGCACGCTTTCAGTTCTGGGCAACAGTGGCTCAGTGGTAGAGCAGGGTTGTCCGATAACCGGAAGGTCGGCGGTTCGACCCCAGCTCCTCCCTAGTCATTGTTGTGTGTCCTTGGGCAAGGCACTTTACCCGCATTGCCTCCAGTGCACTCACTGGTGTATGAATGCGTATGAATGGATCGGCGGTGGTCGGAGAGGCCGTAGGCGCACCTTGGCAGCCACGTCTCCATCAGTCTCCCCCTGGGGAGCTGGGGCTACCACTGGTAGCTTACCACTGCCACTGTGTGAATGTGGTGTGAAAGAATAATGCATCTCAATGTAAGCGCTTTGAGTGCCTGCCCAACAGAGCAGAAAAGCACAATATAAGACCAATGCATTATTATTTATTATTATTATTCTGGATTTGGAATAAATACTGTTGGTAAGAAGAAGTATGGCTTTTTGTTTGTTTATTTTCAGAGACCCTCTGCTGGGTTGATGTTATCGTGTATCAGCCTCCCCTTGTGTCGAAGCAGTGGGCGATCAAGTTGCGATGCATCAACTAAACTGTCAAATTGCGCATTTTCCTGTGAATCAATGATGTTTTACTCCCAGCTCTCTCGTGTCGATGTGTCATCACGTCACTAGCTCAAACATCACCAATTATTCCTAATGGACAGAAGATAATCAATACATATTGATCCATTCTCTACACTACAGCAACAATTACTGCTCATCTTCCATTTGCCTCGTTCAGATTGTTCTGTCTGCACTCAGCACACGTACACACACACACACACAGCGCAGCACGTAATTATCTATTCAAACACTCCACAGGATATTTTTTCTGTATTTTCTCCAAATGCACACTGCCAGTGGCATTACAAACAATGTGTCGTTCCACTTTTGGCATTTTGCAATTCAAAACGATGTGAGCGCCGCCTGAGCGGAATACTGAGGAGCAGAGAGAGGGGCGTTCCAGCCAGCAGTATTAATATACAGGAAGCCATTATCACATCTGGCCTTTACAGCCAACAGGAAGTCTGCTGTGTGTGTGTGTGTGTGTGTTTATGTGTGTATCCACATCTCAGTCTGATTGCGTGCATTAATTGTTTTCCATGTATGAGTGTGTCTGTATTGGCGCATATGCAGCACATGTTTATATATTATCCGCTCTGCGTCCATGTGCAAATTACATATGTGTGTACATGTGCGTGTATGTGTACCCCCCCCCCAACCCTGCCTCCACCTTTCAGATTAGAGGCTTCTGTAATGGTTCTACAAAGGTCAGGGCTTTTCAGTGGTTGGGATGTAGCGGCAGGCCGTGTTTAAAGGTCACCACGCCACACCATCGCATTATCTCCCTGCCATTTCATACCAGTTTGTCTGTCTGATTGATTTTTAAAAATAAAGGTGCACCTCCCAAGGCTCCATGCGGCTGTGTTTTTCCCTTCACAGTGAAAGCAGAAGGAGGGGGAGGGGGGTGTTGCTGAAGCTTTGTGACCATTAGACCGGAAGAGAGATGTCTGCTTTTTGTTCCTCTGATGGTGACGATGATGATGATGATGATGATGGCCTTCCTGCGCTACAGGTGGGTGTGGGGTTGGATTTTCGGTGGAGTTCACCGTGTTTTCTCTGCACGTGTGGAAAAAAACATCATGTGTTCGCACACTTCAGCAGAATTGTAGAAAGTCTTCAGAGGTTGAAAATATTGATCCAAAATGTGAGATCGACACACATGAAGTTCATCAAACTGGTCTGGAACCATTGTTGCTCTGTAGAGGAGCATTATCCTGCTGAAAGAATACACTTTCCATAAAATGGTGGATATGGTCTGCAAACATGCTAAGCTGGATGCTACATGTCAAAGTAGCATCCATATGAATGGCAGGACTCACTGTTTCACAGTGGAACATCGCCTTCTTCCCATCCTGGTGACAGGTAAGAGCAATGGGAGACCACCTTCTCCCATTGATCCGTGCTCCAGCTCTGTGTCTATGGTAGGAGCTGTGGTCCAACGAAGGTGCACTTCAGAAGGTACCGAGCACTGCAGACTGGGAACACCCTGATTTTAAAGTGTTGAAAGCCAAATGTTCACTTTCTGCCTGCTTTATTCCATCCACTGACAGCTGCTGGTGATAACCATCATGTTATAGTTCATAGCTGTGTATGGTCAATACCCTTAAGACCAGCTGAGGCAGGTTTCATTAAAGGTTTGTGTAGTAAAAACTCAATAATGAAATACTATGATCTGACACATATATAACAAGAAATAAACATAGCGGCTACCTGTCGATATGATAGAGCAACCTCATCATGCCAGGGGTGGACCGTTTCTTAATAAAAAGGCCAGTATTGACAAAATGGATGTACTGGTGTAACACTGCTAAAGCAGACTCCCTGTGTTCTGCTCTCAGCAGATAACTGGCACAGTATCAGGATCCATGCACAGCCACCAGCGGCATAATAATCAGATCAGCCAATCCCCAGGCTTCCTTCAACAATGGCTTACGTAGATCACTGCTGTCAAACTGCTTTTACACACTGTCACGGCCATTAGCCCGCGCAGGCCTGAGTGGCTTCTCGCTAAGACAGAAGAGGGGAAAAAAAGTCAAAGCAAATGGAAAACATCCACTGTGACTGTTTGCCCTGCTCCACATCCAAAATGACTAAAGTAGAAAAGCATTACTGACAATTATGGCACAACTCTTGTGTTTGTCAGTTTCTAGTGTTGTGTCCCCTCCACCCGCCTCCATCCATCCACCCATCCACCCATCCATCCATCCTCTCTGTCTAATGCTGAATGAATTGCTCTTGTTCAGGAAATTGCAGCTAACGGTGGCAAACATGTTCCACTTAGAGAGAGGCAGAGAGACAGACACACAGAGAGATTAAATGGGGGAACTTGGCCACCTGGATGAATGCAGGGACCAAACAATTAAAAATCAATTTACCGTCAAAAAGCTTTGCCTTCTAATTAGGACCACATGCAGGCCAGAGGGGCTTTTCTGTTGAAGGACACCACTTTTTCCCCCTCCTCCCTGCACATTGTTTCATATTTGTGTGCTAATGCCCTCCCCCACTCCCACCACCACCACCACCACCACACCCCCAGCCCAACCACCCCATTGTTTTTCATCCTCTGCTTACATACCCACATAATGATAATGCTGCAGCAATTAGTGTATTATTCAGACACAGAGTGGCACAATACGCCTAAATGTATCTGCCAAAATGAAGAGACGTCTGTTTTGATTCCCAGCAGGTGTGCGGACCAATCTTTGTTCTGATGGAGACTGCACGGCGTGCAAAACTCTGCTGTGTCACTTGGAGTGTAAACTCCTGTCGCAACAAACGCATAAAAACCAATAAAGGTACTTTCAGTGTGATCTAAAAACCTGGGAAAATGTTTAGTAGATGGATGAGACCAAAATTGAATGAACTGGAAATGGGACATTTGGAGTAAGAAAATCTGTATCCTATCTGTGAAGCATGGTGGTGGCAGAATCATGTTGGGCCTCTTTGGTAAGAAAAGAAACCTTTGATGGGAAGCAGGACCCAGCTTATAAGACCCTTTTCACACTGTGGAAATCAATCAGGCTAGAGCGGGATTCGGGCCGGATCTGGATATATCCGGATAATTTTCAAGCCAGATTGGCTTACATCTGGCTCAGGTCTGAACGCAAATGCGGCTAGCGAATCCCACTAGTGACGTGATACTTCCGGTTCACTGGGACAGTGTCTGGGTCGCGTACAGAAGCCATATGTAAACAACCGTCGAACTACGACAGCTTTGCCCCGAGTTTATTTTCCACAGGGCTACAAAGAAAAAAACTGGTTTTAGAGGACAACAAACAAGCCGGGTTAAGCTGGACTGAGCGTGGACACACGTGTGTGATAGCCAGATTTTAAATTGGCCTGAACGGTTTCAGCTTAAAGTCTGGATTCAGTCCCACTCTAGCTGGATTGACTTTCTCTGGGTAAGGGAGGTAAACTAAGGGGATGACAGAGAAATAAAATACTTTGTAATGACCTCACATAGTATATATAACATACAGATCGTTTCAGGGCTTCCTGCTGCTACATTTTATCTGAGCATCAGTGTTTTCTTGCAGCACTTCTGCTCTGCCCACCACATTGACTTTGAGAAACAAGCCAACAGACAGAAGTCTATCTGGAACTTTATGAGCCAGCAGCAGTATGGCCGCCCACTCACTGCATGTTAGGATGCAGTGAGGGCATGGAATAGATTTGCACATATAATTTGCTCACAAGAGGTCTTTGTGTTTTTTAATCAGGGGACAGTTTATGAGGAACATCTTATTGGAATGAACATTTTATACCTGGTAGTTGTGAACTTTCTATTCCTGGATGAACTCAAACAGCAGCATCTTCAACATCCCAGTCTGTGGAATACAGTACTTCTGGCAACAAGCTCATACACGATAGCTTGATTCCCTAAACAAAAAATATGCAAATCAACTGCCCGTCTTCAGCGAAGAGCAGCTGGGCTGATGGTGGAATTAACCCTGGTCTGGTTCCTGTCTGGTTCCTGCCCTTCAGCTGACCTGTTTTTGTTGAAATGCTCTGTGTCCCATGTTGGATCATTAATTTTTCACTGTAATTCTGTTATATTCAGGCCATATGTTGTCAAGTCTCTGTAAAACAGGGGCACTGTTGTTTCTGTTAGGCACCTTTAAGGCTCTGAAGCTACCTTCATCATGCTGGGCCTTAATCATACACACTTGTGTTTTCAAGCTGAGATGGCTCTGTTTTAGGAGCAAGATGAGGAAAAGTTAGGTATTAGTAAGTATAGTAGTAGTAGTATAAGTAATATACTGTAGTTGTGTTGGGCCGGGCATACACTGATTTTTTTGGTCTGATTTTGACACAAATTTTGAGTTGTAAGTTTTTTTGGGGGTTGGGCTGAGTCTTTAATCGCGCAGCGTACACGGGCTCACAAGAGGCGATTAACGTCACACGAACGGCGATCGGATTCTCGGCTGAATTTCTGACATGTTTGATATTGTTGGCGCCCCTCGTGAGAGGATATCGCACAGTTTAAGCAGAGATGCAGCCCGAAGTCAGTGTTTTCCCTCCACTGCGCATGCTTTTGCCGAACATGCTCGATGTCGCGGCACCTTCACGAAATTGGACAGTAGTGATGTAGGCTATATTTGATGAGCTGAGGTAGCAACACGTAGCACAAAGTCTGACTGACTTGGACTTTTTTTCTTTGAAACTGGTTGAATAAAATTACCTGAGCACCTGCAGTCGCGTGCAGTGTGAGCTGTGACGTCGCAGCCGACCATCGCACCGCACAGTGTGAGCACATACATCGTGAGCTTTGACTTGACATCACATGCGTTTTATTCATACTGCGTGAGTTGGTGTTAAACACAGACTTCCCCAAAATCGCACAGTGTATTGGAGGCCTTACATAAAGCGGAGAGATGGTGGCGAAAGTGACGATGTGCTTCAGCTGCAGTTAAAAAGGGCTCCCTTCTCCCAGCATCAAAATCAGCAAATGGACCAATCGCTGAGCACCACCTGTTCCTCGTTCCTGCCACTCATACTACTCTCTCTCTCTCTCACACACACAAACACAAGAGGAGGGAGAGCTGCCAACAGGCAATCACTATTACACAAATGCATACAAAACACAACAAGTACACAACCAAACATGACTCGGGGTCGTAACAAAGCTCTCACCGTTTTCTTACATATTACTTCCTGTTTGGCCAATTCCACTGATAATAAAGCATCCTGTGCAGAGAGAATTCATTAGAGTTAAGTTCAGGCCATCAAACCAGCAGAGCCCTCGGAGACTGTGACATTGTGTCATACCGATCAATCCGGACTCAGAATGATTATGACTGAGGCCCGCTGAGACGTGAGTCACGCGCCAATCGGCAGCTGTGAAAAACCCCAAATGATGACACACAATTTATTTCATGCCACAATCAGAGTTTCTGCGTGTGCACAGGAGAGCGTTTAAAACCACAGAGGAGGGATTAATAAAGTGACACAACAGCGCTGGGATTAGGAGTGCTTCCACTGCTGTTTCCCTAATGAGACCCTCTCTACGCCCAGTCCTTCCATTAGCTTTGGACTTGAAAGCATCCAAGGCCAATCCACTTGTCCACCTGCTACCTGTGTATCTGGCAATACTCCATCACATTAACATTCACTGGCTTTTATTTATCGTCTTCCTCTACCTTGCACCCGCTTCCTCCATCTGTCTTTCTGTCGGGCTGAAAATGTCTCAGTATTGAAATCATAAATGTCATTATTTTTCTTCCATTTCTGTGCGGACCGAAATTACCGGCGGTCATATTGACCTTTGTTTTCCTTTATTAATTTTTACATTCATCTTTTGTCCATTCATCCAAATCCACTCTCGGTCTTGCATTCGTTGTTATATTTTTATGAAACCATGTAATAGAATTTGAACAATTTTATTTATATTAAATGTGTGTTGTTGCTGCATGCATGATTAGAGCCCATCCCTCACCCTCTTACTAGAAGGTTTAAGTGTGTCTTGACTAAGACATCATAATAGGAGCCCCAATAATAAGGTCTACTTGATACATCTTAAATAGAATGATCTCATCCTAGGGTCACGGGGGTCAACCTAACCTGAGGGTGCCTCATTGTGTGTCAGTCGTATAAGGGACATGTGAAGTATGAACAGATTTCCCTGTTCTCCTGGAGCATGTAACAAGCGTGAGGTCTGCAGCCGTCGTGGTGCTAGTGGCCCTGGTTTGCTGCTGAGGTTTGGCAATGTTTGTGCTCGTAGCTGACCTTAAGCTAGCATTTGCCCTGATCCGTGTAGCATCACACAATGAAGAAACAGGAAGCTGTTCCCCCCGCACGTGAATCTGCTGCTGCTGCTGTCTGGTGGACTGTCTGTCTGTCTGATTTGATGGCGGTAATGCCGTTCCAGGTTAAATTTATACTACTTTGCACACACTGCAAAACATGTCCCAGTGTGTCCTCATGACCGGCTGAAGCTGGTCTTTAAATGTCGGGTCATCAAGGAAAGTTTCCCAATTTTCACTGTTTGCTCAAAAATAGATAACAGAGAGGCTCTGACATCAACACACGTCGGATCAACTGAGGTCAAAGAAGACTGATATCATCAGCTGATATCAACTCCGACTCACTCAGGTCCTGCCAGCATGTATATTACATATTTTTTAATTAGATGAAGTTAAAACATTTAGACCCACATACAGTGCTCAGCATAAATGAGTACAACCCACTACATTTGTCAGAGAATCAACATTTTCTATGAGATACTGTGCTACAAAATACTCCCCCAAATGTGGGCCATTGATTGCAAACAAGATTTGTTAATTTGCACACACAAAAAGGCATTCAACCACAGGTGTCTAATGATTCTTTTAAGAGGTGTCCAGCAGACAGGTGACAATAAAACAAAGAAAAACCCTTCCCATTTCATGCTGTCAGAAATGGCTCCCCATGGAAAAGAAATGTCACAAAATCTGAGAAAGGAAATCATTTCTTTACACAAGAAAGGTGAGGGCTACCAGAAGATCAGCACAGCTTTACATATCAGCCAAAATACTGTAGCAAAAAGTCATCCAAACATTTAGCAAAGATGGAAGTGCAACCATCTTACAGAGACGTCCAGGCCGTCCACAGAAGTTAACATCTCGACAGGAGCGTCTTCCGATGAGAAGGTTGAAGAAAATCGCCATGCATTCACTGCGGTTAGCTAAAGCAGTAGAAAGCCAAACTGGAGTGACCGTTTCCTGTGACAGCATACGGCGCACACTGCAGAGGAATGGCATGCATGGGTATCGTCCACGAAGGAAGCCTCTCCTAAAGCCCATGCACAAAAAAGTACACCTAGAATTGCTGAAAAAGATGACGACTTCTGGGACTGTATACTCTGGAGTGATGAGACAAAGATCACTGTTTTTGGAACTAATGGTTTTAAAACAAACCATTGGCAAAGGTGAGGATTTCCAAGAAGAATGCATGGTGCCCATAGTGAAACGTGGTGGTGGCAGTGTCCTTATGTGGGGCTGCTGGTATTTCATTGACGGTATCATGAACTCAACAATGTACCGCTCTATACTGAAGGAGAAGATGCTGCCATCCCTCTGTGCACTTATCTATAGAACATCTCCCATATGGAACCTTTGCATCCTGTCTGTGGGATGGGCCTTCCTTCCTCATCAGCTCCACCGCTAAATTTTTATCTCATCAATTTTTAGCATAACCTGCAGGCCTGTAGTTCTGAATCCCCTCTGGAAATAATTAAGAACAGCGAGAATTATTCATCCCAGTTATTCCCCATCACCTCTCACCATCACAGATACTAATAACAGAGTTCTGCATGAACGAGTGCCGGCTGCAGAGACTTGGCGCCGCATGGATCAATGCAACCAAACAAAGAATTTATTTCTTTTCATTTATCTGGCTGCCAAATGAATGGATGGCATTAATAAAGATGATGAGCTCAAATAAATTTAATGAGTGTAAGTAATAAAGATATCCCAAAACATGACCATAAGGGCTCATATTAAACACACAGTACAGGTCTTTCTATCACCCACTCTACCCTCCTCCTTTTCATTTTATTCCTATGTCTCCTCTTTCTTCCTCTCTCCTTATTTTTTTGCTTTTCTCCTTGTTGAGGTTTGGTCTTTACCATTTTCTGCTTGACACAAACTTTCATTCACATCCTGAACTGAGCTCATGCTCAACACAAGACTTTTTAAATTAATAAAATTTAAAAAATATCTGTTCCTTAAAAAGCGGATACAGAGGTCAAATATCAGGTCAGGCTCATGGCTCGCCTGCAGAAATATGTTTGGACAATCAGCTGGATTACAAAGAGATGCTGCTAGCATAGCCGGGCTGCCTTGTTTTTATCATAAGAGCAAAGCCAGCAGATAATTGTTGTTTTGGGATTTTACCACCAACAGTGAAGAAACCTTGGCTTTTTATTGCTAATGCCAACACTAGATGTGAGACAGAAGGAGAGAGCGCTCGGTTCAAACAGAAAGTTTGGAAATGATAACTGGATCTACCGAAGAGAGTCGGTTTTCCTCCTACACAGCCTCCCACTCTGTCCTCCACTTTTTCTTCCTCACTTCTCCATCGTTTCATCCTTCGCTTCTAACCATTCTGTTTAATGCTCCCTTCACTTTTCCTCCTCATTTGCTTTTTGTTCCTTCCTCGTGGTCCATTTCTTTGCTCCTGTTGTCTCCCTGATGCTGTTTGTCCAAAAGGACTCATTACCATGTCACACACACACACACACACACACACACACACACACACACACACACACAGAGTATCACACAGTAGTTATGTTTTAGGGGCCTCATTAATTATTTAGGAAAACAAATGCTGCAGTTCCATCTCCGAGGAGAGCAGCCAGGTTTAATGTGTACAGCGTTTCAGGTGGAGAAACAAACACACTCGTCTATTTATTTATCTGTCTGAAAATCTGTCTAAAATGATGCTCGGGATGTTTGGAACTTTCAAGTTTATTTTTATTTTTATTTTAGATACTGTATTAATCCCAGAGGGAAATTCTTTACGGCTGCTGCCAAGCAGTGTCATACAATGACTAGCAAGGTGCGCCACAGGCTAGGGTGAAGTGTCTTGCCCAAGAACACACAACAGTGACTAGGGAGGAGTTGGGATCAAACCACCAACCTTCCGGTTACTAGACAACCCTGCTATACCACTGCGCCACTGTTGTCCCCAAAGTTAAAGGTTTAGATCAAAAGGATCAAGTTGAAACTGACCGACTGAACTAAAGACACTCATTCACTTAGAAATGGCTGACTTCCTGTTGGAAGATGAAACATGGGCCAATGGCTGCTTTGTCAGAAATCTGTAGGACTTCATGAGATCCTTGACAGATAAAAACATATCAATCAATCAATCAATCAATCAATCAATCAATCAATCAACCAACCCACCAACCAACCTTTCTTTAGTACAACCTTACAAGCAGCGATTGCCCAAAGAGCTTTACACATGAAACAAAATTAAAAACAATAATAACAAAATAAATGATAAAAACAGATGAAAGAATCTTGATAAGACGCAATAAAACATATAAAAAGGGATGAAAGTGTCACAGTGATGTATTAAAAGCCATCCTGAACAGGTGGGTCTTAAGTTCGGCTTTAAAGACTGCAAAAGAGCGATCAGCCCACTGTTTGAACCTTGACCGAGGGACCTGTAAAAGCTGCTGGTCATATGTGTACAGACTCACCATTCCCATAATAATAAAGCAACCACTACATCTCAAGGATTTCCATATCTGACATAAAAGATACACCCAAAACTATAAACGATTGTCATTATATTTCTTGTCCACAGTACTAATATTGAATATAGACATGGAGGTCAATTAGAGAATGTATCTATATAGGCCTATCTAAAAATGACATCATGACCGTCATGGCCGTCGGAGATGTACACAGCATGCAGTTTGTCTCTGAGCTTTGGTATCGTCTCACCTGCCTCCTTTTCTGTCTCTCTCTTTCTGCACCAAAAGGCTGGTGTGAACATTTTTTTTCCCGAGATGTATTTTTGGTAACTCCAGTGACATGAATGCAGCATAAGTGGATCCTGCAGCTTTTCATCTGCTCACATTAGCGTGTCGCCTTTAGTTTCAGGGCCTCATTGATTGCCAAACATCAAAGTCGTGTGTTCAAACACTCAGCCAAAAAGCCATGTGATGCTACCTGCCTGGACTCAATGCAAAACAGGGTGCTCGCAGCCTGACAGAGCGCTCATCAAAAGGCAGGGGAAGCCTTCAGACATCATTAGTCTGGAGTGTGGTGCACTGTGCGGACGTGTCAAACACCGCTGCTTTGTGTGTTCTTGTGCAGGCACTGAATGACTTTTGTGAGCCGATGTTTCCATTTGACTAATGTGTCCTGTGGAACATGGCGTCTATGCTATAGAGTCACCTCTCTTCATGGAAATACAAAGATATCCATTTAAATCTGTACTAATTAACCTTTAATCTGGAAGCTGCTCATTGTCTGAAAGAAGGGTGGAGCTGTTTTGAGCTTCAGATCTCCGTCACCCCAACAATGTTCTCACATTTTTACATTTAAAATTTGAATGAACGCGACTTGGAGAAGGGTTATGATTGGTCTGATCTATTCATTGGGCCTCACTAAGGCTGGATCTCTTCTATGATTGTTGTGAATGATTTTGTCCTTCTAGCAGCATTGCAGAAGGACAATGGCTTGGTTCTCTTCTGGACAGAATAGCTTTGATTGAAGAAGAGAGTCTATCCTTGGCTTGCTCTCCAAGACATTAGTTGACCTAGGCTGACCAGGACTGAAGCTATATGTGCAGCATCCTGGGGGGAAGTACTGGTAGTTGAACTGATGAAGCTGCTTGGACGAGCTTTCAGAGATTCTCTGTAGCTGGCTGTGGTTCTGCTTTGGTGAGCATTGTTTCCATTGGTTGGGGTTAAATGGTGGGCAGTGACTGACAATCCTACTAAGTATTCTTCTAAAAGTGCTGGTCCTTCACTGTTTCCAAGGACCATCACGAGAGAAGGCAGGTGGTCCAAACACCTGACAAGGACACCCGCTGTCTGCACATTTTACGACTTAGTGTGAGAGAAGTAGAACTAAGGGGATTAGAGGAGGAGTTTCTGACAAAAATCTTAAAGAGCTGCAGACTTTTAGCTCTGTAAAAACCAAGCATCATATCACATCACATTACTGGAGAGTATTTTGGAGAGGACAGACTGCCGCATCAGAAATCCATTCCCATTTACCAGTGATGGTCTGAGCACTTCAGCTACCTTTGGCTGTCGGTGGAGTTCCCCCAGCTCTCCAAAAAGGCCCTGAAAGGGCTCGTCTGCTTCACCTCTAATTACCTGCATGAGTGCAGGGTTTCCACACTGAGTATAATCAAGAGCAAGTACAGGTTAATGGGTTGCATTTCATGTTCTCTAGGTGGAGGGTCACTGGAACCCCCTGCTTTTAGAGGTTTCCCAGGCACGGTCAGCTGGGTGGGGGTCCAGCGAGCAATCAAGGACTTATTGAAGGGACTAAACCTCCTGAATCTGTGGTGTGGGAGTAGTCAGGGTGTCTGCATATGAGTAATTTTGGAAGGTTTCTCTTGTAGTATGGTGTAAGTACAATGAGACAGTGACATACAGACCTGCTCCCTGATCATGGACACTCCTTTAATATTGTATTTCAATGCTTTGAATAAAGGATCGTGTTCTGGCCATACTTTCCCTCCAACATTAGCCTCTTCATCCCCCCTCTGCTTCCGCTCGCTCTCCTTCCACATTGTCCTCTTCCTTTCTCCTCCACTTGTCCACAAGTGTCCTCTCATCATCCCCACCACTTCCCCTCTCCTCCCTCAGTCCTTCAGTTTCCTCCTGTCCTCGCTCTCCGTCTCCCTCCTCTGTCCTCCCAGTGTCCCATCAGGCTGAGGCGGTCTAATTAGGAGTGTTGTGCCTGTTAGAGGGCTCAAACACCACTCCTGTTTATTGCAATTAGCACGGCCATTAACAAACACTTCACAACACCGGGGGGCACTGCGCTCTGCATTATTCATAGAGCGAGGGAGGTGGAGGAGAGGGAGGTGGAGGGTAAAACTCTTGACTTATTTCCTTTTTCCCTTTTACACATTCCATCCTTCATTCAGTAGCCCCCCCTGCACCCCCCCCAGGATTGTTCTTCCCACACAAACAATCATGATTTGTTGGTGCAACATGGGGATTAAATCACAGTTTAATGCTGTTGTTCGACAGTAGATGTTAAGATATCCTTGTGCAATGAGCTTTGGCAACGGAATGTGCAATTTAGCAAATAATCTGCTAACTGAAGGGGTTGAACGGAACAAAAATGGCTTCAAGCAGACACATTACGTCTCTTAATTTAAAGTGTAACCCCCTCAGATAATCCTGCTGTACGTCCACAATGATCTAAAATGATTCAACATTAGCAGGCCATGAGTCGTGGGATGGATGGAGTCATACAGACTGGGAAGTTGAGTTTGGTAAATCACCGCTTATTCAGCAGTGATGACAGTGAGTCAACATCCAGTGTCCTGAGGGAGGCCAGCTGGAGATGAGACACCAAACTGTCAGCTCATTCAGATGATGCTGGAAACACATGATGAAGCTGCGCTGATCCCTGTGGGGAGAATGATGTCACTGCAGCGGCAAAATGTGACAAAACAAAGACGAACGTTACAGAGCAGCAGAGCTGAGCAACTTTAAACCACAGTCAGAGTCTGAAAGCATCACATTCTGAGGGTGAAGCAGATGGAAACCAACAGGACTCAGCACTGCTGCCTAGATTTTAACCACAGATGATGTAACTTTGATAAGAGTCTTTACAGACAACCAGAGGGTAGCAAAGAACCATCCAACAGACGACGACCATTTTTGGAGTACATGTATAAAAGTTTAATAAAGCGATAAGAAGAGGAATGAATGAAGAGAAATGAAAAATCAATAACACACACATCATTGTGCATTATCTTTTATTCACATTTTTAACCTCCATTTCTTTTCTCTTTTATAAGCCTGTGCTGGAAAGACCAACTGTGTGGGACTTCCTATGATCTGTTTTTCTGTGGTGCACTAAATTTCTCAACTTGGCAAAAGAACTTCTGGTTTTTACAAAAAACAGAACTTTGAAACTAAACCTGTTAGTTTTAGAGTTCAGACAGGTCAGAGGCACAGACCAAAACCAAGCTATCCAACGAAAGGTGAGCTTTATTGAAAGTAAAGCCACAGATAAGTACAAAAACCACAAAAACTGTGCTAAACCATTGAAACAAAACCAAGTAAGCCAAAAACAGAACAATCACTCCCTGATCACTATATATGGCCCTATATAGTGCTGTCCGAATGTAGTGAGAATTTTTAGACCCCATATAGGTCAATGTCAATGTATATTATTGTCAAAACTGCCATATGTGGTGGACATACAGAGAATTGAAGTTGCATTACTCTCAGCTCCACAACAAATAACTAAGAACCTAAACATAAGAATAAAGATAAGGTATAAAAAATGTACAATGAGGCACACAAAGAATGTTAATAGTGCAAGGCAGTGTAGTTGACATAGATGTAAACAGTCCGGGGTGGGATGGGTGAAATGGTGGGGGGGGGGGGGGGGGGGGGGGGGGGGGGGCAGTTAGGGGGAAGAGGGGAAGGTGGGGCAGAGCAGGGAGCGACTTCAGCCTGGTGGATGAAGCTATTCCTCAGTCTGCTGAGCACAAATTATAATTGCTAAAAACAAAGGTTGTTTAGCCGGCAGAGATCAGCATGTTTTATTTGCGTCAGCAATGACGTATTTAACGGCGACAGAAAGTGATGGTGCCCTACACTGAACTGCACATATGGAGAGAAGGAAGTGAATGTGTGATTTTGGACACAACCTAGCATGAAGAAAACCAGACAGGAAAACCACAAGTGCTGGATGGCACAAGGAGAACACAAGGTTGCAAGACAAGGAACAACAAAGTGAAACTGACAACTGACAGAGGAGGACAAGACTCAAATACACAAGAGGGAACAAGACACAGATCCAAACAATCAGGGCGGGTAATAAACAAGTAACACCAGAATACTCAACAAACTACAAAAATCACAGATTTAAATTAAACTACACCAAACAAACAGTGGATCGTGACAGATCCAGCATCAATAAACCTCAGTTTGATCCTTTGAAATCATCATATGCTGTCTGTCTAAAGCCAGTGTCCATTTAAAAATGGTGTCGACGGCTGGATGGTCCATATTACAGTACGTGCATATAAGGGATGTGAGAAGTGCATTTGGCCGCCTCCTGATAGCGGCCATGCTTGGCTTAGGCCCACAGCAGATAAAATGGAGGTCTGGTACTCCGCTGGAATGCTAAAGTGTGGCAGGAAGAGATGGAGGCAGGTTTATCAATCCACTCTGGGTTCCACTTCACTCTCCTCTATGAGCTCAGTGAGCAATGGAGCATCTAGAAGGGCTGAATGATCCACAGAGACTCCGGGGACTCGGTGTGGCTGCAGGTCATCCACGGCAGCAGCAGCAGCCCACTGGAATCACTCCCCAAAATCATTTTCCCCCCTCCTCAAATCAGCATTTAAATTGCCCCGATAACAATAGCTGGGCCTAATAACTTGAATTGGAATGATGGAGTGAAACCATCCCAGTGAAGATGGAGCTTTTAATCAGACGCCATGATGGAGCCCTCTCCCACCGGACAAACCGAGAGGCTGACACTTGGACATTGGAAATGCAGGGCTAATTATTTTCTATTCCCAGCTAATAGTTGGCTGATACACAGAGAAGTGCTCACCTCATTGTGCAAAACAATTAAAATGGTGCTGTATGTACAGTACATTAAACATCCTGCCTGCATTCTGCTGCAGAAAGATGGTGCCAGATTACACGAGAGACGCATCCAGGATCCTGCTAACTGACATCCCAGAGATTATCTCTTCTATATGAGCACCTTCCGCCATAGCTGTTTGGAGAGGGTCTGCCTGTGGCCGATGGGTTCAGCTTCCTGTGTTTTTGTTGTTCGGCACTGACGTGTCTGAACGTTGGCTTTGTACCCGGGGCTGGGTTTAAATAATGTGGGATTTCTCTTTGTTTAGACTTCTTGGTTTAAAGTTGTTGTCGCCTGCTTTATGTTTGTTTTCCAGATAAGGGGGAGCTTTGCCTTTTTCTTTTGACCTTTCCTAATCTTTAGTGGAACAAAGATTAGGAAAGTTTTTTTTTTGGCAGCACCTGCTGACTCCTGGTTTTTAGTTCATCATTTGAGTTTATCATCTTTTATTATTTTTTATTTTATTTGCCATTATTTGTTTAACCGTACTGGTTTAATGTTGCCTCCCATATAACAGTGGTATAACCCCCAGCAACATGCAAAAGTGTGAAGGATCATTCAACACAAAGAGTCGAGTCACTCAGTGACCAAAGCAAAGAGGAGACAGCCGAAGTTAAATAAGAGTTCAATGACAGAAACTACAAACAGAGGGAAGAGGCCAGCTCAGCGGTTAGGGTTAGCATTAGCATTTCATTTTATTATGCGAGGGCCACACTGACTTTCAAAGTAAAGCAAAGAGCCACAAAACTTTCTTTTTCTTTTTTAAATACATTTTTTGAAATAGGAAATCAGCTACTAAAACTACGATTAAGGCATCTCCCTCTTTGTGTTGTCATTCTGAGGTTCCTTCATGTGTCTGCCAAAGCGTTGTCCTACACACACACAGTTCAGAACACAAACAAGTGAAGTAGAGATTACTGAAGACAACTGCTACTGTTTAAACTACTAAAAACGGAGAACCACAGGTCTGAAACTCAGGACACATGTGAATGCAACAAGCACCGATGGAAACACAGGAGGAAGCCAGTGGAGGTGTGTGATCCAGCCTAACTTTGCTTTTTTGGTGCTGGGTAGTGACCAGAAATAACTTCTATCCACAGAGGCGAGTAAAAAGACGAACATGCCGACAGAACAAACCATTTATAAATAAAACAGGAAGTGGCTGCTTTATATTACTTCTGTTATTATTATGTTGTCCTAGTCTTGATGGGCTGTCGAGACCAAGCGGCAGCCTCCGGGGCTCGGACTTGAAGCCCATGCGGAAGTGTCAAAACTTGTAGTTCACTCTGCAACCACTGGGGGCTGGCTCCAGAAGCGAGTCATTTCCCATAGACTCCCATGTTAAAATGGCCGACTTCACAGCAGAAATGAACATGTTTACAGCCTGGTACAAAAAAAACATTCTGGTCTCAAATGATAGGTTCTCTTCTAGTGTCAAATGTACGGGGGGTGAATTTTCACTCACTCATTCTAATTTTAAATGGAGTTAAAATTACGGGCGTTGCCGCTTAAGCGAAAGGCGGTTGCCGTATCACAGTTTCCTGCTTCCACGATCGCCCGCCCCCCCAAACTCCGCTCGTGCTCCCTCTCTTTGTCCATATTTGGAGTTTTGGCGGACGTGACGCTGCCAACATGACGGCGGTCATCAACGTCCTGGAACCTCCCACTGAGCCTCAAAACGGCTCTTCAGAAACAAGCGGGTGACGTCACGGAAGCTCTGTCCATAGTTTTTACTGAGACATCATTTCTGATTTTATTACACCTCTGTCGGCCTTTAGGTGACAGATGCAAGTGAGGAGTGAGAATCAACAGAGGAGGACATTCAGCACAGAGCGAGGACTGTGTCCTGGATGCCCGTCCAACCACATGAGCTAGCTGGTCAAAAGCACGGCCACCTGCTGTCCACAAGAGACCGTTAATATGGATGCTGGTCATCCAATCTGTTAAATTATTGATCTCTTTAGTAAACAGCTGTGTGATAATGTGCGGCCATTATAGTGACTTTAGCTTTAAAGAAGCACCAAAATGAACTGGTGGATTCCTCCATCATCCATGATGTGTGTGACACCGACTCCACCGTGTTCTATTTTAAAGTAAAAAGCAGCGTGGGCTCGCTGTGACAGTGGGGCGCCCCACACTTTTCTAACCTCTGACTTTAAACATCCTAATAAGTAGAGGCAACCTGCTGCCTTACCACACGCATCGCACACATCAAACCCAGACTTTACACCTAGGATGGCACACTCACTGTAGATGTAACACACACATTCCCAGTAACAGGCAATCTGACCAGCCTCTCGTTGCAACCAGCGCTTCCTTGTTGGAAATTAGAGTGCGGACAGCAGGCTAATGATCAATAGGCAGGCCCATTGGAGAGCCACCACTGGGGCTCATTAGAGGCTACATGTGGCTACACACACACGCGCACAAAGACGCACGCACACATCCCCCAGAGATGCTTGATAATCAAACAACGCACCGATGCACACGTTGCTGCCACAGCGACCTGAAGACAGCGAGGACGGAGGGAGAGAGGGCCGAGGCATTTACCAATCTGCATCTGTGGATAAAAACAGCAGGAGAGAGTAAACACTGTCATCGCTTCGCTCCTGATTAAAGTTCACACAGTGGGCACAAAAGTCTTATTACAGGCTTAGCTTGTAATATATCTGTGAATCTTATACATGTATATAAAGGTCACATGCACTGAAAATAACAAGGCAGAAAAGAGAACGAGTTTGAAGCCAGGATATTTATAGCCATACGCAGAACTTTTGCCTTTTTAATTTACCTTAACATGCTTGAACAGCCGGTCTCCTACACAGGTTTTGACGTGATCAACATGTTTTTAGTATGATGTTAAAGTACAAGAACTAAAGTGTTTTAGTGTTTGTGTTGAGAGGAAAACTGGAGTCAGGATGCTGTGAGCCTAGCTTAGCAATTAAGAGTAGAAGAAGAAGGCTGCTCAACTGCAACATAACAAATATTAAATATCCATATATGTAATCTACATGGATGTATGAAGCTTATATATTTATTACTGAGGAACCTGCAGCTATGGGAGCAGTGTACATGGAGGGAAGGGAGACGCTGTTCATTTACACACATTCTAATCGTTTTTTATATATACATCAATATCAATATCAATATATATACATCAATATCAATATCAATATATATATATCAATATCAATTTGAGCACAACCCTCCCTCAGCTTTCTGCATTGACTGACCAACATCCAACAACATCCAACAATAACTAGAGAAACAATGAGCACCCGAGCACAGATCAGTACTTTTAGGTTTTAGTCGAGTCAGTGCTCCATCCACTAACATGGAGGAGGCGGGGTTTATGACCTATACTGCAGCCAGCCACCAGGGGGCGATCCAGATGTTTAGGGGATCTGGCATATGGTCCATCTATTTTTACATTCAGTGGTGCAGATGATATAACATTACCTGCTGTAACATAATGCAGTATGAATGGGACTTCAGACTACATGTTGAGTATTCCCTAAAATACACACTGCCCATCACCTCACTGCCTGTCTGCTATCTTTGTCTGCACATACAACACACACACACACACACTAGTGAGCCCTATTTAGTCAGGACTGGGGATTAGCGTTGCCCTTTGTGGATCTGACATTCACCAATTGGACTTAATTAGCAGTGCTGAGCCTGCCGCTGACCTTTTGTCATGCGAGCTGTCATTGAAAACCTTTCTGTTGACTTGAATGGGGAATGCTATTTGTTAACGTAATCAGAGACCACACAGCTCAGGCTGCTGCATGTACCGCAGCACTGTCTGCTCACAGGTTTACTGGAAAGATGAGAGCACTGACCCACATGCAAACATACATACATAGATGGAATGGAGCCCATATGAGCCCATATGTAAAAAAAATAGGCAGTGTCATGTTTTTCAGCACATAATTGTGTTTTTGTATTGATGTATCACAATAATCTAATTCATAATGTAAAACATCAGTTAACTTATATTTACAAATAGCAGCATTTGTGCAACAAAGTCTCAGTCCCAGTTCAGACTTGTGCAATTAATCTGAAAAAAATCTGAACAGCGCACCATCCTGTTAAAGCCAGATTTCAACACGGCTACAACGGAATCAACTGCGTTTCAGACCAGAAAAAAAACGAAAGAACGAACAAAACTGCACAACGTATGCCTGCACCCTGTCCTACCACGATCTGAATGGGGTTTAGAGAACAGCAAAGATGCTGGATTGAGCGCAGACACGTTCGCAATAGCTGGATTCAAAGAAAGGTCTCACTGTGCAGCCACTTCCTGCATCTGTGTCACATGGTCCTCTCCTAAGCCCCATCTTATTATCAGAGTAGCAGTGGATCCTGAGCTCACATTCTGTTCCCCCATGTTTATCAATGTACAATATATACAGTTTCAACCATACGAGGTACAATTCTAAAATGAGGCTACAAGGATGCATCAGGTGCCCAGACCACCTCAACTGGTTCCTCATCCCAGCTGCATCTGACCGAGCTGCATACCCTTAAAGTGCGGCCAACATCATATGCAAATAAAAGCAGAGTAGTAACCGTCCAGTCACCATACCAGACACTCAGCCGGAGTGAGAAACTGACAGGTGGACTGCTGCGGAGTCCGCAGTGATGCGGGCTCTGCTTTGGTCCATTGTAGCGAAGGAAGAGGTGAGATAAAAGGCTCTTGATTTATCAGTCCATCTACAGTCCTACCATCTATACCACAGCTGTGGGTAGTATGCCAGAACACGAGCAGTCAAAATGAGTTTCCTCCGCCGGGTGGCTCCCCTAGAGACAGGGTCAGGAACTCAGTCACCTGAGAAGGGTCTGAGGACAGGTGCTCTCTCTCTGTATTGGTCCAGATGCCCCCCTGGTGCTTCCTCAGAGTTCTATGTCAATCTAAGAGGAGGCCTCAGGGCAGACCCGAGGAGGACTTTTATCTCATGCCTGGCCTTGGAACACCTGGGTATCCTAATGGATGAGCTGAAGGAGGTGTGACTGTTGTTTGGATGCTAACCTGAGGGTCTTCTGTCTTTATCAGTACATTTCTTGTTAGAAACCACCTGGATAAGTGTTCAGTGAATCTGAATGGAACCATTCAACATCTCAGAAAAATCCACTGTAGTTCCAAATTAAGGCTCTTCTGAAATGTCACGGCTTTACCAGTGGCCTTTAACCCATGTACTATACAATTTCTATTTCTGTATTTTTTAATTAATAGAACTGTTTTAAAATGTCACCAGAACACAGAGGAGTCTGTACTGTACTCGCCTTGCCTCTGGCATTTCATATCTGAAATAACGTCTCAGAGGATGACAGAGCGGTTCTACTTGTCATTCGGCATTAATTTAGGAGACCAGAACTGTTGCTATGATGCTGAAAACATGTTTATTTCTGCTGTAAGGTTGGGGACTGACTCACTTTTGGAGGCAGATATTGACTCAGATATTGGTCCGATGCTACATTTACTATAAACACGCTGAGAGTTTTTGAAACACAGAAGCTGAAGCACTTAAAACATACGATGAGGATGCAGATGTTGGCCTTATGGTGAAATATGGGCAGATAAGTCGACACTTGTGAACACTCACCGTGTATGTGTGCTTGAAAACTTAATGTTTAGTTACATTTCATATGTTAATTCTGCTACAGGAAAGGCTTGATGTTCCTCACAACTAAGGACTTCAAAAGGACTTCAACTGCTGAGCTCAGAAGAAGAGGCCTTGGTTTCAAACTTTTGCTTCCTCTGAACTGAACACAGTGACACTAAGACAAATCAATGACTTAAACAGTGTATTAGAAAAAATGGGGGGGAATGATGAGAGCTAATAGGGGGAATCTCTAGGCAACAGTGACAATGGGAGACTGAACGCAGACAGGTGGATCACAATGAACACACACACACATTAGAGCAGAAGCTCATACTGAAGTGCAATTAAAATTCTGGGCACCAAACGTGAGCAGCTCCATAAAGACTGGGAGCAGGCACGGAATAAGAATATTTAATGTGGTCCTTATTACCCGACTACATTTACAGGAGCTCAGCATTAACACTCCCAATTCTGAGGGGTTGCTCACCAGTCTGGTTAGGGATGTAAACAATGACTCAACTATTGATTAATTGTCAATAAGAACTTGTTTGAATAAATTTAATTAGTTGTCGGTTAATTGCCCCGGAACATTATTAGTAGCCAGGCCATGCTGGTATGTTGACGGAATTTGGGGGTTTTCAGGTGCTGCGTGATCTCTGTGCTCATGGAGCAGTGCTCCGTCAGAATATAGTCCTAAAATAGATCAAACTAGGAGATTGGCTCGTGTTTATCTGCATTGCCGGTGGTACTCGTGCCCTCAGGCTGCGCACACACCTGACTGCTGAGCATGTGTCGAGGTCTATATTAGGGATGTCCCGATCCGATCACGTGATCGGAAATCGGGCCCGATTACATGATTTCAGACTCAATCGGAATCGGACATTACCTCCCGATCAGGACTCGGATATATATTTATTAGGGCTGTCAAAGTTAATGCTTTCTGTGCAGGGTGGCTCTGTGTCTTGTAGCGCAGGGGTATGGCAGTTGCTTTTGGTGCGACAGGTCCTGGGTTCAGACTCGAGGGCAAAAAAACCTGATTGGGACATCCCTAGTCTATATATTAATATTTGTTTAGGTTTCTATTCTGAATGTATTTTGTCTCGTTACTAATGTGTCACATGCAACAGCTGAGCCAGTGCACAACTTATTTTCATATTGAAGGTAGCCTGCATGTTAAAACTGAGGGAACTTTAGGGTCTCAGGACAATCACCAGTTATCAAATAATTGTTTATCAATCGATAAGGTCATTCAACTAACGATTCATTGATCATTTGTATCCCTGGACTGTCAGGAAAACAGCTTTTTTTGTTCCTCACACACACAGATAATACTCCTGAAGTAAAACTACAGTCCACACGCTCATCAGTCAACCCTCACAGCTTCTTAATGAAGTGCATGAATTCACTGCAACACACATTTCTGAACAACACACCTTACATGAATCAGAGGTATCACCCACCTGCACATAACTCCAGACACAGGTCAGACTTGAGGAGAAATCCTCCTCTCTCTCTCTCTAACGCTGGCCGCTCCACAAGTTACACACCACAGTCTCCCGCTAATCTCCCTCTACATTTGCTAAAAGCAAAGTATTCAGGCTTCAGCCACAGTAACATGTGTTTAATAATTAACATCACGCAGTATTTAACGCTACTTACGCCGCTCCAGCGCGCAGTGTTTCCATTATCAGCACCAGGACATGGCTCCCACGGTCCAACAGCTGTGCCTCACTTCCTGGTTCTTTCGCACTCCGTGTGCCCGACTTCTCGCGAGAGTACGCGCCGCTGTTTAAAGTACCAGCGCAGTGTCCACAAACACCCGCTGCCACAATGATAATCAACAGAGGGGGAAGAGCGCTTTCATTTTCTACTCTACTGAGTAAGAGCACTGTTACTTTGATGACTTTTTACTTGAGTACTGTTAAAATGACTAAAAATGTACTCAAGTAAAAGTAAAAAGTAACTCATTTAAAATGTTACTCTTGTAAAAGTTACTTTGTTGCGTGTGAGAGAGGTATAAGGGTTAAAGTAGTTTTAATGTAGGTTGAAGTGCAGCAGCAAAATAATATAGGATTCGATTCCCTTTTTTTCAAAGACCAACAACATTGATGCGGCTAAATCTATAAATTAAAATGCATCAAGGTAACAAGTGTTGAAAGTTTGCCAGGTATTTGGTGTCTTCAAGATGCTTTTAAGGCAAAGCGGCGCCTTTCTTTGATATTAATCTGTGCTTACTTGTCAAATAACAAAACATTTCAAATGAAGCACACGGCAGCTGCTACACAAACATGTTAAATTACCTGCCCCACAGTGTATCTGATCACAGCTCGGTTATTTCCATGTTTGACCTTCAGCTTGAGCAGCAGTGGATTTTCAGAGTTAGTAGAGCTCAACCTTGCTTTGCAGTAAACAGCAGAGGCAGCGGAGGCAGGCCGGCCGGTGCTGAGGCTGAGAGAAAGTTCTTAGATGTTTGGAAAGAGTTCAGCAGGTCCATGCTGTCTGACACACAGGACACAATCCAGCTCCCCGTGACCTTCTAACTTTCTAGACTTCATTGATTAGAAGATTTTTTGTTCATCTAAATTAATGTTGCCTGATTTGCTCCTCCACCAATGTGTTGGCTCAGATCGATATCTAATAGCTAGTTACCAGGAAAGTGCTAATGCCAACCAACATTATCCATGTCCTGCACAGATACACTTTGAAACACATTTCTTATAATAAAACAGAACAGTTCTAGGTTTGATGTGGAGTTTTTATAAGCTGCTAGCTCTACTACCCAGCATTCAATGCTGACGCTGTGCAGTAGATAGGAGGCGAGACTTTTACCCTGCATTTTCACTCGTTGTTTAACTGCGTTAAAAGTTCGTTAAAATGTAGCAACAAGTACAATACTTCACAAAAATCATACTCAAGTATAAGTAAATCTACAGATTTAAAAAGTACAAGTACACAGAAAAACTACTTGATTACATTAACACAAGTAAATGTAACACTTATCAGACCAAGGAGGAGAACAAAAAAGTGGATTTTAACCAATGCTGCAATTAAAAAAAATATTAAGCCCAAGTTGTGTATTTACTGTAGTTGGACAGCCTCATAGTGACGGCTGGTTTTTGGGGTTGTGCTGGATCTCTGCCAGTCCAGTGGACTGACTGTGAATGGTGATGGAGAGCTGCACCTATCATGGCTGAAGTTTCCAGCATAGGTTACTGTGGTAACAGGTAACAGAGCCGCCTGCTAAGATAATCCTGCTGACTCTGACTTTAGGCTCAGCAGACCTCACTGACCTGGTCTCATCTCATTTTGTGTTGAACCCACTCTGGAATCAAACATATAAAAGAAATAGAAACAAAACATTTCTAGCCGATGATGGAGCTGCTTTCTGCTCTGTGACCTAAAATTTACATCTATTTCATTTGTCAGACAGGTGGTGTGTGTGTCTGTGTGTGTGCCTGTGTCTCTGTGTGTGTCTGTGTGTGTGTGTGTGCCTGTGTCTCTGTGTGTGTCTGTGTGTGCCATATCTCATAGTCTGGGGAATCTCTCCTAGTTAAAGCGGCTGCCTTGTAACATTAAGGCAGACAAATCCTGGGATGGAATGGGATGGATGGGAAATGGCCACCTGATTGGTTATACTGCCTCCTTAACAACATTACAGCAGTGTGAGTGGAACCCAGTGATCAATCATCCCACTGCATGATGGTGCATCCTGCCTGGAGAAATCTACAAGAGGCCAGACTGGAAATGGCAGGGGTGAAAAGAGAAGGGTCACATTCACATGCTCTGAGACTCACACAGGGACCAGGACCTTCACCATTTCATTTATCAAGAGCCATGGTTCTCAGAAGAACGTTGAACATGACAGCATAAAACGTTAAGGCTTTCTTTCTTTTCTGCATTTCTTACAATGCTGGATTACCAGATTAGACAAAGGTTTAGGTTTCTGTTGGTTGGCATCCTCCTGTCCCTTTTTTTGTCTTTGTTCTGCACTCAAACCACTAATGGTAACTGTTGAGGTTCAGGTCAGCATTACGTGCTCACTGTGTGGCCTGGAGATGATGGCTAACAGAAGAGGCTGGAAAATAAGGACTGTGGAACAGGTGGATCCTCCCTGTGACCATTAACTCCACTTCTCATATTTTTGTTTTCCATTCACAGTTGGGGTTAGGCATTGAAGCCCCACTGGTTAAGGTCAGCTGTGTGAACCATCAGGGTCAGTTTGGAGGTTGTTGTGAGGCCTCTCATGAAAATGATTTCACACAAAACGATTACATTTCAATTTCATGCCAGCTGTCACAACTAAAAAGGAACATTTGTGCCACTGTGCCTGAAACAGTACTTGATTACACATGATGAGCTGCCTGTGGGCTGGGTATACTTCACTATACAGATACATACATGAGGAAATGGATCAAAGCTAAGACAGTAAATCTGCTCGTAGTTTGTAGAGAAGATTGAAGCAAGGCGTCTGGAGAGTTTTCTTGAAGACGTTTCGCTGCTCATCCAAGCAGCTTCAAGCAAGTCCTTGCTTCAGTCTTCTCTACGAATTATGACCTGGATGACTGAGAATCCTCATCAACATGCTTGGAGTTTGGTTTGAACGCAAAAGGACACGCTTTTCCTCCACCTTGGCCCCCTAAGGTTGACACAACACACACTGATTCACACTGGCTGTTATGATTGGTTCCAAATTGTAGACGGTGGACGGGTGAAGTGAGAGAGCATTGGTGCTTCCTCCGGGGAAAACAAGGAGAAAGAGAAACTCCCTGTCATTCACACACTCAAAAATACCAGATGAGAATGCAAGGAAATCACCTGTAGACCCATGAGACATGTTAGCGTTAGCTTGCAGCTTATGCCAAGAAATCAGCAGCAGTCTTTGTAAGCCCATTCGAGTCATAAATATTAATTGCTGGCACACACTTTGAGAGTAAGGGCTTCCAAAAAAACTGTACATCTGTGAACAGGTCGGGCTTGGATCCTGATCCACAAGCATCCCTGCTTTCAGCAGCAGCTGATAACATGTTATTAGCCTGCTGGTCCAAGGCAGAGAGACAGCCGTATCCAGTCTCTATCTCTTCCACTGCGTCGTCATAATGGTTCTGATTATTAGAGCCCAAATTAAATTCAGACCGGATATTAGCAATACACAAGCTTTCGTCAACAGTGCCATTTCCCTGGCATATGCAGGACACTATCCAGAAAGCATTGCTCTTAGCCCAATTAATCCCCCCGCCCCCACCCCAAGCACTGCAAATTCACACACAAACACAGAGTACACATTTATGGTCCAGTCCAACGTTATGCCAACCTGTGACTAGAAAAGACAGAGAGCGCAGCAGCCAGGCAGACGGTGTGAACAATGCTGCAGTGATTAGTGATTCGGGATTGTTTTTCAGGGCGTGCAAATTGAAAAATTCCAGCTGGTAAGCATGCAGAATTGATTCTGCCGAGGAGGCTGGGCTGATGCGCTTAGCAATTGTCCACACAAGCAAAATAATTCAATGGTAATAGGAACAGCAGCTCGAGAGGGAGGGGAGAAATTGCATTTAAGTGGAAAGAACATTGAGTCAACATTTCTTTCTTTGTTGTTGCAGAGTGTAGTGTACACCGGGGCTTTATGAGAATCTCTCTTTGCTTTGTGAATGCATGTGTCCAAACAGAGATGTACATTGTGTTTCCCCCACACAAGGAGGAGGGTTTTGATGTACAGAGTTTGGGACAACTTGTGTATTTCTTCAGGTCAGTGCTGATGTTGGAGCCTTTCCCAATATAATCAGCGTCATTTAGAATACGCAATAAGTTAAACTAAAGGATCATTTTAAAGTGATACTGTGTCGTTTCCTGCTTAAAATAATGCAACTTATAACAGTGTGAGTGGTGCGTCCTCCACAGCCTGAGCAGGTCTGCAGTACCTGGACCGGTACCACTTTGTAGTTCTGCATTTAAGGTCAGAACAGACAAGACAAGACAGACAAAACTTCACGGACGCCAATATATTCTACAGTCTATGATGCCAAAATCAAATTTGTTTACGTATCAGACAAAATGGTCAAGACAACTGTGAAGCACGTGGTTTAAATACACAAGGTGAGGGTGCTGAGACACCGGTGGAAACAGTTAGGGCGGGGCTGGTAATCACAGTGGGGAGAAAACGAGGAAGTAAGGCCCGATTTTCAAAATAAAACAGGAATCTCTTGAAGCCACCTTGTCCTCTACCACAGGACACTCAGGCATCCATCCATCATTTATTAACCCGCTTTGTCCAGCACTGCAGGGTCATGGGGGGGCTGGAGCCTATCCCAGCTATCTACAGGTGAGAGGTGGGGTACACCCTGGACAGGTCACCGGTCCATCACAGGACATACTCACACATATAATATAATATATAGTATTATTATTATTAATATAGAGTATAGATATATTAATATAATATAGAGTCCTCATTTAACATAGGTTTTGACTCGTAGCACAAGCTTCCTGTGTCTGTGACCGCCCACTGCACTCACACTCCTGCTAACATAGTGATGTTGTGAATCTGCCGCAGGGACCTTTAAAGGCTCTTCAGAAACACATACATCGAGGACATTTGTCCATGTTCTTTTTTTTTTAGTTCACATAATGGTTTGGTTCTTGTCCCTGATAACCTTCATGCTCCTCTTGCTGTATCTGTATATAAAGAAAGCCAGTGGCTGTATTGATGTCTAAATGTTTTACTCTCCAAAAATCATGTATCGGCCCAAAAATCCAATATCAGTCTGGTCCTGGACCTGAAATTGGGCTTTCATAACCTCCCTCTCTGCCCCCCCCCCCCCCCTCCTCCTCTCCTCAGCCTGATTAAGGCCAAGCCAGCCTGGATTTGGCTAAATTGCCCTCATCCCCTTATAGTCCTTGTTATGGCCCAGGTCTCTGGTGCCAATAATAAAGATTTCTTGGCCTGAGCCACTTTTGAATTTAGAGAAAATTGCATTGAACAACAGGGGAGCCTGTGGCTCTAAATGTTTAATTAGGGCTGAAAAAAGGATCAATCACTGTAACCACAAGGGTCCTGCTGTTATGGCTTTCTGAAGGCTGATAGCATCATTTGTGGACTAAAGTCCAAAATCTCAGCACTGTGGGTTTTTTTGTGTATGTTTTTCCCCTCACAAAGTTCATTTATGACAATATCAGAGTGAAGCTGTATGTTTTTAATGAAGGGGCTGATCACGCCCTCTGCACTTACACCTGGTATTTCTCTACTGCATTGTGATCAGATCTCATTTCTTTGCACTATGCAAAGCAGGCGAGTAGGTGGAGATGTGCCATTATCAACAAAAACAAACATGGCAGGTGCAGTTTCACCAGACGAGGTACTGTTCAGTCAGAATTCACTTTCCATTCCGAGCATAAAGTGTGGCATATCCTTTATGGGGGGGGGGGGGGGATCTGGAGTTTTTTTCACTGTCAAAGGTAGGACAGGGTGATGGGGCCTAATTGTCTCACCAGCACAACTTTCATTTCAAACTTCACTTTAAAAAATAAACTAGATGAGTTAAAGTTAGAACATGAAATTTGTTTTTGTAAGGTTCTCCTCTCCAATGTGTAACAAAACACAATAACACATAGCTTCAGTTGCTGTTCACGGAGCTGACATTTTTCAAACTGTCCACATGTCTGCAGACTGGTTTGGAGCAGGAGCTGGCAGGATCATGTGCCTGGCCTCATGTAGCCAAGACCTTCAGCGTTTGACTGAAGTGGTTTGCAGCAGTGGAGATGAAGATCAGCACTTCTAAATTGGAGGACATGGTTTTAAACTCGAAAAGGGTTAAACGCCCTAAGAAGTGGCAGATCAGGGGCAGCATCTGCAGCAATGTGGACCATAGCTGAGGGTAGTCAATGACCAGACTCCAGATTAGCAGAAGAAAATGGATAGATGTGGGACAACCCCCTTTTGCTGCTCTGATTGCTATAATCTCTATTAACTGTTAAATTTCTTGTCACCACCCACCCTCAGCTAAACCCAGCCCAGCAGGTCCCAGGTCAGTCTTGGGGTCTCCGCCCAGATGCCTGGAAGATCTCTAAAGGGAGGCAGCCAGGGAGAATCCTAACCAGGTGCCCAAACAACCTCCAAACATGCTCCACTCCACACCGCTTGTAATCTCATTCTTTGGCTTATTACCCAGATTTCATGATCCATGACAGATGTTTGAGGTTCCAGGATAAATGATGCATATGTTCTCCTTAAACACCCCAAACATCATGTAGTACCAGGATGTTCTGTTGACCATACAACCCTGATTTCTTCGCCTCCAGTCTTAGCTTCAAGCAAATACTACTCCAAAGTCCGCTAGACAGTGACATCACTCAGATGAATAAAGAAAAAAAGCTGCACCCCCCTCCAACCCAGAGGATTTCAGCGGCTGAGTCCCTGTTTTGTTACACCCCTCGGCCCATATCAAGGACCTGTCAAAAAATTTGTTCCACCTCAGTTCACTCCTCATCCTCCCACCTCCCACCCGACGCCCGCCTCCTTCCCCTGCTCCGCGCGATAGCCGATCACTCATGGATAAACACTGCTAATATGTGCCAGTGAGTAATGAGGGGCCGATCGAGCTCCGTCACACCATCAAGAAGTAGCAGAGAGAGAGAGAGAGGAGAAAGAGAATGAGGAAGAAAAGGAAGTGTGTGGGGAAGGGGGGGGGGTGACAAGAACCTTGACAGTTAATTATCTGGAGAATATGGCAATCAGAGCAGCAATGAGTGTTTCTGAGCATCTTTCTGTTATTTGGTCCTCGGGGACGCGCCGTTGAATTCATTCCACAGACAGTCTGCTGAAGGCTGAAGGCCTTTCAGCTCCTCTCTGCTCAGCTGTGTCCACCACCGAGCCCGGCGCTCTCTGATTACTCACCTTGACGGAAATTTCTCTCCTTTTTGCCTGGAGTTACCACTGTCTACACACATATACACACACATATGAGGATTATATGTATGTGAAAGGTTGTCTATGTGAAAGAATCTCTTTGACTTAAAGTGCCAGGCCTTGTCATGGTGCTGAAGAGTGTGTGATTTTTCTATATTTCTGCATGAATAGGACTCAAAACACCATCAGTTTCACACACTAGACAAAGAACCCAATCACATTAAACAATCTTTTAAGACTGGATAATGTTGTTACTCTCCTCTGTAATAGCCTCTGAGGTTACAAAGAAACCACTTCTAAGCAGCTTAAGTATGTCCATGAATCCAGGAGAACAACCATGATGTGCATGGCATAGCTGCTGCTCTCCATCTGTGAAGCATGGTGGTGGTAGCATCATGGTTTGGACCTGGTTTGGTACATCAAGCACCACCTAAGATCTCTTTATAGGACCTGGACCCCAGCCAGGCAGCCACTGCAGAAATGCTGACAAAGTAATCTCAACCCAAATCCACATACAGCAATAACACAGACGACAATAAGATAAAGGGAGGTTAGCTTAAATGTTAACACTGACAAACATTCTGTGCGCTGCTGCTTTAACAGGGCACACATTAAAACATGTGTGATAGCCTTTGCATTAGTGTGTCTGTATTTCAGCAGCAGTGCTACACTGGAGCCTCTGAAGACGCCCTGTTAATGAGTAACAACGCTCCATCCTGTAATGCTAAGGAGCTCAGATTCTGTGCTAACAAGGCAGAGCTGTTCCTCTGTGGGTTGTCAATCAGTGACCTCTGCCTTTCGAATCACATAGCTTTGCATAACGAGGAGCTCCACCTGGGCTTCTGATGGTGCTTGTGGTTCAAACGGGTCAGCGGGATGAAGGAGGTTATCGCGCGCAGCGCCGCAGATGACGACAGTCTGAGGGTGGAGGCAGGGTGGCACTCCTGATGCCGGTGTACAAACAGCCAGACAAGATAAGCAGCAGGTTCCGGATTACTGACAGAATGTATGTAAACTGGTTCATGCTAATAAACGGCATGATATGGAAATAGGAACATGCTTCTTCAAATCATAAAAAAATCACCAGTAGATGAACATTTTCAGGCCCCTTCTGGAGCACTGCACCTACTCGGGTGCCCACCGATATTCATGCCAATTCTGATGAAGATTGGATGAACTGTTTTACAGACACTGACCCAGATTTATGGTGTTGTAGAGGGACAGACCCAAAACAACAAGAAGTCAGTGTGATGCTTTGCTAACATGGGCAAACAGATTCAATGTGACTGGAGTAAACATGTTTATTTCTGCTGTAAAGTTGAACTGTTTAACATTGGGATTGACTCACTTTTGGAATCAGCCTCAAGTGGCCAGTTGCTTCTGGCAATCAGTCTTACAAAAGTTAACATTCTGTTTCTGTTTAATTGTTCTTTTCCACAAAATGCACTCAACTGCATCAGTCGAAACAAAGTGCATTGTTGTGTAATGTACTCATTTCATTCTTCAGCATGTCATTTAAAGTCAAACCTTTACATTCCTGGTGGCAGGAGGAAGGAAGACGTTAAGCTTAACTATGCACTGACAGGATCCATAAAGAGGACCGTTCAGCAGTGAAGGAGAAAACAGACAAGGAACTTGTTTTCTTTGACTTTCAAAACGTGCACAGACACTCAAATCAGCCCCTCCTCTCCGCATGATGCAGCCTGAGTTATGGTGTAAGTGTAGGTATTTACAGCTGGAAGGTGGATGAGCTTCAGAGAGTGGGCGGACAGTCGGGGATTGTTCTGTGCTTATTTGTGTCCAAACTGTCCATATATTGACCAGGAAGATTGACCTCCACCAGCTGCTCTAGGTCCTGCCTGCCTTGCCATATCTCCTCGTCTAAAGCTGTTTGTTGAGGCAGCGTCTGTCATTAGCAGTGCAGCATGTGTCGGTGAGCAGCGGCTGTACATGCAAACCAAAAAGGCAAATGAAGGGCTGTGACCGGGGGCGATCCTTGGGAGAAACAGCCAGCCCTGCAGCAAGCAGCAGGCACTTCTCCCACTGAATCAGAGCAGCCTAATTACCAACCCAGCCTGCCTTCTGCATGACGTCGGTAACACCATGCAGGACTTTCACTGGATAACAGATAAAAGATGACGACTTTAATGAATCTGAAGTCGCTGCACCAGCAAAACAGTTACAACAACAAAAAAACAATGCAATGTACAAGAAGCAGTGAAATCTGACAGAAACCTGACTGATCACAGAAAAGTCTTCTTACTTCAATCCTCTGTCTTACTTTGTTGCCTTGGAGATGTACATGCACTTTTTCACACAGAGTTATGTAAACAGCAGCCATTTTAATCTCCATAAAAACTTCATCTCCGTTTCCCTGGAGACGACACACTGATGTCTGGAAAACAACATAAATGTAGAGACATAAGTTAATGTTGATTGAAGATGAAGATGCAAACATTTTAGATGAAGGTCACACATTTATACGATTAAAGTTGATATTTTACAAGAAAAAACAAAGATTTTCTAAATTTAAAAAAATGTAATTAAAATGACACATTTACCTGTTAAGTTGCAAATTTATGAGAGAAGGCGAAAAAGAAAAACAACACATTGTAAAGATGCAAGTCATAAAAGAAAGAAAGAAAAATACAAGTAAAGCCACAAATTTTCAAGGAACTAAAGAGAAATTAGCAAGAAAACCTTGAATATTCTTTAAAATTATAAAGTCACACTGACTAAGAAGACTCCAGCTGCCTCAGTTCTACAGTTTTTTGTAGAAATTTGTTCCAAATTTAATCCACCTCTCAGAGGTGGATCTAGCCGGATTGGCTTACCTTACATCTGGCTCAGGTCTGAATGCGAATCCTGCTAGCCACGTGGTACTTCTGGTTCAAAGGGGACAGTGTCCGGGTCGCGTACAAAAGCCGTATGTAAACAACTGTCAAACTACGAAAGCTTTGACTGGACTTTATTTTCCACAGGGCTACAAAGGAATGAGCTGCTTTTTGAACCGAAAAAAAATGAAAAAATGATCGACATGGGACAAAAAAAAAAAACCCACGACATGCACACACACGGCACTACCGCTGCCTGAATGGACTTTTATATTAGGAGGCACCGCCTAGTGGTTTGGAGGACAACAAACAAGCCGGGTTAAACTGGATTAAGCCGTATTCAGCGCAGACACGTGTGTAATAGCCAGATTTGAAAATACGTCTGAACGTATCCAGTGTAAAGGCGATCTGGATTCAATCCCATTCTAGCTGGATTAACTTTCTCCAGTGTGAACGGGGCCTTATAAGTGAGTGTGTGTAAATAACTGTGTGGCTACTGCTGGACAAAACCCAAACAAATATCTACAAGTTGGAGGTTTAGTTTCAGTACAGACAGCTTTATTGGAAAGGTGTTCCAGTCGTTGTGTGTTTGTTTCACATCACACACTCCTCAGTGTCGCTGTGTGTGTGTGCTTTGTAATAAATCAGTGCACAGTTTAAAACGGTGCAGTTAGCTGCTGGTTGTTGTACCTAGTGGACTGACATCTAATTTGTTGTTTCAGTGTGGGTCTCCACCTGTGAGAGGTTAAAAAACAGTGACTATTAAAAAAGTTCCTCCATCAGCAGCTCATTAAAACAGTGTCCCTGACACTGCTCCTGCTGCCCACACATGTAAGTATTACCATTTAAAATGATAATTACAGTCTTCATAGCAGCTGGTGACAGGTCAGTGGGAGATAAGTTTACAGTTTGATGTGGGAGAAACACTGAATGGAGGAGTGCATCCCAGGACGCTCTGAACACAGGTGGAGCTGGAAATTTCAAACACATTCTCACACATGAACGGCACATTTGGTGGATTTTCACCTACACATGGGTGGTCAGGAGACTCCAGACAACACATCAGACGGGAGGCTCCAGCCACTGATTTATGTGCTGCATGAAGGACTTGGTTTCAACTTGGCTAAGTCTGAAACTATGACTGTATACACCGTGTGTGTGATGACACACAGAGATCTCATCATGCTCACCTAAACTCTACATTACAAAAAAACAAGTGAGCTTTAGGAGCGTTATCAACAGAGACCAAAACTATTGGTCCACCTATTTCTGGACATTTTTACCATGGAGGTCTATGGAGATTGACTCACTTTTAGAGCCTGCCCCTAGAGGCTGTGAGGATGAATTGCAGCTTTGATTTAACATTAGAACTACTTAGCCGCACCTGCTTTTTGTTGTATAAAGTTATATAATTTGATTTTTTTTAAAGTTATCCTTACACAGGGATATCTGCAACCATCATTCCTAATATTTAAAATACCTCTTTTTAAGCATGTTTGATTTTTCATCATCATCATCATCATCATCATCATCATCATATACATAATAATAAAAACATAATTTCTGTGGTCATGTATGTTAAAATAAAATAATACATTTTAAAAAAAGGAACTTAAAAACGGCTTGGGTTGCTTTGGGTTAAAGGGGTTCATCTTTCTCCTCCATTTTCAGTTACCATGGTGACCAGGGGTACATGGTGCAACACATGTGACAGGCAGTACTATAGATGCAGCCACAGGTGGGCGCCAGATACCTACACCCTGCTGGGTTTGTAGGCCTGGAGGTATTTCATGTTTTTAGGATTTGTCCTTCTGTCGGCACATCACTGATGTCACCCACACTGTGGAGCACGGTGTGATGCGACCCGAAGTTTTATTATAATTTTATATTATAAACTTAAAAATTTCACTCATCAACATCTCACTTTAGCAGACAGAAGAAAAATAGAGGAGAATAAGTCGATTTTTATTAAATGAAGCAGTAATTTATATATTATACATAACATTCGGGATGTTTATATCTGTTGGTATGACGATGATCTGCAGCGCTGACCCAGCTTTTTACAGCAAACATTTGGCTGTGTTTGTCCCCAGAAGTCACATCAGCTGCTTGATTTGTGGTAGGAAACACTGCTTTTAACCATCTGCCAAGCTGCCATTGTAAACTGCTTTATGGGATTAATTGGCTGCTAATAGCTTATGGATTTTTCTTCTTCCTGTTCCTGTGTCTCTCTCTGTGTTGCCGTTGTGCCGTACACATTGCTGTGCAGATATTTGGCCTTGTGGTGCTTCAAACGCAATTCAGTGGCTTTTGTGAGGTTTGCTGCTTTGAAAAGACGTGACCTTCCTGCTCGCTCCCTCTCTCCCTCTGCCTCTTTCTTCCTGCAGCTCTGTATCTATCAATGCAATCGGATTCTCGGCCCAGTCTGATGAATGTTGGATGAATGCTGTTGCCAAAACATCTCAATACAGACTCATTGAAAATGTGTGTGTGTGTTTCCCTCCTCGCAGGTTTTTAATGGACATATTTGTTTGCAGATGACACTTTATTTTACATCATTTCACTAATATGTATTTTTAATACAGAAACTTTAAATATTGAAATATTAAAATGACAGGTCGGTGTTATGAACTCTTCACTGTGGGTTTAACACACACGCTCCCTGACCAGTGGTTAAAATAGCACCTCTGCCTCTCTTTTCTCCTAAAAAGCACATACTGTGGTTGAACAATGAGCCCACGCCAGCAGCAGCAGCAGCAGTGGCAGCAGCTGTCATACTTCCTGCTGCCACCGGGGGGCACTACGCCGCCATGTACCAGAGCCAGCCCCCCCCCCCCTCTCCCTCTCCCTCTCTGAGCTCCTCGGGCTCCTTTGTCTGCTATACATTAAGGAACCATCTCCATCCGAGATAAAACCGTGTATGATTATTTTACCCCCCTACTCGCCCTCAAAGGCGCCGCTGATCGCCGTAGAATCCTTGAGAGATTTTAATTTCTTTTGACTCTGAAGCTTCACGAGTGTCAAAGGCAGCTGCAGCAGAAATGTAAATGTAATTGCTCTGTTGCTCCATTGAAATGAAGATATTGCTGAAATAAAGCACGGCTCATGTGTGTGTGTGTGTGTTTTTTCCTGCTTGTGGTCAACTTCCCTAAAACAGGCTCAAACAGAATCATTATCACACGCAGGCCGCCGCGTCTAATTCCCCCACGCGTGATGTCAGCAGAGCTAATGTAAAGAAAGAACAAAAAAAAAAAGAACATGAAAGCTTGTTGGATGCATTTCATGTGGCTGCTTTGAAACAGAATGGCATCAGTGTGTGTGTGTGTGTGTGTGTGTGTGTGTGTGTGTGTGTGTGTGTGTGTGTGTGTGTGTGTGTGTGTGTGACTCGGACACCTACAGGGAATCTTACATTATCCAACCATTATCTGCGGTTAGAAACAAGGTCTCATTTTCTCTCTGCTCAAATAATTTTAGGCCTCGCTAATTGAAAATGTCAGCTTGAAAAGTCAAGGCCTGTTGCAGCGAGTTAAGAGAGCCGTTGGCATTAAGAACACCTTAAATGGGCCCTGAGGAAATTGGTTTCATTTTTCTTCTTGCTTTCAGTTTCCCCCCCCTGTCCTCCTCCTCCTCCATATCTCTTTGCATTTATGTTTCTGGGATATTCTACAGGCGCTGCTATCTCTGATTTCACACAGATATAATGGCTCGGCTTGCTGATTCCAGGTTTTTATTAAAAAAAAACGGTGGCTGCCTGTGATGTGATGATTCCTCTCCATAATGAGATGTGAATATTTATTCATTTTATTTTCATATGGGATGATTTTATTTGATTCTTCGAGTGAGGATGGAGCGGGCTGCTGGTGTTAGTGACTTTAAAGGCTTTTCAGAAATTAAATTCTCATAAAGTACATTTGTGGGGGATGGAGGAGGAAAGTGTCTACTTTTAGGCTGTGGGTTTGGTTTCATGAATCATGCTCATCAGTGCTGCCAGTATTGGCTTTCAGAAACCAATATCGGCTCCTAGCCTCCCTTAGAGACGAGCTAAATGGGACAGAGGGGCATTTTTATGACTCATAACACCTTATTACCTTTCCTTGTCTCCTTTGTTTTTTCAACAAACAGGAAATATTAAATGTTGTCACATGTGACAGACGTGCGTGTGTGTGTGTGTGTGTGTGTGTGTGTGTGTGTAGGCGCTTTTTTCACTCACAGCTGATGATGATGTGTCACTGCATATGATTTCTCTCTCTTTCTCCGCCCTCTGTCCTCAGTGTGTGTTTTCATCTGTCCCAAAGGGGCAACTCATCCTCTTCCTCCTCCTCCTCCTCCCATCATCATCATCATCATCATCCTTGTCAGTCTATGTTGATGAGTGTGTGTTAGTGTGTGTGTGTGTGTGTGTAGTGGTGGAGGTGGTGGAGGGCCGTCAAGCACGCAGGACATCAATTAATCCACCATTACTAGGTGCCAGGGTGTGTGTTAGTGTGTCTGTGTGTGTGTGTGTGTGTGTGAGAAAGAGAGAGAGAAAAGAAAAGAAGTGTGTGTGTGTGTGTGTGTGTGTGTGTGTGTGAAGCTGAAATCTAATTATTCTCTGGCTTTCCTCATAGCAGGGATGAGTCCGTTAGTGGCTGAAGGTTTTCATTGCTGCAATACCTCTCTCTCTCTCTCTCTCTCTCTCTTTGTGTGTGTGTGTGTGTTTCTTAACATCTCTCTCTCTCTTTATTTCCTCCTGTCTGCTCTCTCTCTCTCTCTCTCTCTCTCACATCTTTCCCTGCATCCTTCCCATCCCCACCTTCCTCTCTCCATCTTCTCTCCTCCTCTTCCCACTTGGTCCATCCTCCCGCCCCTTGTCCATCTCTACCTCCGTATCCCTCTCTCTCCTCTCTATCACTCTCTCGCAGATGCCACATCACACCACACGTTTTCTCTCTCTCCTCTCTCTCTCTCTCTCTCTCTCTCGTCCGTCTGCTCTCTGCTCTCTCATTCGCTCCGCCGGCTCATCGCCGGCTGTCAGTTCATTTGCCGCGGCAGAGCAACAACTGGCTTCTTTCAGCGCTGGAAGAGGAGAGGAGAAGGTGAGAGCGGGAAGAGAGAGCGAGAGAGAGAGAGAGAGAGAACAAGTGGCGGAGGAAAAAGGAAAAAAAAGAAGAAGAACAGAAAGCGAGAGAAAGGGAGGAGGAGATCTTTTGTTAAGCATTCCTCCCTCCCCTCATCCCTCTCTGGCAGCATCAGCTGCAGCATCAGCACCGCTGCCTCCACCAGCATCAGCACCACCACCACCGCCGCTGCTGCTGCTGGATGCTCCGTCTCCTGCCGGGATCTGCCTCCTCCTTCTCCTCAGGGAGCTCTTCCTGGAACTGGGAGGGGGAGGGAGATCACCACCTCCCAGTTTGCCACAGACCCTCAGCAAGGCAGCAGCAGCAGAAGGAAGGAGGAAGGAAGGAAGGGAGGGAATTTTAGAAGAGGCGCATCAGGAGAGCGGAGGAGAGGCAACACCCTGGGTTACAGGGGAGCGGAGGGACGGAGGAGGAGAGAGGGTAAGAGGCCACGGTGGCACACAGACTGCTTTCACCTCCTTTTGATTTCTTTTCTTTTTTGGTGGAAAATGAGTTGACATTTTTCTCTTTGTTACGGGAGGAGATTTTTATTTCTAAATTAATTTTTTTATTTTGTAAAATTTTGCAGGATTAGTCGTCTTTTCTTCTTCATGCTGCTAATTTCATCCACTATTATCAGAAGAATGAGGAGGCAGGTGTGTGTGTGTGTGTGTGTGCGTGCGTGCTGCAAGTTATAAAAAAAGCGTGTGTGTGTGTGTGGAAGTTTGAATGAAAGGCGAGTGTGTTTGATTTTAGCTGTTCCTCTCAGAGTAATCTGATGACTCTCCGGGGGTGTTTCCAGTGAACAATCAATGATACTTGGACTGGCCGACCTCAGTGTGTGTGTGTGTGAGGTGAAGCCCTCAGGTTCTCTTTTCTCTCCCACTTTACAGATGGCCTGGGTTGGGCCAGGCTAACTGAATGTGTGTGTGTGTTTTTGGCTGCGGGTGGTAAATCCCAGCTCTCTGCAGCTCGGGGGTGGTTAGGCGGGTGGATGGATGGATGGATGGATGGGTGGGGGTCTTCCTTGTTTTTCGGCTGAGGGTATGTGTGTGTGTGTGTCTCCTGTGTCGAGTGGTCCAGGCCGGCTGAGTCAATGACGAGAGAGGAAATAGAGAAGAAGCAGCAGCAGCTCCTCTTTTCTCCACTCTTTGTTTCTTTTTCCCTCCTCCACCCTGCACTGTTGCTTCACCTTGTTTGTGCATCAGATGCTGTAGAGTCACACTTTTGTGTTTTTTACAAAAAAAAAGAAAAAAAAAGAAAAAAAGTGCCCATTATTTCTGACTTTTGATGAATGTGTGCAATGAAATTCTAATTTACAAAGAGTTAATCCAGTGTCAGCCCTCGGCGTGGAGGAGACACACACCGACGAGCTTATTGCCTTTACCAAACCATCCATGGAGTAATTGTAAATATTGATTTGAGACGACAAATCAATGGAATGATTTTGGATCGGCGTAGCTGGAGCATGCTCTTTGTATTCAGCCGGCTAGTTCAATTAGAATAGAATGGAATAAATTTGCTTGAACTTTTCATACATAATTCATGGCCTCTCTCCGGCATTTAAAGTCATCGCTTTAATTTGAAAATAAAGAAGAAAAGGAGGGGCTGGGGGGGGGGGGGGTCATAATAACAATTGCTAAATTAACATTTAAAAATTAATTTTAACATTAAGAAATTGTAAAAAAAAAAAAAAAAAAATGTCACAGGCCACAACGCGCCTCCATGCATTTTTAATATGGATGTGTGAGTTCTAATATACCGCTCTGTAATTAGCCTGAGGGAGCAAAAAAAAAAAAAATTAAATAATCAAACAAATGATTTCTCTGCATGTATGCCCCCCCCCCCTCCTCCCATGTGTTGATTTCTCTCCCTGTGCAGTGGGGGGTGGGTGTGATGGAGTGTACAGGGCTATTGTCACACCGCGGCCTGACCTTCTAACCCTCTGTGTGTGTTTGTGTGTGTTTGTGCAAAAAAAAAAAAAAACCTCCCAGATGTCACTACAAGCCGGATAAGGCCGAGCAGCAGCAGCAGCAGCTGGGGGGACACCGGATGTCACTGCTGGATCAGGCCCTCCAGGAGCCAGCGTCGGGGCAGAGGTAAGAGACTTGCTATGGGGGGAGGGAGGGAGAGTTTTGAGAGTGGAACAAGCTAACCTGAGCTTTTTACACACCCTTTTCCTTTTTGTTTTGTTTCTCCCATTGACACACGCTGCTGGCTCCCGATTGAAAATGCCACCGTTGTCAATTTTCTCCTTTTGCAGAGGAGCCATTGATGGAGCGTTGCCTCTCACTGCAGCGAGGCGTCTTCAATCAATGCACCTGCCCCACTTTCTCTGTCTGTGTATGTGTCTGTTTGCCACTGGAGCCTGAAGGGGGGCTGCTGATGGCCATGGTGGCGATGATGATGATGATGATGATGATGATGATGGTGCTGGTGGTGGTGGTGGTGGTGGTGATGATGCTGATGATGATACGATGGCAGCAGCGCTGCTCACGTGGTTTCTGGCTTAGCTCCCCGTGTTCACTGAAAGACTCTCTTCGGTGACGGGTATTCTTGGGTGGATAATACGGATCACGTTGTTATTGCTTAAGAATACGCGTAGTCGAGGAGAGTCCTCTCTTCGCCCAGCCCCCGACACCCACCCACCTCACCTCACCTCACCCCCGACAACCCGCCAACTCCGCCGGAGGTCTGTCAGGTTGGGTGAAGCCACACCCGCACGCTTCCTTCTTTGAGTTGTACTGCATTGCTGTGTTCTGCTGTTTCTCCTGCTGGTTTGAGGTCTGTCCCACCATACATCATACATGTCAGTGAGTCCCTGTCTCTGTGGCGATGGACAGTGTGTGTGTGTGTGTCTGTGTGTGTGTGTGGGAGACACTGCCTTGAGATTGTTGGGTCTCACGGAGAAGAGGTGGCTCTTTGTCTCATCTCACAGCGACATCTGATTGTGTAACTCTCTCTGCATCAACACATCTGTTCCCATGATGCCTTGCTGTACGTTTACACCGAGAGGGTCAGGGCTAATTACTGGTACGTTCAACCCTCTAGGGTTAGCAGATTAAAAGACATTACACGACATAGGCCCTTGTTCGTGTTGCTAATGTGTCACAGGGACCATGGGCTTAGATTACAGTGAGATTATCTGTCCCCAGAAGCAGGGACCCAGGATCCAGCAGGCCCCTGTGAGGTCAGGGGTCATACTCTGGGGTTCTACAAGCAAAGCTGATTCCATAAAGATGCTCTTAAATTATAATATAATAATATTTATATTAATGCTGAGGCCAGGGCAGGTTTGAATAAATATATAAATCCAGATTTGACCTTTCAGAGGAGAGCAGGATTATAATGAGAGATTAAAGTTCCAAATAATTTCTGTTTCATGTTAATTAATCATTTGTTTTGAACAGTCAGATCAGTTCAAAGGATCTTTTTGACTGTTTGATGCACTGTTTAAAAAAAGACATAAATATCTGAGGGCCTGTCAGAGTCCGGCCCTCCTTCCAGATAATCCTGCTCTTATTTTGAAAGGGAAACACTCGTTTTTTTATATAAACTAGTGCTGTATTTATAGATTTATTTTCCTTCCCTGTTTTTTTAATGGCACAAAAATGTAAATATAAATGTGTCCACGTTGTGCACAGGCCTGTAGTGTGTAAGGAGGTATCAGCAGGCAGCGTGGTGCTGCACTTGCCCTGGCTCTGGTTACAGAGTGGAAACTCCTTTTAGTGCATGAGCCACCTCTCACTCTCCCCCCTTCTCCCTCCAACCTTCTCTTTTTTTATGCAAATGGCTGCTCAAATGACATTTATCGCAGTGAGGTTTACACCACATGTAATGCCGCCGCCGCCGCAGCTGCCGCCGCTGCTGCTGCTGCTGCGGCTGAGCCTCGTGCACATATAGAGAAAACAAAATGTCCACCACAAGCGGCCGACAGCTCAATTTATGCATTGAGAGGAGAGAGAGAGAGGGAGCGGGAGAGAGGGAGGCGTCTAGATAAACAATTACCCCTGGCTCAAATGGTCTATAACCAGCTTTTTTTTCTGCGCGATGCACCATGAATATGGATTCCCTCTCCATGTCTGATGGCACATTCTGAGCCTTAACACCCATGTAAAATCCATTGAAACAGCTAATAGGATCAGCTTGACTCACACAGCCATGTCCTCACACATGTCACCTCCCATGATCATGTGCTGGAGATTTCCATACCAGCTCAGGAACGTGCAAATCTCATTTCAGGAGGAGCCTCAAACGTCACGCAGGCAGGAGTTAAAGTTAGCGCTCGCAGTCGTAATTATACAAATCATCCCGGTCATTACCATTGCAGATTATTCAAATAATACAATTATATGTTTAACACTTGGCTTAGCTGATAATTACTGTTCTGTTCCTGGTGGAAACAAACAATGTTAAAGTGTGTGTAGGAGGACGTAAAAAAACACACAGTGTCAGGTGGTGCTGCTGGTGGTTGTTGTTGTTTGTGTGTGTGTGTGTGTGTGTGTCTGTGTGGGGCTTCAGCTTGGCTGACGTCATGTGATCAGTCATTCCTTCATGGTGTGAACGCTTTATACTCACGTCCACTGATGCACTCAGAGCCGGTTTTTACTGCGGTTTTGTAAGGCCCCTGAACCCCTCGGCGGCGCAGTAATGAGCTAACGAAAAGGCTCGTCAGTGACAGTGATGTGGTATAAAGTGCTATCTCAGTGTCATTCTGTGTGTGCCAGCCTGTCTCTGCCTGTTTCCAAACTGTTGTAAAAGAGCTGCCATGCTGTAAAACACACACACACACACACACACACACACGAATCAACCGTTTCTTTGATGATCTGATGAACTGTGTCCTCTGTAATAGCTGCTGACGGTGCTTTTAAACTGCTGGGTTTCCTTGCTGTTGCGGCTGATGGCATGCTGCTGCTGCTGCTGATGATGATGATGATGAAGAACACTGTAAAGCTAACCAGTGATAAATGAATGCTGCATGCATTTCAATGCCTTTCATCTTATTTCCCTGTAAGTGTGCCTTATCTTTCTCAATAAAATGTGGCTGTGAATGGAAACAAACCTCTGATTCGTATTTCTGTGCGTAGAGGCCGTCGTTCAAACACCGAAGGCCTGTTGCTGCTGTTGTTGCTGTTGTTTTTTTGACACTGGTGGTGAAAACACAGGCCTGTGGATGTAACCGCTGAAACCCTGAACACGTCCTCAGTGGAGGATATGGACTGCTGCCTAAATGTTTTTTTCTTTCTGTCTCCTGGATCTCACTCCTGAGGCCTTTCCCGGCGTTCCCACAGATTAAAAACTAAAAACCTATTTCCTCCTCTGCCTCCCCCCTTGGACTTAAAGCTGCACCAGAAGAAGACACTTCACTTAGCTCCTGTACAGATCAATGAAGGAATGAAACTTTCAGAAATTATATAATATTAGAGCAATAATAAAATAAGTACAGCTGCATTTGGAGCTTATCTCTCCACTGATGTGTTTTTGCCTCTTTTACCTTGTTTCAGCTGGATTTAGAGACAAATATCTCACTTCATAACATGCCAGAGTGCAAAGAGTTAAAGTCATGCTCATACTGTTAAACCTGCTCAGGCCTGAAAAATCTACAAAATATCTACATATTTTGCCTTAAAAAATTGAGCAAATATTAATTAAAAATACCACCAATTATCCACCAGTAGGGTAAATAATAATAATAATAACATGTATATAATACTTGTATTATATCATGCAATTGTTTTCCGTTTTTAAAAAAATATGATATTCAATCCCTGTAAAGTACATTATGAGCCCATTTATTAATCCACTAATCTCAGTTAACTACATTTAATAATTTAAGGAAAAGCCTCATTTGTTATTTATTTATGGCAAAAAGTTTAGTGTCAGAAATTCCCTTTTTTAGGTTAAATCATGTTTTCATTTGTAAACAAATTTAGCATTCCTTTTATCATACAAAACTATAAAAATAATCTTAATTGACATCACTAAAAAACATGGAACCATTGCTATGTATTAATGTAATTTAAGTGAATCTAATGATGTCATACAGAATATAGACTCCATATTGATGAATACTTTTTACACAAAATTCATTTTTGATAAATAGGTACATTTTCTTAAAAATACAAACATAAACAACTTTTACCAATTAACACATTACTACCATTCATTTCCATTCATTACTATGGGGTTTAAAAGAAGGAAGGAAAAAACTTCTTTGCTTTTAAAACAGAAAAAAATGAACTTAAAAACGCAAGGATATATACAGAATTTATATATATATATATATATATATATATATATATATATATATATATATATATATATATATATATATATATATATTGAGAGGCAAAAAAAGGCGAAATGAATATTCCTAAAACGAGGACTTGTGCTGACATCGTCCCATTGATCCTGCATCTCCCATCATCATATCATGATTCCAATCAACTGGTGATGTAACACTATGACACCTCTGGCCTGCACTGACTAACCAGCCGGCGTCTCGCAGCATTGTTATTCACACCCGATAACTGATCTACTGTCGGTGGCTATTCACATCCTCTTATCGCCAAGCAGCAGATTACCATATTACATCCTATTTAATTTAGCCCGCAAACACCCCGAGCATCCGAGTACATTTTATCTCTTGTAATCCTGTTAAAACTGCAGTAATTAGAATCACAAAACCAACCCGGCTGGACCCAAACTCTCACTGTAGCCCAGCAAAAGCTTTTTTTTTTTAGAAAGCAGTGTTACCAAGACACGTAATACAATATCTGCTTTTCTGATTTTACATTTGTTCCCCAGGCTCAAATGCTTTATTAACAGTAAGGAAAAAACAGCGTGTATGTTGTAATTGACATCAGAGGGAGGAGCGTGCAGCCTGACGGAGGCTCTGCAGCCATTGGCTGGAGCTGTTTTCAGCACACTCATTACTTATTAAGCACACTATTAAGGAAAATTGACGGTAATGATGGGAAGGAGAGAACCCAGCCTCCTCTGGCAGAAACGCCACAGGAAATATTCAGCTTTTGTACCAATTAATTATGCATCATCTTTACTTTGCTCTCTGTAGACTGAAGCTGGGTGTAATGTAGCAGAACACGCTGAGAGGATGAAAAGGAGGAAAAATCCTCACACACACACACACACACACACAGGAAGTCTTCAACCTCATGACATCAATACACAACCACATCAAATAAAGATTTAAGACAGGTTTCTTAAATTATTTTAAAGCTTCAAATCTTTTTTTTTTGTAAAGATTTGATTTTCTGAAGCTAATTTCCATCTGTAGTCCTGCTACAACAACCACATCATACATTTTATCAACATCAGACATCATACTTATAATCATAGGAGGAAAATTATATACATAATAAAACAGCTAAAAACATATTTCCATGTAATGGCAACACATCCGAAGGTAGTTTAAACAGTCATAATAATCATCACCAACACATATACTATACAGCGAAGTGCTTATCCATCCTGAGTACATGTTCAATACACAATACAATAGTTAATAAAAAGTACACAGGTACTAGCAAAATAAAATAATAATGTCAGTGTGTACAGAAAACAGTGTTTTCTAAAAACCAAGATTTTGCTTCTCTTGAGAAAATAATCAAATCATTTTGGCTCAACAAAGGGTCTGAGACCAGCTAATGGCCTTACAGCAGAAGGCAGACTGCCCGACAGCTGTTTCATATCTTGTATATCTTATATATTTTTAATGTGCAGCTTCACTAAAAACAAAAAAAGAGAGAATGGATATGTAATGATTGTTGATAGAAGATAATCTGAACTTCTGATATTTGCAAAGCTCTTTTTTAATAATATGAAGTATTGTTTTAATGATCATACAAAGTTCTTGATACAGGACGGCGTTTCATGCTGGCCACAGATTTTAACACACTTAAAAATAAATCAGAGAAATTCTGTCTTCTGTCAAATTCTATACAGCACAGTGGACGCGTTTTTAACAATGAATGAAGCCTGAAGCAAAGACTAGGCTACAGCGTCTCAGCCTGGAAGGAGTCTCCATCTCCGTGCAGGCAGTATGCTCACATCCACATCCACCAAAAACACCACCAAACAACAAGGGGATGAATTATTCTGTTGATAAAAACAGGATGATTTCTCATCACACTGTGTTTACTGGAAGAAAAGCGGCGAGACAAATGGAGCCCACATTTCCCAGCTTTGCAGCAGCACTTAAATGCACCACACATTTGTGGCTCTGAGGTCGTAAAGCGTGTGCATGTGAAAACTGATTTATACACTTCAAACAAACGATACATTCAGATGTTTGAATGCACACAAAGCTTTTTGAAAAATTAGGATGATGTGGAGTTCCATAACTTTCAAACTTATTTCTCCAACAAAGTCAGACATTAACAGTAGGCAGGGCAAGGATGGCTTGTTACTATCGCTCACAGTCACTGGAGAGCCTGGTCGTAGTTTTGCAGTTTTATTTGTTAGTTGCTCGACATCCAAGCTTCTCTTGAATTCCTCTTATAAGCCGATATGTCGCAGTCCAGATGACACTTCCACACTGATGATAGAGCAGTAACACATCGTACAATAACGGTCAAACTAGCACTCCAAACTAGCACTGCTGCTAATCTACCTTTTACTTGAAGAACTGCTGTTCTGAGAGTCAGTGCGCATGTGCAGTGCGTCATTCAGGTGCTACACAATAAAAATTGTCACTTTAGGTGGCGGCCCCTAGAGGCTGTTGGTGGAACTGCGGTTTTTGCAAAGATTAAAATAATAATATGCATTGCAAAATGCAGATTTTAAAGATCCAACCAGATCCAGGCTGAGCATGGGTGGCAGCAGATCTTTGCTGATCATCAGATGTAACAAATTCATTCGGCAGACTGTTGATACATGCACATATTTTTCGTCTGTTCGCCCTTCAGCTGTTGTTTTCTCATTCCTAGAATCCAGCAGCTTTTTTCAGACAGTATAAACTTCACATTTGTTAAAATGTAAAATCTCTGCACCGCTGCCGGTGTCTGCTCTCAGAAACAAAGTGCCTGTTGTTGAGCGGGCCCGGCGTCGTGCTCACAGGCCAGTCGGCAGCAGCAGCAGCACTGAGGGAGACACTGAGGCTTAAAGTGTCTCCTGAGCTGCTCTCATTGAATCGTGATAACAATTCTGGCTCTCTTCCTCTTCCTCCTCCTCCTCCTCCTCCTCCTCTCTCTCCCCCCTTTCTCTGCCCAACCCTCCCACCAACCAGCAGCATAATGTGGTTTCCGCCAACAAGCCCTGTCTGCAGTATTAATCAATTGGAAATGTGCTGCATTTCCTCTCTTCCTGAGACAAAAGCACAAAGACGTCTTCTCCTCCTCTGATCCCTCCTTTCCTCCGCTGGTATAATATTGACTCTAATGAAGTACCCGGTGGAGCTACACACAAAATATCCAGCAATTAATAACTACACAGCATATTTCTCTTATCGGTTGAAGGATGGCCCCTCCACCTCCCCTAACATGTCTATAATGTCTCCTTTCCATTCATTTTTAGAGTCCAAATGGGGGATGAGGGCTGTGCTAACAGTACTGTAGCCTTAATAACAGCAGGGTAAGTGGCTCTGCTATCAAATACACTGGCACTCATTTAAACAAGGGGCCACTATGAAATGTATCCACATCAGTGGCTCCAAGATAGGGAGCTAAGCAATCTATTTAAAAAGCAATCTATTTCTCGCTGTCATGGAGATTGCACAGATTGAATGGGGGAGTCCGATCCTCAGCGGACGGCCCTCTCCATCCACCCTCCACTCCTCTTTTTATCTCGCAGCTCCTCTCCAACTCCTCTGCTCTGGGCTGCTTATTCCAAAAAAAAAAAAAAAAAAGGTTGAAATATGACGAGCATTCTGTGCTCGTAATGCATCCAATTAAAACAAAGAACCCAAATTGATCTGAGCTCAGATGACGACGCATCACAGAGCCCCTCGCTCGCTGCTTCAGAGCTCACACCAGCACCGGTGAAGTGTCTCCACACTGAGCCGGATACATGCTCTAATACAAAGTTATTTATACCTTTACATTAGAAATGTCTGACTAATCATATTTACTGAGAATTATTAATACGATGCAGCACACATACAGTAAATATCAGAGAAGAACTAAAATGATTCCAACACAAACACAGTTAAACGAACACAAGCATTAGCGCTGCTTTTCAAACTGTCATGGTAGCTTTAACCTAGCTTGGATGCTAACTGTAGAACTGCTAAAAGACTACATTTGGTTGTATTTTCCTTCATACACCACCAAAACCAGCTTCCACTGCCAAAGAGGGGCCAGAGCCCGGCCGTCACCTGTCACAGATGCTGAGGTCACTACCCCTGACCCTCCCTCAACATCCCAATCAACTGGGTTCTGGTCTCCCCTCTGGTTTCCCTCTTCCAGTAAAGGCTCTCTGTGGATCCTTACATCAGACAACAGAACAAGGCCTCCATCCTGCTGGGAGGAATCCCTTAGTCAAGAAATCTGGGTAATGACCAAAAGAATCAGGTCAAGAAAACAAGCGACACAAGTGAGATTTCTCCACAGGATCTCCAGGCTTACTCTCTGAGACCAGGTGAGAAGTTTGAAAAACTGGGAGCAGCTGCTCCTCTACGAGAGGCTCCACTCCTCCACGAGAGGATCCACTCCTCCATGAGAGGATCCACTCCTCCATGAGAGGATCCACTCCTCCATGAGAGGATCCACTCCTCCATGAGAGGATCTGCTCCTCTATGAGAGTAGCCAGAGGAGGTGGTTCAGGCCCCAGGACCTGCAAGAGGGATTACATTAACTTGCTGGCCTTGAAGCAGACAGAGGATCCCCTAGGAGGAGGCGAGCTGATGCCCTGATGGATTATGCTTTAGAGAATGGATGCATGCATACATGTGATGCATTCAATGGCCGTTGGAAACTTCCAGCTATTCTGCTTGAAGTCTCTTGTATTTGTCTCTGTGTTGCTTTGGGACCTATGGACATGGGAGGAGGCAGAGAGAGGTGCTGTTTGGTGGATTCCTTTTCATTAGCACACTGGACCCACTCCCACACCACAGCAGCAGGTTACTGATGAGATATCACAGCTTTGTTTTAATAATGGTGATTAGTTTGACTCCGAGCCTTTCATATTTCTTGGCACTGAAGTCAGTGCAATTATTTCTGTTAAAAAATTGATGCAGTCAAATCAGCCTTATTAATGATCAGTCCATTGATGCAGTGAATAAATCATGACTGAGCCGAACTGTAAAAGAACGCCCGACGTGATTGGACAGTTTTACAGTGAGGTCCCCTCAGGACCGCCCCCTCCCCTCAGCTCTGGCTCAGAGTTACAGGAAATAAAGAAAAGTCTGAAAAATGAGGATCAAAAAGGAGTGAGGAGGAGATTCTGTGAGCAGCTTCATGAATCTACCACCTCCTCCTCCACCATCCATGCAGAGAAATCGTACACCCACATAAACATTTTGATCTCATCAAGTTTTTTACAGATAATCCCAGCATTTACACAGAGAAGCCTGTTTGACAGCCAGGTTCAACTGAACTTCAGTTTGTGTTTGACATCCTGAGCAGTAACATATGTGTGTGTGTCTAACAGTAAGTAGCATTCTTATAAACAAGAGGCATCTACAGCCTGTTATCATCAGTAGGCCTGTTTATCACAGTATGACACACACACACACACACACACACACACACACCTCCCTTTGCCAGGAACACAAGCTCTTACATATACATACCGTCACCCCACACTCAGCAACCATCTGTTGCCACCTCACCATGAAAATATGAATTATCCATTACAATACAGTAACCGCCACACATACAGTATGCGTCTCTACATCATTAACAAAGGTGTCTTTATATCATTTCTGTACAAACAGAAAATACTCTACAGATGGAAGACATGTTAGTGCACGGGGTGTTTTTTTTATCAACCATTGGTTTCATTTGATTTGTTTTGTTCAGTCTGGCAGTAGGCTGCAGTCCTCTGTCGACCCGCACAGTTCAGTTTTCTGTTTGATGACGTTCTGATCACAGGTTTGGTGTTGAGCAATGATTCTTCACCCTCATACACACACACAAGCACACAATGAGACGAGCGATCAGGAAGAAGTCAGACATCGGCGGGAAACAAGATTTTTGATCCTTATGTGATGAGTGAATAAAGACGGGAAAGTATTCCACTGATTTCAACAATGTAACTGTAATCTAATTACATCTCATCAGACTGTAACTGTAGCAGAATACTCCTATTGTGTATTTATATTACAAAACCCCCGATCACTACAGCACCAGTCTGTGCACAGGAAACACATCATTTTTTTTTTTTATTTTTTTTTTTGCTGCCGAGGTTCTGGATTAAAGAGAAGGTGATCACAGAGGCACCAGAACCCTGCTTCCATTCCCAAACACATGGAGCAGAGTGACAACCACAACAAATCCACAGAGTGGAGGTAAGGACCCAGAGCTGCCACTGATGCTGCATCAGGGCGAGCTGTGCTCATAACGCCCCCCTTTGAAGGCGGCCATGTTGCTGCTTGTTTTGGCACTCAGTCCAGGTGAAGCAGGACGTCTGTGCACGGCCTCCATGAGGGAGTGTTCTGTTTACTAAATGTTTGCATGCATGGAAATAATACTGTTGCTTGTGTGTGTTGTGGGTTATCCGACCTCTTGGTGTGTATCCATCACTCTCCCTCTCACACACTGACATGATCCCCAGTGAGTCACCGCATCAAGTGGAGGTGACTTCTTTTTTTCTTGCCTGGCATCGTCTTTCTTTTCTCACCATTACACTCACAGTCTGTGAGCACTGAGACAACCCCAGGCAGCCGCCTATGTGTGTGTGTGTGTGTGTGTGCTTCAATTGCCCATTCAGCTGAACTCTGCAGTGTAAATACCTGTATAATGTTTCAGAGAGGGATTCTGGGTGCACACACACACACACTCACACACACACAGAGTATGTTGATATTTATACTGTATATGCCCGTAAGACTATTTTGGTCTTACCACAGGCCAGAAAAAGATCTGCTGTGCTGTGTGTGTGTGTGTGTGTGTGTGTGTGTGTGTGTAGCTGTGATGTGTAGGCATCCATTTTGTGAATCAAAGGCTTGTGTCATCAGTGGGTAGTGATGATCTCAGTCATCTCCACATCGTCAACATGTAATTCACACATATGTGCTGCTTCCCACCATCACATGCACCTGATCATGACTGACCACAACAAACATGTCTGTGCAAACTCTGACTGAACCATCACTCACCCTGTTTTCACCCAATTAGAAGCATCACTTCATAACAAAATGAGATGGAAAAAATTCTCTAATGAATAGTAATTAATTCTCTTGATGACACCTTTCAGTTACTCATGAAGCACGACCTATGGACCACAGAGGAGAGAAAAACATTCCTCAGACTGAGGCTACATTCACACGGAGACAAAAACGTAAACCATTGTAATGCCATTGTTTCAATAAATGTGTGTTTTCTGTGCCGCCATTGTTGTTGTCGTCATTAGAGTGATCGCGTTTGGGTTTGGGTTTGGGGGGGGGGGGGGATTTCAAACTGCAGCAGTATGGCAGCTTCTCTTGAAGTTTTCTGTCAAATAAGTTGGAAAACAACATGGCTCTCATCAGGCTACGTTCAGACTCCCGGGCTGAATGGACTCAAATCACAAATCACCACGTCATGAAGTGACTCAAGCTGGATTCAAAAATTTGGGATTAGTGATCAGATGTGTGTCGCTGAAGACCTGGAGAAAAAAAAAAACTACAGTGGTTCCTCGTTAATCGCGGGAGCGACGTTCCAAAAATAACCTGCAATAGGCGAAATCCGCGAAGTAGTCAGCTTTATTTTTTACAATTATTATAGATGTTTTAAGGCTGTAAAACCCCTCACTACACACTTTATACACCTTTCTGACAGCTGTAGAACAATAAGTCCAAAGTAAGGCCCAAATATTTAACAAATAAAACTAAATAATAATGATGGATTTTAGAACTAACAAATTTCATTTTAACAATCAACCTACAAGGTTGGACACAAGAAATTATTAATAATGACTCACTCGCAGAACACAATCCGCTGTAAAAAAACCGCATCTGCGAAACTGAGAGGCCGCGAAAGGTGAACCGAGTTGAGGGACCACTGTACTCCAAAAAACCAAGACTTCAGGGAGTGAAGTGTTAACGTCCTTTAACTTCAGCTGCGCCTCCCACTTCAGCTCCTGCTAAGTACAGCGGATCCTTCAGGTCTCCTCCTCCTCCTCTTCCGCCTCCTCCTCTTCCTCCTTCTCCTTCTCCTCCTCCTCCTCTTCCTCCTTCTCCTCCTCCTCTTCCTCCTTCTCCTCCTCCTCCTCTTCCTCCTCCTCCTCCTCCTCCTCCTCCTCCTCCTGATGGCTGCAGCGCTCTGAGCTCAGCGGGTCACGCTGGCTCAAACTGAACTGAATCCACTTCTTCACTTCCTTCTTCTCCCGTCCTCTTCCTTCTCTCTCACACAGGTTAAAGACAAACAGATGGGTGGGTGTTGGGCTTCTTTTCAGCTTAGAATTAATTAAGGCTTGTGGCAGCTGACGCTTCAGATTCACGCTGACCTGCAATTAAGGAGAACACTTGAGTTTGGAGAGCCGGGGATATACATACAGTCCTGCCAACTTCCAGGGAAAACACACCCCCGTCGCTGGGCTTTACACTCTCATTAAAAGTTGCTTTGTGACATTTTCTGCTTTGGTTACCTCACATGTAATTTTCCTGTGCGCCTGTGGGTTCTTCACTGTGCATGTAATATTTATAAGGAGGCGCACTTATGGTAAGGAAATCCCACCACTCTGCAGACGGATTCTAGGCAGATTAATGCCACAAATAGAATGATTGATCATCAATCAAGATACTTGTAGGGAGAACAGACTGAACGTACACATGCAGAATCATAATAATATATAATATCTGTTCTATATCTATTACACTTTGCTTTTTCAGTTCAACTAGAACAACCTGATTTCTATTTTTATTTAACTCTGTCTTCCAGGAATGTTGATTTTAAAGTCAGAACTTTTATTCCTTGTTGCGCCTCCATTTCCAGTGTGTGTGTGGGCACAAAGTCAAACTTCTGACTCGTCTCAACAAATAAAAAATAATAATTCTGAGTAATAAGAACAAATTTTTAATCTAAAAGCTCTGACTGAAAAAAGTTTGTGAAGAATTGTGAGGCAAAATAAGGGAAGTGTTGCTGAGAGCACACACCAAATACTGATGGATTTGATCGGTTTGCATGCAGCTAATTTATAAAAACGTTTAAAATAAAGAATCTTTTATGTCAAACATCTTTAATCTGACTTCACAGAGTGAAACTGAAGCCTCACAGCATGTCTGGAATGCTGACTGTTTTTAACATTTATTTTTTAACAGTGTTGTGTTGTGCAGGTGTGAGGAGCCGAGCTCCGGATGTGAGATATTTGTGGAGATGAAGCCAGCAGCTGCCGCTGGACCTTTCCGTTAGCACGTACAGTAGCTGTCAGTCCCAGCGCTCAGAGACTGCGTGATGCCACGTCTGTTTCTCTGGGGAGTTTACATGGGAGTGATGTGATGATTAAAGAAAAGGAGGAAGCTGTAATGATCCCCATGGGAACGCTGACAACACAACAAGGACTTGACAGCGATGGTGTTAACATGAACAAATCTCTGCGGAGTTTCACTCTGATTGAATTACAGACTCATTATGACGGCACAAATAAAACAAGAGGGCGGTGGACTTTTTGATGTAACTTTGTGTACAGTGTGTCATGTGCTGCTGTCATATAAACTGTGAAGGAGGGAACTGAGCACTGAACAACTACATCATCCTCGCCAGGACTACAGCGACCTCTACACCTTTGTAACGGCCAGTGTTAATCAAATATTTTACTCAGCGTCTGGTCACAAACTATTTAAGAGGAAGAAGCGAATGTTGCTATGTATTCAAATAAAAAAATGAGTCGATCCTCGCAGACCTCCACGTTAAAATCTCCAACTCTACAGCAGAAATAAACATGTTTACAGCTCATTTGGTAAGTTTTCATTCTGTGCCAGGGACATTTATTTATGTGTAATTATTTTGCTTAAATTAAGACTTAGGGTGTGACTGCTATGAGTGACATTTCTGCCTGTATTTGGATTAACCAGGATGTAGACCAGGGGTCGGCTACCTGTGCCTGCAGCTTGTTGATCTCTCTACAGTGGCTCCCTGTACCTCGCAGAGGGTTTGAATCAGTGGTTTTAGATGATTAGATAACATTGTTTTTCCAAACTTGACCAAACAAATGTAAAGTGTGATGTCCCTCATTGTGTTCAAAATGAATGATGGGAGTCATTAAGTGGACATTGACCATTTATTATACAGAGTATGTGTCCCAGTTCTTTCAACCACATCTTCTCACACATGCTCTGGTGCTCGGCTGGTAAGTTATTGGTAGCTGCAAGCTGCTAGCTTTCAGAGCACGGAGAACTGTTCGGCGTCCACAGTTCTTTGGGCCAAAGGGCCTTGTTGACGGCAGAGTTCAGAGGAGAACCGTCAGAGAAGCTGATAGAAAGGCAACTCAAGTAAACTGAGGTCTGCAGAAGAGCATCACTGCCTTGAAGCAGGTGGACTACAGCAGCAGAGGAGCACACCGGGTACTGCTACTGTCAGCTAAGAACAGGAAACTGAGGCTCACCAACATTAGATAACAGAAGTCTTATTTTTGTTGCTACATGTTGAATTTAAACAACATGAAAGCATGGATCCATCCGGCCCTCCATCAGTGGATCAGACTGCTTCTGATTGGGTGTGGGGGAAATTTTCTTTCTCAAACTTTCTTTTCAGAATGGTAGCACAAAGGTTAAAACATGTGGGACCTTAAATGGAACCTTGGGGGACACCGCGAGTCGTCCTATATTTGCTGTGAAAGGCGTCTAACCTGGTACGAAGCAAGAATGTAGAACAATGAAGAACTGCACACACTGGCAGTGTATCCTGCAGAATGTCTCAGAACAGTGATTGACATTCTTAAGATAGCACAGGAAAAGTTGTAGCCGTTAACTGAAAGCCTTTTTTTTTCTCTATAGCAATTATGGTTAGGTCTGCGGCTACCTAGAGACAATTTCCTTCCAGACACTTGAAATAATCTCCTTCCTATAAAATGCACAGGTACGCGTAATGACACTGCTGGACACATGAATTGTTGCAAATTACTCCTGTAAAATACAGAAATCAACCAGTAATCAAGGTTTGGTAGGAAGAAGCACTCTCAGTCCTGCTCCTGAACATCTATGGAAACTGTTTCCGTCGGATAACCTGGACCCTGTAGAACGCCAAGTTTCACCCGATGTCTCAGCATCAGTGTCGGGCAGGACATGCACACACACCCAGCACACACACAGCACACTCCGGTGTTCTCCAGCAACGCACACCAACAGGAAAACTGACATTCAAACATTGCAGGAAATTTTCAGGAAGTTTCATCATGCTGCCAGAAAACCGGGAGTTGGTTGGAGCAGTAGTGGGATGTGCGTTTCTCTGGGTTTTGTGTTTTCAAAGTCAAGGTCGTCTCTTGGAGAGAAACAGTGCTTTCATGTGTTTTACACACACTTTATTTACCTCCGTTTTCATCCAGGTTGTTGCAGCGTCTTCACTTTGTTCCTCCATGAATGCTTAAGGACACAGAAATAACAAATAAGCCTATCAAGTCGAAGCTAAACAGAAGAAATGACTTGCATAACTTCCTAAGTGTTTCACAAGGACACTCAAACACAACTTTTATGAACAGCCGCACAAACCTTCCAAACTGATGAATATATTGTTAAAGTTTAGTTTTACATCAGGCTGGATCGACTATAAAATCATATAAAGTTGTTTTTATTATGTTATTTAGCACATTTCATTTGAAGGTTACACTGAACAAACACACAGGCCATGGAGGATACTTTATAGACTACCTGTCTAATACTTTGGTTCAAATATTCAATCAATTAATGATACAACAATAATGACAATGAGACAGATCCAATGAAGACAACAGTATTATAAACACTGCACTGTAAATGATACGCACACATATGTGTGCAGCATGGCGGAAACTAAAACTCACTAAAACTCAACTCGGGCCAGTTAGAATACCGAAGAAGAGGACGACCAACATGTGCAGTTACACAAACAACATAAATGCCTTTAGTCATGTAGGACCTATCAGAGCTGGTCTTCAGTTTCTATGAGTAGAATGGGGCTTTTTTTTTAAATAGATTGTTTAGAAATAATCATATTGAAAAGTAGAAAACAAATAAAAACACGTAGAGTGCAGAATAAATGAACCTGAGGTAAGGTTAAAGAGGCGACGGTTGGGATGGCACTGCTCTTTCATGATGTTTTGAGCTGTTACAGTTCAGTGCAAATTGAATCCAGATCTCCAGAATTGGGACCATGTAATGTCCAGTGCTGTTCTATAGGCCTTTGTATTTTCTAAAGGTGGGACAGGCCTCTAAAGTGTCCTCAGGTACTACAGTAGCTGCTGCTGGATCTTTCCCACCACTGTGGAGATGTGAGTGAGCTCCTCTGTGGAGTCACTGCAAAGAACAAGTGTGTAGAGACCTGTAGCAGACAGGAATTTCAGCAGGTCTACTGTAAAAACTTTTTAACATTTTGTAAACTGTATACTGTAAACCACAATAAACTAATTAAAATAATCATTTCACCTATAGGGTACCAAAATGGCTGGAGTGTGTGGTCATAATAATGTGTGTATATGGAGGATTATAACATCTGAAAAACATCCTGATGTCTGAGGTCTCCCAGTCTTTGAAGAGTTAAAGGATGTTCAGAGTCCAAAGCAAACCAGTCCAAACTGAGACCTACATCATAAATCTGCATATTTCCACAGTGCTGTAGTTGAAGGTCCAGTGTCCACAGTCAGTCCCGTAGCCTCTATTAAATCACAGAACCTTTCTTTTTGTCTTTGTTAACACTGCTGTTGTTAACAGTAGCACATTATTAAAGAAAAGGCTTTATTGTTACTATCAGCAGCAGCAGCGGCGGCGGCGGCACTTTTCTCTCCGGGAACAACAGTTAGCATTGTAAAGGATGGTCCTCATTTGGACTGCAGACAGTTATTAAGTCATAGCTTATGGAACACAATGTGGCCTGCATATTCAATATCATCATTAAACAATTACTGTGCCTTTGTTAAATTGGCTGGCCGGCTAATCTCGTTAAGCCAATTGCCAGAGGCCTAATTCCATGGAAGGTGATACAGTAAGCGACAAGAGTATTTTGAGGTGTTGCTCCAGCTTTCATATCAGGACCCTGGTATTGTGTTTGTAATAAGGAGGTGGTATTATCAAGATGTAATGTGGGAGTTGAGGAGATATTATATATAATGACTATCCATTCTTATCATCTATTAGAGGACTCTGGAGACTTACAGGCCATGTGTGTTTAGTCACGCTGGCAAACTGAAGCCAGGTTTCCTCCACAGCATTCAGACAGAACTCACACTTCTTCACTTTTTACACTGTTTTCCTGCATTTAAATTCAATATTTTTACAGGGATGGAAATGAGACAAAGAAAGATTTTTTTTTTCCAATTCCTGTAATGTGGGAGCTCAGGAAGGACCCAAATGCAGACCGACAAACACCAAACCAAGCAAAGTCAGCTTTGAGAAACAAAGCTAGGAAGAGAGCTTAACAAAAAATTCAATAATTACAAAAACTAAGTTCAAACACAGGATCAAAAAGTAACTGAAGCCAAACCAGAAACAAGGAGCTCAGGCACAACACAGGAAGAAGACAGAAGGAACTCACACAGGCGAAGGGCAGCACACGACCTAAATACACAAGGCACAGGTGAACAGATACAAGAAGGAAACTAGACTTTCAAAATTAAACAGGAACCAACCAGGAAAATACACATATACAAAATAACTAGAAAAGCCAAAGAATCAAAGGAAAACACCAAGAGAACAGGGGGTCATGACACTCCCAAACATTTAGACATCCGTTTTATTCAGCTCAACAGAAGAGTCCTACAATCAAGTCCTCACCAGGACAATGTCAAATGAGGTTCTGCATTTCATCAGAATCAGAAGAAGAATCAGAATCATGTTTATTGCCATGTAAGTGAAGGGCTGTAAGGGACAAGTTACTACATTAGCTGAATCCATCCATCCATATCAGAAATGCAATGCAAATACAACCCAATGGAAATATTTACAGTGTTCCTTAAAGGTAAAGGACCCCGCTGGGACATGCTAACAGTTAGCTAAAAGCTAATAAATAACAGGAACAGAGGTGGATAGGCTCATCGCTTATTTAGCCGCTGTTTGCTGGTGCTAGCCGGGTTTCCATCACCCAAGTTTTTACGTGCAAAAACCTTGCACTCACTCAAGCTGGTTTTTGACATGTACACATAAGAGCTGATGCACAAAATGGAGGCTGAAAACACATTTGCTAAAAAGGCGCTGATGTAGTGAAAATCAATCTCACATATTAGAAGTAGAAGACGGAGATTGACCTCTACTGACATCTGTTACCACTGACAGCATGTTCCTGGCTTTTCATTCTGAGTGAAATGTGGACTGAAGAGCAGACAAAAACATTCTTTGTTCTTATAAAGGATAAAAAAACATTACAGTCATTTTAGATGATAAACAGCCTAATACCGCCATCATCTGACTAAACTAGCAACATTTATCTGCAGCAACCAAGGCACCAAATCTGTTTTTATTTAAGAATTTACATATTTATAAACTTATTCCAAAAGATTTGCCTCAGAAAATAAATCAATAGATAAGAGACTAATTAAAACAGGCACAGGGTTGAAGCACCAATCCTGCCATGACATGCTGCAGGGCCAGAGCTAAGCAGAGCAACAAGGAGTCACAGATAATAACTGTACTGCAGTGAGGGAGGAGCACGCACCACAGTTGCATTACTCAGCTTAAAACCAACAACAACGATATAAAGGGTCAGTGATGCTGTATGAATGAACACTGTCCTGCCCAGGTGCTCACTGAGCACACGGTGTGACTGAGGACACGCTGCCTCCTCTGGCTGCTGACGGACTCAGCTTTATGTAACAGGATTGTGTTTGCTAAATGCATACAGAATAAGCAGCACTGCGTGTGAACGTGGGCACGGACAAAGACTTAGTATGACAAAGTGATACAGCATGTAGGCGTGTTGCTGCATGAATATTTATCTTCATCGTGCTATGGACTGCATGCTGGAGTCACTTCAGTGTTGTATCATGCTTTTCATTTATGTGCCTCTCGTCAGTCTTTGCAGTGACGGGCAGAGGGAGAATTTAGGACTCAAACTCTGGCTGTGAAAACATCACATCATGAAGCCGAAGGCGACACTTAAACACATAAACGGTACGCTGATGAACATCAACGCAACCTGCTCGCTTCAGGTAGTGCATCATATTGTAGGAGGGGCAAGCATAGTAACGACTCTTGTCCCTTAAAGTTCAATGTAATTTATTATAACACAAATGATCAAACTTTAATGGGAATCCCATTTTAACGTCATCAGCTGTTGCCTCTGTCTGCATCTGATGTACACATATGTGCACAGAACTCCTCATACGGCCCTCCACTGAACGCGCACACACACACCCCGAATTTCCCTGAGGGACCTTCCTAAAGGGAATAATAAAGTATATTCTATTCTATTCTATTCTACACACACACAGGTGTAGAAGAGCTGCTGAGGGCAGAAACGGCAGCGAACCTATATAACGAGCTGGTAATGTTCAGAGAGGTGGGCGCGTACGTGCTCTTAGCATGATATATGATAATACGTATACACGCGGCCCTTTCACAGCAGCACAAGCTTAAAGACGCTTCGCTGCTGCCAGCAGAAACAGCACCGAACATAAACATGGAGTTCGTTTTAGGGACAAATTCCTTTGATTTCTTTTCATTTTCAGCCGTAGCTTCTAAACAGGGAGGCTGTCATTGGTTGGTCGTGTTCACATCAAGCGCACCGAGAGTTGTCCGAGGAAAAAAACTCATGCCTCTGCGTGAACATAGAACTGCAATTAATAGAAGGTGCTCTATGGACGATAAAAAGATCACTGTTCTGGCAGATTGCCGACTGGTTTAAATCCTTCACGCTGTTATCGTCAAATCGCACAGCCCTATGTGCAGCTTTATTATACCCGCTTTGAATCCAGAGTGAAAAATAAAACTTGTCCTTATCTCCTTACTTTACTTATTCATAGTTTATAAATAAAATTAAATGTCCTCTTGTTAAGTGCCTATTTGTTAAATTATTGTATATTTACATACCTTAAATTTTCATGGCCTTCAGTGTTACACGTTATTATGTATGCCACAAACCACAACGACTGAGTTAATCATTAGTTTAACATCAACATTTCAGAACTGCTGCTAAGTTAGGTTAGCTTCCACAACATAGCTAGCACTCTGCCATAACCGTGTCTCATTTAGCTCCTAAGGCAGTTTAAAGTACACATACAGGCACGAAATAACTCTATAAAACAGATAATTACACACACACACGTTGCTTCTGCGGGACTTACACTAAGTTCGTCATTTTTATTGTTTTGAGTCCATCTCTCGTCAACAGCGTCGCGTTCCATCGCACCTCTGTTTACTTCCGCATTATCGAGTCAAAATAAAAGCATGCGTTTCAAAATAAGAGTACCTTACTTAAACGAACCAAAATGCGCCTGAAAGCCAGAAAACCTTTATAAATTCCATAAACTATGAAAGCCAAAATAACATAAAAAGTAAAAATTAAATACATAAACATCTCTGTTATAGATTTATGCATAAATTATATTCACAAAAAGAAGAATTCATGTCTGCACAAAACAACATGCAAACTTAATCTGATGTTATAGGATGAGACTTGTTTTTTATAGTTGAGCTAATAAAGAGTGGGTTTGTTGGTTTATGCTTTAATCAATATGTTGGAATAACAACATCCTTCATTTGTGTCTTATTATTCACTCAGATATGGACAAATGTATGTGGACAGATGTAAAGTCTGAGGGTGATGAGTTTTGCTCATAAACACACATAAGTCTCCTCTAAACCCTCATTATATGCTCTGAAGATGAACATGTCAGCACATTCCCATACCCTCACTGATTTAAATGGTCTTTTACAGGTTCCAGGAATCCTCAAAATACAGCCTGAGAGGCAGGAAGGAGAGCGAGAAGCCGTCACATCTCCACCGTTCAGTCACAGAACTCACAGTCAGTCCAGAGGAACAGAGACGTCTCCGTCTCCCCGGACTTAGTTCAAAGGTTTCAGCGTTTTCCCTCTCAGCTCCGGTGTCATTGTTTACCAGAAGCCGAATCACCTAACAAGCTTTGACACCGCGCACACCGCCGGCCTCCACCGCTGCACAAATAACACACCGCACAACACAGCCAGCGCAGACAGCTGTGTAATGACTGAAAAGAAAGGGAAGAAGAGAAGCGCTTGTGTGTGTCAGCATCTCCGGGAAATCGGTTTTCTAATCTGTCTACTGTTAAGACTACTGTCCTACACCCACTGTAGGACACACACACACACACACTCCAACACAACAATGCACAGGAACACACAATGATGCTGATGCTGGATTTGGCTCTGTGATAGACCCATTCATCATGGGAGAAGTTGTACAGTACACTGCATAGTCCTCACACATTATCCTCTGTGACATGTTACCCACCAGCAGAAGTGGCTTTCTCTACTTGAGAGTGGTGTAATCTGCTTATACTGACACAGCCACACAGCCACAGATATTGCTGTGTGTGTGGTATAGTAGACAATTACTGCATTTTCTGTCTGCTGCAAGAAGCAGCGCGGCTCTTAGTGTTTGTGGGAGATCGGTCTGCATAATCACTGTTGTCCTGTCCTTTTGGCCCTGCAGAGAGGAGGGAGCACATCATCAGTGGCTGAAATGCCAAGTCACTCCATCACCCCGCGCCGCTTCCTCTGGCACCTGTAAACACAGAGACCCAAGACGAAGAGGCAGGAGGACGGCGGCGGGTGGCGGTGGATGTAACTGTCAATCTCGGTTCTGTCTTTAAGCTGACTTTCCTCAGGTTACAAACAACATGGTGCATTTTAATCCAAAACGTGTGTCTGACATTTCAGGACCTTCAGATAATGACATTTTAAAATTCAAATATCCCACAGGGTTCTGTAAATTGCTACATTTCTGCATAAATATGAACCAAACTATGAACAGATTTACACATGAGTAGACAAAGAGAACCCAGTCAAACAAACCAGACAGAAATATTACACTCGGCCAGTCATTGAGTCAGTAATATGATCCAATATGTCATATGTGGTCTGTGAATCTCTGCTCTCAGTGTCTGCTGGGTTTCCTCACATCAACTGCTTGTTTCAGCTCCTTCCACAACATCTCAGGTGGACTAAGGTCAGGACTTTGACTTCAGAACATGAACTCTGTTCTTCTTGAACCGTTCTGTTGTAGAACCACTTGTGTGTTTGGGCTTGTTGTCTTGCTGCCTTTTCTCTTGGAGAATCCATTGATCCATCAATGATGGCAGCAGAACAGGCCCAAACCATCATACTACCACCACCTGACAGATGCATTAAGGTTCCTGTGCTGGAATCCAGAGCTTTCTCTTTGTACAAACTTTTCATTTAAATGAATCTTGGCCATCTTGGTCTCATAAAACATTTTCCCAGCAGCCCTCTGGTTCGGTTTTTAGCAAACTGCACAGTGTCTTTGTCTTTGCAGCTCTGCCATGCCTGTTTAGTTTCTCCTGGATGGTCAGAGAGGCCTTTAGCTGGTTAGAAAGAAGCCCTCGGTTCTTTTGTGACATCATGTCCACCTCTTGGGAGGGAAGAGCAGGCACTCACTGACACCTGATTCTCATGCCATTGATACAAATGGATAAACCTAGGATTTCATATTCTTTTGCAATATGTAAAAACAATAACATTAGATATGAGTGTATTCACAGTCCCTACTGAGAGGAATGACTGCTGGTTACAGATAAATCCTTCTCATGCATCCATTTTGACTAGTGGCCCCGGTGTGAGAGCGGCCCTTCAGTCAATGGCGTCCTATGGTTTCTCTGCTGGCTGTCAGCAGCAGGAGGCAGGTAATCAGCTGCCTGTCGCTGCCTGCATTAACACATCTGCCCTTCCACAGCAAACCGCACAGCAACCTCGAACCTACTGATCACTCACAGCTTGATCCTCCGTGGGAGACTCCGCTTGTCTTTACTTACATTCTGGCAGATTTACGTCGAAGTATAAGAAGCCGCTTTTTCCCGTTCTCTGCTTTCAGGACTTTGGGATCATACAACATGCAGAAATTACAACCTTTCAAGCACCACTGTAAGTGTTTGTTTACTTTTACCATCTTAAGCTCATTTTATTATTTGAGCTGTTTAAAGAAATATGACACAACTGACGTCTCCTTTCATAGTCAACACATTAAACGCAAGTAATGACGTGTAAAATGCCATACATTGCTCGTGCAGTTGGGGGGAGCAGAGTCCGGTACATTGGGTGACCGGGTGTCAAACCAGGTCGCTCTTGTGCGTCTTTTTACCATGGGAGGCTGATGTTGGGGTGATAGGGGGCCTCTCTTTCTCCTCGCCCGCCGTATTTCACCTTCTTCTTCTTCTGTAAATATAACAACATGTTAAACTACAATGTTTGCATCAATGTCCCCGCCAGCGACGTATGGTGTTACATGCGTTGCTGCATCAAGTGTGACCTTGTGTTGAGTGTGAAATGGTCCTAACTCTGAATGACTTTCCATTCTACATGTTAAAAAATCAAGAGTGCACCATCCCAAATAAATGCCTGATTATACAGACAATCCTCAAGATGAAAAACACTGAGCTCTACAAAGAGGACGGCTCTCTGAAGAATGTAGTTAAACAAAGTCTGTTAGGTAATCATTGCCTGCAGAGGTAAGCACATGTGAACCCCGTGTCCTTCCCCAGGTGACCCGCCTGGTTGGATGGTAGCAGCAGCAGCAGCAGCTGAGAGACGGAGCTGTGGAGTGGAGACGTCCCACAAGACAAGAAAGAGAGAGAGAGAGAGAGAGAGCGAGAGACACGTTCCAGGAAGATGATTCAGTTTCAGATTACTGACTCTACTCTCATGCTGTGTGTGTGTGTGCCCTCCAGAGTCCAAATGACATAGGATTCAGAGTTTGGATTTAAGTTGCTAACAGTTAATATGTATCATTGCTTATTTATATTATATACAAAGCTGCAGTGTCTCGTGTAATATGATATGAAAGTCTGTCCTTGTTGGAGGTGATAAGGACATTCATCCAATTTTAAGTCCTATCTTGGGCCCTGTTCCTGACATTCATGCTCCCCTGAGGATGAATTGTGCTGCTAATGCTGCTGATATCTTAACCTTGAAAAGATTATAAACTATACCTAATAAAATGTCCTGGACCCAGACCTTTTTCCTGTATCCCGACCATTCTGTCAGTAAAGTTCAAAAACTCAAAGGCAGGCAGATGTTTGGCAGATGATTCTTTGCTAGCACTGGTAAGTGTTCTAACAAGCTGAAGAGGAGCTGCAGGAGGAGGAAACATGAATGAAACATGATCACAACTTGATCAGTCTGGCCTGCATATTTACAGTACATCTGTTTGTCCACAGAATGTTGCCACCACATTTTCAGATGCTCTGCAGCTTTGCACAGGGAGAGAAAACCCACACTGACTAAATCCCTGCACAGCTGTACAGACAGTTCTCGTACCAGACTGTAAACATGTTTATTTCTGCTGTAACATTGGACATTTTAACATGGAGGTTAATGGAGACTGGCTCATATTTGGAGCCAACCATCATGTGGACACAGGAGGGACTGCTTTGATACTTGATCCAGCTAAGTAGGGTCCTAGTAAAGGTCTTTGTACTCAGAAAATGATTGTAAATCAAAATGTTTTGTCAAATTGAACGGATTTTGTCAATGCAACAAGCCGGAGGAGACACCGGTCCTCCCTGCTCCAACAGTTTTCTGTTCTGGAGGCTTTGTGACTAACCCTTTATCTTTAGTGTCCTTATTTTGAGGGGACATTCTATGAATATGTCTCATTTCAGTGCTTTAACGACTAGAGTGTACAAAATAATCTCAGAGACACACAGACATTCTCAGTTCCTCAATAAATCAGAGCACTGTTAGCGTCGCTGAACAAGCCTCGTGATTGTTTGTGTCATTTAGGAGCTTAGCTCAAAGCTAGGCTAATAAGGATGAAAGAGTGTGACTTTCCAGTGAAAGGGGGGGATCTTTATGGAGCTGCTGGGCCAAAGAGTGAACGTCAAGCCTTTCATTAGTGTCTTCATTTGGTGACTGGTGACAACAGTGGCGCGACCTTTGCTAGCTGAACATTGGGCACTTAAGTCTGGGGGATGGTGGGAGGCAGCGGGGGGGGGGGGGGTGCCTTGGATGACTCCTGGCTGCCACTGCTGCTGTTATAAATAGTTTTTGTAATAATAGCCATCTTTGGTGCAATTAAATCACACCCCCCACCCCCATCTCACCCCCCACCCTCTTATGGCCTTCACCTCCTGTCACATGCATGCCTCAGTTTTAATATCCACCACAGACTGGGGGAGGGAAGGAAGAAAGGGAGGATTCTCGAAAGCTGGAGATAGAGTACATGGAGGTAGGAGAGAGAGAGAGAGAGAGAGAGAGAGGTCAACAGAGACGGAGAGAGACGGAGAGGATGAGACAGGCCTTTTGTGTGTGCAGATTAATTAGAATCCTTCTGGACTGCCATTAGAGCTCATTAAAAGCAGCCACAGCCATACAGGCATCAAACAAAGAGCTGGGACTGAGTCCCGGTCCAACCCCCACCACCACTGTCTGCCATCCTCACAATGACGGCGTGTGCAGCATTTCCATTTGTCTTTATATTTACACACACATATAGAGGCCTGCATCCTTTCTGAGTGGAATCATGTATGTATTCATATGCATTTGTGTGGGTGTGTTTATAAGAAGCTAAGCGGGTTCCAAACAGATGATGTGTGTGTGTGTGTGTGTGTGCACATGTGTGTACGCATGTACTGTATATGTGTGTGTCTTTGTGTGGCTGCTAGGTTTGGTATGTAAATGAAGCATTATGTTAATGATATTTTTCCTGTTTTTTTTTTTGTTCTCCACAGGCCCCGTTAGCATAAATGATGCTCCCAGCTAGCAGGCTGAAGCTCGCCTGTTTGCCACTAAAGGGGTGAATTAGGCCTCTGAATCCCAGATCAGATCCTTGTTCATTTTCAGGAAGGATTGGACTGGGCTTCCACATGCATTATAATGAGAGTGTTTATGGGTGCTCATTAGTGGGTGCCCATGGTGGCACCGGATGATAATGTACTGGAGTTATTACAGAGAGGGAACTACAGCTTAGACAATTACAATAATGACCCGCAAAGCTTTGTTTTCAGAAACAAAACATTGGTTTTATAAGATCACAGAATACCAAGTGTGGAGATATGGCTGTGAAGAGGGGGAATGCACTTCAAGTTTTTAGGTTTAATGTTAGGTCTTTGACTTTAATAATATGCAAAATGGGAACAGCATGACACTTTACAGCCCGAGCAGTAGGAGAGTGTCACAGTACAAGCAAAGTAGTGGAGCTGAGGTTGGCAGGAGGTTTGTCTGCTGGTCGCTCGTAGCATGAATATACAAAAGGGATCCCCTAAACAACTTTCATAACATGTATCAATAACTGATAAAACAGCGTTTGTACCAGGCTGTAAACATTTTCGGGGATTGACTCACATTTGAGGCCAGCCCCTAGAGGCCATTGAGCAAACTACAGTCATTGACACATCCACATTCTCAGCCCTGGGGGTTGCCCAGTACTATTTGTTACAGTTGTCCTATAAGAGCATTTATAAACCCTGTTTCTGGAGTAGCTGCTTCAGGCAAGACTGGCGTCATTTCAAAAATGATCTAAGAACCTGCAGTTTGAGCTGTATTCAGCAATTTCTGAGCACATGGCAGCAGTCTGGAAAACACACTCTCTGTAATGAACCCTGATGTGCTGATGGATTATCAAGTTGTTGTTTAGTCTCAGTTGTTTTAATGCACATTCAGCAAGCATCATAGATCAACAGTGGATGAACACCAGTGGAGCCACATGCTCATCCTAAACTGAACCAGGTAATTTAAGTTTTACTTTCACACCCCCCAAATGTATTGGATGAACTTGTGAACTTGTTGGTTAAGTCTCCCTTTACACAGAAAAATATCTAATCAGGAGCAATCCATAACGGTACTGTGGTCATCCCATCTACTCTTTGGAGAGACACGGTCATGCTGTCTACACTTAAAAAAAATGCTGCGTGACTAAAATGAAATATACAGTATATAATATAAGGCATGCGGAAAATCCATGACGCATTCAGATGTTGGTTTTCTTTAGTAAAAATATCTTCACATCATCTGTGCTGCTCTGCACTGTGTGTGTGGGAGTGTGTTTCAACACACGACCAACACACACTCTAAGTAGACATCTTACAATTCTAAAAATGTAACAAGAGTACATTTATAAAGGTTGAATCTGTACCAGTGGGCTCCAATTAATATTATTATTCATGAAAAAACATGGCCCTTTGCTTTTCTTATGGAAAAACTGATAATTGCCCACCCCTGCTCTATGATGTGGTAACTGCCAATTTCTGCGAAAGAGTTGACAGCATGGTTTCTGTGTAACCCTCTGTGCTGATTGTTTGTTACATTTTACACTTTAGGCAACAGATGCAAATTTAAAATGAAGCACAGCTTCAGCTGGAAACAACATGTTGCTGCACTAGAGTTTCCAAAGGTACACACCAGAAGGTTGCTTTGGCTCTCTTTACAGCACCTAGAGACAATTTTGATCGTAAAAGACGCCATGCAGATAAACTTGAATGGAATTGAATTGACTGTAACACATGCTAATTAGCCAATTAATAACTTCAAGTGCTGTTTACAGTTCAGTATGAACCATTGTTTGCCAGATAATTCTGATCCAAACCATGTGAGGGGTCTTGATTAAAAGTATAACTACTGCTTACTTTACCAAGACCGAAAACCAACTCAGGCTTTAACACATTAAAGCCTGTAGATGTGTAAACCTAACCAGGTGCTTTTCATGTCTAAACGTACTCAAGTTGTTACAGTCGGGCTTTACTCCTCCTTCAGTCCCAGGTAAAAGTTTCTGACTGTGACCTCACTGTGACCTCATTGTGACCTCACTGTGCCCTGAGGCTGGACAGCATTCTGTATGTATTATACAGACATGCAACACGCATAACAGAGCATAACCATGAAGCCAGTAACAACAAAGCCAACCTCATATCATCCATAACATTTTCATAATGTGAAGGTCCACAGATTCCTTGGGGTGAAAGACATAATGTTTTCCTAGACAGAGAAGTGACATTAACACACACACACACTCTGCCGGATCAGTGGAGAGCTATGGGACCTGCTCTGGCATAATGGGCACTAAGTCATGCATGTATTCATGCAGCCCAGCAGCACAGAGGACACCTTGATCTCTGTGTCAAACACTGTTGACTTTAGCACAGGAAGTCAGGACCTGTATACCACTTCAGCCACATATTGTAGCTGGTGCACTGCCACCATGCTAGCAGCTGTAGCTTATACTGACATCTGTGCTGTCAGTACTCTGGAGTCAAGACACAAACAAAAGTGCTCCGAACCATTGTCTGATCAGAATACCTTCCAGGAGCAGGGTCACAAACACTGCAGTGCTTCAACCCACACACCACCAGGTCTAGATAAACTTTAGGAAAGTCAGGCTTGTTTTTGGACTAGTTTCCAGTTTTGTTGGCGCTCGGGAGCACACTCCCCTCCTCCTGCCGGCCACCCAACAGGCATTGCATCAGACCTTTATTATGGATCTTGCAGGTGGTCGCTCCTCACGGTTCCTTCACATCCTGAAAGGGTTCTGTGTGCAGCCCAGCCACCAGATGCTCAGTGGTGAACTCCCGCCTCCCAGGCCAGCCTCCAGGGATGGGTCTTGGTTTTATTGTTCTGGACAGAACACTAGTTTTCTTATTTCCTTATTTTATTGGGGTCATGTTGTGGTCTGAGGCAGTCCCACCTGGTTCGGATGGGCATCTCCATTTAGAGTAGTACTAGAAACACAGGCCATCTAGACAGAGCCAACCCAAGACCCCACTGGATAGATTACATCTCCCCAGCTCAACTTAGAGTTGGTCCGACCAGCTTTAGAACAGCATAAACATGTCCAGCATACATTTTTATAAGCGTGTGAGGATGTGACAGATGAAGAAACACAGTTCGCCGTCAGTAATTCCTCCGGTGGCCTTTCAGATAAAGGGGTCCCTGGCCATGTTGGCGCAAGGAAAACAATTAGCCACAAAGCCAGAATGAAATGAAGTAGAAAGGAAATAGAAACTTGATGATGCTCTGGAGGGAGGAGGCGGTCTGCGGGATGCTCTGTCTGAGCTGTACACCTCCCTCTCTCTCTCTCTCTCTCTCTATTACAGGTCCTGGATCATCATTGTTGATGGATTAAAAGTCCAGTTTGAATGAACTTGGCCAAGAGAGTAATAAGCAGTCCACTGGCTCCACTGTGACTTCTCAGTGTGTGTGTGTGTGTCTGAAACAGTGCCAGCAGCCCAGTGCAGTGCACTCAGCAAGATGTTAAAGATAATCAGAGGCAATGGCCCTGCATAAACCCCCGCTAACTGGCAAGCCTGCTACAATATGCTGCTTAGTGAGGTAAGCTGGCACAGACTCAGTCTTTCACACACACACAGGCGCGCGCACACACGGACGCACACACTTAGCTTAGATTGTTAGGACAAAATGTGTTACATATTTTTCTTACACAGCAGGACCAGGATCACTGCATATTAACCAATACCTGATCCATACCTGAGCTTGTATACACTTGTACCAAAACCAGGAGAAATCAGGGCCCCTTTTTCTTTTTGCATTATTAACAAACAGGGGACTTTGAGGTCTTTGTGCCTCAAAAACTTCAAAGCCCTCCTGGAAGGATTACTTTAGACCACCAACCGTCAAGTTGATGCAATTTTGCAGCAGTTAATAAGAGAATCATCGCTGGATATGCGATGGTAAAGGAATTAACACGCTGATTTTGCTGTTGGCACTGAGATAACCTCTGGGTTCTGCATCACTCCCCCTGATCTGGCCCAGGAAGGTCCTGGTTCAGCCTGCTCCTGCTCACATGTTCAGGAGCTGTTTGAGTGATTCAGATTGACGACTCCTTCAGGTTTGTAGATAAGTAACACGATTTAAAGAGAGATACAGCTGTCTGTTCCCCTGCCTGCTTCTGTCACCAGAACATTTTGTGGCCGCATCAGATCCGACTTTGTCTTCTCCTTTTTCCTCTTCAGGGGAATCTGTCAGTCGATACCAGGCTTCTTTAAATGGGTTACTGTGAAAGTCAGCTAGTCAGCTCCTTGGTGGAGTCCCAGGTCTAATTGAAGGCACAGATAAAAACACACATAGGGCTTTAGATCTTCAGTTTCTGTTTTTGGGAAAGCTTTTTTAGTTTTTCCTCAAGAGGGTGTCTGAAGTATCGCCTGCTCATGTGTGTGTTTTAGCGAAATCCTGTATTTTATTGATCATTCATAGATCATTAAAATGTACTACAGTTGTTTTCCACTGATGAAGCTCCCACAGCTACAGGTAAAAGCATTCATTTTCATTTCATGACTGGAAAAAGGTTTTAAACACATCCTTGAGCAGCTGAGTTGGATTCGGGGCCAAGAGCCCCGTCGCTGGTTTAGTTTGGAGAGATCTTTGGGTGAAAAGTTGTCCAGAGGAGAGCCTGTTCAATTGTCTCTCTAAGATTTACAATTTCATTGGTTGAGGAAACTTATAAAGAAATCACAGCTACAGCAGAGTCTTTGTTTGTTATCCTCTATTGATATTAAATAATAAGTTGTGTTAGCCTTATGGACATCCTGTTTTATACATGCTTGGACTTACCCCCATGGGGGAATTCTTTGAACTTTGAGGATGAAGCTTCTTTCCAGCTTCAGCCAGGTCTGAGCGCCTCTAGACCCGTAGCTCTTGTTGCAGTGGTCAGCACCTATCAAAGGTGGTCCAAGGATGAACAAGAGGCGAACTATAGAAAGTCTGGTCTGTGTGGTCTGATCCAACAGATGAGCTGCTGTAGCACTAACTGCATTTGGATTAACCAGGAGTTTAGGTGGACTCAGATGCTGACGATCAGAGCCGTTCACAGGGACCTAAAATAGCTCTTCAGAAACCTCTAGACGGTGTCACAGAGGGTTCATGCATTGTCTCCACAATCTGTGGTTACAATCCACCGGTTCATACCAAAGGTCTCTCCACCAGTGGCCTTACTCCACCCAGGCCTGCCTGCAGACTCCATGGTGTCTTTTATTTGCTCGTTCCTCATCCCTGAAGGAACGACTGACCTTCTCCTAACTCACTGTGTGTGTTTCTCCATCCACATAATAAAATGACACAGAGTAAGTTCCAGGCCTTTCCATGTTTGCTTTGGGCTTTGTCTTTAATCCTATTTTTCCTATGATGCATTGGTGGTCTGCTGCTGAAGCCACAGCAGCTAATCTGGCTCTGACTAATCTGCATAGCCTTGTTGATTTAGTTTGTTTGCTAATTAATGACGTGCTATTTACACTCCCCAGGCCACTGCCTCTTGTTTTTTTTCCTTCAGCTTCCAGGTGCCATTAAACATCAGAGAATTGTGTGTGTGTGTCACAATCAATTTGTCACTCTGTCAATACATTATCAGCTGTTTCCTGTACCTCAGATTCTTAATTAAACACACACACTAATTAATATAGAAAGCAGGTGATTTTCTGACGTCTTGGCACCCAGAAAGCCCCCCCCCCCCCCCCCCCAATATAATCTGACTACTTTCAGTTATCACCCGGCAGCGTTCTATTTCAAACGTCAATGAACACACAGCTGAAAGAGCACACGAGTGTCACGTCTCTCAACGTGAAAAAAAAATCAAAAGAAAGTCCCACACACAACAAAGTGCGTTTTTATTGTTGCAGTCGGGACGCCATGCTGTGCCCTCAAACTACACTTTATTACCTGTGAAATGAAAGAATTAATAAGGTGATGATGACAGGTGTGGCTTTATAAAAAAAATACGCCTGGACATTTAATCCGGCCGAGGCCGATCGCAGTGGGTGACGTTCAGGTTTGTCACAGCGCCGCGCCGCCATCACAAAATCATCTTTTTTTTTTTTATTCACACTCCTACTGTGAACAAATTAAAACAAGTGGCTTTATACTTTTCCACATAGCCAGTGGGATACTAATTGAGGTGGGCTACTGATGTTCCTGGTATAAGAGAATAAAAACAGCTCCGACAGACTCCAGCATGGCCTGGAACAAAGCGCCGCTGAAGAAACCTTTGTCTGCTTCTCTTTTTTTGTTTCCGTCAAGGCTACAGGGAAATAACTTTTTCTGCTTTTTTTTTTAACAGAAGTCTGAGCAGGATGATTGCATGAAGCAGGCAGCGTGCCACAGGGAGAACGCTGATGCCTTTCTACTTAGCATTAGCATTAGGAGCTAAAAATGCAGAGAAAGCATCTCTTGACAACTCGCACACTTTTTTTTGCCTTTGCCTGCGTGTCTCTGCCTCCACCTTTTCCATCTAACGTAGCTACCAAAGAGTTTGGTCCGGAGAGGGCAGCACACCTCCGACAATCAGAATCAATAATCGATTAGACCATGACACATTTAGAGACACCTACAAACATGGATGTCAAGGATCTTCTGTGTGTGTTAGGACATAGTCCAACACACCTTTAAAATAAAGGCCAGAAATCCAAAACTCCAAAAGGTGAAACAAACAAAGGAGTGCAATGAACAAACAAGTGCAAACAAAAAACCTCAAAGGCAAAGAAACGGAGCACATGAACAAACCTAACAACAAGGCTGAAGACAATGGAGTGAACAGATGAACACAAGGACAAAGTGGTCCACAGGACTACAAGGTCTAACGAGACACAGGTGAACACAATCAGGGCACTAAGATCTAAGAATATCATAGAAAACAAGCCAACAGAACACAACAATTAAGCTAATTACAAAGACAAAAGCTATCGAGTGTTTGGGCCACAATGAGGAATGTTTTTTCCTTCCTGTGTTAGTTTAGTTTTGTATTTTTTGTGTGTGTTGCTCTGCACTGGGCTCCTCCCGCAGTACGACGACCTGCTGTTAGGCACAGTGGTGGAGGCCTCTCGCTCTGGGCTGTTGTGCTGTAGCACAGACCTGTGCTGGAATATTGCCCAATATGTGTCAAATAAAACGGAAACAGTTCAGATCCAGACGGGATGGATCAGATGTGTGTTTACGATCATTCTGTAGAATTCTAATGGTACAAAGAAATAATGCCCTGACCAGTTTCTGTGGAAGCGTCCATATTGATGTACTGTCATGGCATTTATGGGATGGACTGGCTTAGCTTTTGGAAACAGAAACTTTAGTAAATTAAACAATCATCTCTGTAAAGTGCTCATTTAAGTAGGTCATACTTTGCTGCCAGCGTTGCGTACATAACACGAGGACGTGCTTCACTGGAGCCGCCTTTTTAGGTGTGATTGTGTGTGTGTGTGTGTGTGTGCGCACACTTATTTACCAGCTGTTGTGGAGTGGAGAAGCTGTTGATTGCTGATCAGTGTTAAGCTAATGCTAGCCTACAGCTTCACCCAATCTTTAAAGCTGAGTGGGGCCACTGCTGATTGTAATGGAGGAGTCCCCACTCTCAACACTGTGGAGGCACAAGTGGATCACAGCTGATCGCATCTCAGCACAGGAGCACAGCTGCACCGCAGACAGGCTGCAGGACCGGGGGGAGCTGGTCTGGATGAGGGTCAGTTATTTGGATGCTGAATCTGCAGAATATGACAGAGATGTATCGAGGCCTAATGGTATACAAATGGTATTTGTATCTCTACAAGGTATTATTATTAATAAACAATAAAGTTTTAACAGTTTTGTTGAATGGGATTCAATGCAAAGAGCGAGGACAGATCTCGTCCTTCAGTCCCAAACAGTGAGACATTTGTGTATGAGTATAACAGCCTCTCTCCTCTCCGTTCCATCCTCCATTAGAACATCATGCTGCAGAGTGTTTTGGCCTTGAACCTGTGGGCTAAAAGCTACACAAAGCTCCACTCCAGCAGAGGAGCAGAGTGGATACAGAGGCAAAAAAATTGTGGAGAAGGGCAGTCTGTTTTCATTTGGCTTCCATCAGACCACGTCTCTATCTGAGAGCAGGACCAATGCTGGAAAGAAAATCACTGAATTTTCCACATGCTTCTATATTTCTGTGCTACATATACAAACATAACATATACAAGACACTAACTTTAGTGCAGTAGGAGCTCAGTGGAATGAGCAGTGCTAACGCTGCATCATTAAAATGAACAAAAATTAAATAATCTACGGACGCAGTGAAAGAGTTCAGTGTAGGACACGATGCAGCGTGGTCATTGGAAACACGTTTTTAACACAGGACAGTTCACCACTTCCTGTATCTGTGTCACATGGTCTTCTCCTCTGCCCCGCCCCTTTATCAGAGGAGCAGCTGGTCCTCAGTCTGTTGATTCCAATGGTAAAAGTCAACATGATGCCAGATTCTAAGCAATTATGTCACATAAAGAACAAACTAAACACTGGAGCCATTTGTCACATGACACATTGACAACCATCCATCATCAATCCAATTATCCAGGGCCAGGTTGTGGGGGCAGCAGTCTAAGCAGAGACGCCTGGACTTCACTCTCCACAGACACTTCTTCTAGCTCTTCCGGGGGGATCCTGAGGCGTTCCCAGGCCAGTTAAGTGATGTAATGTCCGGGGGAGGAGTACCATTGAAAGGAGTCCAAGGGAATGCATCCAGGCATAGCCAGTTTCTGTTGCAACACCAGGCCTGGCTCCAGGGTGGGGTCCTTGGTTTAATACTCCCCATAATAGGTTTTGAACCACTCTTGGTCTGGCCCATCACCTAGAACCTGTTTGCCATGGGGGACCCTAATAGTCAAACCAGTCAGGTGAAAAAAATCACTTGGATGGAGACTATCAGGTTCACTCTAACAGGTTTGGCAGCTAGCTGACATATTTTTGCACAAGTGACAAACTGTTAAAATATCTGTCATTTCAGGAAAAGAAAATGACCTGAGCCACCAGTTTATGAGACGATTTCATACCCTTAGCACAACACACACTCTAGTTTTAACAGATCTCTGACTTTACTGTATACTGTGGCAAGCTACCAAACATTATCACCCATGCTACAGCTGGCTAATGGCATGTTAGCAAAGATCAACATTTAATGTGAGCTAGCATAATTTGAATGAGGTTGCCTCCACAGGGGGGCGCTATAGAACATAGGGGGAGGCACAGCATGAAAAATGTTTTGAAAAAGGCAAACACTGGAGCTAACTGTACAAGTTGCACTCTGGGTTGAGTAGAAAATTTAATTTTTTTTACAACAAATTTAAAAAAATTCAGTTAAAGTGCATAAAGCAAGACTCGGATCTCCATGGCGACTTCAAGATGCAATGTTTTTTTTTTTACTGTAAATCAGATCTGATGAAGAATACTGTATAAAACTCTCCATCCCTTCCAGACGCCTCACTTCATCTGGTCTTAATATTTTGGCCCATATCAGCCTGCGTCATATCCATTATATCCATTATATCAGAGGCAGGCGACAGTGGCCGGGTGAGTGACTGTCTCATTGGAATACACACAAACACACACAACAGAGTTATCTGTAGAGGCCAGGCAGCAGCAGCAGCTGAGAGCCGCCTCTATCTGCACAGGAAAGCCTGCTGGCTCGGCTGGCAGCTGGCTGCTGCTCTCCGACTCTTCTTAAAGGCAGCTGACACTCGTGCGTGTGTTTGATGTGGACCAAAAACAAGATGCAGGTGTTTGTGGAGGAAAATCCTCGCTGCTGACTTTATTTCTAAATGTGGCTCCTGCAAAGTGAGAGCTGTGCTTCACATTTACTGAAGAATCAGTTATTGATTTCAGAGAAGTTCATTGTTTTAAACCTCTGTATGTGTTTAACCGCACAATGAACCATGTCGTCCCATCCCTGCACACCTCCTTCCCACACACACACACACATTGTGTGCTCTAGTGGTGCTTATACAGCATCACCCTCAGCCCTCCTCTCTAAGTGCTGACTAGAAGCTCCAGCTCTGATAGTAAAGTTTCAGCATATTGATTGTGCGGAACTGATTTATCCACATGCAGGAGGTGAGAAAGGAGCAGTCCCATGGATGTGCACAGCCTGCAACACACACACACAATGAGAAGGAATAGCTCAATGATGATTGTAGCGTAGCTCCGGCTGTGTCGTGTGTAACCCCGGAGCGATGGCCTAATTGTTGTCCGGGTCAGGATGCATCCCACTCAGGTCAGGAGCAACACTCACACAAAGATCAGCTTCCTGTGGCCAATACACAACGTCCAAAAAAGGATACACAACAGGATTCCATGCCCTTACCTACTGCTAAACATAACTAATTTATTTATGTGCCATGATATCGACTGAATGTTCACTGTCAGCAGCATGAAAGTAGATGTTTTTTGCATAATTAACAGGTGACGACTACATTTCTACAATCTTTTCTCGTTTCTCCAAAATGTCGCCTCGATCTGTAAAAAATGTGGATTGTGTTGCTGTCTCTGAAGTTTAATCAGCTCCAGTGATCGCAGAGCAGCAGCACAGCAGTAGACAGACTGTCTCTGTCCTCCTGTCCTCTGCAGCTAACCTTACCGTTCAACATGGATCCAGAGTCAGCCTCCTCTGAACTGAGCCACAAGGGGGCGTATTTAAAAGATACGTTTGAATTTATAGGGTCCAAAAACGATTGGTGGACAAAGAAAGCAGAGCACTCTGTGTCGACATCAGTAGAGGCAGAAGTATCACCGGGAGTGACATCTGCATTCTTTATCAACATGGCTCCACCTGAGAGACAGCTCACAAGTATTTTTACTTTGAATACTTTTAAAGTAATTTTAATGTGATAAAGAGTATTTTGACCCTTGGCCTTCTGACCCCCCAGCTGCTAAAACTGGCTCATGGAACACAGAACCTTTCAACATGGTTACCTCTCTGGTGGGGAAGGAGCCTGAGCTGCTGCGGGAGGTTGAAGGGTACCGGCCAGATATATTCAGGCTCAGATCAATGCACAGCTCGGACTCTGTTTCACTTTGGTGTGGCCCAGAGTGCTAGGCAAGATCTCATTACAAGCAGCCACAGGGTGGCTGGACTCTCCCTTAGAGACAGGGTTAGGAGCTCGGCCATCCGGGAGGGGCTCATCCTCTGCGATGAGAGGCGCCAGTTAAGGTGGTTTGGGCATCTGGCTTGGATGTTTGTATCTTGGGCTATTGCCCACCCCGTCCCGACCTCAGACAACTGGCAGAACTGGATGAATGGATGATGCCTCCACAGTCTGATGATCTCTGGGGACGGCCTAAAGGGAACTCCAAGGGACAGAGCCAGGTTTTCTTTGAAAAAGTATTGTACTTTCACTTAAGTAGGACTGATGATGTAGCACTTTTACCTTAGTACCAAGCTTCAATACTTCCTCCACCACTGCCCGTCCACTTCAGTTCCACTGAAGCTCCAATTCTTTGTCTGTATTTGGAGTAAGTGGGAGTTTTAGGACTACAACGCTGCTAACCTGCCGACACTCAGGGCTTCCGACACAGACTCAAAACAGCCTGCCACTCCGCATCCAGCCTCATCCAGACTTATTCTCAGTTCATGCTCCTATCGGCTTACTAAAGACAGAGAGCGCTGCGACAGAAGCTTAACAAAAACCCTTTGGCCAAGACATGCTGACCAGTCTTCTAAACAGTTTCCATGTGTGTCCTCAGCCACTCAAATGTGTGATGGACGGGACGACTGGTTGCTGAAAACAGAGGAGGAGCAGACACTCCATCCACACATCACCCTCAGAACTCTTTTCAGACCAGACTCTCTGCCTGTCAGGCCATGTTGTTGTTTTACGAGCAGCTCTGCTCTTAGTCGCTTTCACATTCTTTTAATCATGTTTCAAAATAGTCACACTATAATTTCAGCATGAAAACGTTTTTATTAGTAAAATAACAGCAGAAAATAAAACATATTTCTCCTCTCTGGATGAACACAGCCTGCTTCCAGTTGATTTTTTTTTTGTAACACAGTCTGAAAGAGCACACTGACACACTGCCCTTCCCCGTCAAAGGCAGCTTTTGTCTCTCAGGCTGTTTCTGTGAATAGACGACAAAAAGAGTTAAAAAAAAAAAAGAAAAAGTAAAAATACTCTGAAGTGAATCTCGTCTGGAATTTGTCGAACAGTTTAAGCAGTGTTCTAAAGCTGTAATTCAGAGCTGCAGTCAGGGTCAGGGCTCGCTTCTAAAGCAGAGCGAGAGTGGAAAAGTTTGCTTCTTTTTAAGTGACTCATTTTCATTTCTATCACAGCCAAATCTCAAGCAACTGAATTTTTTAATCTCACTTTCTCTTTCGTTAGGCGCATGAATTAGAACAGCACTTGAGGTTTCATTTTTTTTCTGTCGCAGGTTTTCTTTTTTAACCTGTCTGAGGATAATAAGCTGCAGGTTCAGCATCTCATTTAGCAATCAGACTGTGGAGGGAGGGTGTACTTTAGCCACTTTACTCAACAGCACCCCACGTTTCCCCGTCATACATCATCAAAGGATGTACTAAAATGATCTTTTCACATCCATCTCGTCTCATGTTGGACGCATGTACATCAGGTGCACTCGCTCCTTAGGTGGACTTTCACTATCTCAGACGTAAGAGACAGCAAAACACATCCACAAATAAAAACACCACACAGAAAATCCAAAAACTGGCAGGTGCTTAGGTTTAAAGGAGCAGGGAGCAAAAATACAAGAAGGAAGACCGGCAGACAGACTCAGCCTCAAGGATAAAGTGATGAAGACTGGAGTAAGCAGCTGCTTTACAAATACTGCAGAGGCTGATTAGTGATGAGCCTCAGGTGACCCAGGGCCAGACCCCTAACAACACACACACACACACACACACACACAAACACACACACACACACACGAGACAGGCCGGGAGAAAACCAACAGGAGACACAGTGGAGGGAGAAACAAATAAGACACAGGAAAACACAAGAAAGGGAAGTGACACTGTGATAAGTCCTAGAGCCTGTGAGAGAGGGAACTCCAAAGTCAGGGACATGAGGCGGGACAAAGCTGTCCTGTTTACTCTGCCTCCATCTCAGAAAGGCTGAGCCCTCCTGAACACACACACACACCAGAAGTCACTGACTTCACATCCTCAGTCAGTGTTTTCTGGCTGTTGTTATATTTGTAATTAAGAATGTGATGAAGAGTAAAGTCTGTATTTAGTAACTAAATCTCACTGTGATCATTTGACCCTTGGCCTTCTGACCCCCCAGCTGCTAAAACTGGCTCATGGAACACAGAACCTTTCAACATGGTTACCTCTCTGGTGGGGAAGGAGCCTGAGCTGCTGCGGGAGGTTGAAGGGTACCGGCCAGATATATTCAGGCTCAGATCAATGCACAGCTCGGACTCTGTTTCACTTTGGTGTGGCCCAGAGTGCTAGGCAAGATCTCATTACAAGCAGCCACAGGGTGGCTGGACTCTCCGAGACAGGGTTAGGAGCTCGGCCATCCGGGAGGGGCTCATCCTCTGCGATGAGAGGCGCCAGTTAAGGTGGTTTGGGCATCTGGCTTGGATGTTTGTATCTTAGGCTATTGCCCACCCCGTCCCGACCTCAGACAACTGTTAGAACTGGATGGATGGATGCATGGATGTTAGAACTGGATGGATGGATGGATGATGGATGGATGGATGGATGGATGATGCCTCCACATTCTGATGATCTCTTGACAAAACAGAATGATTCAGTTCATCCGTCCAGACCAGATGGATGAACTGTTGAGCCCTGCGGAAAAAATAATAAGGTTAAAGAAAGAGAGGAAGCATTCTGGGTTAGGCTGACCTGCAGGCTGATGATATTATACATACTGTTTTTCACAGACATCTTCATGTGGAGCCCCCCCCTCTCATCCCTCCCATTTATAAGGCCCTGGGGAGTCGACTTGGACAGCAGGGGCCCTTGTTAGAGATCATATTTTTTAATCTCCTCACATGAAATGATTGTCCCCCTCATTCAACATTATGGATGAGATCCCATTAAGGAGCGTGCCAGGTTTATGTGTCACCAATGAAGCAATATGAAAGGAGCCAGACGAGGAACAAATGCTGCACTCCATCACCGCCAGATAAAAGTAAATGGATCATGTCTCTAATAGTTGGCCTACTTTAAGACAGATTGCTCGTTAAATGATTTGCATGTTAGGAGACAGGGGAAAAAAATCAGCTGGAACTTGTGGTGACAACCTGATAGTTATGCTGTCAGTCCAGCTAAAACACACTGACATGTTTGGGATTTGCAGACATTTAATGAAGAGTTTGCCGTCCTTTTTTTTGGCAGGGTACCGTATGCACTACATAGGATTTAACTGTGTTAGAGTCTGGACTTCTAATGCACATGTTAGACATGGTAAAGATGCTGTAAGCAGCTCAGTAAGTAACACTCTGCACATAATGAACAGCTTTAATCGGCTGTGTCCCTGCACAGTCCATGGGGGGTGCTGTGGTGAAAACATTGTCTTTCTATGAAGGGTTAAAGCAGGTCACAGTGCATGCAAATGCACCATCAGTGTGTGTGTGTGTGTGTGTCATTTAACATCTAGTCAGATAGTGAGCGAGCAGGAGGCAGGCCCCTTATCAGTGTTGCCTCAGTGTAATTACAAGACACTGATCAACCTGGATATTGATTCTCCGAGCCTGATCAAATGTCAGGAGGAGGAGGAGGAGGAGGAGGAGGGGGAGGAAGAGGTTCATTTACATGTTTTTTTTTCCTGTATAATAGATAATAGTCCTGAATACAGGACAGCATAGGATGGTTTGCTTTCATTTCTGGTTCATAGTTCCTGTCTGTGGGGCATATCAGTGGGTAAGTGAAGATGTTGTCTCTAAATATATTTGTTGCAAGGGTTGTCTGTGTTTTGAGTGCAGCCTTTGCACAGGGTGATCCGGAAAAGGAAAAGATGCAGGTGAGGAGTAAAGGCTGTCCCCTGTGCTCAGACTGCTGAAACAGTTCCTACTGGTTCTGATAGAAAGGTGTCTGAACTCACAGCAGCACAGTCAGGGTGTCCCATGCTGACCCCTGCCAAATGGAGCAGGAAGTGATGGAAGAAGGGGGCCTGGTCTAATGATTTTTGAGTGTGTTTTTGCCTGGAGAACACATGGAACCAGGATGGGAAGAAGGCCAGTTGCAGAAGTAGTGTGATACCTTTGTCGATGTTCTCCTGGGAAAGCGTGGGTTCTGCCATTCATGTGGATGTTACTTTGACACTTCTGCAGTCCATGTCCACACTTTCATGGAGACACTGTTCCCTGGTAGCCTCTTTCAGCAGGATGATGCTCCCTGCCACAAAGCAACAATGGTTCAGGAATGGTTTGAGGAACACAACAATCAGCTCAAGGTGCTGACTCCAGGCCTCCAGATTCTTCCAATTTGAATCCAATCCAGCATAAAACAAGCCTCATCAGAGCTCACAGGACTTGAAGGACCCTGCAGATACCACAGCACACCTTCAGAGGTCTGTGGAGTCCACGCAGTCACAGTAGCAGACAGGTAGTCATGATGTTACGGATGGTCTGGTGCATCACTCTTTTAGGGCTTCAGTGCTGCCTGAGAATGCTATCCAGTAAGTTGTGAAGCTTGATGTCACTACCAGTTAATCAAATATATTTTATAACAATTGAAAAGCCCTGTATGAAAAACATGATTAAAGTCCGAATTATTTTTTTAACCTGACGACCTGCCCACTCGTTGCTCTGCAGAAACCTGCTCTGCTGCTGTCAGTCGGCTGCACCTCTCGCCCTCTGTAATCCCACGATGTGACATCAGACATCATGTTTTTCACAACTTTACACCTGTTTCTTTTTCAAGAGCAACCAGTGATGCTGGATACAACAACAATACAGCCATAGAAATAGAATTTAAAATCAGAATATTTGTTCCTCACATGTCTAAACTGTCCTTTCAGCTCCTACTGCAGTGAAGGAAAATGTATAAAATCCACTTTGTTGTAGCTTTTGTTAAGAGCAAGGACCAAGTTTTGACCTCGGCGGTCTGAATGTGAATCGCTGCAATCAAGCTCTGGAAAAGCAGTCATTATCCGGCAGCTTCATCTCCAGCATCTGCTGCCGCTTTTAACTTTCAATGGGCCTCTCGCCTCCCGGGGAATTTCAGTGCATTCAGATGATGCCACAGCAGTGCTGAGAGTGCAGACCTCCTGTTTTGGTTTGCTGTTCAGAATTCTTCTGCTTGTTGGAATGTTGGCTTTTCAGACTCTTTGCTTTGCTTTGTATGTCATGATCAGGCTGCATTAGTAGGGGTGTGGCATACAGGGTCAATACATCATACATAGCGGGGTGGTTGTGTTGTGTTTAAAACAATATTTAGTAAATTGATGACATGGCTGTGTTTAATAGAGCCGTATAACTACTAAGGGAAAAACATTCCACTGATCTGATCACTGAGGACAATGACAACCAGCTATTGGTTGTCCATAATTCCAGATAGCAAGCAAATGGTGGGGGGATGTGGCTATGGTCTGGACCACTTGTGGCTCAGATGTGACGGATCTGGTGCCGTTATTCCACGTCATAAGTGGGCCAGATAAGAGTGTTGAAGTGAGCCAGATTTGGGCCACACCAACGCATGCTTACTGAAAACAAGTGGACACATGGTCACACAGCACGATTGCTACGTTTTCAATAAGAACACTTGGTAGAGGTTGGAGAAAGACTGAACCCTCAAAGTGGATTTTTAGCCAGGAGACCTGATTTTGAGTCAGGTACTAAGTGTTAAATCTTTACTTTCAGTGTTTTGAATGTGTGCAGCGACTGCCCTCTACTGGTTGGGACCTAGCGACTGTAAGTGCATTATGTGCCACGAGTGCCCACTCCACAACCCTGCAGTCAGTTTCAGTCCACCATGTCCCACTAGTTCTATCCCTAACTGTCCTCACTCTTCCACAGTCAGCTAGTCCACTCTCAGGTTGCAATCTCCACCAGCTTTTTTTAGGTAAATCATACACCCACCAACTGTTTTTGATTTTTCTTAGTCTGTCTCATGTGTGCGCCTAACATCTAACCCACGAACACGGGGCCCTGGCACATGCCCTGTTTGTCCCTGTGGTTGAGTCAGAATGATGGTTTGAAAAATAAAAGCCAAGTCACCTCAGGAGCCTCAGGCGACTTTAAACAAGTATTTTTTTACCAAAGTAGAGGAAGCAGGAAAAAAAGAGGAGGAAAGAGTGAGGGGACTGGGGGTCTGGAACTCAATGGTCCCAGAAAGTGTGTGACAATGTTGTGGTGCAGATACAGGCTGGTGATTGATGGCTTTTATCAGCAGGAGCACACACACCCTCTCTATCTTAGCCTCTTAACTCCATGCAGGATTACCCCATGGATACATAGATTACTACACACACGCACAGAGCAGCGTGTGTGTGTGTGTGTGTGTGTGTATCCTTGTGTGTGTCAGTGCTGTCAGACTGTGTGTGTCAAAAGGGGGGATTATGAATACAGTTAAGATTTGGAGTCAATAGAAATTCTCCATAATTCTCCCTCTTGCCCTCAGAGCACATTTCCACGCTCACAAACGCACAATAGGAAACACAAAGACGCTTGTCTCTGAGCCTGCAAGGCGCAAAGATTTCTGTACATGCTCCTAATCTACATATTGTGCTACTGCATGTTGCTAAAAGGCGCTTAAAATGTTTCTGTTAAGTAGATTAGTGCCTGTGTGTGTGTCTGTGTGTGTGTGTGTGCAAACTGTTGATTCTCATATGAAGCAAATATAAAGAGGTTTAATACAGTGATGAGATACATTGATGTTTGTGACATACAGCAAACAAACCGCAGACAGTTCAGGCCTGCTCCGTTTCAAAGGAGGATCCATCCACTGTAGTCTAAGGATCCAGGATTCACTGCACTTCAGTGACAGTGGAGGTGTGTTCATGTAGTGTACTACATAATAATAATAATAATAATAATAAATCTTATATTGCGCTTTTCTGCTCTGTTGGGCAGGCACTCAAAGTGCTTACATTGAGATGCATTATTCTTTCACACCACATTCACACAGTGGCAGTGGTAAGCTACCAGTGGTAGCCACAGCTCCCCAGGGAGGCAATGCAGGTAAAGTGCCTTGCCCAAGGACACACAACAATGACTAGGGAGGAGCTGGGGTCGAACCGCCGACCTTCCAGTTATTGGACAACCCTGCTCACCACTGAGCCACTGCTGCACTACACTGCACTACATAGGGAATAAGCTGGATGTCAAGAAACAAGGGCTGTGTCCGATATCACCCCCTAATATGACCGTATGTGGTCTCTTCACCACTTTGTAGTGCTGTCTTTGTTTTTGTTCCCATGGCGACACATCAGTAATCAAAGCGGACGTTCTCGTCTGGTTTCAGGTGACGCCTTTTGGTACGCTCACCTTTTAGTGTTTCCAGTTTACAAACTCTTCAAGTGATTCAGGTGTGAGAGGAACCTGACAGGGACGTGGATCACAGGCTCGATGCAGCCTCTGCTGGGACATGTGGACATTTTATGAAACAGTTGTTGTCAAATTTTGGCAGCAGTTCTTACCTGCTACTAACTGGTCAGTTATTAATTGATAGATTGATCTGATCATGAACAGAAACACAGATTTACTTCCTCAAAAGAAAATGTTCCACAAACAGGCAGACGCCTCCAGGCTAATGATAATTGGTTTAAGATTAGACAAAAGGCATTTATTTAAATAAGTAAAGGCTCCATGAATATTATGAAAATGTGTGCTTCCTGTGTGTGAGGGGGCAGCGGATCCTTTTAGAAACAGCCATGTTTAACATAAATGTGGGGGCAGGAGAGAATCAGTGGGCCTAATAGCTCATATTAATCACAGTTATTTTAGATGAACATTCATAAATCTTACATGACAAGCTAATCTTTGAGTTCCACCCCGAGAGGGAATTCCCTCCAAGCTGTGAATGGCTAAGCAGCTCACGCAGGCCGTGCGGCACATGTGCAGCTCCACATCACACTGCTAATGATCAAGGCAAACACACATGCATGCTGCATGCCGCAAGTGATGCTGTCTGTCCCCTCTGAGCCAATCAGGGCTCAGATGTCATCTATGGACCAAAGACGAGAGATAAACATCCCTCATCCCTTGGGTATAGCCAAAAAGGAACACAATGCACAAAAGTCCACAATAAGATGTAGTCTTAGGTGGGTTCCAGGGCTCTCAAACTCAAAACAAAGAGTCTCACACTGTTGGTGTGTAAGTGTGTAAGTGATATGTGAAATGCCAAAGATGTGTAGCAATAATAATAATAATTGTGTAAAAGCTTTTCCGTAAAATGTTCGTCATGCAAAAGAAGCTGGTCGCTGCAGAGACTCCACCAGCTGTCCCTGCCCGGTGGTACCAGGCAGCTCTGCAGGGCTCTGCTCACTAACAGGCAGTGCACAGTGATGCCTCCTACTGATGTTTAATTCCTCTGCACAGTCTGCTGTTCACACAACTCAATGTGGGCTGCAAAATGTACATGTGACAAATGAACGGACTACGAGAAGCCCTAACAGACAGTGTGTGGGTTGCCCAGTCACTGAGGTGAGGTCAAGTGGAATGAAAAAAAAACCTATGTGGAAGTCAAAAGCTGCAGTTCCTCCTGTGGCCTCTAGGGGCTGCCTCCAAAAGTACATCAATCCACATAGACCGACGTGTTAAAATATGGAGATGGATTTCTGCTGCTGTGCTCTCATGAGGACCTCTGCAGTAATAAAAGGGAATTATTTGGAATATCAGCTGTGATTTCTATACAAAGTTGTGACATGAGGTCAACTCACAGTGACATAAATGAACCCCCGACCGAAACCCCGACCCTTTAATGTGTTATTGTTTTTAGTTTTCAGCTACACAAACATCGTGCTGCGACGTTTCAATCTAATATCGCCTCTGGCCCACACGAGTAATCTGAGGGGAGAAAAAGCAATATTAGCCAAATTGTTTGTGAAAGATATCCACATCCTTCGGAGATATTCAATAAAGCCACGTCCGCTAGAAGCAGTGTGTATGACAGAATAATTATCAATTTCCATATCATTAGGATATTAGGGTCGGAAACGGCATAACAGAAAACATTTGTTAATGCCCGATGATTAGATCAAGTCTGCAGAGTGTAGCATTAGAGGGAATTCAATTTCAAATCCACAGACTTGAGTGTTGGCTGCAATCATGAAAAATCTGATGATGTCCATGAGAATAGGTAGGCATCCTCCATTATCGTGATGATGAAGAAGCCAGCGTTGCTGCAAAACTGTGCACATAAGCAAATCAAAAGCGCCTCTGCAGAGGAAAACGTTGTAATCAATGGCAGCGAAGGCCCCGGAGTGAGATAAGCATCAGCATCCAGAGAGCGGCTGCTGCTGTTGGCTGGAAATGTTTTATTTACAAATATCTTCTGAACGCCTTCTGCATTAGATATCGATGGTGTAATGGAAGTGTGAATGGAATAATGAGACTACATCCCATGTGACCTTTGCCTAATGCTTTATTGAAATGCTTTTGCAGGATTATCACTGTGTATAATACATGCAAAAACAAACTCCCAATTACTCTGACAGCGCAGGTTCGGAGCGTTTTACATTTTCCTCAGGGCGTGAGCTAAATCAATACTTCATCACAAACGTGTTTTGACATTATTACACTGATATTGTGGATGTTAATATTCTGCACTTATTTACAGATTCCCATGCATCCTGGCATTCTGTCTCACTGTAAGGGGAACGGGTTCGCTGCAATCACACCAGCAGCCCGACTCAAAGGACGGCCGAGCTGCTCACGACGTCACAGTTAGGTGCACCGCATCACACTTAACACACTTCACAGACATCACACAGCAGTTTGTTTTTCGAATCACTGTCCATATATTTTATGGATTGGGCCTTAACTTGACACCTATCTTAACACAGAAGTTCTTTTCACCTTCTCTCATCATCTGCAGCTACATCTACTGTTTACCTGACGGCCTCGCAGGGCTGTAGCCAAAGTTTTAGAAATACTGAGGTCCAAAAATTGATCTCTAGGAAATATGAACGGGATAATAATCACATATCATCCTAAACTGACTTTGGACCTTGTTTAATGAACACAGGTAAATAAATAAATGTACTCATAGTACTCAAATTCAAATTATAGACAAACTAGCCAACAGGTCTGCCTGTCAGAAATCCATGATGAAGATTCAAAGTTACAGCACTCTTCATTTCCCTGTTTGCGTTCTCTCTGTATTTTCTGGCTGTCACTCCTCACTTATCTATCTGGCAATGGGAATTAAACATAAATTATATACACCTTTATTTATTTAATAGTTGTGATTAAGATATATATTTGTTTGCTTCAACACGTTTTTAATGTAGCTACAGTATGTCCTCTCTCATCTTCCTCACCTCTTCCTCTCTGCCTCTGTCTCCTCTCTTTCTAAAGCTGAGCTCCAGCTGACAGACTTTTTATTCTGTCTGTTACAGTTTCAGCTGTATGCTGACATCATATTGACAGACAATGCTCCACTATAGCAGGATAATAACAATACTTTTTAATGGGCGTTCATCATGTAACGATGTTCTATAACTCCTTAAAACTAGGGATGTCCCGATCCGATCACGTGATCGGAAATCGGGCCCGATTACATGATCTCAGATTTCGTGATTTCAGACTCAATTGGAATCGGATGTTGCCTCCCGATCAGGATTCGGATATATATTTATATTTGTATTTCACGGTCTCTGATTGGTTCAGACCACGATATATGCCTGATGTGCATCTGTTGTTGGACCACAGGGAGACTTTTGAGAGTCGCGGAGAATGTATCTCCCTCTAACAGCTGGTTGCGCCGGTGCGACCTCTGATATTTTTTGGTTGCACCATTGAGAAATTTGGTCGCATGTGCGACCAAAATGGTCGCACTCTAGAGCCCTGGGAGGCCACATGGACGAGATGCAGCACAGGACACAGAGGAGGTAACACAGACAGACACACTGTAGGACGGGGACTTAATACACGAGACACTGAGGGAGGGGCAGCAAATTCACAAAGAAGGGAAAACACATGGACAGGAAGTGACACAAGGAAACACATCACAAAGATCTGATTTTACATGATCAATCACATCATGTATTCTGACATTTTATGGACAAACCAGTGGAACATGTGCCTGTCTCCAGAAGTCACGACTTATATTCAGGTGCGGCTTATATGTTAAAATGTACAATTAGTCAGCCGTGTCCTGACATCCCACCACGGATATCATGGCAGCTGTTCTGTCCCTCTCCTGACGGTTCTCTTCCACCTCGTCCACACTTTGCATTCCGAGCATAGGTGACGTGCACGTTCATAGAATGTGTGCTTGCAGCTGAGCCTCAGACCTCACTTTGACTCATTTACAGGAGTTTGTGTGCGGTGAAGCTAATCATTTCTCCGTGTGAGAACTTGTTGAAATGCGTGTGTCTCACTCTCAATGTCCAATGTGTAAGAGAAATTTAGGAGGCAACGCAACATTAAAAACGTAGTGATTTACGTAGGCCCGCCACTCGTGGAATGTATGAAAGAATCTTTCAAAATCTTCTCATCACACTAAAAACACAGATTACTCTGATCATTCTATATGTAAAGAGATAAATGCTTTTTGGGGCCAATCAGACAGAAGCGCTGTGCCATGAAGTCACTAACAGTAACCACCGTCCATTATTGTGTAGGCTCCTCTCTGCCTGTTTAATCCCACTCTGCCTCGGGCCTGCTGCTCTCACATCTTGTTTTGTTGTTGCTGCAGGTTGAAGAGGCCAGTTTTTTGAAAGTCTGATTGCCGAATGTGTGTGTGAGAGAGTGTGACGTGTGTTATTAAGAGTAAACATTGGGGGGGCTGTGTGCTCTGCACTTGGAGCAGGGGAATTAGAGGCTGTGATTATGGAGAGCCCGTGGTCAAACACTCAGACAGACACAGATTGTGAAGTGGTGGAACGGCTCTCTGGACAGTTTTGCATAAGAGCACAAATGAGAAAGGAAGCACTTTGTTTCATTCGGCTCTCACTTTCCTCCTCGGCATTCGCTCACCTTAATTCACATTTCACACATGTTTTTTTTTTTTTTTTTTACAAGGCCAGTTTTACCGCCAGCCACAGCTCATGGCTGCTCTGCAAAGCGGCGCAGCTAGTGTTAGCACTATAAACACAAATGAGACCAACCGTATGAAGGCCAAACGAGCTCAGTAAATGAAGAAAACCTTTTCATCCACTTGACAATACACACACACACACCACGAGCATCGCTTTGATAACACAACATCACTACCCCTGCGATGGACTGCTGCCCTGTCCAGGGTGTACCCCGCCTCTCACAATTAGCTGGGAGAGGCTCCAGCCCCCCGTGACCCTGCCCTGCAGGACGAAGCGGGTTCAGATAATGGATGGATGTCACTACCCACAACCCAAGCAAATAGCTACTGACCACACATCTGGATACTAAAGTTGCTGCCGGTACACTTTAGGAACCATCGTGATGCATACCAGCCCAGCTGGGCTGGTGAGGAGCGCTGTATACAGCAGAAGGTCTGTGATGGAGGTCAGTACCTGGACTTTAAGGGGGTCAGACCTGCTTGATATTAACATTATGTGACTTTTTGTGACATTTGTTTATCATCAGTGAAGCTTATTTTAACACTGTGGGGACACAATACTCATTAGCTTCTTGCTAAATGTTAGCATGTCCCAGCCAGGTCTGTCACTTCTTCTCTGAAGTCATTTTGTCATGTTGTGGGTGTTTGGCTTGTGTTGGAGTATTTCAAGTTTTCATAGCAGCACCTATAGATGACAGGAGTAAGAACACACTAGCCGAATACTCTGCAGCATTTCTACAGGACAAGTCTTCAGTAATGTACTTGTATTGCACATGTATGAATGATGCAAGAGAGTAGATATACTCAATCAGATGAAATGACCTTTTATTGTCAGCCAGCACAGTATTGATCCTGTATGTTATTGATCCTGTATACAATAACCAACAATCAAATTCATTACAGATTCATTTTAGATATGGACTGGCTGTTGTATTAGATTGATTTCTAATAAAGCCAATATTGGTTCAATATATCAGTTAAACCCCAGCAGCAAATATGTGTGTGTGTGTGTGTTAGAGAGAGAGAGAGAGAGAGAGGATCTGCTAATCTGCTTAGCTTCATTAAAACAGATAGAGGCGGATTAGCAGGAGGTGCATGTAAATGAACATAATTCCAGGAGAAATTGAAACAGCGGCAGAGATAAATACGTCATGAGGGAGAGACAAATATAATCAAAATTGCAATTAATTGAATTCCCCTTACGAAGCATGGCCTGTTATTTGGTGGAATTATAAGCAGCTACAGTGAGCTAATTGCTGAGGCTGATAGTCAGGATTAGTGTTGCGTGTCCTCTTCCTCCTCTGTTCTCCACCATCGTCTCCATCCTGCCTCTTTCATGCCTGCTTTCTATCCAGTAACTCTCTTTTACCACACCCCCCCCCCTGTGATCACATTCAGTTTCATTACAGAGAGATCTGTCCAACACAGGTTTATGTGATGAACATAAAACAAACGTTTTCAACTTAATTGATTACATGTGTGTGATTTATATGTATTTCATATGTCCTGCACAAATATGACCCCAAACATCAGCAGGATTTCATGCACTTCCTCAAAGCAGACAAAGAGAAGCCAGTCAATCAAAGGAGACAGAAATGTTACAATGGTCATTTACTGCAATGATGGCAAACGTGCCCAAACCATGACACTACCACCCCCATGCTGCACAGATGGGATGCAATGATTTCATTTCCCCCAGCAGCCCTCTGGCTCATCCCCTCCGCTCATTGGTTCCTAATCAAGGAGCTGGTCTAGGTTGAACTCTGTCCTATTTTGATTTTTAAAATAAATATTTATTATATTTAGAATACTTTGCGTGCATTAAGCAGTGAGCAGTCCTCTGTCAGAGAACATTTACGGCACTTCGATTTTGGACTCTCCAAAAATACAAAAAGCGATCTACTATAAAGAGTGTCATGACACTTTTTCAAAAAAATGTTTTTAAAAAATATAAAAGCTTGTAAGTTTAATGTGCAAATGAAATGAGTGTATAATGTCCAATTAGAAGAAACAGTGAATTACATGAAGTGAAAGTGATATTAAAATGAGTCCTGCGTTTCCTTGCAGTCTTCTTTCTCTCTCTCCTCCTTTCAGCTTGATTCAGATCACCCCCCCCCCACCCCCCACCCCTCCCTCCTCCTCTGCGCTCTGCACTGATTGTGATGCCTTCCTAAACGGCCCCCCGCTGAGGGCGCCAACACATTTTTATGAAAGATCCAGCGTTTCCCTAAAAGCTAATCATGTTAGACATCAAAGGGCGAGACTGCTGCCTTGATCAAGACACATCTGAGGACACTGCTGCTGCTGCTGCTCGGGATTAGGCCTAGCATGTGTCTGTGTGTCTCTGCATAAGAATAAGTGGAGAGAAAGGGATTGGAAATGTAAGAGATATGTACAGATATTTACAGAAAAATCCAACACAAGCAGAAAATATTTACCTGGTAAATAATACATGTGCTATTCTGTGTGATAGAGGAGCCAGTCAAGGAGGTTTTAATGCAGATATTCTGTGATAAAAGATGATCAAATTTCACTAGTGGTGTCCTGATATGCTGTGTATGTTTTGTTGGTGTTGTTGTGTGTCACTGAACAAGACATTCACAAGGAGTAGCGACCCGACTGGATGACCAAGCTCCTCACCCTGTCTCTATAATGGTCAAAATCTGTCAAATTTGTCTGGTAAATCAAGACCAACCTCTAAAGTATTGACTCAGATTTACTACCTGCAATGAGAACCAAGCTCCTGCTCCACGTATAGGATCTGAATGTACCCAGTACCCCATACTCACAGGAATCCTGCCTTCTCCAGACCTGTTTAATCAATGGTCATATTATTGATGACTTGGTATTTCAAATGTCTTTCCTGTCCATGATTATGAAGGGTGCTTCAGGTGGAACCTTCACAGCCCAACAGTATCCCAGGATTCATTGCCTGCTGCCAGTGGACTTTACAAACCTAAGTCTTGACACCCCAGACAGCTGGTTGCTATAGGCAAACATGCATCATGATAAACAGGAAGTCTTCCATGTCCCATCTAACAACAGTCAGCACTTGTGGCGCAGCGCTAAAATAAACCTGATGGTGCCACTTGGACATGTCCCTGTATGTGGGATTTGTGATGTGATCCTGTAAAAGAGCTACCCAGTGTAAACCAGTGCAGTGTGATCAGCACACAGTTGTGTTTATTCTCCAGCTCCTGACACGCTGATGAATTTTTTTTGGTCCATTTGTTGGCCACACAGCACGATGACACAAAGCCTGTGTGAGACCTTTGTTCGTGCAGAGATACACTGGCTTTACCTCTATTACTCCCTCGTCGGGTAAAATTGCTTCACAGTGTTTAAATGAAAATTAAAGTGATTGCAGTAGCATTTTAATAGAATTGGAACTCGCGTGTGAACTCCCTGGAGGTAGAAGACATTCCACATTCCACATCACACACACACACACACAGTATGCTCTCAGGTGACACCGCTCTGGATCCCATTAAAACGTCTGCGGTTATTATTGTCATTTGATTGGACTGTATTTTGACACTTGCATAATATTACAAAGCTAACAGCACATTGTGTCTGTAGCCCTCGGAGATAATGCTAAATGAGTTGAGGGAGTATCTGACAGTCCTTGACACACCTTGTTTGCCTTGCATATTGCCAGTATTCATCAAGGGTGTGTCAATACACACATTCCATTATTAACTTGGAGTGCTTATAAACTGTAGGTCACCATGAAGGTCTGGGATGCCCAGCTCTTAATTTTCTTCATCACACACTTCCTGTAAAAACCCACTATTTAAAAGGGGGTCACATTCATCCTTAGGACGGCCTGGAGATGTTAGGAACAGGGTGACATTGGCAGTATAAACAGGGATTATATCGGATAGCTGACCAAACAGGCTGCACTTAATCCAGATTATATCAACATGAGCACACTCAATTATTGCTAATAATCTCTCAACAAACAGGAAACAACAACTGAGAAGGCACTGATGTGTCGAGGATAATATACTGCAAGAGTGAGACTGTGCCCGTGCTGCTGCATTAAGCACAGTGCAATGCTTTAGTTGTTTAATTATTTTCTGCTGTATTCTGGGTAAATGTTTGTGTGTAAACTGCAGTTCCTTAAATGTCCACTTGAGGGGTATCTTCTGTACTACAACCAAGCGGCAGCCTTCGGGGCTCAAACTTGAAGCCCATGCGGTGTCGTGTCAAAACTTGTAGTTCACGCTGCAGCCACTGGGGGTTGGCTCCAAAAGCGAGTCATTTCCCATAGACTCCCATGTTAAAATGGCCGCCTTCACAGCATAATACGGGGAGTGAATTTTCACTCGTTTTAATTATATTCTGACTTAAAATTCCGCATAATTATGGGCGTTGCCACTTGAGTGACAGGCGGTTGCCGTATCACAGCGTGAGTTTCCTGCTTCTGCGATCGCCCAACCTCCTCAGCTCCGCTCGTGCTTCCCCTCTTTGTCCATATTTGGAGTTTTGGCAGACTGTGACGCTGCCAACATGGCGGTGGTCGGAGCATCCCAGAGCCTCTCACCGAGCTTCATTAAGCTCTTCAGAAACAAACGGGTATTGTCACAGAAGCTCTGTCCATAGTTTTTACTGTCAATGCCTACAACCAATGAACCTAAACCATCAACTGGAAACAGTGTTGCAACAGGCTCAAGCTAGCAGCTAGCTGTTAACAGAGATGCTATTGTAAGACAAGATTTATTTATTTTATTTAAAAAAAAAGAAAAAGGATGAAATAAACCATTTTTCATCAATAATGGTGTTATTTAACGTGACGTAAACACAAATGAGGAGGTTGCACGCCACCTGTTAGGTTGTTGTGTGCTATGGCAAATGGGAGGGCAGAAGAAGAGATAATAAAGTGTCATGGCTGCTATTAACAAGCTCCCCACGTCTCTCCTATGACCCACACCCAACATAGACCCGAGTCATACACTATCAAACAAGTTTGTTGTACCTTTTTGAAAAAGGTTTTAAAAGCAGGAAGTACAGTTTTTATAGAGTTTTACACAGCATTTAATTATATCAGAGGACGTTTGAAACTAATAATCTTTGTTGATTTTGTTGTGTTCTCTATGGTCCCTGTGCAGTAAACACATTTCTTGCCATCGTTGCTGAGCTCCATGTTTTCTTCCTGCTCATTTGTATTTCCTCCACACCCTGCATAATAGCCTGGATATGTGTGTATGACAGGACTTTAATTGCCTGACTTAACAAGGTGAGCTCCATTCGGCCACCTTTGCGCAGCGCAAATCATAGCAGGGATATTCAAATCCAATCCCCAGTAAACCTTTCACCCAAATGGGAAGTGCAAGAGCATAAATCTGGGCAATAACAGCAATATGTGCCGGGATCTAAAGTGGTAAATCCTTAAATGATGTTCTAACGCTCGGCGAGTGACTTCATTGGGGTGAGGTGACCCCACTCTTCAGAGACAGAGAGGAGGAAGAAGAGAAAATGGGTGGGAGAAGCGCTGGGATTTATAGATTGTCATATAAAACCAGGAAGAAATGGAATGGAAATAGACGGAGAAAAATACTCACAAGAACATTTGTGAGGCCTTTATTTGATCTACTGACGTGTTATGTAGCAGTCTGAAGATGTTTTACACCTAAGATGTATTTTTCCACTCGTTTTAAGCACAGCTGTTTGCTTTACATCGGAGGTTACAGCTCCCATTTGTCCAATTTGTAAAAACAAAAAGACATTTCTGTGAAGATTCTTCCCTTCTCAGCCACCTTAACTTAAACTCAACCTGAAGTCTGGAGGATGTTTTCAGTTCTGGCACAAACCGGCTCCTTTAAACAGCGGCTCTGTGTTGTGTGCTCAGTGAGCCACAGGGTAGAGTGATTACATGTGTGGGTCTGCAAAGGGCTGCACGCCGCCTTCATCCTCCTCATAATCACCTGCACCCAGGGAGCGAACTTTCAGCTTGGTGCAGCCGTGTTATAATAACTCGAAGAACTCGGCTCCACCATGGGTGCAGCAGGCACTCGGCACAGACACACATTTCACCACAACAGAAAACGAGCCATCCTGCAGCTCTGCTCTACGTTCCTCACCCCGCCACTGGGCCGCTCTCTCCCTTCTGTTCTTTCCCCTCTCTCTTCCTTTATCACACTTCCACTCTCACTCTTTCACTAGTCAGCTGATCAATGGAAGCACCTCTTTCACCAATCACTAATTGTGTCTGTCTTTTCAGGTTGAACTCTCAGCCCTCCTCCACCTCGGGCAACACCTGTTGGAAGCCCAGGCCAGATCAAGCCCTTATCTTTACCATCACCACCTCTGTCAGCTTCGCCTCTTCTGGGATAACATCACATCAGGGTTTCAGATTGTACACAAATGAATATCTTGATCTCTTCAGATTGACCAGATTTTAGAACAACTGTCCCTACACACACAGTTTTGAATGCTTCTATTAATATTATTTTCAGGGAACCCACTGCCTGAATGAATGAATGAATGAATGAATGAATGTGTCTGTCTTCTCAGGAGAGCATTGCTGTCTGTGGGTTGCTGCAGAGGTCCAGGTGCTCACAGAGTTGCTACTAGGGACCTTCCCAAAGGGATTAATAAAGTATATTCTATTCTATCGATCAGAGGACAAGGAAAATGTGAGGTTTATGTGGTTGTCACAGTCAGTGTTGACAATAACTGTGGTCAATTGTTAAAATGTTAGTGTGGTGTACCTAGAACTCCTCTGTTAGAGCAGATAAGTAGAACTAGAGGACAGTTTGAGCAAACAGACACTAGTCGCTGTTCTCTGTCGGAACTCTTCTTCTTCTTCTTCTGGATGGTCACAGTGCAGCCGCAGCCTTGAAGGTTCTTTGTGTGTTTTTTTCTATTAAAAAAATTAAAGTGTCAGTCTCCTTGGTTTCTGTTGCTCCCTTCCTGGTCTGGAATGGCTGAATCTGATTTGTCTTTTCTTCTCACTGAGGCACATTTGTCATTGATTTTTTTTTTCATTTTTCAGTCTCACTGAAATAAAATGACTGGCCTTCAAAACCCAACATCTGTCACACTCAACATACAAGGCCCTAAAGATACACTCCCTACATTCATCTGCATCTATTCATGTGTCATCGAGAGGTGCTGTCACCATGGTGATGTAGGTTAGTGCCGCTATTCTTAAGGTTTCGGCCTGTGCTGAGCATCACTAATGGCACCATGTCACTGGTTGCCCATATGACGGAGCTGATGACGAGCTGAGTGTTTTGCTGTAGCTCTGCTGGTTTGAAAAATCCTCTGGCTGATTGTCCTTTCGTTCTTTAGTGCAGTTTTAAGGCTTGCTCAGCAACTCTCGCTGCAGAAACACTCCTCCACAGGTGGAATTAAAACAGTCCAAGCCCTCGACACACAGGCGGAGCTGAGCAACAACAATCTGAGTGAACAACAGGAAGCCTGGTAACCTGTGAATCATGAGCTCACTTCAACCTGAAGAGAAAACACAACAAGCTACATCAGTGATCGTTGGTCCAGTAGACCATTGTCACACCTAAAACAAGACCATAACAGCCAGCCGGCTTCCTCACAGGTGGTTGTTGATTGATCTAAACCAATCTGGGGTTCTGCTGCAAACAGGTCTGAGTTTCTGATCTCACAAATCTGGTGAGAATCCAGCAGTCTTGCAAGGTGAAGACACACTACCCCTACACATGATAGTACAAAACAGTGGGACAGTAGTCACTAAGGGACCCATGATCCTACAGGACCCTAGCAGAAAGTTCAGTAAAAATGTTCAACAGGACTTTGGAGACGATAGCTTGACTGGATCTTTGTTTGGCCCCAGATGTGGTTTATCTTGGCCAGGAAAGAGGTGCAAACCATTAAGGGCCATTAAGGAGCACCAGCCTTATTGATGATGGACATCTCTGTACCAGGCTGTGAACATCTTTATTTCTGCTGTAAAGTTGGACATTTGAACATGGAGATCCTGTGGGTATTGACTCACTTCTATCCCTGCTGTTGTCTTTCTGAAAGCCTGAAGCTGCAGCAGCCTGTGATTGATGCACTGTCCCATTCATCATAACCCCAGCTGCAGCTGGCTTTTAGATGCGGCTCACACAATCCGGGTGACCTTGAAGACGCACCGACTGTGTTTATGTATTTTAAAAGACGATCCGTCTTTAAACTCGTGTCCGTCTGCTTTTCTCTCTTTCAAAATGGGGACTAAACATCCACAGAATGTTTAGATGAATTACAAACAGAGCATTTCTCAGCTGACTCTGGTTTCCAGTCCAGTTCTCTGCGTCCACGATTTGAATAAGAAATCAAAGTCTTTTTCAGCCGTGCTGATTGTGTACCATTATCTTGTCAAACGGCAACCTCAGCATCAAATGACCCCGCTACGTTTTTGTCCCCACTTTACAGAGAAATCCACTTTAGCTCAGTGATTTTTTTTTCTGTATTAATTTCCAACCGTGCAAGGACAATCTGCCGCTCTGGCTGCCTCGTACTGCAAACAAAACCCGCACATAGGTGGACTAATGTACATGCCTGCCTCCTGTTTGACAAAGAAAAAAAAAGAACTATAAGCAGCTTGCTGTCAACAACATGTCAATCATTAACGTACAGTGTTTATTATTTGTTGTTTATTATTTATGAAGACGTGGGCTTTAAACAGACCCACAGGCATGAGCCCCTTCAGTCCAGCTCTACTACAACATAGAATTATAGGCAGAGGATTCTTTCTTTAAATAATTAAACAGCAACACACTGTGGTGCGGATTTTTCACAGCAGACATTGTAAGTCGAACTCCGAGCGTTCAGAGCTGCAGAAGTTTTCCTCAGGAGTTTGTTCATGCTCTAACTTTTCTCCGTTGCTGTGCGAGTCATGTGTAGGCACTGATTAATGGGCTCCCACATGTTGCAGTATTACCACTGATGACACAGTGAATACAAAGGTTAGAAATGTATAAAGTGTGATGTGGGAGAGAGATGTGTAAGTACTGCTAGTACAAGAAGGCACAGCCTTGATAAAATGGAATCATTATGGTGCTGATGAAGGTCCTCACTCATCCATTTTCATTCAAAAGGTTGAAGCGAAGTTTCACTGCTCCTCCAAGCAGCTTCTGTTTGGTGGGCAAGCATGTGTTCTAGTGATGGATCTAGTGATGTGTTGGCCGCGAACAAAACGGCTCTTAGAATCAGCTCCGGGAGTGAACGATCGGAACCTATATGAGTCTCTCACAGACCCACCCACTGAGGTCCACACACATAAAACCCATTTCCCCACCAAACAGAACTGATGAGGCTGCTTGGAGGAGCAGTGAAACGTCTTCGAGAAACTCTACAGGTCCATCTGCCTCGCTTCAACACCCAACTAAGCAGCAAAGCTATGCAAAAACTCCAGGGAGAGGTTTGTTCAACACGGATGAGTGTTTGAGTGACATCACAGTTTGAAGTGTTGTGAGACCCTGTGAGGGCTCCAGAAGACTCCGACCGTTGCCATGTTGGCAGCGTCACAGTCTGCCTAAACCTCAAATACAGACAAAGAGGTGAGGCAGGTAGGCAGTCATGGAAACAGGAAGCGCCTGCCTGTCACTCAAAGCGATTACGCCCACAAGCTGCCACTAAATGGACACAAAACATCTTTTTGTACCGCTGTGTTATTTCTGCTGTAAAGTTGGACATTTTAAGGAGGTCTGTGGGTTTGTGAGTTACTGGGGGAACAAGTCCACCTGGAGAATCTAAGTATATAATGATGTAATATAAATCTGTTAGTATCTCTGAAACAGCAGCTTCCGAACATGTAATATTGATTCCATCCATTAGAAAGTTTTTCTCTGAAACGTGGCTGACGTGGTTTCCAGGATGTGATAGCACAGCATGAACTCTGAGCCTTTGTGAGAACATGTGAAGGCTAAATAATAGCACCTGAAATAGAAGGTGGCACGGTGGTTACCTCTTCTTTGAGTATTTTATTTTTTTAAAAAAAAGAACATTCTGAAGGCTGAATAGTTTTCACCTTCCCGCTTTGACTTTCAATGACAAACCCATTTCCCCCTCACACACACACACACACCAATTCCCACTCCACAAATTGACAACTCTAATCATTTGTTTCATTCCAGATAGCTGTTATTTCTGATAATTAATGTCATTGTCACCATGTTTGATTTTAAATATTTGAATGGATGATTTGAATATTAAGTGCCTCTCCTTCCTGTCTCTTTCTGGGCCCCAGCCGATAAAAAGCCATGTCTAATTGGTCAGTAACTTTGACAGTTAAAGCAATTAAGATGACAGGTAAGAGTGTTTAAAGGGCCTTGCACCTAACAACCCCACCCCTGTGAGATGACAGCTCCGTCTCTGGCCTGTGCTCCACCTCCCTCTCCCTCCTCAGCTCCACTTTCCATCCTTTCTCCATTGCATTCACCTCCACTACTGCGCCAATTTAGCTAGACAGATTGGAAGCCATGGCTGCAATTCTGTCGCTCGGCATGAAACCACAATGGTGATCTCCATCTAGAGTGTTTTTTCTTTTACTCGTCTCTCTGAAAAGGATTCTTGCTAAAGGACTACAGGTATTATTTTAATTTGCTGCAGTATCATTAAATGAGGCCACAGAGAGGTGCCTTCATTTGAGGTCACATCCTAGCTGATTCTTTCTTTAGCCAGCCTGTGTGCTACTTGTCCACCAAGTGAAAATAAGGGTAAAAACAAAGCAGAGACAGTTAGCTACAGGCTAACACTGAGCTAACGTAGAAGCCACCACCATGAGTGTTCCTGTATACAGCTGCACGACAGGTCACGCTGTGAGTCTCAAAAATGCAACAGTCTATCTGCAGCATCAAACAACATGGAGTAAAACTCTGGTGTAGCAGCATGTAGCTCATCCTGCAAATAATCGTCATGACACACGGACGCTCATAACTCAGCAGCACACTGACTCACTAGACCACCCTGCAGTACAAAGTAGCATTATGCAAAGGTACAATCTATGGCTAGCTGGTTAGCATGCTAATTATAATGTGTGTATATATATATATATATATATATATACCACTGCAACACTCAGGCATGGTTCATTTCATCAATGAAGCGCTGGGAAACAGAATCACCCGGAAAATTTACAAAAACAAGCAGGTCAGGGCCAGAGACAACAAGGAATTACAAGAAATCAAAATGAACACTAGAAAACCAGAGGACCCACAGCGCTGGGCCAAACTGATGATGTGGTGGAGAGCAGAGTGAAGAGTCAGTGTTTAAATGTAGCAGCAGCTGATTGCAGAGACTCAGGTGTTCAGGTTGCCAGAACCGCCACGCCCCCCATGATTCACAGAGAGAGAGAGAGAGGAGAGACTGGGGGAAAGCAACAGGAAACATCAAAAAAAAAGAAACAGGAAGAGGAGGAGAACCAGGTCCTGATGGGTGTTCTAGCAGTCTTTAGATGATACATCCATGATATTGACAACTGTGATGTTACAGGAACAATATAACTATGGTTGAGTTTAATGAAACCGACTGAAGGAGGTCAGAATTACAGAGAATTGTGAGGGAGTATAAAAGTCAGACAAAACCCTGGTCCACTGGTCTACTGGTGTAGGAGCTTCTTTGCTACCTGCGAGCAAGCGTTGCAACACAATGACTGACACAAAAATGCTTATCACACTCCTCAATTTCAATAAAATGGTGGCGCGTTCCTTTAAGCCTGCAGCCTTTGTGGCGACCTGGCATTAGACCCTGTGATGCAAGCATCCTTTTCTAGCATTTCTCCACCTGACAGTTCTCCACATGCTCTGCTGCTCCTCTCCTCATATCATCCAACCCCTCTGAAAAGAACCTGCCCACACACACACATTCACACAACAGATCATAATCTGTGCAGAGACGTGGCCGTGACAGTAACATAACACAGTATGAAAGCTGCACAGCTGGATCAGAAACATCTACACATGCAGCTTTGGATTTGATGGTTCTTTTAGTTTTCGTTATCCAGCATCAGTTTTACAGCCAACACCACAAATATGTCATCATTCAGCAGCTGTTTGTTAATCACAAAGCTTATTGAATTAGCACTTAGAAATCTGGAAAAATATCATTATTACAAAGTGTGTTTTTTTATGAAGTGAGGAAGGAAAACAACAACACAAGGGGAACACCGAGAAGCTCAGATGAGGACAAATAAACACAATGAGACACAGAGACGAGGCAACACAGAGGAGCAATCATTCAAATGAAAGCCCCTCGGAGGTGTGCGCTTTATTGAATTCATCGTTTTTTTCCCCCCGTTGCCGGCTCATCTGCTGCAGCAATAATAGAGAGAATGTTTTAGTTGATTAGCTACCTGCTGTGATGGCGATACATAATGTGGAGGAATACACTCATCAAAAACATTCAAAATGGAACTGATTATTAGATGGGAAATATAGATGGGGATGACAGGGAGGAGGAGGAGGAGGAGGTGAGAAGCACTGACCAGATGAGCTTCAGCTGGAAAACCAGCAGAAGGATTTTTTTGTTTGTTTCACTGCAGGGATGAGAAGAGGGGGAAAGAGCTGAAAAAGAAGAACCGGGGAGGGGGAGAGAGTCTTTGTAGTGCAGTGTTGGTGGCTCTCCTCTCCCTCTGTGGTGCCTGGTTGAATTGTGGTGACCTAGAGCAATTCTTGAACAAATAAGATTGCCTTTGTGTGTGCATTATTTTCTGTTGACATTTGCTAAGCGCTAGAGCTCCTGGCCATGGGAGATAGATGAGAGCCCTAAAATGTCTCTGTATCTGCCAAGGCCTTTCATGTTACCTTAGAGCAGCGGTTATGTGTGTGTGTGTGTGTGTGTGTAAGAGACAGGGAGAAAAGAGAAAAAGCAATGTGATTGCCGTTCAGTGGAAATCCACTGGAGCTTTGTTTCTGACAGCTGAAGGTAAAGGTTATTGTGCGCTGCTGTTGTCTGTTGTTTCGCTGGAAAATAGGCGTAGAAATACTGTATTATTCTTGGTGACAGCCGGGTGGAGGTGCCCTCCCATAGACTTCCATTTAGTGGCGAGATAACAGGCCCAGCGCTCAGGCAGGATCTCATATGTATTCATGCCGGCATCAGCTCGGTTTGACCTACTGTACTATAAAAACATACATTGCTCTGTAGTCCACTGTAGCTGATGCGCTCAGATCTCACAGGTCAGCGGGTGCTAAAGGATGTGAAATGCTCATTTATATGTCAGTCTACAGGCTGTACAGTAAGCACAAACACACAGAGACATGCACGTCTAAACAAGGCATCAGTTCGTCAGAATCATGGAGTGGGTTTGAAGCTCCTGGAGGTGCCTGAGTCCACCCACACATTCTATGTACTCCAAAAAGCTCAATCTATCATGGTCATGACAGCAACAGGGGGAGCAGAAACACCCCGACCTCCCTACCCTGGGGCCAGGTTCTTCCAACTCCTCCTCAGAGATTTTCCCAGCTGCTCCCAGGCCAGCCAGGGCATGTAATCCCCTCCATCAGGTCCAAGGTTGACGTTGTGGTCTCTGCTAATATGGCTGGGCCTGGTGCACCTTTCAAAGGAGGAGAATCCTTACAAGGTGCCTCAAGCACCACAGCTGGCTCCTCTCAAGCCCCTCCCAGGAAAACCCAGATCTCATTCTTTAAGTCATAACCCAGATTATATGACCATAGCTACCATTGGAATGTTTTCTGACTGATAAAATATGATTCAGGAAATCCAAACACTATCCCTCCTCTGTAAACTAACCTGGAAAAAGCCACACATACCAACCCCCCTTTGTTTCTGCACTGCAGCCCTTCCCCCCACCACAAGATGGACAGATTCAATATCTGCTTCAGGGGAGGTCACAAATGATTTATTGTCAAATAAAATAAATTGGTCAACTCATAATGTCAACCGATGATCAGCGAGCTGTTAATAAAATGTGGGTCTGCCTGTATGTGGTCGCATGTGCCATGGTTTCTCATTATGTTCTGTCAGAAAACACAGAGGCTTCTTACTCATACATTTAAGGTGTGATTCTGTGTTTAGTCTGAAGATGAATGCTGTGATTGTTATGTTGAGCCAGATGTTGCACAGCTGTAGCACTGATATTACAGCTGAGTGTGTGTAAAAGGTAAGACTGAGTGTCAGCACGGCTGATGGGAGTGCCGGTGGAGATTGTTGAAAAGGGGATCAGGACTGGTTTGTTGACACAAACCCAAAGAGGGGGGGATACAGATTTCTAGTACATGGTCACAGGGGTTGGAGCCTATCCCAGCTATCTCTGGGCAGGAGGCAGGGTACACCTGGACAGAGCGCCAGGTCAACCATTCACACTCACACCTACCAACACAGCAAGGTCCCCAGCTGAACCCTCTTGCTGTGAGGCTATGATGCTAACCACAATGCTCACCACTGCAGCCCTCGAAGCACAACAACAATGCTCGGAACCCCACAGAGGACAGATGGACAGTGTGGAGTGGAGGAGGGCTGAGGAAGATTGGAGTGTCCAGGATGGTGCGTATGATGCAGGGGATCAGTGGGGTTAGATTCTACAGACTGAATGATGGAGCTTTCTGTGGTCAGTGAGACACTGTCAGAGTTCGTGAAAGTTGTTATTTTCTGTTCCAATAAGAAAAATTCCTGTTTAATCCTGTTTAATCATTACTGTGAAAGCCATGTTTTGATTTTCAGTGGAGAATCAGAAAGAGGAAGAGGAAGTGTAAAGTGGGCTTGTTTGGCAGGTAGAGCTGTGTGTCATCTGCATAGCAATGCAACTGGATTTTGTGTTTTCTCTGGACTATTTTATGGGAAAAGGTGCCTTTTTAAAGTGATTTAAAGCAAATGCCATTACTTGACTAAACACAGAGCCGGCAGCAGAGAGGAAAAAAGAAAAAAAAAGGAGTGTTTTTAAAAGTGCTGTTTGCAGTTTTGTGAGGAATAAGGGGACCCCCCCCCCCCCTTTAACATGACACTGCCAGCGCTGGCCCCCAGCCAGTGTGAGTTTGAGCCCCTGGTTTAAAATGACTTGGTTTGGGTCTCTGTAACCACGGCAACAACTCCTGCCCTGACAGTGACTGTCGTAGCCTCATGGCATTCATTCCTGCTGCAACAGCACTTCCACTGAAGTCTATCAGAAAACAGATCACAAAGAGCTACCTGTGTGTGAGGCTGCCTTGGTCACGCAGCTAAGTGAGTATTTTTTTTAAAATAACAACACAAGAGAGGGAATTCATTTCCACACTGACAGATCTTTATGTAAAAAGATATGCGGTAAATATATTCCAGTGCATCCTGCCTCCAGTCTCTTCTGTAATTAGAGCCGTGTCAGGCGGGTAAATGGTATTAATGGGACAGCATTATTAGAGGTAAGAAGCAGCTGCACTGCGCTGGGACGCCACAGGAAGCTCGCTGACGCCGTCTTTTTTCCTCTCTGAATGTTTCCTTCGCTCCCCCAGGCTGTCCTGTCTTTCTTTCTCTGCTTATTGGTCCTTTTGTTTTTCTCTCTGCCTTGTTCATAGCACACCATGTTCATTCACTCATTACTCTGCACCTTTAAGGTGCCTAGAGAAGCCTGTCCTCCCGCCTCCTCTGCATCGCCATCCTCCAGCCTCCCCCTCCTCTAAAACAGCTGTTTACACACACACACACACACACACACACACACACACACACACTCCTGTTGTCTCATTACAACAGAGCACATCCATTTTGTCTGAGCATGAATATCTAATTGGCTTGCCTTCTCAATTCACCCAATTCATCATGCTATATTGGGCTGTTAGTGGTATCCAATATGCCGGCCTCCATCAGCTCTACATAACCATTAGTGCCTCGGCTGGAGTTGTCATGGAGCATCATTGGAAGAGGTGTATTATCATTAAGATATCCATGTGGTATATGTGAATATATAGGGATGACGATCAGGCATCAGTGATAATTGTGTGTTCTGAGCCAAAAAAAAAACCAGATCTAATGAATCTGGCGTGATCTTAAAGGTAGGCGAGCACCTGCTCAGGATAAAGATGAAGAGTCCTGCAGCAGCAGGGCTGCTGGAACAGAACCTTTGACCTGCTCTGGTGTTCGCCGCACTGCGAGCGAGCCGCTCCGTGTGATGCGGTGTTAGAAATGAAAGCCCAAGACGGGGTGTGAAGCCTGATAACACGGTGCTGCTGGAATCACCACTCCCCTCTGTTATTGGCTGTGATAGGTATCAGTATGAGCAGATAGGATCAGTCATTTCAGCGGCCATACAGATGAAAGCGCTCCCAAGAACAGTCACTTATGATTGTATTACATACTGAGGGAAAGAAAAAAGGGCGCCTTCTTTTTTTTGCCTGCATTATTAATGCACTATAACATCCAATATTGTTTGTGAAAGCCCATATTTAAGCAGCACATGTATGCAATAAAGCAGCCAGCAGCCTGTGGAGTGATATTAATAATAATTGCCTCGCTCTTTTTCGTCTTCTCCCCCATATGTTTTCTTCTTCTTCTTCTTCTTCTTCTGGGGAGAAAAAAAAGGCGACTCGCTGAGTTTAAAAGTGAGTAAAAGTGACTCTTTTTCTGTGCCACAGCCTCGTGCATGGCTGTTAATTTGCCGTGTGGGGAAACATTATGGGGCCATTAGAGGCTCTTAAATTGGATTTAAGCAGGAAAGTCATTATCGTCCACATAAGGAAGATTTCAATTGAGAGTGCTTCATCTGATATTAGATATAACTACCATATTAGAGGGAAATGTTGGATCAGATTCTCGGGCAAAGATAATTCTCTGCAGCGCCGCTGAATTAACTTTATTTCGCTTTAATAACAGCCGTGGATTCATTCATCTCTTATTTCCCTGCTGAAAATGGCTCTATATATTTGTATCCTTTAAGCAAAGAAATCAGTGGAGCTCATTAACGATGTAGGATTGATCACTCTGTTTATTTCTGTGCAGAGAATCTGTGCATAGCTGCTTCTGCTGTGTAGTTCTTAACGGCTTAAATACAAAAAATAAATAAAGAATCTGCAGTCCTCGGTGCAACCAGGAAGCCATGACAGACTCACATGTGACTAAAAAAATCAGAGATTTTGTTTCGCTTTGGGAGTACAGAGAAAAATTGTTCTGTAGACGCTGTCAAAATGTAAATAGTTCAATCAAACTGATCCAAGTCAATGAAGGATTTCTACATTTTCTCCTGCTGCAAAAGAGGACATAACACGCAGTTATCATCTAAACCCTCATGATCTGCTCTGAAGCTGCAGCAGTGAGTCCATGAATGGACGTTTAGACCGCTAGTCTGGAAAGAGGAACGTTTTCAGGACATTTTTCATGACGGACAATCATAAAGCAGCGCATGCTGTCCGTTTACTTTTGGTCACATAGTGGATGTGTTTTGCTTGCCTCTGTGTCAGCATCCATCTCTGACTTACAGCCATAACCACTGATGGAGTGGCGTGCAGCGCAGCCCGCCTTTGTATTGATGATGCCGCAGAGCCGCGTTATGGTTTTCGGTGCGGGTCATGGCGAGGCGTCTGTCTCCCTCAGCCATTAAACTCATCTGTCTCTTCTTGTTTATCACCAAATTCTGCCAACAGTAAAGAGATGCTGACTTACTCCACATGTCAGCAGTAATGATTTACTGGTGGATGATGGTGTAGAGGAAACACAGGGAGGGACTCTTTGATCCAAAGACCCTGAGGTAATGGTGCCACTGTAGTGCTTGTTGTTCTTAAGGGGAGGACAGGGTGGAGGGGAGGGGACGGTGGGGGTGCTTCGGAGAGCCGGGCCAAAACCGCACTTGAAAGAGATGCCTTCTTCTTCTTTTATCACAGAGGATCTTCCAAAGCGCCGTCCTTCGTGAGCCATGACGGTTATCACTGACGGCAGCTTCTTAGCGTTGGGGTACATGTTTTTGAACCGCTCCATGCTGTATTTGTTTGATCATGTGCCGATTTGTATTTCTGATGGCCATGTTGAATGATAATGATGTGAGCAGGAGTGTGTGTGTGTGTGTGTGTGTGTGTGTGTACAGCTTAACAAGATAATAAGAGGACTGCTTCCTGCCAGAGTGCTTGGGAGCTTTCCTTTAGTCGCATGGTAACTGCTAATTAAATGAAAATGTCAAACACAGTGTGCATGCTATGTGCAGCAGCATCATATGGGTGTGTCTCTGCCCCGCAGTGAAATGTCCTCTCATCATCAGGACTGTACAAACACTAGCAGGCGGACTAAACAGGTTCACACTGGGATTCAAGGAATCCTTTGGGAAGCACTTGCACCATAGTGACAGTACTGCAGCATTAACAAAGTAAATCAAGGCCCAGAAGTGAGGCCACAATAGCTTCGCTGCCATCTTGGAACCAGAGGGTTTCAAGTGCACACTGAGCTCTGATTAACACAGCTAAACAAAGGTTGTTCTGTCTATTTACATGTATTTAGTTGAAAAAGCTTAGGCAGGTCAATGTGTCCATACAGCGTGGATGTTTGAGGAATCCCATGACCCATTTCTTCCCCCTCTGAGGTATAGGGAACAACTCTTTTTTGTGTTTAGGCACCAACTATTGTGGGAGTGGAAAAAGAAAGGGGGGGGGGTGGATGTAAACCCTCATGATTGCAAGAAGAAACAGGAAAAAAGAACCAAAGTGATGAGGGTGAAAGAGACAGATGCAGTGTTTGTTACTGCCTGTTAGCACATACAGTCTGCCATTAACCTCACTTTAATGCCTGTGATCTGCTGGCTGTAGCAGCAACAGGCTAAGAATGCGGAGAATTCTGGGTATTGAAGTTTTATTTGCCACAGTAATGCTCCAAAGAGCATCCATAGTTCAGGCTTGATCTGAACCTAAGACCTGTAAGACACTTATACACATGAATCCATCCAGGAAGGTGGAGTCTATCACAGCTTAGGTGCAGTACAGCAGCTACATCCTACATCAGCTCCCAGTTCAAAGAGTAAGACAAACAGAGTGCTCACTTGCTGGACGGTTCTTGGGTTAATATGACGTTGAATGGGGACTGTGTTTGGACTGTAACTGCTTCACAGAAAAGAGGAAGAAGAGGGCAACTAATGAAGAGAAGGAAGGGATCATTAATTGAGGAGGTGGATGACAGTAGAGGAAGTGGAAGAAGTGTGAAACAAAGAGGAAAAAGAAAGATCAGAGGAACACGGGTCATTTCATTACTTCCCCAAAGGATAAAAAGGCGCAATTACCAAAAGGCCTTGTAGACCCGCCCTTTTTCTCACTCTATCAGACACCCCCACATCCTCCCGTTCTTATTATCCAGCTCTATCAAGGTGGCGGCGCTTTCTTCTGTCCAGCCTGAATGTGAAAGGTCAGGCCGGTGATCAAGCCGGTAATTAGACAGACCTGGGGAGAGGAACTAGATCACTGCGTGTCACCCTCTTCAAATGAACAGCCAGGGAGCCCATGTCCCCTTCCAGCCAAGCTGCAGATGAAGCCTGTGCCTCTTTTCATTTAAGAGGAAAACGAGAAGAGAACACAGCGAGGTGGCTCGCCTCTCTTTCTGCCCTTAATCCACTGCTAGTGGCTTCTAAGCCTATTAGTGTCTGGAAACTTTAAGACAGAGGCTAAAAGAAGTGAGACCTCTGAGAGAGAGAAGATGAGGATAGGCTTTTAATGTTCCGTCTGTGTGTGTGTGTGTGTGTGTGTGTGTGGAGGGGACACTTTCATCCTTTTCTTCATCTTTTACACACTAACATAAACACCTGCAATCCTGTACAACAGCTGCTGCTGAGGCGAAGCTTCAACAGTTTTAAAAGGACGTTTCATCCAATAACGCAGAGTAAGACAATATAACCGCACACCTGGACGTGAACTCTCGGGGTAATTGGACAAAAATACACAAATCCTTGGACTGGTTAAATATGATCATGTCTGCCTCCTCCACATAAATGAAAGTCAATATTCTGAAATGACCTCATGACCTCACGAATGCCATTTGGTCACCAGGCTCATTTCCCTCAGGAAGTCATGTGATGGGTTTAAATGTTTTTTAATAAAAGCTTCATTCACATCAGTGTTTCTCCACCTTACCTCCATGCAGTGTTAGTGGTCATCATATCTGTAAACATGTCTAAAATTCATCTGCAAACACTGACAGCAGCATCTGTGCTCAGAGCTCTTCAGGACCAAGGACAGCTCCACTTCTAGGCCCAGACCAGCAGCAGGTCCTGTATGTGAGCTCCGTCACCTCCAACCACATGCATCAACACAATCAGATCAAGCACAGAGCCCTGTGGAACGCCATGACTAACACTAAACACAGGGTTCTTGCAGGTTTTAGTAAGTTAAATTTATGACCTTTCACAACCACTGTGAATGAAATTTTAGACTGTTGTATGACAGATGCTTTGTAATTGAGTGAAGAACCCAAAGCACCTCCGATTTTGATGTCTCATTGGAACCAACTGTAGCTCGAAGGTCATTAGTCGACGTGGTAGTGACACTGTGCTGGAGTGTGGAGGGACCGGGCGCTGACAAAGCGGCGGGGAGGATATACTAAACTGGGTGATAGCTTGAGCCCGCTGAAGGCTTTTTACAGCAAGCTGTAGTGAGACTCAAGCACTTTCACACCCAAGGTCCCTAACTGGATGGTCCTCTGGCAAAGTTTACAGTGAGCTTGCTGTTATCAAGCCAAGCCTCGTTGAAAACACACTTCCCCATGTTTTCTACAACAAGAAGGTGAGGTAACTGAATGTGCAGGCATCTCAAACATAGCGGCAAACTGACCAGCAGTTATCGCGGGATTTGTAGTGCCACGTTCCAACAACAATAGCTATCCAAGCCCCTCAGAAAGAGAGACAATTCTGATTGCGGCGTTATACTTTTATGCAGCCAACACTTCTCCGGAATGAACAAAAGCAAAAAAACTAAAAATTAAGACTTGACAAGATTAAATTTAAGACCTTTGGGTGAAAATCTGGTCGTTTTAAGACATTTTAAGGCTTTAAACTTTTTAGGACCCTGCAAAGGACCCTGCTATACAAAACACCCCTGAGATGCAGCCGAGTCAGGACAGTGTCCAAAAACAGGTCAGGAGATATGTCTTCACAGCTGAGCAGATCTGTGTATAATTGCATTGCAACAGTTATTCAGTTACTAGTAATGATGATGGACAGTAGTTCCTGTAATTGAATTCTAGCAGACAACATGAAAGGACACAGAGTGATTTGTTCGTGCATAAAGCCCCGGAATGACCGACGACGCTGCTGAGAGAGAGAGATCCGTCTCCTTAATAAGTTCATCTACATCCATATTCTCTCTCTCTGCAAATACAATATTATGCCGGAGCAGCCGGTGTTATAGGTAATATTAATTTAATTATTCATGACTTTCATGACAGTACATTTTTAATCATGCTGCGTATCACAGCACAGGCTGCACCATCACAGCCGCACCATGTGATTTCAGTGTACGCCCCCTGACCTCCATTCAAAAAAACGTAACGTTGAGGTGGAAGAAACACTTGACGCACACATGTCACACACTGTATTCACTGCCTTTAGGGTCACTGCTCGCCCCCTGACCTCCATTCAAAAAAACGTAACGTTGAGGTGGAAGAAACACTTGACGCACACATGTCACACACTGTATTCACTGCCTTTAGGGTCACTGCTTTAACCTACATTTTCACTGCTTTGCAGATGGCATACAGATATCTGATTGTGTACAGTCTCAAAAAAGAAAACAGATGGATGGACTTAAGACTTTTTTTAAAAACTGAAGCATAGGAAGGGTTAGGACAGTTGGGACTTTGCTCTTTGAACAATCGTACCAACTGGCTGACCATGTTTGGCCCTGTCTACTGTCGGTGTGTTTGGGACACAAGCCCGTTTGGGATTGATTTGAAGATTTTAGGGGTGTCTGTATCTGCCTGTTCCATTTCTATGATTCAGGTAACCCAAAGCAGGGAGGATCTTCTAAATCAGCTGCACCCAATCATCTGATGAGGTATGCCAGCAGACCACAACACATAATTTATTTCAACATTTAGTTCCTTATTTGGTAAATAAATCCCAGTTTTACTTTATTTGACTTGGTTCTTTTGTCATGCTGCTACCGCCTGAGCCATAACTCATAACACCAGACACCAGCTCAATGTGCTAGGTCAGCCTTTAAAGGTACCCAGAAGAAAATGTACAAGGTGTTTACGTCTTTGCTGTGGCCCCACAGCTTTGGAACCACCTGTTACCTGGCTGCAGTTCACCTAGAGTGCGCTTGCCCTCATTAATCTTTAATGAATTCAAGTTCCCTTTTATTCTAGACTTGCTCAAGAGCGCCCCCTGTCAAACAGGAAGTCCAGTCCATTGCATAGAAACACGCTGATTAGCATGAAGCATTGAGAGTCTGAATTTCCTGTCCACAGGGGGCGCCCAAGAGACAGTCAAGAATGAATGGGGTTCTATGGAGCTCAAACTGTGAAGTTTAAGGATTGAGCAGAATAAGGGATTAAATCTCCAGATACAGACATCACCTGAGCACTCCACAACCTCATCATAAAGTACAGTATCCTTGTCTAAACAAAGCATCACGCTTCGTGTATTGTCCCTTCACAGATCGCTCTGGCCTCGCTGGACTGTGATTATAGCAACGTTGGCAGGCTCCGCTGGCTCCACGCTGACAGCAGCAGGCCTGGCTGAGCACACTGCACGGCTGTATATTTCTGCCTGCGCCATAAATCACCACAAACAGGCGCTCCTTTCAAATGACAAACTTTCTGGATTTACTGGATACTTGTACTACCTTTCAGAAATTTACAGCACTTTTCCTGAGGCGTTACCTCATTTGCATTCATTTAATCAAAGAGAAAGTTGCACTGTGTTGCAGTTTTGGTGGTCAGTGCTCCTCCGTCACTCGCACTTTCAGTCTGTCTGTCTCAAACCTTTGCTTACATGCACAGATTGTTGTTTTTTTCTTGTCATCCCTGCTGCTCCAATCTGATCCTCACCTGTGCTCTAACCACTGCCTACAGGACAGATTATTGCCCCAGCGCTGCTCTTTAGATCATTATGTTCCACCTCTGTGTTGTTGTTGTTGTTGTTGAGGTGGTGGTGGAGGTGGTGAGCAATTTCCACTGAAAGGCCAGTGTCAACCGCGGTTGGGACGATCGATACGAGAGAGCCGGCTTGAAGGTCATGCGCTCTAATGAGAATGCTGTAATTGCGATTGTTCATCTTATGAATGCTCGCCTGTGCACAGACGTTAAACACTGTGACACACACAAGGACTGCATGGTCATGGATGGTAACGCAAAGGAGCAGACCGGGTCAGCATAGATGCATGCATGCTAAGGTTAAAAGAAGTCGGCCATTTATCAGCTGACTTCTGAATATAATAGTGACAGACGGGACATGGCTCAGCAAAAAGAATCAGGAAGCACTTCTGGCCTTCCTGTAGCTTTTAGCTTCATGCTGAAAACATCCCCTTCTACAAAGATGTCAGAATCATCCAAATACGATCAATCGCATTGACTATCAACAGTTGGCTCTGATGCTAACATCAGTATATGGAGGCTGAGGGTTTATCAGAACATAGTCTGTACACAAAGATGAACAATGCTGGTCCACCTCCACCCATGGTGCTAAAGTGAGGAAGAAGTTTTTAACGGGAGCTGCCATGTTGGAAAACAACAAAATCTTGGAACCTGAGACTCTGCAGCAGTAAGAAGCCGCATCATCACTGTTCCACTCAAACACTCGGCCACCTCCACATCCAGCACACCTGCTGTTCCCTGACTGCAACGTCACTCCCTCCTTTTTTAGCCAGCAATAACTAATAACAAGCCCTAAACCATCTCTGGGAAAAACGATTTGATTTTTTGGTCGATGTCTTTGCAGCCTATGTACAAAAAATGCATGATCAGAAAAACACTGTAATGAGTGTAAAGAGTTCAGGGAGAACTCAAATGTAGACATGAAAGTCAAACCAACAGAAGGAGAGCTGTCTTCAGAAGTGAAGCCAAAGAAAAAATCCAAAAAATCTCAAAATCCAAAAATCTGAAACAAAGACCTCAAGGAAAAAAACACTGATATCACCTGAAGCAAAAGCATGAACTGAAGAGACTGAAGGGTTAACCAGGTGACAACAATCAGGGCAGGGTGGGTAATCAACAAGGAGGGAGACACAAGAGGAAGCAAACAAGAATTTCAAAAAAACACAGGACGTGAACGAAAACAGAGCAAAACACAAATATACCAAATATCCTCAGAGGACACGAACAAAACACCCGACCGAATACACAAGTCAGAGCACACACTACTGTACTCACAAATACACCGTAATGAACACACACACACAGACAACGACCAAACTCCAAGATCCATGCTGCTCTTTATTAATTATCTTTTATTAATGTTCTTGACATTTTGGGAGGTTGCTGTCTGGTCTTGCTGTGTTGTCGTCTCCCTTTCTTCATTACTAAGCAAAGGTGAACACACACACACACAGTTTTCTCTCAAAAACACTTCCTCATTGTTGCACCGGGTGACTTGTTATTTTATTACATATCTAGAATTGATATGTCGGTGTTTCACACACTCAGGTACTAACAGGTGGAAACATAGTGAAATACATTCGATCCTCATGTGTGGCACTTACAGAACTTATACTTGGAGCCCTGAATGCTTATGAAAAAACAAGAAACCATTGTTGGCTTGCAGGAGCAATAGAGAGGCAGCTAACTGTAGACAGTGAATGTGGTCAGAGCACAGCAAGTCAACTTAATACAAAGCAGCAGATCCAGATTTTTGGTAAAATATTGGAATGTGTTAACAGAAGGTGAGCGTTCAGGCCTTTAGCATATTAGCAACAACATTTAAAAGCCTAATCTAGGCCAAACACACTCTTGACCTACATCTGTGTGTGCAGATGAAAACAACCTTTTTGTGTGTATTTCCCCTGACGTGCAGCTCGTGTTTACATTGCCTGGTTGTATTTTATGCAAATTCATTAGCACACTGTGGCAAGTGGGAGATAATTCAAACAAACTGATCGCTGCTTTCATTTCTATGTCTGGTTTTATGCAGAGCTTTCAGCGGGCCTCCGTGCCCCAGTGAAGAGAGAGGACGACTGTAATTGTGTTGTCAATACCTTGTTAACATGAATGATTTCCATTCTATTGAGAACAATGGCAGCTGATAAGAGCTTGTCTACAGTACATTAGAAATTCTGGCCAGGGTCAGGCTGGGATGACTGAAGCTGTCCCCTCTGCTGAGCGGACTCAGTCTATGCTAATGTTGGAACTAAAAGCTGCATGTGTGTCGAGGTTTTAATGTACAAACAGGAAGCAGAAATGATTATTAAATCATCCAACAAGGATGAACAGAACTAGAACAGCGATGACTACAGTAGTTTCAGATAAACAGAAGATTCATCTCCAAATCAACCAACCAGGTCTCTTGCTTGAAAATACTAGAATAGAAATATCAGACTCTCTCATTAATTTAGTCAGTAATATGATCCATTATTACATATGTGTGAGTGGTGACAGTGTGTGGAGCTCTGCTCTCAGTGTCTGCTGTGAGCTCCTTGTGCAGCAATAACAGCAGCTAAAGGTTTCCAGTAGCTGCTGATCAGTCGTCCACAGCAGCTTGGAGCAGTCTGAGTCCATTCCTCAGTACAGAGCAGCTTCAGTTCTGACATGTTGCTGGGTTTCCTCACATCAACTGCTTGTTTCAGCTCCTTCCACAACATTTCAGGAGGATTAAAGTCAGGACTTTGACTTCAGAACATGAACTCTGTTCTTCTTAAACCATTCTGTTGTAGAACCACTTGTGTGTTTGGGCTTGTTGTCTTTCTACTCTTCCTCTTCAGATTCAGCTCACAGACAGATTCCTCTAGAATTCCCTGCTGTCATTCAGAACTCATTGAACCATCAACCACCACCATGCTTCACAAGGTTCTTATGCTGGGATACAGTGTTTCACTGTCTCCTAACTTTTCATTTTCCCAGCAGCCCTCAGGTTTGTTTACATGGTCTTTAGCAAACTGTAGAGAGGCAGCAGTGTCTCCTTGCAGCTCTGCCATGCACACCATTGTTGTTCAGTGGTGGATACTTTTAGCTGCTGAGAGTTACCCCAGTTCCTCTCACACATCTTGTTTTTGGAGTGATCCTTACTGGTCAGCGACTCCCATGGAGGGTTAACAATGGTCTTAAAATGCCCCCATTTGTACACAATCTGTCTGATTCTTTAAATAAAAAACAGGGCACTCACTGAGACCGGATTCTCATCACTGGGGCCTTCTAATCCTAAAGGTTCACATACTGTATCCACTCATATATCCACTCCTCAGGACAAGACTCAGCTGTTCACCTCCACCTCAAAGACAAAGGACACTCCTTTGAGGACAACAATGTTCACATTTTAGACAGGGAGGAAAGGTGGTATGAAAGAGGAGTCAAGGAAGCCATCTATGTTAAGCTGGAAAAACCTTCCCTTAACAGAGGTGGTGGCCTCAGACATCATCTTTCTACCACATACAATGCAGTGATTCCATCCATTCCCAGGAAGTTTGCACATACTCACAGTAAGAACAAAGGGCTGTCAACCAGTCCACCTCCGGCAGTTTCATAGTCGTTAGCCAGTCGTTAGACACACCTGGCCCAGTCAGCCAGAATATCACAGGTAAGTATGGAAACATTTAGTGCTATTGTTTATTTAAGGTTTACCCAGACCCACCCACACAGGTCTGTAACCACATATAAACCATGTTTTCCCACCAAACAGTTAGAACTGATGAAGCTGCTTGGATGAGCAGCGAAACGTCTTCTAGAAAACTCTACAAGTCCAGGCGCCTTGCTTCAATCTTCTCTACGTATGATGACCTGGATGACTGAGAATCTTCATCAACACTCATATATGTAATACTGGATCATTGTCCTGAATAAATAAATGACCAAGGCATAACTCTGTTTCTCCTGGACTGGAAAAAAAACACAAAGCAAATAAAGGCAAAATGAAAACAATAAATCTAAACGCAGAGCCCGAGTGTGACATGGTGGTGTTGATTCCCCCAATGTTTACAGGCAAACAACGGCCGGCGCTACCTATTGATCTTGCAGGGAGAAGTGGCTTCAGCTTCAGCTGCTCTCAAAGACAGAGAGAGAGAACATCAGAGAGAAAAATGAGATAATTCATTGTTTCAGAAGACACCACCATGTTAATTACGCACAGAGACGCTTACTTCAACCATTTTGGTAATTTCCTACTTCCACAAAGAAATATAAAGTAATTACAATTCCTAGTGAGCAGTGTGTGTGTGTGTGTGTGTGTGTGTGTTTCACATGAACATGCACGCGTGCTTCGCAATTAATTTCTGTGATTTCCTACCAGTTCTTTTACAGGCTTTTTAAATGTCATCCGCCGCTATGATTGACATGCAAATTTGTGGCTGGCTGAGGGGCTAAATGGGAAGGCAGGTTGAGTGAACCAGATAAGGGCATTGTTTCCCAGCTATAGGCTTAGAGCAGGCAGAGCAGGGGGGTTCAGTGAGTTTAAGGAGCAGGTTAACCCCTGCTGTGCCACCCATAATGCACTTGGGTTTGACACATCACACTGGCTGCTAACCTTTAATTGTTATAATTGAGTTATGGGCAACAGCTTCATCACTCAAACCTGCAATTAATCCCTGTGCAGACCTAAAGGATCACTATGCAGTTTTTTTTGCCTTATTACCATGCATAGTGTGTCCTGTTGTTGTGTAGCTGGTTGTTCTTTATTCATTTCTGCTATGTGTGTATACAGAGCAGAGTGACTGAGGCGGCACATCACACTAACTCATGTCTTTCTTTCACAGTTTTTTTATGTCGCCATCCATCTGTTGTACAGTTAATGGTTTAAAACACAACGGCGGATGCTGTAAAGAGATGTAATTTGACCCCATTCACACTGGGGAAATCAATCCGGTCAGGTCGATTCGGGACATATCTGGATATATCCGGATAGTTTTTTTCTGAGTCTGAACAACGTGAGTTTGGATATATCCAGACGGATTTCAAGCCACCTCTTGGAGGTCTGGCTCAGGTCTGAACGCAAATGCGACTAGCGAATCTAGCGACATGATACTTCCGGGTTCACAGGGACAGTGTTCGGGTCTCGTACAGAAGCCGTATGTAAACAACCGTTGACCTACGGCAGCTTTGCCCCGAGTATATTTTTGACAGGGCTACAAAGGAATAAACTGCTTTTTGAACTGAAAAAAAATGAAAGAATCAGCGACACGGGACAAAAAAAAAAAAAAACACATGATGCATGTGCACGCGCGGTCCAACCCCGGACTGAACCAACTCTGTATTTTATGAGGCACCACCTAGCGGTTTGGAGGACAACAAAGAAGCCAGGTTAAGCTGGATTGTTTGATAGCCAGATTTGAAAAGATGTACAGTGTCTTAATATATATATGAATACAGAACAGCCAGATGCAGAGAAGGAACAGACAGAGGTGATCGTGCTTTCGCAGTCACTGCACCCAAACTATGGAACAATCTGCCCCTGCACATTAGGCAGGCTGACTCTCTTGCAGCTTTTAAATCCTCTTTGAAAACATACCTTTTCTCTTTGGCTTTTAACTCAGTCTGAGATGTTGAATTTTACTGTTTTATGTTTTTACTGTTTTTATTGTTTTTTTATATGCTTTTGTATTGGTGGACAGCACTTTGGCCAACTGGGTTGATTTTAAAGTGCTCTATAAATAGAGTTGAGTTGAGTTGAGTTTCAGCTGCACTTGCCTAAAAACACACAAAAATGATAACCCTTTGGAGCACATACTAAAGCTTGGTCTCTTTATGTTTGTGTTCGAATATTAAATTATCTTAAAATGCACAGATGCAGCCTCATTAGGTTCAGCTGTTCAACAGGATGTTTTAAATATTCTTATAATGTCCACTGGAGAATGTTTTAATTTGATCCATGTTTTGTCAAAATCCCAGCAAAATATTAAAAACTCAGAGCTGAACCACAGACTCAGGGTGTTTTAGCAACCACTCAGGTCACCACAGATCCTATTTTAACATGACACAACTGATGTTCAGATGCTGGCTTCTGCCTAAAATAAAATGTCACTCAGCCTGATTCAGCCGCACACGTGTTTGATTCACACACACACACAGAAAAAGAAACATGTCTTGCACTTTTAGTAGGGCCTAAAAGTGCTCGTTCGATAGCAGCTTGGCTAAGAGGCTTCTCATTGATCTGGCTGCTGCATCTTGAAAGAAAGCAAATATATGTTGATGTTGGCAGAAAAGACACAGAGAGATAATAAAATTCTGAGGCTGCAGGGTAAAGGTTTATCGCATTGCCCTTAAAAAAATGACAAAATCTTCCATTAGCGGCGTGTACACTTTGATTCTAAAAGTAACATTTGAACAGCTGGATGGTAACAAGTGAAGAACATGAAAATGACAAAACATGTCAAGCACTAATTAAATGTCACGCTCATGCAACATTTTTATTTAGCCAATGCTACACCATATGATCAAAAGTATGTGGACACTTATGCCCCCTTTTTTAAGCCTGATGCAGGGTGATGAGGTCGGGTGGCCTTAGCATGGAGTCAGCTGTGTTCAGGTTTTGTCATTGTTTGGCTTTGGAGCCATTGTTGGAGGAACCTCACCTACACTGATCCTTGTAGCTCCATCACCTCATCTGCCTTTGAACTCTAACATTAAATTAATATACAAATGTTTTTAATTTTGATGTAATTGCAGCCACTGGCCAATAGGGAGTGCTGTGGCCTCCTCAGCAAATTATTGTGCACATTATTTGTGTACAGCTTGTATTGCTGGCATCAAGTCAGACCTGTTTCTGGTAGAGGTTGGAATCCGTCAGGGCTCCCCTCTGCCTCAGATCACAGTTTTTCATGGACAGGATGTCTCAGCTCAGCCAATGGATGGAAGGATCTGCCTTTTGCAGATGACGTGGTACTGCTAGCTTCATCCTACTGAGACCTCCGCCTCTCACTGGAGCAGTGTGAAGCACTGGGGATGAGAATCAGCGCCTCTAAATCTAAGGGCCATGGTTCTCAGCCAGAAATAGGTGGAATGCCCTCTCTGGGTTCGGGAAGAGTTACTGCTTCGAGTGGAGGAGTTCAAGTACCTCGGGGTCTACAGCACCTGTACCCTGCTCTGGTCTTTTGTAGAGAAGAGAGCTGAGCCAAAAGGCAAGGCTCTCCATGCACTGCTCCATTACATTTCACAAATACAAGTGGCTGAAATGAGTTTCCTCTGCAGGGTGGCTGGACTCTCCCTTAGAGGTAGGGTGAGGACCTCAGTCATCTGGGAGCTCAGGGTACAGTTCCACCTCCTCTACATTGAGAGGGGGTTGGAGCACTTTTTAAGTGAGTAACACCTCACTCATTCACAGGCCTCCTCCGGGTTGGACATGCTCTGAACACCTCACCTGGGAGTGGTGAGGTGTTCAGAGCATGTCCAACCCGGAGGAGGCCTGTGAATCCCAGCTGGCCTGGGAACGACTGGGTATCCTTCAGGAGCAGCTGAAGGGGGGAGTCTGGAACTCACTACTTAGGCTGCTGCTCCTGTGCCCTAACCCCTCATAAGCAGAAGACAAAGGATGGATGTATGGACATACTTCTGGTAGATTAACGGATAACAAAGGACCCGATGCTGAACCTTGAGCAACACCAACAGAGATATTGATGATTTCTGAAGTTTCCTGTTTTGATGAATAATTAAACAACTTCATTAACTGCCTAAAAACCAGTGCACAACCACCTTATAGATCAAAGAACGGACCAACCATTTTGTGGCTCTGTGTTGGTCTTCTGTTAGTATGGCTGCTGTTAGAAAGGGACATGATTGTGCCCAAACTAAAGCTCGAACTCATTCGTCATCTGCTGCTCAACCTTCTAAATGATGCCTGCAAGAAGTGACTAATCTGATTACCTGTAAAGTCAATTTAGACTCCAGCCCTAACCAAATCAAATGTCCTCTGAGCCTCACCAGACCTCAGCGAAACTGTCTGTGTGGCTCTAAACATCCACTAATACAACCACGCTTTTGAATACATGAAGCATCTTTTAAACTAACATCAGTCCCATCGTCTGCAGCGGTGCAACAGTAATACGATTCAGTGGTTTAAATGTAAAGCCGACTGTTCTAATGACTTATTTGAAGCATTATGCAAAGCAAAGCCAGACAGGACCTGTCAACAGAGAAAATCAATGTGATTGTAAGCCAGTGTGAGTGAATTTTAATGAAGCAAAGAACATGTGGTTTTTTGCTGAAAGTAGGATCTGAGCTCACACCAAGGCCACGGCCGATCATTAACATATTAAACAGGCACAGCATCTGAATTTTATTAGGACTGCAAACGCACCCAAAATGCAGAGAAATGTGTTGCTACTGTATGTCGGTTCATAATAAGATGGATGTGGATGCTCTGCATCATTCAGAGGTGGAGTGCTGGTTGTCTCTTTCACAGTAAAAAAAGACGTTGGGAAGTCAATGTCATCTCGTCTATTCATCTCAGCACAAAGGACACAGATGTACAAATTCCTACATCATAATCCTCCCCTCACAAACTTTTTGAAACGTGACTATAATCAAGGTCTCCTCCTCTTTGAGTCCTCCACCTCGTGTGGGCGTCCATTTTTTTTCCTTTGACGGATCCCTTTGGAGTTGTCCGTCTCTCACTCTGACAGGGTTAATGAGTTGGCAGTGCAGAGGCCATGCGCCGCTCTGCTGTTCCTTATTTATGCTAAAGCTTAATGTACTCTGTGTGCCTGGGCATTATTTAACACCGTGCCCTTGGGCTGCTGCTGCTTCTTTATTCAATTCACTGAGGTGGCAGGAGGTCAGGGACTGTGCTGAGCTTCTGAGTCACACAGGGAGCCGAGCAGAACATTCCTCCTCCTCCTGCTCCTGCTCGCCCGTACATTCTCCTCCCTCGCTTCTCACTCCATTTTCTGCCTCTTTTCGCTCAGATCCAGGCTGATAAGGTGTGATTAATGAGGGCAGGCTCCTCACCAAGAGTTAGAACATCTGTCTGAATTCTTCTTTTATATTCTTTCATCCAGCTAGCTTTGTGTGAGTGTGTGTGAGTGTGTGTGTGTGTGTGTGTGTGTGTGTGGCAGACCACCTGTACGCTCTCCCTGCAGACGTCACTGGGGATATCTTGCAAAGCTGAGTTCAATGAGATGCAACATGTGACAAATGGTGCCTGCAAAGGAGCTGTCAGAGGAAGTGGTGCCGTAGTAACAAGCAGGAGTGTGCAGTCATGTTAGCAGCTGCGTGAAGCTCAAAGATTCCTGTGTAAATAAATATCGGAGGTGGATAAAGGTTCAGCCTCAATGGGTGGTTTTTATCAGTGTTTTGTGGAAAAGCACTGAACACATGAGCACATGTGGAACTGGAGATAAATGGAATGTCATTATGTTTGTAGATGTTTGTTTATATGGACAAATGATAGTAAAATTAGGTCCAACAACTTCATTAGCAACAGTATGGAACACTGACACTGGCCTGAGTCTTTGAGGAAACATGCTTGAAACCGATCTGCTTTGCATGCTACTCGTTGCTTCTTGTTGGATTTTAAAAAGCTACAATACTCCCATCAGTAACCCAAATATTAGCATGTGTGGTGCTGCCAGCTGCTACTCGTCTAAGGCTGGGGACACACGTCTTTCCTAGTCTTGACGGATTTTGTAAAGACCAGGAGGACACGCTAACAGACTGGCTTCAGCAGATTTTTGTATGACAACGGGGGTCACACACTGAACAACTGCTCCTGATGAGGGAGCACAGACTAGAGGATTTATCAAAACAACTAAAGACAACTGAAGGCAGCAAACACACCAGCTGCTGGCAGAAATGTGGCAATTTGTTGTTTGCTAACCGCCAACAAACTCAAAGAAGAAGAAGGAAGAGAAAGAAGAAGAAGTAGTAACCAAACAACAATGACAATCGGCTCACTGCTGCTGTCTGAGCAGCTATCTGCTCGAAAGAAACCCCAGGAAGAGATAACTGGTTTGGGTCAAGTTGTGGAGGAGCTGATCATTGTTTTGATATTCCCGCTACTTCCCCTCATCTTTCGACCTGTGTCTCACCCTCTCTTTTCATTAGCTTTTGGCATCACATGTTTGCAGTTGGGTCTGTGATCAGTTCACATTACAGGACTGAGTCCAGACTCGGCCTGATTCCAACATGTGACTGAGGTCTGGTCTGTCCTGTCACACACCGACAGATGTTGTGCTGACTGCACATGATGACTGTCCACAGCCAGTGCAGACTGGAGCAGACATTACCCTGCAGGGAATCATGGGTAAAGTCAGACAGAGAATCATGCTCAATTCGTCTCCAGCTTCTTTAGCTGTGTTTGTCAAGCTAACTCGATGTAACTGTAACTCTGTTACAGTTACATGACTGGGTCAGTGTGGTGCTGTCAAAACATGGATGGACAAACTATCAGAGTTATATCAACCATGCCTCATTGGATGGATGAACTTCTCCTCTGTTCTCCTCAGTCTGATTCATACTAGTGATAAGTAACTGTTTGCTGTCTTACTCGTAGTTTTTCCTCTCTCTCTCTCTCTCTCTCTGCAGGTCTCTCTGCCTCCAGACCTACAGTCTGGCCTCTGATCATTCCATTGCTTATTGCCTGCACCATCTCCACTGTAATATAAACACAATAGTTCCAGCTTGCTCTCTCTCTCTCTCTCTCTCTCTCTCTGTCTCTGTCTCTCCACTGTTGCTCTGCGTCAGGCTCTGGGTTTCTGTAAAGCACCTTGAGACAATTCCATCCATCCATCCATCTTCTACCGCTTATCCGGGCCGGGTCACGGGGCAGCAGTCTAAGCAGGGACAGGGACAGACTTCCCTCTCACCGCACACTTCCTCCAGCTCTTCTGGGGGAATCCCGAGGCGTTCCCAGGCCAGCCGAGAGACATAGTCTCTCCACCGCGTCCTTGGTCTTCTGCTCCTCCCAGTGGGACATGTCCGGAACACCTCCCCAGGGAGGCGTCCAGGAGGCATCCGGAACAGATGCCCGAGCCACCTCAGCTGACTCCTCTTGATGAGCTCTGCTCCTCACCCTATCTCTAAGGGAGCGCCCAGCCACCCTTGGAAAGAAACTCATTTCGGCACCTTGAGACAATTCTGATTGTAAAAAGCACTATCGAAATAAAACTGGATTGACCTGGATGGATGGAAAGTCATTTTGTGGTAGCTATCGTCATCATTTTATCGCCCAGCTCTATGTGTGCATTCTGTAATTATGACCCTCGACCCGCCCTGTAGTTTGGGAACTCTGAAACAAACCTGTTCTCCACACAAAGACACAGGTCACACACCTTTCTGCATGAAAACACACAGCACACACTCTCTCTTTTGTGCTAATCAATACCAAGAGCTCGCACAGCTAAAACACATTCCTGTAAAACTCTGCTCCCTTTATCCAGATGATGATAGAAAAATATTTTCAGCACAGAAAATATTTTTCCATCATCATCTGTGATTGTGAGCGCGTGCTGCAGAAGCAGCAGGTGAAATTTAGGAAGAGACTGATGAAGGAAGGAGAGAGAGGAGGGAGCGTGCAGCAGCTTTCAGGTTATTCTGCAGAACATGCTGCACAGTAAATGTGTTTGTATTGCTGCAGTAATAATAACACCTTTACACACAGATCAATCACATAAACATTAAATGGAGCCTTAAACACTTATGGTATGTTTAGGACAGATCAGAATGAGCTTGTTATCCTGAGCACCAGTCATGTTCCTGGTGTAAGAAGGCTGTGTATTGGCCCTGCCACCTCCCTGCAGCGGTTCAGGCTTTGGCTAAAGTGCCTCCAGACAAACTGCAATTGTTGTTGGTCACCATGAATCACATGTGTTGGGATATTTCAGACAGAACAAGGTGACTAACAGAACAACATGGCTGGATGTCTCTGTGCCCTCAGGGAACGCTGAAGGTGTTGTAGGTGCGATCCATTGTGTTTCTCCTTTTCTTTGAGCTGATGTTGTGATGTATTATTGAAGATAAGTTTGCTGTGTTCCACTAACAACCCTGCCGACTGCGACTTCCCCTCAGCTCCACATCCTTTTATTGCTTTGAATATTAAGCCGCAGCCTATTCAGATGGTGATAACATAAATTCTCTTTTGTACTTGCTGTTTTGTTTGTGTGGCAGTCGGCCTTGAATGTTGCCAACAGGTAATTTGCGAGCATGTTCTCGACAGACGCTGCAGGAGTCAGGAGTTGTCGCTCGTCTCTCCAAGTACACAACTGTTGTACTTTTTTTCCTCTGCAGTGCCTCGCTGTAAAATTGGCAAATTCCCTGTGCTTTCACTTAAAATGTCCCCTACTGGAAATGAGAAGCATAAATCACCGTGCATGTCTGGCACCAACGTGCCCGCTGTGTCACATCAGCTTGAATTTTTTACAACATGGAAGGAAAGCGGCGGGCCCGTTGACACTTTCCAGCCTGGGAGCTACTGTTAGTCAACCACTCATATCCATTTTTAATGAGCTCTCAGCCATGATATAGTGTAATTTCACCTCCAGGACCCAGTGACGCTATTTACTGTTAACGAGAAACAGCACAGCCCCGGCCAAATTCTTCCCGATTGGAGCGTTTATGAAATTCACAGGTTTATGACTTGGACAGGGTGGTTTGTGTGTGTGTGTAGCTTATAGCATTGTGATCTTGCAGCTAATTCCGTTTTCCAGCCCTTTTTGACATGTTTAAGTACAGATGAAAATCAGAGAGCTGTGTCCTCTCCTATGTTTCCTATCCTCGATGAAGCCGATAAGGAAGGTTCTGCAGCCAGCTTGGTAGTTTGGCAGATTTTTTTGAGCTCAATCTGATACAGAGAGATACTCACAGATATAATCTATACTGCAGAGTTACAAGCACACTCCCTGCAGCTCGGAAAAGTGCTGGATATTATATTGGGTTCAGGTTTTTTTTACGGTTTTATTGCAGATAATTTGAAGCTCGGGTCAGGTTTGGCAATCGAATACATTTGTCCTGCATAATGCCCAACCCTGCACTGAACCGCTGTATTGTTCTGAATGTAGTGTCTTTGGAATACATCTGAAGAAATTGGGTCGTCTCATATTAGGGGTCAAGAGTTTTACAAGTCAATAAACACCAAAATATGTTTAAAACGAGCATACCCTCCAGGACTGAAGAGATCCCCCCCCCTGTAAACCTCCACTACACAGTCCCAGTGGACTGCATGATGGTGAGTGACCATCCTGAACAGAGTGGGTCAAAAATCCTGAACCAGCTACTGAGAAGATGCAAACCTTGATTGTTCATTTACCACCTAAACACTGACGACACTGGGAAAACACAGGAAGCAAAGCTTGAAGGCTACAAAAGCCTTTAGGTTGGCTGTTAGTCGGGGTGAAACTGAAACTAACACGCTGTTACCAGTAATGATGACCTGTTTGTTCAGTCAGTCACACACCAGCTCTCCACCTCTTTAGAGGGTTTTTGTGGGCGACAGTCACTGCCTCTCAACAGGCTTTGTGGGTGGAACTGCATGGACTTCCACATCCACGTCACGTGCATACACATTATCAGGATATGCTTGAAACTTAAGCTGTAAGTAAAGTTGGAATCCATCCCCATCAAACCCTGCAGTAACTCTACAGTGTCTTCTGTTGCCTCTTAACATTAAAGTTGCTTTTACACAATGCATCTGTCACTCTGACAGACCTCACTGTCACGTAGCATCAAAGCTGTCGATCTAAATCTCACCTCACATCACATCTAGATGAAAATGCATCTTCGTTCTGACTGTTTGCTTTCATGCATCTGACAGCTGGCATTTTGTCACTGATGCTAACAGCTCTACCTGAGGCAAACACAAATCACATTTCTAAAGAGCCAACAATGCAGCAAGGCTTTCATAGCTCCAACGATTTCCTCTCCCTCCCTCTCTCCCTCTCCCTGTCTCTGATAGACAAGGTCGACGGGTAAACACTGCTGTCAGAAGACTGGATGGGATGTTTGGAATGGAAGGAGCCTGCATGAAGCTCAGGTAAGCATCCAGCCTTTCAGAAGGAGTGAAGCTCTGCACAAAGCATTCTTGTAGCAATAGCTTGGTGGGATTCTCTGAGTAGGGTTGACTGTGGCTTCACTTCCTCATCCCACGCTGAGAATTCAGCCAAAGCAGACACATTTAGAGTGAGTGGGAGGGTTTAGGGGTAACACGTCACACTTGACAAAAACCAAACAGGAACTTTTGCTGTGGTTAGGTGAGGGAAGACAAATGAAGCACACCTTTGCTTGGTTGATAAAGACAACCAGAAGTCAGCTAGGACAGACTCTATGAGTTAATGTCATTGATTATGAGTAAAATGCCACCTAGTTCAGTATTGAGTGGATTCAAACAGGCAGCAACAGGCAGCTTCGGTCACCTCTCACATGTACTAAAGTATCTAAGCAACATCCTCATTGCGTTCAGGCCAAATACTGCAGACAGCTCTATGTGAACACACCAAGATCAAGACTGCATTTCCACCAGTGGTCAACTTCGGGCTAGCTTCACTAGTCAGGTTTTACTAATGTTGTTTAGGCTGTAGAATGAACGTGGAAATCTCTTGACCTCGAGTAAACCTTACTTCAGATATCTAACCATACATAAATCCCCCGACTTAAAGACAAAGGATGAAGAAGCGCAAAAATGCTCGCATATTTCCAAGATTTATTCCTTGGGGAATAAATCTTGGGGTTTTATCAAGGACCTGATGGTGGTGTGTCATCTTCCACCACAGCTCCACTTCTTCACACATATTTGGAGTTAGGTGGTCAAACTGGCTGCTACTAAAGGCTTTGGATCTTGAACTCTGATTCAGATGTGTAGGTCTTAGCTAACATGATGGTAAAACTCTGCTGTGTTGTTGTGTTTGCTGACATTAGTTCAGGTTGTTGGTCTACTGCGAGAAGGTCACGGTGGAGCCAAACAAACAACTTGTACCCAAGAAACAAGGGTCACGTCAAAACTAAATCCGAAAGTCAATGTTTACATATAGACTGCTGAACTGAAGCCCTCCTAGCTCCATCACATGCATCCATCGACTACAAACCTCCTTCTATTCATCATTAAACTTCATGGTCACATCAGGAAGATAATGAGATTCCTGCTGAAGGAGGCCCACTGGTCGGCATGTGCAGGCTGAAAACCTGCCACTTGGAACATGCTTGTTCAGAACAGCATAGCCTGCTACCAGGCCACTACAATAGACGAGCAGCTGTTCCTCACCAAAGCCTGGTGCAAATGTATTCAGTACATGGGGAAAGGCCTGATAAATCTGGCATCAGACTCCGACTGGCTCTGGTAGTCCAAACAAAATACGAGCTGAGTTTCGGGGAAAGGAGGAGACCCACGGGAGGGATGGCGGTGCTGAGACTCATTAGGAAGGGGAGGAATATTACCAAAGACAATTTTTCTCAAACTGCTCACTGCGTGACAGACCACAACCACCAGCATGAGGAAAATAAAGCATGAAACTTCCTTTCTTTTAACAAAGACAGTGTTGGGAACAAAACTTTAAAAAAGTATTCAGTTACAGATTACATGTCCTAAAGTGTAATTTGTAATTTGTAATGTATTATTAATGTGTTACATTACTGAGTAACATATTCTGTATACTTGGATTACTTACACATTGAACTGCATTTGAAGCGACTGAATGCAGCGACCAGCCCCTGCTTCCTACAGAGGATCCTCCAGACTGTTCCAGCTGACTGCATTCACATCAATGTTATTCTGTTTAGAAAAAACAGAAACAGAATTTAATGATGTCAGAATATTATATATATTTTTAACAATGCAACCAATGAAACAACATTTGAATACATCAAAAAAAACTTCTTCATGTTACCATAGATAAAAACTACCTGACTTAAATGTTAATAGTTTTGGGTGGAGTTAGCGAGCAGTGAATGGTTCACTCCTGTTAGTGACGCTAACAGTGTACCGGCATCATGACTGAGGAGCATTATAAGCACACAACACTTCACTCTTCATCCTCATCCTCAGACTCTGACCCCCATCTTTGATCCAAGATTCTGTACTGACAGTAAGAGCTCTCACTCCAATGACTATTTACTGTCATACACATGTACATAACCACACAACGAGACAAGAGATCAGAAGAAACGAAGACGATGATTTTTATGTGATTTTTATTTTTTTATATATTACTGTAATCTAATTATCATCTCTTTAGACTGCAATATTTTGCATTCTAATTATCAAGTGTCACTACATGTAATCCATCACTCCCCAACACTGAACACAGACTACCAAAGGATAAACTAACAACAGAAGAGCTTTATTAAAACATAAAGCTAGGGAACAAAGCCCAATACTAAAATACTAAAATCTAAAAAACCAATCACTCTAAAGGTAGTAACCAACCACAAAATGTGAGCACAGGAACTGCCATGGAAACACCAGGTTGCAAAGAAATGGCAAAATAACCAAAGAGAACAGACACTCAAATGATCCTCTGTTGAAGCAGACATACACGGTCATGTATGCTAAAACTCATTCTTTGAGCCACGGAGGTGTCAGGAGCAACACTTCCAGATATAACGAATCCCTCCAAACAGTCTGAGATGGAATGCAAAATTCATGGAGAAACTCTCAAAGGTGATGCAACAGACACCTGCACTGACAACAAGCAACGGCTCTGAGGAACCACTGCCACAGATGTCAGGTAGTCCAGGAAACACCGAGCTGATGTAATGACATCACTTCCAGAGTTTGTATGCACCGATGTGTGTAATGTTAATTCAGATGAAATCTAATAGATTTAAACATGCTGCAAGATTCATAATTTCTTTGTCATTGTCCTAACTCACTTTATTATAACACACTATTACAACATGGTCATTATTAAACTATGTGCAGCAATAATGTTGCTACAAGGCCACAAAGCAGATAGATAAGATGCAGGAGAGTGTGAAGAGGATATCAGATATGAAAAGCATGGCTTGAGGCTTGAAGTGGAGATGGAGGGAGGAGGAGGAGGAGAAGAGAGGAGGGTGAAAAGACAGAGAGGCGAAGATCTAATACAAAGGCAGCTGAATACAGAGAAGAGACGAGACAGAAGAGATAGAGAATTACAGAGAGAGGAGAGCTGGAGGAGAAACAGTGGGGTGACAGCAAAGGGAGGTGGACAAAAGGAGAGGGGTGGAGGGGGAGGTGGGGGAGGGAAGCCGAGAGCTTTATTAAGATGTCTGTGTGTAAGATCGTCTCTCCGGCCTGGCTGCCTGCTCTCCTGTTTATTACAAAGACAGGGATAACTCTCAAACTCCACCTTCAACCCCAACAGTTGTAGGCTGTCAGATTATTTGTAGCATAATGTTGATGGACAACGGTCCACGATATGAATTTTTACTTAACCTTTGAAAGCACCTCTGGCCACCATCCAGCCTACAACCTCCTACCACACATTTCCACAGGTGTAACAGTCCTGCAGCCATACAGCCACAGTTACAGACACAGACTGATGACAGATTTGTTTTATCAAGTAGGAACCATTTGGACCCTTTTACTACATGGTTCAGTCTTGAGTTTCAGAATTAGGCGCACAAAACAAACTGCAATCTGTTTTGGTAGAGAAGAGCTCCGTGGTCATATTCACCCCCTACCCTGAAGTCTGTAGTGTGGTACGTAAAAAGGCAAACAAAGGGTTCAGGTTCAAAAAATAATCAAGTTTAAAACAAAGACAAAGGGAAAGATCAACAAAGGGGTCCACAAGGGAGATCCAAACACAAAGACCGAGTAGAAAAAGGGCACACTGAGGTCTGCTGGAGCTGGCTGGGAGACACTGGAGCCGGGGCTCAGCCTGGAGCCCTCGGGCTGAACAACCGGGGTTTCAGATTAGAATACTCACAATCATCTCCCCACGCATGCTTGACTTAAGGCTTTGCACTCCAACAGGGCCTTTTCAACTTGTGTTAGTGTAGTCTGTATCTTGTGAGAAGATTTCTTTCTTTCCTCATCAGCAAATGAATGATTGGTGCTTTCTGCCAGCAGATCATAGTCATACAGTATGTGGACAGAATGTCTGGAGGGTTTGGGCTACCCTGGCCATGAAGAACTGTTGTGAGAGGTTTTATCAAGAAGTTCAAAGAGTCACACAGAACCAGACTGTCAGAGGCAGAGAGAGAAACATGTGGAAGGTTCTGGAAATAAAACCAGTGAGAGATGAGTCTAAAGAGCCAAGAACAGCTGCAGAGACTCTAGTGAAGGATTGAACCAGGTCTGAACCTGAAGAGTCAGAGAAGACTGCACAGGAATGGACTGCCAGACTGCAGAGAAGACACCTCCAAACCAGACTGAAGTCTGCTAGAGACCACCTGGAGACAGAGCACACAGACCACCTGGAGACAGAGCACACAGACTGGAAGTCATTTGTTCAGATGAAGCTAAACTAGAGCTCTGTGCTCACAGAGACGTTGTCTTCATGTGGAGACAGAAAGCAGAGGCGTACTAATATAGCAGGGTTGTCCAGTAACCAGAAGGTTGGTGGTTCGATCCTGACTCCTCCCTAGTCACTGTTGTGTGTTCTTGGGCAAGACAAGAACTAAGAACTAAGAACTAAGAACTAAGAACTAAGAACCTTACTAAGGTACCTAAAAAAAATAAAAAAAAAGAAGAAAAAAAAAAGAACCCGGTTCATGCAGTCAGACATGGTGGTGGCAGTATGATGCTGTGAGTCTGGAACTGTGGATCCTGTCAAAGGTGTCTTCCAACATGACAACGACCCGAGCATGCGTCTCTTCTAGAGGACTACCTTACTAACTCAATGGATGGCGATTCACTATTCAGCTGTACAATTAGTGACAGTGTGACTAGTGATATCAGATTGGTCATATACTTAAAGGTTGTTTGCAGAAAATTAAAAAACAAAACTCTGAACAGTCACGATGGACAGATGAGCACAGAAACTCATCCAGTTTTTCTCTAAAGCGTCATAATTACTGTAATTACTGCTTATCCCCCTCTTGAGATGCACTTAATGCTGTATTATTTGTTGTTTCCATTTGGTTTCTCATCAACTGAATTCTTTCCTGAGCCAAGGAATTGTAATAAATGCTGCAGAAGTAATTGCTCAAACACTTTTTTTTTCCATTGATGGAAATAAAGCACGTTCTTAGTGTGTTTGGCATCAGCACAGTTAATAACAACAAAGCGCAGAAAGCATCCAAAGTTTCTCTGCTACTTTTAATGACAAGCTTGCTTTTGAGGTATTAATAGAATCAATTACCCAGGCAGAGCGCCTCTGCTGCTGTGGCGAGATGCGATGCAGGCGATTGTGTCTGCACCTCGTCCATCAGCAACTTTTGTCATTTCCTGACAAACTGCTCGCCATGGTAACAGCGAAAATACCCCTTCCCCAACTGTCTTTCCGCGGTAATGTGTCTGAAAATGTAAGGTGATTATTAGCAGATGTTTGCCTACTAACCACCCCACCTCTACCCCTCTGCACAGCTCGTAGTTAAGCTCTGCGAACATCACTTCCCACTAATTAAGTTTGTTTATAAGGGATATTAAGTTTAGAAGGTGTGTAGGCGTAAGTAACCTTCACAGGGTACAGACGAACGAAGGAGACAGGCATCCTGCTCACCATTGTGTGAAGCGTGAGGGCTGATGTGGAATGAGATGATCTGTGTACACAGTGGGGGGGAGGGGGAACCGAGAGCTATTTAAGCACATATACACCCACCAACAACGCCTACAGCACGCCTCACAGAGCCGCTGTTTGAGAAAGCTGCTGTCTGCTTCATATAAATAAATCTGCATGACGAAAGTGGTAATATCTGTAAAGAAGGAAGGCGGGGCGACTTTCTTCTGTCTCACTTCTTTTCTTCTCTTCTTGTAAGATATATCAATAATGGAAGAGTTTAATAGTGACGACCACACATTCATGCAACCATTAAAGGTAGGAGATTTCATTCTGATGCACTTTTTGTTAAATTAGTGTAACTTCTCTTTACAATCCGATAGCAACCGATTAGTTTGGCAGTTTCACATTAAAACGAAGAATATGAATCATCTGTGGAAGCTATAAAACACTAAAAACATCAGCCAATCCTCCGGGTGGACCCTGTGCGGAGTATTGGCTGGTTGTCACTCTCTTCCTGCTCTGTGCACCAGAGAGGTACGTGCATGATGGCCAAAGTCACAGTCGTCTTCAGGTAATGCGTCCATGTGATTGGAGGCGTGGCTTCGGTGTGAGCTCCAAGAGAAAGGGGCGTGTGTTTACTTTGGAAATCTGGCTGACTCTCACTGAGTTTTCAAAATCTCCTACCCTACTTTTAAACATACACACTTTGTCATTAGGAGATAGACAATATCAGTACAATGCATTCTACAAAAGGAGTCGCATTAATACTTAAATGGATCCAAGATGACCAGGTAAATGTACACCTTAAACTCTGTACAATCTAAGGCAACAATCACTCACAAATTTGAAATGTCTAATACACACCAACATACAACACAACCTGTGTGTTTCCAGTCCAAATACTGCACACTGCCGTGCATCTTAATTTGTCAACAAACCTTAAACCGAGAGTTCAGAAAGGTAACGAGCAAGCTGCAATTCCACATGTGGCCACTCGAGGCTGCGCTCCAAAAGTGAGCCAATCAACACAGACCTTCATGTTAAAATGCCCAACCTTACAGCACTGACACACATCTGGTCTGGTGTGTGTATAGATTGTAGATAACTAAATGTTTGGATAAAGGAAAGAGGAGGAGATGGCTAAAAATGACTATAGTTAGACCACGAATAACATCAATTCTCACTGTCTTAAAGCTTTTCTTTCTATTTCTGGCCTAAAAACAAATGAGATCACAGGTAAATTTACAGGAACACTGACATTTTTTAAGATGTAGCCACCATGTTTCACCTGCTCATTAGCCAGCAGCTTCTTGTCAAAGCCTCGACTGAGAGGGAGCAGAGAGCTGGAGTCTCACCGCTAAACAACACCTGCCTCCCATGATGGGGGTGGGGGGTAGGGGGGAGACAGCAGCATTCCCTTTAGTACCACCATCGTGCCACTTCCTCACTCATCTTCATTTAGACCACTTAGAGACTCACTTAGTCATCTTGCCCTCCCATCATCTCTGCATTAGAGAGAGCTCAAGATAGAGGGAAGTTATGTTCTCAGGCTGGGTTTGTAAATGAGTGTCACTGATGAGAAGTTGATGCACCGGTGCTGAAGTCTCTGCTGTAACTCTGTGTGTGTGTGTGTTTCCCTGCAGTTTTTCCTCAATGGTTCTTAATACAAGGTGCCTCAAAAGGATCAACAATGAGGGAAGAAGTCTCTTCTCCTTCAAAAAATCTCCCCAAATTTAGTACGCAGAACAAAAACTATGGTACAACTCTGAAACCTCTGGAACAAACACATGCATGTTTGTCTAGGTTTAATGATTGTTATCTATATGTTATATTTGAAACATTTTTCATTAAATTTTCAGAAAAGCAGCAGTAAACTGTTGCTCTGTCTAATGAATGTATGTGGCTGCATGGCTGCAAGTTATAATGATCTCTTTTTCCACACACACAGCAAACTGGTGGAAGTCACCTCATGTGGCTGTGCCCTGTATTTATTGTGCCTCTGTTGTCTCTTCTCCTCCATAAAAGCTAAATGATGTGTTTAGTGTTGATGCATCGGCTCATTAGACCATCAAGAGTTGCAATTTGGTATTACAGAAGGGCTCCTTTAGAAGCTAGCTAATAAAAATTCAATTTTTCACTTTATTCCATGTTTGAATGTATATGCCTAAGTGGTACTTAGCTGTGTAAGTTGCACTTAATGGTCATGATTTTGTGTTTATGGTAATTTATTCTAAGCATTTTCTAACAATATTGACACCATATCCCACTTTTGGGAACTATAATAACTATAATGTTTATTGTGGTGCATTTTCACATAATTGTGCATTTCACACCTGTGTTTTTCCCTCTGACAATATATGTACAGTACAAAGCCTACAGAGCCAAAGCCAGCGTAAGCCTCTTTTAAAGCACTCGCTGAATGAAGTAAAGCCAGCGTGTCAGGTCCAAGGTCAGCATCGTCCCACTATGATTCACTAACAACCATATCAGCCTCAGACACATGATGCAAATTAAGCAGAGACAAAGATTTATGTTTCTGGGCACCTCTCATGCAGCTGAAGGACTCATTTATCAGTCACACTGTTAGGACTCAAATTTCAATGTTTATTTGTATCATTCTAAACCTTACAAGTCGTCTAAGCACTCTGTTGATGTGTTGTATTTTTTTATTCATATACACTACTAACCAACTAAAGGCCACGTGGACGCACACCTGGCCATCGGCCATCGTATCCAGTAATCAAAGATTATTGGTTACACTGTGACTCCTGTCACTGGTAGCAGGGAGCAAGTGAACATTCTGTTGTCAAAGTTGATAGAAGCAGGATGAAGGGGCAGCAGAAGGATTTTGTCCCAGCCTGGAGTGTCCAAGGATCATAAATGTGGGGAGGGAAGGCTGGTCCGTGTTAGCCGATCTAACACCTCGAACTGCTGGTTCTGATAGAAAGGCGTCAGAACACACAGAGCAGCACAGTTTGTTGCGTAGCTGCAGAGCAGTCAGGGTGTCCATGCTAACCCCTGTCCACTGCTGAAAGCTCCTACAGAGGACACATCAGGACTGGTCTGATGAATTTCTTTAAATCACACTGACAGCTGAACACATGAGCAGGATGACCAGGATGTTTAGAAGTTGGGCCAGCAGGATGCTTTGGACCAAGGGAAACCTTGAGTCCTTGATAGCCTCTGTCAGGAGGGTAGAGCTCCCTGCCAACAAAGCCGGTGCAGGTACCACAGCACACCTTCACAGGAGTAGAAGAGTCCAGGCCTCGAAGGGTCAGGGCTGCTTAGCTAGAGCCACACGATATTAGCTCTAATGTTATCACTGATCTAAATTCTGCACACTCCCTGTCACATACACACACACACACCCAAAAAATCCCACAATCACGCCCCTCGGAACATGCGGTTAAATCAGTTAAGGAAAGTATCGGCCCACTGTGTTAACATACTTGGATGTCAATTATTCTCCTTATTTCATTTACCCCTTATCAGGAACTTTGGCGTGTTTTAATTAACCTTGTGCACTGACTGCTAATCATAACCATATGGTCCTTCACTTTGACAACACCGCTGGGACTCGGTGCATATGTCTCATTCTGATATAACTACAGGCCAACCAGCAGAGTAGCCACAGAGAGAAATCTGGAGTAAATCTATAATTAGGATTAATCGTTTGCCTGTTTATTCTCATAAAGAGCTTGATTAGGTTGGGCTTAATCACATACAGGGAAGAGACAGACATATTGAGTGAATGTTGTGACAAGACAGAGGGGCCACTGTGAGGGAAGGGACGGAATCTGACTACAAAACCATACCAAACCCCACTTTCAGTGTGACCTGTCTTCAGTGGGAACGACTACAGTGAATCAGTGAAGCAGATGAGGATAACAATCAGTCAATCAAGCTATGGCCATGCTCTAGAAAATCAATAAGTCACAGGCAGATAGGGAGGCGTGAGGAGGCAGGCCTGCTGAGCGCTGAGCCCCTAGTCCTCCTTCTTCATTACGTGGATGAGTAAGTGTTGCAGTGTTTTCTGATTGTCAACACACACAAAAGAAGCACAGAGGAGCATCATGGGGAACTGAAAGCATTCAAACATGCTGTTTTCTCAAAGGTAACCACTGTTGGCGCTGATGTTAGCTTCTCGATGTATTTGATAAGACAAAAAACAATGGAGAAAAAGTAGCCGTCACACACCTGAGCCACACCGCTGATGATGCCATCGTTTTCCGGATGGTTGACTAAGATACCGTGGTTCAAAGGCTGAACTGAGGTCAGAGAGGAAACCCAGAATGTTCACTCACTGCATCCACAGCATTCAATAACATATCCCGGTTCTTACTCAGATTTAGACCCTCGCAGACTGGATTGTGTTTCAAGCAGCAAAAGGGGGGCCTATTTCTGAGTATCGTGTTATGGGGTGATCAACGAATTTTGGACTGGAATGAATGTCCAACTCCAGGTGTTCCAAGGCTGTCCTTGTTGATTTCCAGGGACCTCATCCCAGTGCTGTTTTTGAGATCTGGTGGTTTTCCATTTAAAGGATGCGGCCGGAGGGGTGTGGTCTTTGGCATGTGATGATGATGTAGAGTCTCGAAGCGCCAGTTTGTGATGCGGATAAAACATCAGATATCTGCTGTAAGACATCCAATTGTGATTGGCACTCACTGACACCTCTGAGGTCTTACTGGCAATTAGGATCACAAAAAGGTGATTACACAGGACTTCAAGAAGATGGCGAGCAGGAACCAGGTGTCACTCGTCCTCCAGCAGATTACACTACATATCTGTCTTTCCATCCCCATTCTGATCAATGCTAAAATTAGTAAGCTTGTCCACCTCATCCAGCTGTTGACTTGAGGAAAGAATTCCTCTGGAGGTGTTAAGTTGTTTTAATCTGGAGTTTTCTCATGGTGGCTCAGACATCAGGAATATGAAGTTGCTGTTTTCCAAGGAGAAGGAGAATAAGCAGAATTTGCACCCGGAAAAGGCAAACTTTGGTTTAAGTAACAACAACATAACTCCCCCTTATACATGTTAGAAAACAGATACTAAGTGATCAACCTCACTTTCCAGAACTAAAAAGAATCATTTTCCCCTTGCTCAGTATATGTAGGCTCTGTTTTGTCAGAGTCATCAGAGAGGCCTGATGGGCCGGTGCAGGGAGTAGGAGGAGGAGGAGGAGGCTGACTCAGCAGCAGTGTCTTGGCCATGGTATGTCTGGTGGGCTGGACTGGAGGATGGAGACGGAAAGCTATTCCATGGCAGCCAGTCTTTGACTGATGAACTCTTTCTGCTGACTTTCCAAAGGGGAGGAGACCACAGGAAGCTGAGCTAACAGCATATAATACATGAGATGCTGCCACACAGCTCAACAGGCACGGTGATTACAGGGTGTAGTCAAGACAGACTGTATCAAAGAGAGACATCTCATATCATATGTGCTGGCTTAAAATTTGATGCAGCTACATGTGACCTGTTTGAAAATGTTTGAACCTTTGAGAATTTTCTATATTTCTGCATGAATATGAACCAGAACTTAAGCAGTTTTTTACTTAAGGATGAAACATCAGATATCTGCAGCCAAAGAAAAACCAATCAAACGGACAACACAGACATTATGCTTGTGATTCAGTTCACAGACAGATTCAGAGTTCATTGTACTATTAACAATGACAAGCTGCCATGTGCCAGATGCCCAAACCATGATACTACCACCACCATGCTTCACAGATGGGATAAAGTTCCTCTGCTGGAATGCTCCAAACTTTCCACGTAAGCTAAATTCCAGAAGTCTGCTGCCAGGGTCCTCAGTCATAGCAGCCCTGGCAGCACATCTCACACACACTCAGACACCTACTGGCACCCTATCTGGCACCACATTCAAAACTAAGTCCTCATATTCACTTTAAAGTCCTCACACACCCCTGTCCCTCAGTATCTCCTCCTAGTCCACATCTATACACATCCATCCGACTCTGCACTCCTCATAAATCCCACTCATCACAGTTTCTTGCTCCAGGTGACAGAGCTTTCTGTGTCAAGGCCCTGAAAGTCTGGAACTCACTTCCTTCTCACATGCTGAAACTCAAACTGCTGAATCATTACGTTGGATTTATCTGGAAATGTAGAAAATTTGAAAGGGTGTGCACACTGTCAAGGAGCACTGCATCTGTGAAACAGTTTTTTTTATGCAACAATGTGTCATGTGTGCTCCATCTGTGTAATATAAATAGTCATTTACACCTCTGTCAATAGAGTAACTGAGGAGAATGATGGTTGAATTGATTGAATAATAGACATCATGCCGACACGAACATGTTGCATTTGGATAATGCTGCCTACAAGCTGTTCTGACTCCCTAGCATTATGTCATACAGAGACACAGACTCTGAAATCTCACCCCCTAAAAAGATGCGTGTTACAGAGCCACAGTGAAGCGTTTCGGTGTGTTTATCTGCAGCGTGTCGTAGGAAGGCTGAGCAGCAGGTTTCCAATGAAACAAAGCACAGTGATGAATTAAGACTCAGTGGGACAGAGTGAACGCAGCTGAGGGACTGCTGATGAATGGCCCGCTGATGTTTGAATACTACACACACACACACACACACACACCAAATACTTTATACAAACACTTCACTGAATGGAGGCTACGTGTGACTGATGTGAGTTTCTACTGCTATAATCCAGGATTCATTGTTCCATTAATGATGACGAGCCATCTTGGCCCAGATGCAGCAAGGCAGGCAAATCTTTAATACTACTACCACCACCATGCTAGCTTACTAGTTACTAGAGTTTGCAGAATGTTTGGTTTTTACTGACTCTTTCTTGTGCAAATGCTTCCATTTTTATGTAGATTTTTAATTAGCTGAATTTTCAGGAGACTTTTGTTTGTGCTCCTTAAAGGTGAGAGGTGCTGCGTTAACCTTCCATCCTCTGCTGCTGCTACATCTTCTGCATTTGAGATGAATAAGTTAAAACACTCATAGTTACCACCTCATTGTAACTACGAGTGATTCACAAGAGTTGATCAATGCCACTCAGAGCACCATTACCTCAACAGGTTTCAAGTTCTCTTAGCAGGCTGATGGCTCTCTCTCCTCCGTGCGTTGGTGTGTGGAAATGCCACTTGTGTAAAATAACTACTGTAGCCATCATAGTTTTATCATGGACACTACATCTTTTTTCATTCACTTTTCTGTGATTGTTTGTGTGTCTTCTTTATCACTCTACTTTTTGGTTGTGCAAATATTTGGCCCACTTCCAAACTCCAAACTGGATCAGGTGGTGTGTCACATCCCAGCTAGACTTAAAAACACTGGAGGCCACAGAGCGAGCTGATCACTGTAATACAGTGTAGTCTATGCTTTAACTGAGTGACCCTGTAGGCATTTGATCTGCACTGAAAAGTGAGGAATGATACCAGACTGCAGAGAAGACACCACACAACCAGACTGAAGTCTGGGAGGTGTATAACCTAAAGAACACGGTTCGTACAGTCAGACATGGTGGTGGCAGTATGATGCTGTGAGGAGGATTCAGTGAGTCTGGAACTGTGGATCCTATCAGAGGTGGAAGAATCAAGAAAAAATACAACATATCTGAAAGAAACTGAAAGCAGTCTGCAGTCAGACTGGGTCTGGCTCCTGGTTTTCTCTCCAACATGACAACGTCATGAAGCACATGTCTCTTCTAGTGAAGAACTACCTCCAGGATAACAAAGTGAATGTTCCTGGCTGCTCTGCACAGAGATCTGACTGAAAAATAGAGATTCACCAAAGAAGAATGAGCGAGGATTCTTCAGGAGACGTGCCTCAAACCCGCTGAAAACTACACCAATTTGGAGCTTGTTATTTTTAAGTTTTGGGAAATCATTTTGTTTAAAGGTTAAATGAAATAAAAGCTTTCTAAATGAAACAGAACATGGGAAACATTTGAGAAAGGATGACATTTTCATAGGTGGTCTAATCATCATGTCCTCAGTTGTAAAATTTGTCATCTTTGTTTCACCTCATCAGATGAAAGTTCATCATCAGCATAAAAAGCGTTCCTACTATTGACTGTAGTCGGAAGCTGATCTTTCCCCTTCCAGCTGTACTAAATAGGATGTAATAAATCTCCTCCTTTCCCTGAGATATGTACTTAAATGCCCTTGCTGATAAATGAAGGCCTTCATCCATGCCCAAATGCATTCCCTTAGAAAGATGAATAGTTGCGAGTGGTGGGAAAAGAGGTGGAGAGGTGGGGCTGGATGAATGGGGAGGAAAGGCAAGAAAAGGCCATTTTCTAATGTAGATGGGTTTGACAGAGTATCTCCTCGGCAGAAGAGCTAACGGTGAATGAAATGCATCAGGAGATGTTACATTAACCTGAGACGGGAGGCGGGAATGGGAGAAGGAGGAGGGAGAGACAGAAAGAGAAATCCATTCCAGTGTCATTCGTCTTGTCTCCATGTGGTATCTCGGGCGTAGCCCCTGTTATTCTGGCAGCTCGCACATTTCTTCTGGAGTCTTTCTCCATCTCTCACTCTACTGATTTTACCCCTCTTCTCTATTTTACACCTGGCCTGCTCTCCACTCCGACACATGCTCTCCTCCTTCTTCTCCACCATAACTCCATCTTTTTTTCTGATAGTGAGAGATGGTTCAATATGGAGATATGGATCCAGGATCTAATGCAAAAAGTTAGTCACAACTTTCTGTCATTCATTGCGGTTTACATGAAACGATTAAAAACAGATGTTTCCTGCTACAGATTCTAACGCCTGCAGTCTGAGGATGTGAGATATAATAACTATGTTGTGACATAAATTTACTGTAAACTGTAATCAAACAGTTTTTGAATTAATTGAATAATTACTGCAGCGTTTAATACGTTTCATCTGATTGTGTGAACATGTGTAAAGACAGATTGTGTGATCATGGAAACGATGTCGAGGCCCACATCAAACAATGAAAACAACAAAGGAAACGCTAACACAATGAAAACCGTCCAACACATGATTAAAAGGGACGGTGGTAGACCATCATCTTACAGGAAGAAATATGATAGTAAGGTTTTCCTCACTCACAATACAGAGACAACTCAAGACACCGGGAGGCCCAAAAGTGAGGCCAAAATCTTGGCCTCACAAAAAAGACGCCATCTTGGAATCACAGTGTGTGAGGCTGAAAAAATAAAAACATACAAAAAAAAAATCAACATTTTATCTGAGTTAGTATTTGGTTGCACCTGTGTTCCATTCACTTACATGGAGGAGGCGGGGTTTATGACCTATACTGCAGCCAGCCACCAGGGGGGCGCTGCAGATAATTTGGCTTCATTGTCGTGGCGTTTCATGTCTCTGACTGTGATCAAACCAAGATATTATCGCCACCGTGCTTCGCAGATGGGATGGGGTTCTTATGCTGCAACCTTTTTTTATTCCAAGATTGATCTGGCTCAAACTGTGGAAGATTGGTTCAGTGATTAGGAGACATCATTTTCACACATGGCTGGGCCTCCACAGAGTACAGACAGGAAGCCTACTGCGAACCTCTGGGATGTCCTGGAGGACTTCGTCCAACTTTCCATCATCAGTACAAGAAAAAGTTCGGAGAGAAATATATGTTCCGTTAGCTTCTTGAACAATGCTTCTGCAAACGTGTTGCAGTCAAAGCTAAAAATGTTCCAAAGAAATATTAGAATTATTTATTTTCAGACAGCAGCGACTGTGACACGGTCACAGTGAGAAAACGGACAGCCAATAAAAAGTTGAAGTCAGATTACAATTACACGTGTGATACAAAAGAACTAAAAATACTAATGAAGCAAACATCAGCACCACATGTCCAGCACCCCCACGCCAACACACACACACACACACACACACACACACACACACACACACACACACACACACTTGTTGTGCTGTTGCCTGAGAGACTGCAGCAGCTGTCAGTGTGTTAGCGTGTGAGAATAAAACCAGGAGGCTCGGCGATACAGCAGGGATCTGAAGTGCCAATTAATTAGGATGAAATAAAAGAGAGTGTGAGCACGTTGCAAACATACAGCATCAGCACAGATGTGGAAAAACAATGTTTCTTAAAAGATGTGCTGGGACTGAGACGGGCGCTTTCTGTGCAGAAAAACATTTAATTCTTCAGTCGTCTTCCGTTCCAGGACGAAAGGCGACATATGTCATCTGGCTCTGTGAAACGTGTGTGTTAAAAAACACATCCTTTGTTATACTGGACCCTAATGAGCACAATTTGACCTGAAACAGGAACATTATGAGCTGTAAGTTTACATCTAGAACTATTCTCAACCATGATATTTAAGTTCTGCATTTTAAAACAGAAGCAATGCGGCATTAACCGCTGCAGCCTGAAGCCTCCCCGGCTTCAGCAATATACAGTATTTGCTGAGCTTAATTTGAAATAGACCTGCGAGGGAGGGAATAAGACGGGAGCTGAGGAGCAGACTGTTTGTGCTTCACCTGCTCGCAGTGCTCATTAATGCAGAACAAATCCAGCAAAGGGAGTTTTATCCTAAGCCGGTCCCGAACACAGACAGGAACGCTTTAAAGAGCCGTGGTTTCAGTCCCGAAGTCGAGTTCTCTTTATCCGTGGAGTTTTACAGTAAAGCGTGCTTTCAATCCCTCATGAGTCACTGCCTTCAGCTCAGACCTCTGTGGTGGGATATATAAGGTCAGGCTGTCTGGAACAGTAGGTTGATTGTGATTGATATGTCTGAGACCACACATTAAAAACAAAGATGTGTTAAAGGCAGGACCACACACACCGTGTCGGATATGAAGTTATTCATATAAATCTACACATTCAGTCTTGTGAAGCCTTTGTTATTTTCTATATTTCCGCATAAATACAACCTGAAACCTCCACAGCTTTTCACACCTTTGTTTTAGTCTGACCGTCATATCTGCAGTGACCTCCTTGTGCAGCAACAACAGCAGCTAACCCTTTCCAACAGACAGATGTCCTGAGACTTGCCGTTACAATTCACTGATACCCTTCAGACTTCACTGTTCAGTGATGACTGCCTGTCCTGGCAGATGCAGCAAAACAAGCTCAGACCATGATACTCCCCCCTCCATGCTTCACACATGGGATACGGTTCTTCTGCTAGAATGCACTGTTGTCCTTTAAACTTCTCATGCAAACTATATCATTCCATTCACACTAAATCGAGGCAGCAGTGTTCCTCCTAGAGAGCAGCGTCTGCCTCCTCGCAGCCTTGCCATGCACACCGTGGTTCTTGAATAGATGGTGGATTCATGAACACAAACATTAGCCAATGTAAGAGAGGCCGTTAGCTGCTCAGAGGTCACCCCGGGCTCCTTTCTGACCTTGCAGACTAACACACATCTTGTTTTTCCGCTGATCATTCTCCCACTTCTGGTGAGGGTAACAATGGGCTTCTCTTCATTTGTACACTCTGTCTGAATGTGGAGCCCAAACTGTTTAGAGACAGGCTAGAGGTTATACAGCGCTATAAAGTCCTGATGGTCCGGTGGTCAGGATGTCTTTGTGTTGGAAGACAGCATCCACTCAATCCCACGCAAGACAATATCTTCCTGCTGTTGTCCTTTGCAAAATCAGCAGGTAGTCTGGACAACACACACACACACTGCAGCCTCCCTGGAGCAGCAGGCCAGTTCATAGTCAGGTTAATTGTGGGTGGTGAAGCGCTGGACTAAGAGAGGAGTTTATTTGCAGATGAAATTAGCAGTTAGAAAGCAGTGGAGCCAGAACAGAGGTAGCTGATGCCTGTTTCTCTTTAACGGGGTACTGGACCAAGGAGACATGATACACACAGAATATAAAGTGGCACATATTCATATATATTCATAACTGGACTGTGACGCAAACATGCATCAGTGAGGAAGGGAGGTCATTTTGGACAAAATCATCAGTAATAATGTAATAAGTTTGAACACCATATGTTCACCATTTATGTCTTTGCACAAACTGGAGGTTAATCAGAGAAGAATGGAAAACATCTTTACCCTGATACACACCGATGTACTTATGTGCAACCCTGATTTTGACATATCAGTGTGACACTGATTTAATGATCCTATACAGGAAGAAGGTGAAATGAAATACAAGGGCTGCAACTAGCTATTTTTAGTTGATTAATCTATCAATTATTGAAATAATGAATCAGTTATAGGCAGTTAATTATTATTTAACTACCAGTTTTAACATTTAGCTTTAACATTTAAGATTAAGAAACCTTTATTAGTCCCACAATGGGGAAATTGCATAGCTCGAGCTAACTAACAGTAACAAGACAATGAAAACAAAAGGATTCAGTAAGAGAGATGCTGCCAATTCAACTATAATTAATACAAGCATTAAAAAAATCCTATTTTTGTAAAATGCAGAGACTGACTTTCAATAAGCCAAGGCCAAGTAGCACCAAAAAAAGTGTGTGTGAGTGAAGAAATTCAGTTTTCACCTTAATATAAAGAAAAGTCAGGCTCTCCATGTGTGAGGTCCGCTCTCCTCTCAGAGCAGACACTGCTGCTGCAGAGGCTGCTTGGTTTGAGCTGGATGTTGAGCGACATCTAGACAACAAGCTAACAAGCTCCAAAGACATATGATGGCGAGCGACTGTGAGCAGACCAGCATCGACTGCCACCATTTTAAAAATGAGACGTTAAAGAAGTGAGATGAGCTTCGACTTTAAAAAAACTATACTATATTCAGCCTATAGCTCCAGAGGGTAAGGACACATGCGATGATGTAACGAAGTGTTAACTGCCTATTGATTTCAATGGTGACTAAATGTGATGTTGAGGTGTGTTCCTATTGGATACTGAGCACTTGAATAGTGTCCTTTATCCTAAAATATCATGGTAGGGTAGCTCGTCCTCTCAGTAGGATCAAAACATTCTCCATTTCTCTCTCTCTCTGTGAGTCAGTGTCCTTACTCTCCATTTTAGTGGTCCTGAAAAAAAACACACAGAAGCTTGACCTTTTCAAAATGACAGGGAGCGAGTCTATAAAACAAGCAGAGGAAGCAGCGACTTTCATCTAAACAGGCCCAGCCTGGCGCCGCACGCCTCCCTCTCTCCCTCTCTCTCTCCCCCTCTCTCTCTCTCTCTCTCTCTCCATTAGGTGTTCCAGTTAAATTTACACATGTGGACTCACTGACACACACACCTGCTGCTCAGAGGTGACCGAGGTGAATCAGTATATTTTCTCTCACTTGACTGGCAGTTAGACAGGTTGTGCAAATGAACACCGACAGCTTTTTTTTTGTTCTTTGGTTTCTTTGTTCTTTCATCTTTTCTGCTGATCGTTCAGTTTGTTTCAGATCAGGCTCAGTGCTGCACACTGGACCTTTGCTGGACCATCATTCAAACTGACTGAAAACTGAATGTACGTTTAAATGGAGCACAAAACAGGATGTAGCGCACAAGTGTTACAAAAACAACACCATCTGAGCTGCACAGGTTACATCATTAGAGCTGTCCGATCAGGTTTCAACTTCACTTACATGTTATTGAGACGTTTGAATGAACCGGGACTAATTTTAATATATCCTCATGAAAAAACCCCAGTACATCTGCCAGATGGTAGGTGACCATATGGCATCGCGCAACATGCAACATTATCTTTATGTTAAAGCTCTGATTGTATAGTCAACATCATCCGAACGGCCACGAAAGCTAAAGATAGGAGGCAACGCAGCCTTCAGCCTTTACTCAGGAGTCCCCTGACATCCTGAGCTGCTTTGTTTTCATGTGGTGCTGAGTTTTGTTTTGACAGGTTAAGGTTGGACGAGGAAAACTGTTTCTGTGAAGACGCCATTTTTGACTGCAGTCAGGGAAAGTCCCTGTCCGCATGACAACAGGGCCCTGTTCATGGAGGTTCATGTGTTCTCCACGGCACGGTCAGTGCAGCTCATGTGAACAAGTGCAAATGTGATTTAGTGCACTCACAAAAAAAATGTAAATGAACCAAAAACAGGATGCAAACAGGACAAAAAGTCCTGTATCCTGACAAACCTGTCACATTGGCCGGACTGTTTTGGAACATTTTGGTTGTACAATTTAAGTGTTATCTGGAGAACTCGAACCTTAGACAAATTCCCCCTGGTGTCATATAACCTTGAAGGTGGTGCAACAAAACATCACAACAGTGACACAGAGGTTGTCACCCACTCAGTCCCTGTGTAGTGAGCTTATCTGGATAACAACACATACATTTTGGACACACTAGCTGCATCATTGAGTCCAGTATTGCTAGCATAGTGACTATCACTGTACACTACTTTTCATGGTGCATTGTGGGACACATTGAGGCCACTGTACAGGGTCTAAAAGTTCTCACTACACATTCAGACAGAACTAAACACTCTAAATAGGCCATGAGTCAGTGAGTAGAGGGAGATTTTGGACACAGTCAGTATTTATCACTTGACTGTAATGAATGAACTCTTCCACAGCGTGTTCTTGGATCAGCTCAGTGTCTCCGGTCTAAGAGGCCATGTTTTATAGCCTGACCAGACTAATTCTTTCTGTGAGTCCCTTCCCTTTACGGTCAGGTTCACAAACAGAATTAGGATGTCTCCTCAGGCTGATATTTTTTGTTTTATCTTCTTCACCCTGAAACAAACATTTTTCAAGGTTTCTGTGTGGTTCAATAAATGAGCCGACACACAAGAGGCTGCAGCCGATCTGAAGCATATTTAAAACTCGATTTTTCGCCTTCACATCCTTCACATTATCTCTACAGTTAGTTGATTAAGGGATGCCCTTTGCAGAGACCTAAAGAGGGTGTATATATAGTCCCACAGCTCATATTGCAGCCTCCTACACCTCAGGAACTCCTCTCCCTGTTTCACACTGATTAGATTAGACAAGCTATCCCTGAGTGATCCTTTAATTCCCTCACACCCAAAGACAACAGCAGTGATGTACACTGAAAAGGTCAAAAGACTCAGGGCCTTATGATACCTAAAACCAGCTAAGCTTTAATATCCTCACACTGCCAGCTAATGAAAAAACAGCTTCTGTTAGAGGAGCTGTGAGTCGGCGTGTATCCTGTACACGTCCCTGAAAGAAAAACACTGCAGCTTAACAATCACCACACTCAGACTTAGTAACAGCTGTCCGTACAGACGCCGAGTTTTTACTTTTTAATTCACCTCTTTCATACTGTTGTGTGTGAAGGAGAGCACTGGAGCGTGTGTCCACACAGGACATCAACATGTAAGAATAAAAGAATGAAGTTTAAAACGTCACAAACAGCAGAGAACTCCTTCAAAGAAACTTTATCATGTGGGTGAGAATACCAAAAAAAAACAACATCTAACCACTGCAGAGAGAGAGGGGCGGTAGGATCTGCGTGGATGCGGCACATCTTTTAAATATATTCTCCAGATTGAGTTTGGAACTTGAGAGAAATAAAGACAGATAAATATATATCGCACATGTTCCCAAAGCTTCTTTAAAGGTCTGATGTGATACAGAATGGGCATAAAAAGAGAGCGACGAAGAGTTAGAAATTAAGACATGTAAGTACAGTTCTCACAGACCACTTCTACCTCCACTCACCTGTGCAATAACTGTTAATATGTAAACTGTTTTTTTATTCTATTCTGTATTTTATTGGTTATCTATTTTATCATGTATATATCTTTCCTAACTTATCCTTTGCCGTCTGTAGCTGCTGTTGCAAAAACGCAATTTCCCCATTGTGGGACTAATAAGGGTATTCTTAATCTTAATCTTAATCCTAAACTGTACTCTCCAAATCAGCCATCGGGCTCAGAAATCCAGGATCAGTCAAGCTTTAAGCTTAATACACAGAAATGATATTTGGCACCGATATGCAGCACCTTCTTTGACATTAGCTCTGTCATCATCAGTTATTATGATGATTGTGACTGATGGTTCCATAAGTGTTTTAAACATGTTGAACAGGCACTGTCCATACAGGCCAGAAACAGACCCACACTGAGGCTGAGCAGGGCTCCCTCTTCCATGCATGGTGCATGCAACATAAACTAACTGAAGGAAGCAGCACGTTTCTGTGTGTGTGTGTGTGCAGATGTGAGCTCAGCATACACATTTGTTAGTTAGTTCGTCAGCTTGTCTTTTTAATTAGCCTGCCGTTTATCACGGCCCTGTGATTGCTTTTGTAATGATGTCACCAGTGCATAATGAGTAAGGAGGCGTCATGCTGCGAACATGACAGGCGTTCGGCTTCTCTCTCCGCAGACACGTTTGACGGGCAGGGGATGGAGGGAGGGAGAGAGGGAGGGGAAGGAAAGAAAACACCAGCAGGAAAAAAATGTAAATAGAACAGAGGGGCATTATTAGAAATGCCAGGGGGCCTGCAGTCGCCAACATTCAGCTGTCACAAGTTGAAATGTTTTGGGAACAACGTCTCTGTTCATCCCCGCTCGCGGAGCTGTTGTCTGGCTTCAGAACAGCTTTTTGTGTGTTCGGAGCGCAGGGCTAACCTTGTCAAGGGGCTCATAAATAACAGCACGGTGCGGGAACGTAACCCCATTCACGTTCCAGGAATTAGGTACGACAGAGCCGGTTGATTCACTGCCAAGAAATTATACAAAGGTTCCGCAGCAGTTTAATGACAAGGTCTATATCCAGCCACGCATGATCGCACAAGCAAAATGCAGACAGGGCGCAGCCGCTGAAACGGAGAATGAAAACGATGCCTTCACTGCAACAGTCAGACTGGAGCAGAGTGTCAAAACACGAACGTGATGTCCGCCGTGGTTAATAAATCTAAGAAAGTATCTTATGAGAAAACTAGTTTGAGACTGTTTATTTCTTTTTTTGCCTTTTTGTGACGGGCAGGAGGGTGGAGAGAGAGGCAGCGAAGGGCCCAGGATGGAATCAAACCTGACACTTTTTGAATTTGTTACCTTTTGAAGAACCAACCTTTTAGGCTCTCTGTCATAAAAGTGTTTCATTTCCCACACACTCCCTTCTTACATTAAAGCTGTAATAGGTGATGATAGATAAACGTTCATCCCATTACCTGCACCTTCCAAAGATGAAACACGCTGGAGGAGCTTTGGATAAAACTCCATAGTTCCTTTCACACATGCAAAGCTTCCTGACACTGTCCGCACCTCAACTAGTTTGTCTGTTTGTGACGACAGTGTAGCGAGTTAATGTGTGTGTGTGTGTGTTGACTTAACACACATGCTCTGGTTTCATTCGGACACATCAGCAGCAGTGCTTTGGGTCTTCAGTGACTACACACCCTCTTTACAGCGACCCACCTGTTAGTTCTCTGATCCAGAACTGGATTACCCCTCTTAATTCAAGGAATCAATGAAGCTGTCGGTCTTCAGGGTGGTCTCTGCAGCCCACCTTGACTGGCCTGTGGGCCTCCACCACTTGGTGCTCCCATTGGTCCGTGAATTCCATCAGTTCAGCTTTCTTTGTGGAATTTAGAGGACCGCATCTTGTCTTCAGCTGCTGTTGGCTACTGAAGGCTTAAATGGGACATTTCCTCTGGTAGCTTCTGGTGCAGATGATGCACCTGGTCATAGCAGCACCTGTACCTTCTTCTCATCTGCTACTTCATAACCTTTAGTCCTGTTTTGACTTGGTATGCCTTCATTCCAGGAGGACTGCAGAAAATGATCCAGCTCTTGTCACAAGTCTCGGTCTGGTGGGTTTCAGTCCAACACACACTGATTACTGTGTGCACTCCCAATGAAGCAAACTGTACCAGGACTGAAAACAAACCTGACACAAGCCTTCCTGTATGAAGGCACTCTTAGACTTGCTGGTCCTTCTGGCATTCCTAATGTGGGGAAGGTAATCCAGAGTTTTTCCTTATTTTCGCCACAGTGAATTCGATGGAAACACATGCTGATTATAGGGCCGTCCATAGTCTCTAATGACTGGTATTCAAGCATCTTAAACATGATGGGTGTGCCTGATGGCCTCTGTTTGTGATCTGATTGGTTGCTGCCACCTGTGTAAGCAGGTTTTTAATACAACATTGCATTGCCACTAAAGTATGCTGCCATTTTGTGCATCAGAACATCTGGCACAACTGGCACTGTTCACACATATGCATATTTGCATTACACTGTGGCTCTGCTTTACCAAACGTATGGAGATTGACAGCTGCTTGCATAAGCCTTCCCTGCAGACCCCCCCCTCGAAATGTGTTTATGTGAACTTTGCCTGTCTAGCTGAGAAATGTGTGCATATGTTCAACCTTCTTCACTTCCTGCATCACCCGCAGCCAGACGTCTTCTTGACATTTGTAGATGCCAGATATCTGTCTAATATACTGTTGCAGCCATTGGCTTATGCGGTGGGGGTGTGTGTGTAGAGTGGGGTGTTGGTGTGGGTGGTGGTGATGGGGGTTGGAGCTCTGAAATAGCAGCTGATATCTGAGTAAACAGGAATCATATTATTCTTTATTGTGTGCTGCGAGCTAAGCTGCCTCCGATTGTTGCAGGGCCTCTTTTTCTGCAGGGAAGGAGAGATAAAGGAGAAGTTCTTAATGTCAACATGAATGAGGCAGCATGGCCTGACACACACACACACACACACACACACAAAACTCAAAGGACCTTTCTCTAGCTCTTTTTTAATATCCTGTGTGTACCTGGTAAAAAAACGCTCTTCTTTCTTTATGAAATGTCTATTTTTGAGGCAGAAAAACAGGACACATCAACTTGTTAGAAGTATTCAGTGTGGATGATGCTTAAATTATGTTGAGGGAAGACACAGGAGCACACACTACAAAAATGTTTGATTTAAAAAAAATGTGAGTTGGTATTACAGTTAATAAAAGAAAGGACTTGGGCCCTACCCTGCGAAGCACTGAGAACCCTGCAAGACACAAATCTATTGTCCAGGTTTTTAAAGCTAGTTGAAGCACTAGCAGTGAGGGCAACAGCTGTTATACGTGCATATATTCAGGCATAAATCAACCACCAACATGCTTACTGCTATTTGCTAGCTTTCAAAGACGGTGAGTTGTTGATCTGATTTACTCAGCCAGCTCAGAGCATCTCCAAACGCATGTGGCACAGTCCCCCCCCCCCCCCCCCGGCTCTGAGCTGTAGGCTACATCCTGCTAATGCTAAGGGGTGGGTCACAAAACTCTGTTATGATGTAGAGGAAAGAAAAAAAAAGTTGTAGTATCTAATAGTGAGTTGGAAAAGTCTCCAACCAACAAAGTTTATTTTCTTCTGATTGTATTCCTAAAAAAACACAAAGTTGGACCATATGCATGCAGATTTCTTGTTTATTGTTACAAATGTGTTTAAGTTCAACGTTATTTAACCATAGGTAAAAACAAAACAGCTCGTGGTGTCAGGGGGTTCAAACCCCAGACCCATAGTCCCCATTCTACATCCTAAGAGTTTTGCAGCTATATTTATTCCATGATTGGATGAAAGGCATTACAACCATTTGTTCCATTAGCACAAATATAACCATGCACTGTATGTGGAGGATAAATTATCGACCAAATGTAGCATTTTTGTTTTTCATCAAATTCTGTTAGTTAGTCATAAAGTTTGTTATAAAGCAACAAAATGACTCAGAAACTGAGCTCACTTAAGAACCAACAGATTCTGGACCCACTGCTGGAGAAGACAACGTCACAGATACAGACACAGATACAGGAAGTGACTGCTCAGTGTCATCCTGTTAAATACAATAAATGCAAGAAAATACATGGCATGATCACATCCTATATGCCACCATTGTCAACAGTGTTGACCAAACTGGAGGCTCTACTCTTTTTTTATTAAAAATAAAAGCAACATTTCTTCAGGTTGTGATTACAGCACTTATGACCGTGTAACTCCTAACAAAAGCAAGCACACGCAGCTTGTGTTTAGAAGGGATCTAGCATCAGTTGATTTCTAAAGCAAGTAGATATGAAGCTATGGTCAGGGGTGGGGGGGTGTGTGAGGTCGTCCATGTTGGAAGAAAGAAAGAATGCATAAAAAATGCATAAAAGATTGTTAATTAGCTTACAGAGGTCATTCAGCGAGACAGGTAACAAAAGAAGAAGGGTGGAGGGATGTAGCGTTAATTAGAACTAATGTTCTGTTTAGTAAAGGAAAAACACCACGTTCTGCACACACACACTTTTAGGAATATATCCACACACAGCTTTGTAGCGTTTTCTCAATGTATCCTGACTCCTCCACTTTCTTCTTCTCCGCTGACAAGTACATTTTTCCTCTCGTTGTATCCAATTACCCAACTGTTAGATGCCTTGATTGATACATGGCAGCAGATCTGTGTGTGTGTGTGTGTGAGAGAGAGAGAGAGAGAGAGCAGTATGTCACTGCAGGCTAATTACCAAATCTCCAGATGAATGTCAGTGTGTGACACACTCAGGGCGAAGTATCGCATCAGCCACATCGGCAAGCGTACCTGGGATAGATCAAGGTGCCGACAGGCCTCGTTAACCTCCACTCAGTGCTCAGGGGTTCTGTGTGAGTGCACATCTGTGTGTGTGTGTGTAGAAATGTGCAGAGACTTCACACGTGTAATTGGAGACTAGGCCACTTACACAGCGACAGGGACTTGAGTCGTGGCGGGTGTGATTTTCATATGGAGTTTTTATATTGCTTGCAGCAACATAACAACAAGCAGGTGTGTTTTTGATGATTGGTGTCAGAGAGGAGTGGTGTTCCAAATGAGATGAGCTCTGCCTCCAATCACACACAGGCTTCTTTAAGAGCGCCGTGTCGCACACCTCCAGATGGACTCGCCCGGATACTTACAGGGATATACGCCAAAATCCTAAATTCTTTTTGTGGTGAAGTCAAAATCTACATGGGCAGAAACAGCAGTGGGAGCATAACGGAGAAAGGATCATCTGAAAGAACACCCCCCCCTATTTTAGCTCAAAAAGCATCACAGACTTCCTGTTTCATTTGATCTAAATCAGCTCCTTATTAGGAATGACGTCTGGCTGTTATATGCCACCAGCATTTAACAAGTCCTCCTGGCTCATATGCAAAACCATGATACTACCACCACTGTGCTTCACAGATGGGATGAAGTTCTAAAGCTAGAAGGCAGTTCTTTTTCTTTCTCTGAACATAATTTTAATTTAAACAACTATTTCTATACAACTATGTCTCATCCATTCACAGAATTCAGTTTGATTGTTCACTTTTTAGATGAAAATCTGCTCATCTAGAACTGATGAAGCTGCTCGGATGAGCAGCGAAACATCTTCAAGAAAACTCTACAAGTCCAGATGCTTTGCTTCAATCGTCTCTACGTATGATGACCTGGATGACTGAGAATCTTCATCAACAAAAAATGCTGATGTTTTGAATTTTAAATGTACACATTTTAAACACTGTGTTTGCAGCTATAAAAACATTTTAATATCATGAAGACCACTTAACTGTTGCCAGTATTACAGTATGCTAATGCTAAGAGAATAATGCAATAGCCTATCATGTTGTATATCAGCTACACTTTATAAAACAGAACTTCCTTTTTATTATGGTGTTACACAAAAAATGGATAATCCATTTAAAATATATACATAAAACAAACGCTTCCGCACTTTCCCAACATGCAAAGCGGCATCATGCTATAGAGGTGACAGTGATGTCATTGGGTTGTCAGTGTGGGAGTCTGACAGCAGTTAGCATTAGCTAACCAGCAGTGACAGCTTTGACAATGACTACAGAGATGTAGCCACGGCGCACTGGTGGGTACAACAGGTCGAATTAGCTCCGCCCCCAGCTCTGTTAACCAACAAGCTGCTCGCTGTTTACGAGACGAAGCATGAAAGTGTAGACCATCCCTGGTCGTTGACTTCACTACCTCGAGTGTGTATAATAACAAACATTGAGACTCTCCTCACATACCTTAGTCTTGCAAACGCACTGCTGTAGAATTGTCATCTCGAACTCAGGTAGGTACTTGAGTTGTTTACTGCTATTTAATCTTTCCTTCATTTATTCTGATATACTCTGCTGATTTATGATAAATGAAGGGGTTTTTCTTCCACAACCTATCAGGAGTGTGGGTTGCAGACGCACATATGAACCACAATCAGTGCGTTAGTAAGTGAACCACTCGGAACAATGTGTGTTTATGGCTTGTCAGGCACAGATGATTAAAGAGAAATCACAGTCTCACAATGTAGCTCTGATTAAATGACAAGGCTTCACCCCACACGTCACCGCGAGGACGGTATGGATGCTGTGTGTATAACACACTGCATGAGCACACGTGCTATTTATATGCAGTGTGTGCCCTCTGTCCGACACACACATGCAGCCATTATGCACAAACCTTCCTCTCAGCTTTGGAAAAATGGAAGTACTAATTAACAGTGTTGTTAATGAACTGACAGTATCAGCAGTTTTTTCTGGAGAGCTACAGGTCGAGGTCACATCCTCTGATAGTTTACATCATTAAAACAACACGGAGCAGAATGCAGCGCAGCTTTGCAATATCTATAATTACACGTACATGTATCTATCTCTCTATATATATGCAGGGAAATCCTTTTTATATAATTATTTTACTACATATTTAATTTTAGTTTACTTCAAAAATCTGAGACATGCTTTTATTTTGAAATTATTGCAAACTTTCACGTAGCGCTACGTGGTAATAATATAACTGCAAAAATATTCATGCTAAACTACATTTTATCTTAAAATAAAATACACACAAAGAAGTAAAAAAGACATTCAACAGCAAGTACAGGAGCCAGGTGATGCCAAATCTGTAGTTCCCCCCGACGGCTAGTCCCCTTCACAGCAGAAATAAACAGCCGGGCGCACAAACTGTTCTGGATTCTGTGCATAAGTTCAAATTCTATGACTGTACAAAACTGATTTTATATAACTTACTGTTTTTAGAATTATGTTACTTTACGTGATTATGACCACCTTAAGTCATCTTAAGTGTGTGCAGTTCTTGGTTGCCACGGTAACAACTCATGCCCCATCCACAAGCAGTTTTCTGCCTGAAGGGGAGCTCTATTTCACACTGTCCACTCCTCCAGCTAAAGCACTGTGAGACCCTGACCATGCGTCTCAGCTGGAGTGAGACCACCTTAAATATGTCCACTGCTGAATCAACGCCCTGTTGAGCTGTGACACTTTCACCATCTTCTCGCTACCACTTCAGACTTTGGTCACACAATGCTTAACACAGTATCACCAGCTTCACCACAATAAAATAGAAATAATAAAAACTTATCTCAGGTTGTACTTACACCAGTTTCTGGTCAGTGAAACTTTTTCCCTCTTCAGAATTTCTGGAGTAGGTTTCACACGCAGAGTAAAAATACAGTCATCATTGTTTTTGCAAGGAGGTTATTTTCCTGGACTGTAATCACAGTTATATGGACGGCCTCCTACGGAGCGACACTTTGCATGGCTTGGCTTTTCATGGCTTCACTGTGCCGCTGTACACAGGGCATTTTATCATTAAGCCATGTTAATATTCAAGAGTTCCCCACTGGGCTAAATGACTGCTCCAAAACCAAAAGCAGCGAAGAATAAGCTGTTTAATCAAAACTATGGCAAAAAAGGAGACTTACACAGAGGTGCTAACATTTCTGATAAAACCGCTCATAATTACATCAAATGAGCCATGTGCTGGTTGGCGGTGTTTCTTCTGACTGGATCTGTTTATATATGACTCTGTTTATATTGAAATATAAATAGACCACCAATAGTCACCAATTGACCTAACAAGCACGTCTTTAGAATGTGGGAGGAAGCTGGAGCACCCGGAGAATCAATTTTAACATTTGATATAAAATGAACATGATATGTCGTCTCATATTTGATGCCAACTGCGACAGAAAAAGTAGGTCCTGGCAGTTTGGACAGACAACATGACAGGACAAAGTAAGGCTGTCAGTTTTTTAAGATGAGGGAGACGTGTCACTAATTGGATACTAATTACTCTGTAAATTGTCTAATTAAGCTGGCAGTTCATTAGGCAGCGCTTGCACAGCAGTCAGCAGGTTATTTCATGTTTCGGGGTTAGAAGGAAGACATATGTGTAATTATGGGCATATAACAGACGTGTAGGTTATATGTAGCATAAGACCAGCTGTACTTGTGTGTCTGTCTGTGTGTGTTCTTGATATATCAGACTGTCAGCTAGTGACCGTGTGCCCTCATTTAGGTGGGACTTGACAAAAGCACCAGATTAAATTAAGTGTGTGTGTGTATGTGTGTAATTTCTCAGCAATAACAGCAGCTAAAGGTTTCCAGTAGCTGTCGTCCACAGCAGCTTGGAGCAGTCTGAGTCCATTCCTCAGTACAGAGCAGTTCTGACATGTTGCTGGGTTTCCTCACATCAACTGCTTGTTTCAGCTCCTTCCACAACATTTCAGGTGGATTAAGGTCAGGACTTTGACTTCAGAACATGAACTCTGTTCTTCTTGAACCATTCTGTTGTAGAACCACTTGTGTTTTTGGGCTCGTTGTCTTGCTGCTCTTCAGCTCACAGACAGATGTGCTGACATTTTCCTTTAGAATTCACTGCTGTCATTCATTGATCCATCAATGTTGGCAGGAACACAAGCCTAAACCATGATACTACCACCACCATGCTTCACAGATGGAACAGGGTTCCTATGCTCTATTTAAACCATAAATACATTTGCTCACATATATGGCAGTCTGTAATAATAACACTAATTAAAACATATATTTTCTATAACCCAATGTGTATTGTGAAATATTTGAACAACCTTCAGGTGTTGGCGTGGAGCTTGAATATAAAGCAGCCCTGACATCCCCCAACGTTCACAGCTGTCATATTCCTTTTGTTTGACCAAGGACAGGCTGTTGTTTACTACAATCCATCACATACAGTCTTACTCACAAACAGACACACTAATATTACACCTACTCGCTTCTAAGTGCAGTCTGACAGCCACATGATTGGCAGCGGCCGCTGTAAGGAGATGATGATGCATTCATCTCATATACATAGAAGAAATGCATCTCACATATGGACAGACCACCCCATCTCCATTTGAGTCATGATTTGAGTGATGTTTAACTGGACTGTCGGTGTTAGTGTGACTATGAGGTGCTCTCGTTTGTGACATTAAGCTCGGACAAATTGTGGTCTATTTCATCTGTGTGCCTCCTCTGCTTCATGTGGACTAGCTAACTTGAAGCCAGTTATATTAGGTACACACAGTAGTGTGAGCATTACTTTATAAATAATGCTTTTAAATACTATAAACCTTAACATGTACTTCATGCATGTGTTTGCAGTGGTGCAAACCCTTCTGAATGATCCCAATTAAACTATATTGGTGGACAAAAATAGAAGTGCTTAATTCAGAAATGTTACTTTAGAGAAAGGAAAACACAGCGTCCTGTTTTTGAAGCACGGTGGTGGTAGTATCATGGTTTGGGGCCTGTTTTGCAGCATCTGGAACAGGAGAGGTGAATATGGCTGACATATAATAACCAGAAGTGATGCTTAGTAAGGAGCCCTAGTAAGGAACTATGTAGCTCAGACATGTTTCCTCCCCTTTTAGAGGTCACTTAAAGGGGTGAGTTCTAAGATGACAGGAACTCTGTGATGCCTTTTAAATACAATGAATGTCTGTTTAATTGGTAAAAATGTCAAAGGGTTTGGATCAGGTTGTTTCTTTTTCTCGCTGTCAGGAGGTCAGTGTCATGTTTTTTAATGTTCATATCTGGGATGTGCAGAACAAGATGAACTGACCTTAAACTTCTTACTGAAAGTTGACCATTAATGAACATGTTTGTTAGCAAAGTACAAAAATGTCCCACAGACTCATGTGTTTCCTGCTCAGCTCAGTCTGTAAGTTGCAAAAATCGCTTCCCTGAAGTTCTCCAGCGCCCTCCAGTGTGAGCACACCTCACGTTTTGGAAACCACCGCTACAAGAAGTGTCAGTTGCGGATGATTAGCCAGCTAAACACAGTGTAAAGTAAAGTAAGGCTAAAGGTTCCCATTTATGCTCAGTAGCACCGCAGTAGAGTAATAGGTTTTGTTTCTGGACTTGTGATTAGCTGAGGGTTCACTGCTTGATAACACACAGAACTTCCACACATCCCATGAAGTTCATCTGGAGCGACCAAATCCAGCAGAAAAGCCAGAGTGAGTGTGGATGGAAGCGAGTTGCTGTCAGTCCTGACAATTATCTGAGTGCAACATTAGGTAGACAACGAAGGAGAGAGATCACGCAAACAACAACAACAACAACAAAAACAGGGTCTGGTCTGTTCACACAGGCTGTTCTGTCACACTTCAGCAGTTCATATTTATTTAACTGCCAAATTAGACTCCATAATTCATTCTGCCTGTGGACAGAGAGAGGGAGGCTGAAAGGCTCAACACGGTGGGCTCATTATCTCTCTAGTTACATGTTTACCGTTTCTAAATACACCTAATTGGGAGATCAAAGTGTCGCTGACTACCTCTCCCTACGGCTGAGAGGGCAGCCAACCACAGATCTGCTCACCGGCTCGCTAATTTGATCAAACGCACCCTCGTCTCGTCGCATCTGAGCGCTCGTCGTGGGTTCACTCGGGTGTGACTTAGTAATGGGGAGACGCTTCGCTACATGTTTGGGATTTGATGCTTTCTTTTTTTGTCGAGAAGTATAAAAAGACAGCTTGAAAGGAAATCACTGGTCACACCGTGGGTTTTGTTTGGAAAACCGAAAATGGGACCATGAATAAATTACGATTCATTAAATATTAATACAATTCACCGGTGCTGCTGCTGCGCGGATACTTTAAATATCTTATTGACCTCATGATTATTTTGCTTTAATTAAATCAATTCATTCCCACAGCAAATATTTTATCCTGTGTAGGTCACAGGATGACCTACACACTGAGCTGCAGCAGGAGGCAGCATGACGTGAAGAAACCCGGGACAAGCAGCCGGACTTTCACTGGATTAATTACAATAAGGTGGTGATACACTGGTGTAAAAAGTTATGGACGATATCCAGAATATTTAACAGACTGTATTGTTTGTCTCAGTTAATACTGCGTTTATACAAGTTCCTTTTAACACCACGTTTTATTGCTCCATTACCACACAGACATGCCCTGTAGTTTGACAAACCAGGAAGTGATGCAGCACTTGTTGTTGATGGCAAACACACAGTGTCATCTGTAACTGATATAACTGTTAAGTAAGTACAATGCTTCACTGGCTTCCAGTAAAATCCTGAATAGACTTTAAAATTCTTCTGTTTGCATACCAGGCTCCTAATGGCCGAGCTCTGTTACACCTGCAGGATCTGATAGTCCCACATATTCCCAATAGAACACTCAGATTACAGAGTCTAGGTCTGCTTGTAGTTCCCAGAATTCATAACAGTAGAAAGTAGCAGTGCCTGATGACTAAAGGCTCGTCCTCCCGAGCCTTTAGTCATCAGGCACCGCTACTTTGGAACCATCTTCCCATTTGGGTTCTAGAGATGTGGACACCAGCTCCACCTGTAAGACCAGACTTAAAACTTTTCCGCAGTGTGTCCGGCCAATAAGCACAGCTACAGACAATTTGTAGGTCTGGCTTCAGCCACAGTTAGATTAGGAGGGACTAACCCTCAGCCCTTCATGCTGCTATGAGCTGCTATAAGCTGCTGCTTTCTTATTCTTCGTATAAATGTTGTTTTTGTTGTGTATATTCTGAGAAATAGTCAAATGTGATCCATACTTGAGCTATAAAGAAATTCAACTACATCAGCAGGAGATTATGGAGCTGATCTGACACACAATATCCTTCTTCATTCATCACCGCCTACTAATAGCAGAGCACACAAACACACAAACACTCACATGCATGTGTGTGTGTGTGTGTGTGATATGCGCCCCTCCTACACACAGCGATGTTATTCTGTGTTTTACTGAATCTGTGAAGTATCAGGACATCTGAGGTAAACTGAAAGCACAGTGGTAAAGGAAGAAGGATTCTAAACTTAGAGAGTAAGATTCATTTTTCAATTAGGAGTCTGAAGAGCTTTACATCTTAATGTTTCCTTCATTAAGGCCCGCTCACATGTCTGATCGATGATAAAGAATGACTTTACGTTCAGGTCTTATGGTACATTGTATACATTGTATAAGTGTACTCTGACTGAGATGAATACTAGAGGCCACATCCACAGAGCCTCCTAGCATTAACCCCGTGCTGCCTGCCTGGGTTGATTCCTGAAATTATGAGTTGAGGTATAGATTGAGCAAGAATGATGCGATCACATGATCATCTGTGTGTTTAAAGGAGACAACAAACAAAGGAGAGACTTCTCTGCCCTTCCCTCTATAAAACTGATGGCTGACTGGTTTACATTTGGCCCTTCGTGGTGTGCCATTCCTCAAAAATCTGCCTGCCAAAAATAGATTCAGTGTGTATTTTGAGCAGAGTGAAGGGGCACTTCTGGGACATTTCTGCAACATGTTCTGCAATCAGCTACTGTGGCCAGAGAGATGTGTGATGGTCCCAGGGCTGCTATCAGGGTCTCTGGTACCAGGGTCTCTGGTAGAGGTCCTAACTTTGGCTGCATGGTTTATTTTTAAGTAATGCGTTATGCTTATGGGTATCATTTATGTAGATTCTTCTTTACATATTAGAAATGAATTTGTGCAATTAATATTAGGCTTTGGTTTCCTCCCAGTGCTGCTTCCCTTAACAGTCCTAAAAGTGTGACAGACCACAATATATCTAAATATTTCTTTCATGAAAAATGGCATTTATAATAGTAATATTTACCAGAGAAGGAAATTGTACGAAAATATCTACAGAATTGTCTTACAGTTGCACCCTGAAATATGTATGAATATATATATAAACAATATATATATATAAACAGTGTATTTCTAACCTTCACAGGATTTTACCTAATGTACGAATATGAAATCCCTCCTTCCACCTCAGCTTTGGACTCAGATAGAGACAAAGACGTACAAAAAAAAAGAAAGGGTTGGACAGGCCGATAAGGAGCCATGCAGATACAGCAGGTGACAAAGAGCAGGGTGGTGATGGTGCTGAGGGGTGGAGGTGTTAGTATGGAGAGTTGGCAGATAAGTACTAGCTGTCAGAGAGGTTTGCTTCGTTGGATGGAACGGACTGTTGGCTTTGTATCGCAGACAGCCAGGTGCTCAGTGGGGGGATTAGCACCGGCTATCGCTGTCACCTCTGCTATCTGTGCCATCTGTAAGGATGGCAGCGGATACATTTAATCAGAGGTCTGTACAGGAAATAGGTCCGCATACATTAACAGGTGTACTATCACACACAGGAGTCCAGTGCTCTGATAAAGTGGACATCAATAGATAGAGGTCAACCACTCTATATGCGTGTTTTAAAATATAACTGTGCATGCTGGGTTTAAATTACTGTAAATGTCAGATATTTCACTTTGTCCACTCTCAGGACTCCAACACTGTAAATAAAAGACATGAAGAAAAAAAGAAACGGATGTTTGTAGCTACACTGATGCAGCCTGCAGGTCTGTGGTTGTGTTGTGTAGAAAATCTTTTACTCGGTTACTTCCACCTGACGTCTTTGTTTGATTTCATGTCGGCGTGGAAGTGCTCACTGCTCTGTGCTCCGTGTCTCACAGAGGTCCACTCTGTGCTGAAGGCTTTGTTTCCTTGTTCCTTTCTTCTGTGTGTGTGTGTTTGATTCCGACCTGCTGCTGCTCATTGGACTGAGCCGCCCACGCTCACAGCACAAGCAGAGAACATAGACTGTGTGTAACTATGTACATTATGTCACCCACAGGTTTCTGGAGAACTGCTCTGAGTCTCTGTGGGAGGCTTCGACTGTTGCCGTGTTGGCACAGGCTGCCCAAATTCCCTAAACAGGAAGTGTACAGAGACAGCATGCTCACATGTATAAGGTTTAAAATACGGAAATCTGTTGTCAATGAACAACAACTGAGACTAAAATGTTACCAGACTTTAAACATCAATATTTCTGCTGTAACGCTGGGCATTGTATCTACAGGGTTTGATTAGCTTTAGAGGCTGCAGGGGAACTGCATTTAAAAAAATAATATTTATAAATTCATCAGTTTGAACTTTATCAATTTTTAATTGAATGATCTGCACCACAAAAGCTTTGTAATTAAACAAATGGTTCAAGCCGGTCTCTTCAGTTTCAGTTGGATTATGAAGGGTTAAATTGTCTTCCAATCAGACTTGTGCTGACTCAGCAGTTGCCAGGAAACCTGCATGGATTCAGCTCTGTGACTGGTTGACCAGCTCTAAATTTACAATATATCACAATCATAAATCAGTGACAGTCTAATTTCAAACGGCAGCAAAAGTGATCAATCATATCTTTCCTCTAAAGAGGCGGGGTTTGTTAGCACACGAACCTGAACAGGTGTGAGGGAGACTTCACGGCTAAATTATTATTTGTACCGTACCTTTAAAAGACAAACTGAGAGATGATGATCCTAGTAAATAACTACACCATGTTAGTTTGGAGCACATACCTAGAAGAGACAATTTATTACCAGGAGTGAGCATCAACAACAACGAAGCACTGCTGCGACTGTTTGCAGTTTGGTGGTCGGCTGTTGGACTTGGCCCTAAATTCTATAGATTTAAACGTAAAAGAGAAGTTGCATCAACTGCTTCCACAGGAGGATGAATGTTTTCAATATCACCATCAAAAGCTGAGTTGAAAATCCAACAGGCTGTCATGCTAACTGCTGCCATGCTGGTCCATGCTGTTCTGTGGTAGTCTGTGTTCATTAGTGTTGATTTACGGTTAACTATTTATATTTGCCAGCTCAGCGGGTAAATGTATCTGTGACATATTTAATATAATTTATTGATTAAAGTGCCAGTGTGGTGTTGCACAAGGAAAGCTGCTGCTGACTGTCTGTCAAGCCGAAGTGTTGCTTATAGCTGCCTAGTTGTGTGCACTCTGTGAGCTTATCTCTCTTCACGACCACAGACACTGGTTGTTGGTTGGTTTTCTGACTAGCTCCCTTTTCACCTGACACTCTCATGCCATAAGGCCGTTATGCCTTCACGCCATGAAAACTGTATGAAGACCAGTGGTGGAGAAAGTACTGAAGCTTGGTACTTGAGTAAAAGTACAATTACCCAGCAACATATATACTCAAGTAAAAGTAGAAGTGCTACATCAACAATCCTACTTAAGTAAAAGTCTTAAGTACTTAAAGTATTAACAGTAAAAGTACTCACACACTGAATATATATGATTGATTTCCATTGGAAAGGATCTGAACAGGTTAAAATAATCAAAGAAATCATCTTAAATTAAAATGGACCATGTGTAGTTACTGTCCATGTTCAGTCCAGAAGCAGCTATGGACAGGTCTGTGTGTCATGAGGCAGGCTGTGGGCATCAAGTGAACAGAGAGGCTGCTGATAACAAACAGGCATTCAGCATGTTTACTGTGTCAGTGTTCCTGCTGTAGATTCATGTGATGATTCATGTTCATCAGACATTCATGGATGGACCTGTGTTAGCAGACAGCAGCTAACTAGTTAGCTCACTGAGCCAGAGCACCGGCATCATGACTGAGGCTCATTATAGAAACACAGCTGGCAGCGTGACACCACCTCCATGCAGAGTCTGACCTCACATCAGTCCAGCACTGCTGTATGAACACAACTGTATTCATAAATGTACTTGTAACTACAGACATTTTAAAATGTGTAGTGGAGTAGAAAGTACAGATAATAGCTGCAAAATGTAATGGAGTAAAAGTATAAAGTATGCACTATTATTTTTACTTAAGTAAAGTAACGAAGTACAAATACTTAGTTACATTCCACCATTGATGAAGACCTAACATCGTACAAAGTGCATTAACATAGGTACAACATGCGTTGCATGCGTACAACTAAAGATGCAGCTTAACACAAAACAACTCAAATGAGTGCAATAAAACACCCCACTGGCTGCTTGCCATGAAAAGAGTTCTTTTAAATCTCACAGAGTCCTCCATCACATCTGCAAGTCATGCTCTCGTGAGACTGTTACACCTTGTGATGCAACTATATAGTAACAATGCTCAAGTTTGACCTAAACATACAACTGTAAAGTTGACAACAAACAATAAAACAGAGCCAATAAAGACAGAAACCAGATCGACTGGAGGCTGCATGGACTGGAACAGGTCACAGTGATGTCATCCTACCTGATCCTGTCTTATTTATGTAAAGATAACGTATGAAGTGCCATGCGTCATTTAGAAAGAAAGACAGATCAACTGCACAGAGTCCTTTTCTCTCTCGGTGCAATAATCCTTTTGGATTTCTCCATGATATTTGTGATGTCCAATGATATTCAACCACCATCTTATGATAACATGTGATCAGGTGTGAGTCTCGGGCGCCATCAGAGGCAGACTGCACTTGTGTGTGTGTGAAAAATAAAAGCTTTGTGTCACAGTGATAACTCTCAGTGTCTCCTGCTGTTCCCTTTGGCATTGGATAGAAAGGGGAGGTCAGAGGGAGTCGCAGCTTGGTACCGATCATTTGAATACACATCCATTCATCCATGGAGGTGGATAAAAAGTATCTTCTTTAATTGATTTAAAATGACCTGCTGTCATCTCACTGAACGTGAAATCAACTCAGAAGTTTTTCACAAGTTCAGCCAGCTTACATATATGTCGGGCTTTCTTTTCATTTCCCAGTATAAGTGCAGATATTATTCTCCTGATCAATGGGAGGTTTTTGCGGCCGTTACTCGATATTGCAGTTTGATTTAATAAGTTGTCACTTCAGCAATTACACAATTAAGCCTGATCCTTCACTGTGATCTAAATAGATACGTTTTCCTCTGCTAATGCTTGAACAATTAGCTCATACGTATGTTTTTCAAGCCTAATTCAATTTATGCTGTAATTAGCACGTAGATTCACTGTAATTATATTTGTCAGAAAAAAATGGTCCAGGAGCACTTTTAATTGTTCTGGAGAGGACGTGTTGTCTGAAAGCCGGAGGATTCAGTCAATTTCTGAGCTGTGTGAGGATAAGTGTGGCTATCTCAGCATACACACTTCATACAGTGTATACATGCTCTGTGTGTGTGGTCAGGCAGAGCAGCGCACATCATCATTTAATGATGGCTTAGCAAGCGCTACATGTACACTCGACAAAGATGAATGATGCTCCCGGCTCATAGAAACTGCCGTATGATGCCTCTCTCTCCCTCTCCCTCTCTCTCTCTCTGAAGTCTACAGTTAGTAAACTGGAGCATCTGGGGTCCGTTGGGGCAACCGAGGCAGAGAGCAGAGCTATAGGGGCCAAGTCTTTGATTTTCCTGTCATGGCTGCTTATAATGATTAATGTCTGGACTTTGGGGCCACTGTGTGTGATTATGGGGCCCACAAGCTCCCGCTCTTTTTTGCACTGCTAACTGTGATGTCTGTAAACACACATGCATCGACAGACAAACTCCTACTGTAAAAAAAACATTCAAACAAATAGTTAAACAGTTTTTTTTTTAATGAAAACAAAGCATTATGATGGAATGAGCAACACGTCTTTGGCTGCTTTTTGTCAGATGTAAGCTAATGTTGTGCTACAACAGAACGACAGCTTGGTGGTATGATGACAATCTAAGCACAGATCTTATTTCAGATGTTGAACTGAAACCCAACTCATTCCTGCAGGAATTTCTGAGCTTCTCAGGAGTCACATTCTGTCATCAACTAGGATGATAGAGGCCAAAAGTGTTTTTGTACCAGGGAGTAAACATGTTTATTTCTGCTGTGAAGTCGGACATTTGGACATGGAGGTCTGTGGGGAATGACTCCAGAGCCCACAGAGGTTCCTGGTTTTTAACTTGTTTGCTTGGCTTTGCCTGTTCTTTTGAAATGTGTCCATGTATTTGTGTAGCCTGAATGTAATTGTGACTCTGATGTGAACATGATGTTGGTTGTAAAAACAGCATTGGACCTCAGTAAACATCTCAGCCCTGCCCATACAAACACTCATTAACAGCAGCCAGACCAGCTATCTGATACATTTCAATCCAAGCACAATGCTCCGTACAGAAGAACTGTGCTGGCTTATTGTGACTGACAAAAGCTCAGCCAGCAGCTTGCCCATCCTTTCAGGCTGCCCGCGATACTGATCAGTGGCAGTCGGCCTTGCCTCTCAGGCTATGAATACCTCACTATTTGATCTGGCATTAGCAGCCTTTACAGGCTTTAATATGTAGGATTATCTGCTCTTCACTTCCATGTAACACTCTTGACCTCCCCTGATCAGCGTGAGTCTGGGAGATGGAGGCAGAAAAGGAGATGGATGAGGGGGGGTAGAGAACGGAGCGGTGAATGGAAGGAAGGAAATCAAGGACAAAGAAAAAAAAAGGTGAAAAAGAGGAAGGGAAGCAGACTGGAAAGGCATGAGCAGAGAGTGGCAGAGGTAATTAAGGATACGATGATGCAGGAGGAGGGAGGACGGGCTCAAAATGGAAGAGAGAACCCAGGCTTCTGAAGGTAGCAGTGAAGAGAGCGGTGATAATGTGCCCATCAGTCTGTTTGTTGGTCAATAAACACTGAAGATAAAAGCATTCTCAGGTAAGTAAGAAAGATCAGGTGTTCTGTGTTATATATGTTGAACATATTTAAGACTCCATTATGCAGAATTTCCTTCAAATTATGTCTTTAAGACGGGTGCACAGTTAAATCTATAATCTAAAATCCTACTTCAGTTTTTGTTTGCCCGTGCTGGACTTCACAACCTAAGTAGGAGTAAAGGCCGCCACAGCCAGCTATGAGCACGGTGAGAGCGATCTGGTACCAGGCAGAGACAGCTGGTGGAGTCGCTGTCTGCAGCTGCCAGGTTTTTCTTTTTTACAATTTTACAGATCCCAAGAGAAACGGGTAGGAGAATTGCGCTGATACAGATTGTTTTCTGCCTTTTGCTCCATCATTACAGTGTTTTTTACTAACATTATTAAGGTCACCAGTGCCCAGGCTAGGCTGAAAGTCGAGCTCATCTTGGTGAAGTGAAATGTGTTGGTAATGTAGACCGGATCAAAGAAAGCTCAACAAAGCTGCCTAGAAGTTGAATAAAGATGTCAGTGTTTCTGACAGAGCTGATGCATGTAGCTGTGTGTGTGTGTGTTAGTGTGGTGCACTGTGTAGAATTAGTATTCCCTGCATGTGTTGGTGTCTGAAAGGGCTGGGGATTAGAGAGCTGGGCGGTGCTGATAAACCTGCATACATAACACAGGTCTGCTGTTACCTAACACTGCTCACTGTGAAGTTTGCATGTCGCCATTTTCACTTCACAATGGTCTGTAGGATTTAGCTGTTTGGACAGCATGACTTTTTTTAGCTTCTAGATAACAATATTGTACTTTCTGTGGAAACTATCATCACCTGAGTTTTGTTTATCAAAGTGTGTGTGTGTGTGTGTGAGTTTCTGTGTGTCCCCTTGACTCAGTGGAGTACTGTGGATGCTCCCAAGTGTGAATATGTCTTAACAGTGTGAAATAGAGCAGTCAACTTCAGGCTCCATCAGCTGCTCAGTCAACCTTCCTGTACAAATAGATAGAAGGTTCAAAACGCCTTGATGTGGTGGGATCAACACGGCACAATACGACAAAGCCTCCATCAGCCCCACAGCTGCCCTCAGCACACGCCCGGCAGCTGTGGACTCTTTAATTCCACAAAGCATCCAAGTAATTGTTACACTAACATGACAGAGGTGAGCTGCACATTTTGTTTTCTACACAACATTCATTTATTTAAGATGGCTTCAAAAGTGAGCCTCTGCCCGTGTTCACCTGTTACAACAACTACATCTGACTGCTCAACCATAGCTCATAGCTTTTGCAGTCTAATCCTGACCAGGCCATCCCAAATGCTTCCACACAGTCAGTCTAGGCCACACCTCCAATCTACAAAAGACATACCTCTGTGGACCTCTTTTGAAGGATGCAGCCCTTAGATTGGGACACAGCTTATGATCATACTGGCAGGTAGTGGGTTGCTTCAGCATGCAGCCGAACAGGACTCGGATTGGCCTGAGCGATCAGTGCTATAAGTTATAAGCCAAAAATAATTTTAACTCAACTTTTGATCTGGTGATGACATGAAAAGGGAATCAAAGTTTTACAAATCATAAAACCATGCTGTTTAATAATAAATCTGATCTGATCAAAGGCAGCTGATCCATAGATACAGTGTCTCTGATACTGTGCATAGACTGACTGCCAAACCACAAATGAGGCACCATGTTTCCCAGATAAAGGACCGATCTCATGCTGAACTCACACTGTGGCCATGCTGGGCCTTATCACAGACATGCAAATGAGTACTAATTAGCACTAATTATGGTTCCCTATCTTCAGCTACGTAAAAATGTACAAGAATTACGTTATATTCTCGGCAGGGATTTTTAAAGACAGACTTACATGTGTTTGGCTCAGTAACAGGCTGAGAGGGACGTTCATCCTACAGATAACTGCTGGAAACTCATTATGAAAGTGTGCTAAGATTTTTTCATTCAGGCCTTTTCTTTTCCTTTTTTTTTGTCTGAGCAGTGACACGGGCAACTCACTGACCTGCTTTCGTAAGGAAGAGTGCCCAGTCTGTTTGAGTAGTGGGATGCTGGCAAGCAGAAGGTAAGTGGCAAATGTGAAGCCCCTCTGCAGGTCGAGCAGGTGGCTTATGATGTATGCAGAACCCCAGCAGGAACCTATGGATAAAGCAAGTTCCTCCCTGGAGGGTAAGCCTCATACCGGGGTTCAGAAACCAGAGCAGGAACCAGAGATAGTGTAAAATATAAACCTAACTAGAGGAACACTGGGTTCATGGGCTGGAGGCCGATGACAGTGCAAGTGAAGCAGGGCTACGGGAGGCTGAGAGAAGAGGGGAACGCAGAGGAGAACAGAGGTTGGCATGGATGCCCAACTCTGGAACCAGTTAGAGAGTATGGGCATATGGGCAACATAACCTCTGGTATGGTGGCCTCTGTAAATGACAGAGACTGGATAGAGACTTGCAGACCAGGAGCAGGATCAAGCAGCTGGATGTGGGAAAACAGGTTATTAGCAAGATGTTAAAATGTCTGAATTTAAACTTTTGGTCCGGACAAGTCAGGATAGCTGATTGAGTTGAATTGTAATAAATGAAGTTTTGGAGTTTTGCATAATGAAAGCAGTGACTGTTTTCTTGACAGGTGGGTGCCTTTCAGATCTCAAGTTTCCCACTAACACGGCCATCTGCCCGCCTCAGCTCCACTCATGCTCCACCTGGTTGGCCATAATTGGATTAACTGGGAGTTAGAACTCAGGTGCTGCCAAGATGGCGACAGTTGGATCCTCCTACACTGCGGTGCAAACTCAAAGGTGATGTTTCTCCTTCCACATGCTGAATGTGTCATACAGTGGGTGGAAGGTGGAAGGAGGAAAAACACTGAACACCTGATGATGTTAGGGAAAAGGCCCGCAGACATTATTCAAATCTGAGGAATACCCCTTTCAGTGTATTATCTGAATCGTGAATTCATTTTTTCCTCAGAAAATTAAAAGTTAAGTGACCTGATGAAACTTAATGTTCCCTTTGGTGAGCCTGAAATTTAAGAAAACTCATTTGGCTTCGCTCGCAGTAATGAGACAGTGTGAAGTGAGAAAGCAGCACTTTCACAGAGTTTGTGTTGGGTGTTTTGGTAAAATATGACTGCCTGTGTATTTTTTATGGTGTTCCACAGAGAAATAATGAAGTAGAAAGCCTTAATGTCCTGGTTAGAGGGCCTCAATGTGCCTTGGCTGAGATCCATTTAACAAGACCACTTGCTGCTGCAGGGTTTACTCCCACCGCATCACTACATTTATCATCCTGCACGTAGGTGTAATTATTATATTTAGAGAGCAGAGCCACTGGGACAAAGCTGTGCACAGAGAGGTAGCACGGGTCAAACAAAGAATTACTCAGATGGAGACCTGAGAAATATCTTTCTGTTGCAAAGCCGCAGACACTGATGACACGTACAGGTTTGAAGATACAGCCTGAAAGTCCATTATTACCTGTGAATCTCAGGTACAGGATGATAGGCAGTGCAGAGCTGATCTGAACAATTAGGTTTCTTTTCAGATGGATAACACCTGTCTGCAGAGGTGGGGATACTCCTCCTCCTTACACCTTGGAAAAGGAATTCTGTTTAGAGAAATACTTAAAACATAGCAACAGCTGGGGTAAAATCTAGGACTCTAGATGCTTTACCTGAAGCTAATAATTGGCTGTCTGACCTCCTGATTGCTCCAGGTTGGGTCACTTTAGCTTGAACTTACACATCACAAATTAAATTAAAATAAGAGATGAAAATTGACTAGCACGGCGATACCTGTACAACACAATGAGCAGCTTTGCATCACCAGTAACTAGTTTGCATGTGCATTCTCCTTCCTCCATTCAGTCGGCTGAACTTCCTGTTCATTTACCAGCATAAGTCCAACCAGGCGATGTAAAATGTGCAACCTGGTGGCCTTTTCTGGTCACATTTCTCTTCGTGGAATTCATAGCTTAATGCCAGGAGTTCAGAGCTACTTATATGTGCAGAGGCGCAGTCATGAACTATGCTTCAATGTCTCTTCTTTAATTATAACCCAAGTGGAGACGAGGCTATGCCCAAATTAAACTAAACTTTATTAGAACGCCTAACAAACTATTATAACTAATAATAATAATAATAGTTAGTGACGCCTCTGACAGCACTCTCAAACACTCCTCCACACTCCCACCTGATGCGTCTGAAAATGTCAGCCAGCTCAGCACAGGCAGACCTGCACACACAGCCTAGACGTCACCACGGCTCCATCCCTCTAGCTGCCTAACAGGAAGTCTAGGTCTAGCAACCTGCAGTCTGGCCCGTGCTCCCAAGCTTATAGCTCCAACTGCCTAAAGCTTATTAGAAAGCCTAACAAACCACCAAATATTAATAACAGTCAGTGTCAGTATCAGTGCATGATGTTGTATAATATGAAACAACACAAACGAACAGAGGAGCCAGCCCTGCCGCAGCAACCACACGGTGTGTGTGGACGGATGAAGGAGGTTGAGAGAGATCAGAAGGCCAAGGGCCTGATGACACTGCACTGGGCCCAGGTGCAGCTCATCATCGGCTGAGGACGCCCCCCCTGCAAGGCAGGAAAGCACAGATAGAAACCACAGCACAGCTAGTGGTGTAGAGGGGTCGTCGCACTCTTAGAAAATAAATGTGTGAAAGCAAACCTTGCATACTAATAACAAGTTAACAGGAAGTCCTGTAATCTGAGGTAAAACTGAAGCTGTTCCTGTAGCGCTTCCATCACAAAGGTGCAGTGAGTCACTGGAGGCAGGCTCACACAGCATCACTCAAGGACAGCGGACAATAGCGAGCCGAGAGCAGATAATACCTATTCAAGGTGCTAAAAAAACACTCTGCACACTGTACTGGCTTTCCTATTAGCACTCTGCTTAGGGCCCACATTCCAGTGCTGACAAATATTTTCAATGCTTATAATATCTACTAATGCACACAGACATGTTTCTATCATATTAGCTTAAGCTCGGCACAACTAAACAACAAAGGCACATTTCCATTTCATCTCGGGGACTGGATTTGTTTTTCTGCTCTTTCTGAAGATAGACGCTTCCATTGTATATCAGAGAGCCAATTGATTTTTCTCTTGGCTGTCTGCTGTTAATGAGCATCAGCAATATAATGCCTGTGATATCTTCCATTTGCCTGAGCTCTAAGAGTGCTACTTTGTCAGACTGGAGACATGAAAGAACTGTGGTTTTCAGATCAGCCTGCGAGCCTATCCCTTCTTCCCTGCCACCTTCTCATATCATACGCTCCTAATGGAAGCAGGACAAAGAGCTGGGTGCGCCGTTTCCTTGTAAATTAGCAGCCTTTGGATGTGTCTTATTTGAACACAAAAGGCATGAGGTGCTATGAAATAAGTCTGACAACTGTGTGTGTGCGTGCAGCATGAACAGCACTGCCTGCCTCATACCTCCAGGGGGAGGGAATGGGAGGTGAACAGAGGGCTGACAACATGGAGCATGTCTGTCACATTTCCCACAGCTCTCCAATCCAATTCCCTCACAAGCCACTGGCTCCATGCGAGCCCTGAGACTAATGTGTCGCTGTTAAATATTAGTACATGCTACTAAAATTAACCATGACACCTTACTGTACTGACACCACAGCAGAATGGAAGTGACGTTTTCTCACTGATACCATTGCTTCCTGTCTGTCCGTTTATTTATTTTTCCAAAGAACAAACACATATGCAGTCACTTGCCCATCACCCTTTGTCTCCTTTCAGCTATCTCTTGGTGCCAAAAAGCAATTCACCAGACAGACATAAGTGAAAACAGGGGCTAAGAATGCAAAATGTCACATAGCATATCGGCAGATTTTTCCACAAGTTCTAAAAATAGTCAAAGAGAATTCAAACATAAAAACGTAAAATAGAAATAACGTGCCTGGTCATTTATGGAGATTATTACATGGAGATAATAAAGCCACTGTCGAGGATGCTTCTTTGGAAGGACAGATCGGTCCACGATCCTTCAAAAGCTTAAAGTAAAATGAAACCTTTACACCATTTGTGCGAGTTCTTTGACTACATGCAAATCCATCTTGAAGATTATCTTAATGATGGTAGAGTCTGGTAGAATTAAAAGGATCCCCACAAACAACAACACCCATTATGGTAACTGTCAGCTCAGCAGTGTGATTATCAGGCTTTCAGTGAGTTACCTTGGTTTGAACCCAGCTACAGTATTTGGCCTGGTCAGGTAAAGTCATTTTATGTTGTGAACACTGCTTTGGGTCCATAGACTGTAAATAAATACAGATAAACCTTCCAAGAGGTCACCCACAGGTTTCTGAAGAGGCTGTGGTCAGTATGATGCCAGGGTTTCCTGCAGTGCTTTATAGCTAGGGCTCTAATGCCCCCCGCCTTGGCTAAGTCCTGAAAAAGTCTGCCGCATCCATCTATCCATGCATAGATAAAATAAGGCTGCATCAGGGCATCTGTTGGTTAAATGTGTCCTTGCAGGGCTGTCTCTTTATTGTTTTATTCCGTACATTTAATTCCTAAAATGTGTGACATACAATAAAGTTTCACCCAAAGACAAGCCTCCATGTTGTTGTGGTAAATAATTTGATCCCTAGCCAGCCTGTTCTGTGATTGCCTCATGATTTCCAACACTATATCTGTGCTGTGGTGTAGGGTGAAAATGTGGTGAGAGAAAGCTTTGCTCACACTGCCAGCTCACAAGATCCACTGCTGTGCTCTGAAAATGTCCTCTTGCCCTCAAAAATCAACTTACAGGGATTGAGAGGTACTGATTTGTCCCTGGACACTGACACAATTTAGGCATTTTACCGTCAGTTTTCAGTGGTTTGGTGACGTCTCTGGGCTGCTGAGCATGTTTTACACATGGGAGAGTGCCACCTCTCAATTACAGTAAAAGGGGAAATGACAGGATGAACCGCGAGGACACCGTACTATTCATTTCTGCAGATTACTCTTCAATATCAGCCGACAGATTAGCCGAGAGAGGCCTGCACAAATAGTCCCAATTGTGGCTGTCTGCACTGCAAAATGTGTGGTCATTACCTCCAAGGCAGGAGACTGGGAAGATGTGTGCTCGCCCTGTGTGTGTGTACGCACACTTTAGCAAGCCTGCATGAGAGTTTGTGCGATTGTGTGATTGTGTGGACGTGAAATGGCCTTAAATTGTCCTCCCGGCCGTCAGGCGCTGCAGCCATGGTTTCCAGGTGATGTCCGGTTATCTCCATGGAGACGTGTCGTTAAGGGAAGTTGTTAGGTCCTTGTTAGCCAAGGTCCCTCTGTGGAGATAACGAGATTGGGGCTGACATGACAGCCTGGGTGGTCTAATGTAGTGTTTCTCAACTGGCAGGGTTGAGACCCAAAGAGGGTCAAGAGAAGCTTTCAGAGGGTCACAGAAAACAACCAGCATACGGTACACACTATTCCAAGGTCCACACTGTTTTCACCCCTCAGTAAAGCATACAGTCAGAGCTTTCTCTTAGCCGTCATATTAAAAATAACTTTAAAAAATGTAAATATAGGGAAAGATATTAACCAACATCACATTACTGATTACATAGCATGCATCTAACATGTAGGCACAGCAGCTCTCTGATCTCACTCTCACACCTAAGTGTTGTCGCTTTTGAAATACTGTACTGTATGTTCTCGTGTGTTCACATGATAGTAGCATCACGTCAGACCACCTGAAACATCTGGTATGCAAATCTGCATTTGTGACACTAAAGGGCAAAATGACAGTTTACACAACAAGGAAATTAACGTCAGAGGAAAATCCCAGGAAACAACACGCTCTTGGTAACATGTGAAGGAACAGACAACAGCTTTTGTAAATACAATCTGTGGACGAGCTGTGTCTCTGGAGGGAATCCAGATCCAGACAGATGCTTTTTCCTGGTTGTGTTTTCTCCCATGGATACCTGCTCCTTTCTTATAGAGAGTTATGACATGAGCCCATCCACCCGCCCCCCCACCTCTGTGCAAAAACGTCCTCATACTTCGCAGTCCTCTTTATTTATGTCATTACTTAAAACCAGCTGGTGATATTAAGAAGCAGGGCCTATATAACCTCTTTTACAGCATGGCTTATTGTGTGGCTGGGAGGAGAAAGTGCGAATTAAAGTGTAAGAGGGAGGGAGGGATGGAGGGGGAGAAGAAGGCAGAGGCAGATAAGGAGAAAACAGGACCTTTAATCCAGTCGGGGCTCCCAGCAAATACCTGTCTCCGAGATGTTTTTATTGTTTTAATAACGCAAGCATTGCAGCGGATTTGTCCTGATCTTGTAAAATTATAAATATTGATTTTTGTTATGGGAGAGCGGGGTGGAGTGTGGAAGGGGAAAGCCATCTTTTTCAGAAAGCCCAGATAACAGATCCCAGTTTATAATGCACGGAGCTGTCATGTTGATGGAAGTGCGGATCAGTGGCGATGTTGAATTTTGTACCTCTGAGGAAAAGGAAACTATCGAGTTTTCTCCAGACTCTGTTTAATGTTGTCTTCTGGCTTTGTCTCTTTTATCTCCTGCTCTGTGATGGGGCTCTTTACTCTGTTTTGTTACCGTTATTTGCAAAAATTCAGAGGCAGGAGAGGAAATGAAACAGGAACATTATGATAATACACGGTTTGACTTTCTCTACATGTTTAGAAGGAGATCTGAAGAAGATGCTTTCAGTTAGCTTAGCATAGGAGACTAATGACTGCTCCTTTAATTGGTTTTAGCTAATGAAGTAACCCATGTGAACTACGAACCACCTCCAAGGAAAGCAAAAAAGTCCAGAGAATCCTCACATATCTTAGGTGAGGTGGTGGTGCCTGAAGACTGACTGTAAGGTTGGTGGTTTCTAAAACGCTGAGACAAAGTCAAAGTAAACAACAAAATGAGAATAAACCTATTTGCACCCAGGTCTCCTGGTTAAAAGTCCTTCAATGGAAATTGTATAGTGTTATTTGAATTATTTATAAAACAAGTTAGTTAATAAATTAACAGATTAAAGGTTTTATTAATGATATATATAAGCTGTCAGAGTCCAACATCTTTGTCAAGTCCACCTGCAAGATCTGCGAAGAGTCTCCCTCCAGGTCATAGAGTTGAGATATAAAATCAAAAAGACAACAAACCTCAACAAATGTCAACAGTGAGTCTGCTGACTTCAAACATGAGTGGAGTTCAGAGTAGGGTTCAGGTGGTCAGCAGCTGCATCACTAAGAAGCTAGACTAGAGCCAATTTCAACTAGAGCCAGGAAGTGCAGTTTTTGGCACTTCCACATCGTCTTGGTTTTAGCATTTGCACATAAACGCAGCAGTGATGACATATTTTATCAGGCAAGGTAGTAGTTAGCATCTTATGTCATGATCATCACTATCATACAAAAAAGTCAATGGGCTTTTGGATTACTGCAGAAAATGATGAAATTAAATGTTTTTATTATTATATATTATGAAGCCTGAATAATAAATGATGCAATGTAAAAAAATGCATAAAAAGTACAGTACATATGCACTGTCATGTATTTTTTAAAGAGAAACAGAAACATAAAGATCATTATTTTGGGTGCTTAAATGCTGCCAGCTTGCTTGGTTTTAGGGCAGCATTCCATTCCTCCCAGGATGAAATCAAGTAAAAATGCTGTCAGACTGAATAATTATTCAACCAATGCTTCCATCAGGTAGATGCTAATAACACCAGATCATTTTCTTTTTAGAAAAACCGTTACTTTATTCACAGCCAAGCCAAGAAATCAGCTGTCCGTTGTTTCCTCTGACTGCAGGAAGAAGTCCTCCCACTAAGACTGAAGGCTTATTGACACAACCTGGTACAGCCGGAACTGTGCAAACCATAATCAGAGGCTCTTGACCCGTTTTGCCTTTGCTGCGCTGCCTTTCTGTAGCAGCTCTGGCCTGTGCGCTCCTTAGATGGAAGGGATGTTTGGCCAAGTTGACCTGTTGTCTCGCATGCCAAGACTACTCAGAAGCACCCAAATATTGAAACAGCAGGATGTAATCCTAGATTTGGAATGGGATACATTTAGTTAAATGTTTGCCCAGCCGCAAATCGTGTAGGGAGGTGCCAAGTGGCACCGAGACAGATGATACCACCGGGCTGGAACACACCGAGTGAGGGAAAAGAGGGAGTGTGGTGGGGCATTTGGATGAGAGGAGCGAGGCGGCGGCTGTTGAAAAGAGTCATTCATGGAAGGATGGATGAGTGGGCAGGCCGAGCAGAGCCATCTCTGGAGCCGCTCACAGGCCAGACGTTTTCTGGCTGGGCCCATATGTGCTCTCACGGGGGTCCAAAAAGCCTTCAGGCTGCCTCCCAAAAAGCCCTCAAACTCACCCCTGAGCACCTCCCACTGTGACAACGACAAGGTGGTTCAGCCACCTGCGCCACATACGCCCCGGCTGATGCCAAAATGCCACTCTAAAAAAGCCAACTATCTGTTCCATTAGAAGCCACTGATTTTCAGTGCAGCCACAGATTCTTGTGATTTTTTTTTATAAACCAGTCCTGTTTTCCTCCAGAACTCCTTCATCCCACATAAATTATAGCCTCCTGCTTAGTTTTCATGATCCATTAAACACAATCAAACTGCTTGTGCAGATCCAAGCTCTATTGGTTACACCATAACAGGGCTCATTTCCTCTTCAATTCAGTCAATACTAAGTATAACCAGATGCTATAATTCATTTGCCATCATCCCGAACAGGTAAGACATAATTACAGTCTCCTGTGATATGAGGAGAAGTCACAACACACAATGCTGTTAAAGAGCGGAATGCAAGGTTTATTATGTGATCCAGAACAAAGTCAACCCCAAAAGGGGCCTCCAACATTAAACTTGTAATATTAGATAGCGATGAGAACTGTAAAGGAACAATCCCGGCATGGTTCCGGTTAGTTTACGGAGTGTGCCAGTTGAGGTTATACGTCACCAGCCAGACTCCAGGGCTGTTGCTTGAATAATGATGATGAGTCACACTTCTATTTTTATATTTTTATACTTCATTAGCACATTTTGGACTTTCAGGGGTGCTTAAATGAGCAGAGGACAAAGGAGATGCCAGAGCTGAGAGTCATGCATTGACAGCTGTTACCAGGGGTATGATGATTTACAAGAGTTCTAGGTTCATCTCCTGGACGAGTCTCTTTATATAATTTATATAATGGACTAGACACAACTAGTAGTAACCTCTGTCCCTAAATCTGACCCTAATACCATTATCTTTTGCTACATTAACATGACCAAAAATGAGATCCGCCCTACATACATGGGGCCATATTAATATATAAGATTCTTAGCGCTAAGAGTTTCCCTTAGTGGTGAATTTCTACAAAAAGTCTTAGGATTATGAGTTTTCTAAGAATTTCCCCTTCCAATAATTAAGACTAAATCCTAGTAAAGATAAAAAGGGTCTACAAATAAATAAAAAGATACAAACACTAAGATGAAACTTTTAGTCTGCTCCTTCCTCAGAGTTGCTCTGAAAATGTTCTTAAATCACCTTTAGGCTAGGAGTCCTTACTAAGAGGACTTTAGGCTAAGATAAGAGGGGATTCTAAGAATCTTTGTGAATACGACCCCTGGTCTTTAAAAATGTAAATCCATCCAAATGTCTCACTGCTGCCTCCACATTTGTGTTGTTTTTGTAAGGTTTTCCAACTATTTTATTTTGTTGAAACACAAATGATGGGCAGGACTTGTTAGATCCTTTCTACACCAATGGTAAGCTGCATAACACTGGATCATTTACACAATAAGTATATTTTTACTAGCATGTTTCCGCTAACGTTAGGTTTGAAAAGGATTTCTCTGTGAATAAAAAATGTAGTCAAACTGTTCTCCCCCTCCAAAAAAGAAATCCTTATGAAACTGTGTGTGTGTGTGTGGTCTGACAGGTCAGCTTTAATGAGCTGAGAGTTGAATGGCGCATCGATGAAATCAATAGCAGAATTAACACATTGACATGTTAGACTCATTTGCTTTCTGACATTTCCCTCCATGCAATTAAGCTGCTCAGATATGCAAGTCGGATCTGATTAATGCACAGCGGCCGGCCATTCTCAGCACGGCTGTGCATTCAGAGGGGTCGAGGCGTCTCATATCCTCTCCAAGCAGGGGAAGACTGGGTGCCTGGGATGGCTGCTGGGAAAGGCACTGGAAACCAGCGGGAGTTAACACAGTAAATGAATTTGGGAAACGCACATTTGATCCCAAGTTGTGTTGGAGCGTGTGAAGAGTTAGATTCAGGAAGAAACATCACCACCATCTGATAACACCGACCAAAACAGACCTGGGAGCTCTGTTCTTTTTACACATGTTCACAAAATACTGCAGCTGTGCTGTGAAAACACCAGAAATGATGTTTCTGTGGCAAACAGAGGCTCAACTATGATGACACAAATAGAGACAAAATAAAGTTACACCTTCAGTGGCTGCATCCTTTCAAGAATGCAACTTAGAATATGAAGAGCTATGTATATATATATGACACTATATATGATGCACTGCTTCTGTTGCCTAGCAACCTGCAGCTGATGCTAACATTTAAAAAATGCTCATCGATTGTCGGAGTTCTCTATCCCTGGAGCACCATGAATCTTTAGTAGCAAAGGATCCACCCCTCCCATCTGTCGCAGTGGAACAGCCCTGTTACACCACTCTGATATTATAAGTCTACATATGTGTCCCTTGAAGGGGACTCGACCTTAACTGGGTCACATCTCTTACATGGCCAGGAGCTGAAGGGTGCAGCACCTGAATCAGTCACCTCTTACATGGCCCAGAGCTTTTTTCTATATCCTGTCTCATTGCAAATTTATTGACACAACCCATAGCCTCATCCGAAGTGATCTGTAACAGAGGTAGTCCAGATGCGTAGTGACTATGGCTCTTCATTACATCCCACCCTCAACGCAAAACTATCCAGCAAAGGGTCAGGGTTCAGGGCAGTACTTTGAACTTTGGTTGCCAAAAATGGCTACCGTTTAAAGTCTAGTATTTGATGAATTACAATGAGGTAAACTTTGAACTGACTGCTTGCTGCTTCATTATCCCTGGTTTCAGTTGTCTTAATCAAAGGTTTAAATTGAAAGAGATGGCAGGAGGTAGAGAGAGGGCGAAAACAATAAAAGAACGAGACGGAACGAACAAATGAAACTGAGCCAGACAGGAGGGAGCTACGCAGGAAAGAGAAGAGAAAGAAACAGAAAGAGAACAAAAGAGCTCACAGACTGGAGTGGCAGTCGAAAGCTGGAATGCTTCACTTTAGATTGACACTTCAGTGAGGGCGAGCTAGGTATAGAGACAAGACGAGGAGGGAAGAGAGAGAGAGACTTTTAAAGTAGTATCCTTAGGCGAAGAACCGAGTTAAGTGTTCCCTCACAGTCTTCAGTGTGGAACTGAATGGTCGACTCTCCTTGAAAAACAGAGTTGCTATGACAACCACCCCCCCACCCCCCACATGCACACACTTCACACACACACACACACACACATCTCTGTATCTCACACACACGCACACACGAACATGGATGCATACAGGTAGAGTTTGAAGTGTCAGAGCAGCTGTAATGGTGGCTAAAAATGGAGTAGAGACACCAGGTGATGCTTCAAGTCCCTGGTCCAAAAACAGCACCAAATATGTGTATTTAGTATAATTTGTTGTTTTCTCTAACAGTGATTCAGCACGTTCAAGCAAGTGCATGTAAAGTGCCTGAAATGACCCTGCTGCTTAGCTAGCTGTGGACATGTACAACTCCTTAAACACTACTGAACACTGTTGGTTATGGTTTTAACAAACACACAAACTAAAGCACTTCAAAGATGATCTTTGATTATTTTAACCTGCCAAACAAATGTGGAGACCCCTGGCCTATAGTAACAACAAAGAGAAGTAACTGTCGTCCTTATATGCTCATATTCTTTAACAAACAAACAGAGCAACAGGCTGACTGCTACTGGCTTTCAGATATGATCAGGGATGGTGCATCCGGTCAGTCCTTCTGCACACTTAGAGAAGATCTTTTGCACTATTAGTAGTTCTAAATGTACTCTTTAAGTTCAGTTTGTGGAGTCTGCAGTGTTGTGTTGAATCCTGGGCCACAAAGGATCCAACGGATGCATTCTTTGTTACCAGGGAAAATGAAGACGCATCGCACTGGCTTCAGCTGATGGAGCCCTGTGACACTGTGGTGATGTTTGTCTAGAAATGTGTCTGTGAATGAATGCAGACCCTCAAGTGGGACCCGGTTATTGACTGATGTCAGAGTATCTGCTTCTCTGAATGCTTGAACGTGGCAACCAGAAAAGGAGGTAAGAGTATAGGTTTTTTTGTTTTTTTAAGTAGCAGACCAATGAAACACTGTCCTGGATATTTCTGTCTTATAAATACATGTCTGTACATCAAGTTAGAGTCTCTCTCTCTCTCGCTCTCTCTCTGCATAAACCAAACAACAGCCCATTATTATCGCTGATGATACATTTCACCTGGGCCACAGTTCACCTGTAACATTCACATCAAACCCGGCCTGTTTATGGTGAAGATCCAAAAGGTCAGTGGTCCACACAAAAAAGTGGAAAAATAATGAGGTGCACATACACACAGAGAGCTCAGCAGACACTGCAAGGCAAGCTGTCACTAACAAAGGCTGCTACACACTCCTATAATTGGATTTCATTGTGCCTGTTGGAAGATCTTTTGTATATTTCTGTGATATTGTCCCCATTGTTACCTTCTGACAAAAGATCAGCTGATCCAGGTTCTGTTTGTCTCCTTAACATTGTTATATGCCAGGCTACACACACACACACACGTTTTCTCTCCACCTGCCTCTATCCATATATTATCAGCTCTTTTTGGCTAATATTACACTCAGCTATGGTGAGATTTTATTTGGTGTAGCACTCATGTAAATCCAGACCAGTTTCTGGTCATTAGCAATGACATGTAAATCTTGCTGTGTTAAGCGATGTGTTGCTGGTTGTAGGTCTGCTCGTTATTTTTCTTAATACTTGTTGTCACAAGACACTATGCACACACACATATGTAAACCCATAGATAGATAGATAGATAGATAGATAGTGTTGGATGCTATTTTGTAGTCACTGTCAGTTTACTTTATCACCACAGCAGGCCTCGGTTAGCATTAGCACTGCTTTCAGCCTACTGAATAGCTGCCGATCAAACCAACTGCAAACCTTCTGCCAAATAAAAGGCCGTCTCCACTCCTTGTCAGTTACCAGTCAACCCATCTAGCAAGTCATTAGTGACAGAGAGCAAAACAACACGCACTCTCTACCTGCTGGTGGTGGTAAGTGTCTGTGTGTGTTTGTGTGCGTGTTTGCGTGTGTGCGCATGAGGTTGCAGTGAATTTTAAAAACGCCACCACGTAGACAGAAACACGTAAAAGAAACTGATAGCAGAGACTGGGCAAGAGAACTACTGGTGCCGGTAGAAAGGCAGAGGGACTTCACTCGTACAACGGGGGCTTTCTGATAGCACGTTGTATACATAGGCATGTTTAGCTGTAACCAGCATCCAAGCCCTGCAGCACTGTGACGCACCGTGGTGACGCAGACAGCAACCATGGTCTGCTCAGAACATCACGTAAACGTCACGCAATGAGTTAAAAAAACAACAACTACCTGTTGATTTGACACATTTTAAGACAGAAGCCGCACGTATCAGAACAAGATAAAAACAGCACTCACATATTATTTTGTGTCAAACTAAAGTTAATACAATATAAAAAGTTTTAGTAAATATTTAAAAAGCCTACATAGTCCTCAGAAAGCACCAGTATTTCAGACTTTGTGTTTTTAATGCTGTCAAAGAAGCTTAAATAAGTTTGTGAGCCCACGTGTTATAAAAGGTCACAAACACCTACATGTACATATTGTTTACTTAAGTGTTAACAAAAAGCAGAAAATCAAACCTCTCCACATCCTTTTCATTTTATCTCTCCTGCACGGACACTAATCTGGTAATTGGCTCTAGGAGTGTGGCAGATTGCATCATATCCTGTGTCCATTCCCCGAGACCTGCATCAGGCTTCTTAATGGAGCATGAAATCTACCTGTTAATCCCTCATTGCCACCCAGGAAGTGATAACGATCAGAGCATGGTGGAGACATTTATGGCACGTTTTCTGTCTGTGTTGTCTCTCCATGCTTATTGTTCTTCTTCTGCTGCTGCTGCTGTCTGCTCTCTGACACATTTCCTGATCGGTTCTCATCTTTTGAGCTAGAATCATGTATGTAAGACTGGTGGTTGGTCGTGTTTTGTTTGATTCTTCTCTCTTGATGTATATTAAAGAGTGAAGTGAAATGTAATCGACTATCAAGTGTTATTTTTTCATAGCACAGGAGGAAACAAGACGCTCTCATGCACTCAAAGTTACTCAAACTGCCTAAGAAACAGTTTCAAGTTCTCAAGATAAGAAAAAAACACCCTGGATCGTAGATAGAGGATCATATCCATAACTTGCATTTGGTAAACAGCACATTTATTGTGCTTGCGCACAGTAAATGTCCATACATTAGCCATACATTTGAACACAAACATAAGGAAGGATACATGATTTATATCTTGTAATTAGTTCACAGCAATGAATCAAAAATTAATCTGAGCTTTAAAAGACTAAAACTGGTTATTTCACTAATCAGTGGCTGAAAGTACATCATCCATCACCACGCACAGAGCACATTTTCATCTATATTAGCTGTTCGGTTAGTTTTTTTTAACGGTGGCGTAATGAAGCCTTCTTAAGGTGTGATTGAGTGATTGACTTTTCGAGTAATTATTCAATGTGTTAATGTATTGCTGATGATTAATGGTGAATTAAAGTCTTCCCGGTAGCCTGATTGTTATGAGAATACAGAGGCTTGCCAACATTCCGTATCCTTACTTGTCCTGAAACACGGATGTTTTAACTTGAAGCCTGTTCTAAAGTATGAAAAGTCTAAAAGGAGCTTAGACAAAGTTCAGGCACGAAGACCTTCTCCATTTCCTTCACTGCTGAGGCACACTCACCCGGTCTCTGGGTCACTCACTCCCTTCTTTTCCTCTCTCTTTCTCCCCCCTTCTCTTGCTTGAGTTACTGCCTCATTGCTCATGCAGCCAATCACATCTTACTTAAAACATTTCCTCTCTGCTATCAGCTGTCTCTTCAGATCCCCACCCCAGCCACCACGAGTTGGAAGCCCATGTCAGATTCATCTCACCTGTTCTCCAGCCTTCCTTCACCAACACCAGGTCCAGACCCTTTGGAAGGAGGGGGGGCGGGGGAATCTCTTTCTGTCTGCATCTCCTCTTCTTGTCCTTCCTCTTGATTGAAATCACATCGGGGTCTAAACGCCAAAACACATTTCAAATTGTAAACAAATGAATAAACATGTATATGTTCACGTCTCTTGGTCTCTTGATTGAACTATTCTAATGCTAATACAGTCCCTTTGAAACCACCATGCCTCTCAGATTAAAAGGACTAATGAGGATTTGCTTCTATTAAAAAATGACAAACTGTAATATTCCTGTCTTATGTGGATGATGGGGTTAGTTTAGTCTCTCTTAAGACTACAGAAAATTCTGAAGGGTTTGCAAACTTTGGAGCACCACTGCAGCAGGAGTGGAGTGAAACGTACATGTGTCTGAAAAATAAGTGAAGTAAACTACTTCTAAAGCGCAGCACACAGGCCTGACGTAAACAATCTAATTGCTCAGGTACTTCAGCATCACAATGATCTCCCTCCACACTGTTGTCAGACTGAATGCAGTCGAAGGTGCTTGATTTGATTGGCTGTGCGTCTGTGTGCTAATGTTTCATAACTCCAATACATATTTGTTCCAACACTAAGACTGTGTGGATGAATATGCGCATATTTACATCTGCCTGATTGAACCAATCTCGCTCTGATTCGAGCTCCCTCTTCCTGACTGAGAGCTGCTCTGTGACTGCGCTGCTGAATTTCCAGCACGAAGCCTCGCTAGCGGGAGTGCAGCCACTCGTACGACACACTCTCCTTCCTCTGTGCACTCTGCAGTTAAATCATCTGTGTGCACAGGCGTACAAGAGCACAGTGAAACCATCAGCCAAGCGAGGTTCAACATTTTTAAAGGCAGCACTCCACTCCAGAGGAGGGCCCGCTCATGCCTGCAAGTGTGCTGACACCACCCCTCATTCCACCATAAAAATCCATTTAGCTGAATCACACACCAAATTTAATAATCCTCAGATGATAATCCAACGGCTCGCCGTTAGGCTGTGCACCATCAGCTCTGACTCCGGACTCAATGGAGCGTTAGTCCGCCTTTGTTACCGTCAGACGCTTTTGTGCTTTTGAGTTATTGCCCCACTTTATGGTATGAATCATCACACAGGAAAGGAGCGAGGTTCATCATCAGCATACATCACAAAGGTCTGGATGGAAAAAGAGGCTTTCCTCCACAATAACAAGGCACCAAAATGTTAAGACGCGCACGTCCAGGGTTGTTTACGCTTTACAAATGTACACTGTGAGCGCTCCCTTTCTGTTAGAGGAGCCACTTGAGTGTGCCTCCAAAGGCAAATCAATTCCCATAGTCCATCTTTACAGCTGAAATAAACAAGATAACAACCTGGTATGTCTCCAGAGACATGTTTCCTTGTTCATAACACATTTTTATCTTAATATATTTTGTCAAAGGCCTAAAGTTATGTATAATTCAGGGTGTGACTGCTGTATGTGACAGGTTAGAGCCAGTACACACAGCAGTCTTCCTGCTTACACGGCCTCCCGCCCACCAAAGCTCCAACACTGTGCACACATTCGGATGAACCAGGTGCTAGTCGGAGGTGATGGGCGGACATCTGAATGTGCATCCACCCACTGGCCACCCAGAGAGCTGCACCCAAACCCAGATTATTTCTCTATTGGATGCAACGTTCATGTAACCCACCGTATTCCGCAGATTCATTACAGGGAGGGGGCTCTTGGTTCTTTAAATTAGTAAGTGACTGTAGAATAAATATATATTTTGGTCTTGGGTTCAGTTAGCAAAGATAAAGTTATTAACACTAAAAATGTCCATTTAAAATGGAGGCCAACACTCAAATGGAAATTTAGAAGGCAAGAAAAATTAACCAGAACTATCAGGGTAAATAATGATAATAAAAATAAAATAAAATCATTTAGCTCTTTGCTTTAGTTTGTTCTGTAAAAATAAAAGCATACGTACTGAGCCGCTCCCATGCACCCCATCAATAACAATATTAATTTGTTCCCACGAATTAGTATTTTGTGTGCACTTTATACATATTTAATGGCCACAATGTATTTATTTTTTGACCACGTCATCAGAGGAATTCCGTAGTAACGCAAGCAGGAGTCTCAAAATTCACTTAGAAAATATGAATAATGTTAAAACCCCTGTTGCAGGCCTGAGTTGTTGCTTTGAAGCAGGGAGGCTCAAACTATTCAGAAACTTCACTCATCTTGAGAAAAACAATAAAATAATTCACCTTAATCTGGAGACTGTCCAGTCTGAAGCAGTGTGACGGATGAACCACGGCGCCGTGACGTTGATCTTCCGTGAGGCTCACGTTGCGTAGGGGACGGTAATGGCGGCGGCACATCAGCGTCACAACATCACGACATCTGCCCGGTGCTCTGGCAGCTCGTAGCCTTCCCCCCTCAGGGTGTCTCCTCAGAGTTTCCAGTTTGCAACAGATAAACTAAAGCAACAAACGTCAGCTGAGTTAGCAAAACATTTGCTACAGAATACGTTCGCTGTGCTAATAAATGCTAATGCTAATCAAACGGAGCAGGCGATACTGCTAGAAGAAAAACAAACGATCAGCAACTTCCGGGTTGAAACGTAACAAGCGGTGCACCACAGACATGTTTGAAGACAGTCATGGTGAAAGTCTCTGCGCACACTTCGGCCGTCTGTGTCCCTCAGTAACACCGCGGCTCACCTGCGGCTGCTCAAGCTACACCACGAACACCAGCTGCTTCCGCCTACGCCCTTCACAATAAAACACACGTGACCTTTCACAATAAAATCAAATAGTTTGGTACACATTTTTAAACCCTGCGTGTTGTATTCTCCCTGTGAATGTACATATATTATTAACTTATTTAGAATACATCATATTTTAACTTTTGTTTTCATTCCTTTGAATAGATTTCGTTCTGTTTGAGCACTCATACACTTTTTACATACACATAGAATATACATGGGAATTATTTTTAATTAAATGATGTAGTAAATGCTATAATATCACACATGTATTATCTCTACATGTGGATTTTCAAGTATAGACAAGAGAGGCCTGGCCGGGCTGCACAGGGCCTAGCTCCACACAAACATACCAAAGGATTAAAAGACTGTAACACCATGACGTTTGGTGGTCTAAATCCTTTTTTTGTCAACAACTCATCAATATTTTGCTCCTTTAACGACGGTGCAGCACCTGGTGGTAAAGTCATAGCGGATATTTTCGCCCCCAGCTTCCATTCTTCCTCCTCATCCAAAGCTAATCTGCATTTCTCTGCCTCTGCTGCCTGCTCTTTGGTAGCCTTGCCTCTCTGCTCACTTTGACTTCCATCTTCTCTGCAACATCCCACCTCCTCGGGGCGGCTGGCCTCCCTGTGTGACAGCCGGTTCTCCTTGGACCACATAACATTGTCTGAGAATGTTTCCACATCTCCTTTAAAAACAGAGCTTCCTCCTGAGTCTGCTGTCACTTGGGAGGAGGGTGTCTGTGTGTTCTCCCTGCTTAGTATCTCAGATAAGCTGTTTTGTCCTCAAACTGCTTACCTGCTTCCAGGACCTGTGGGAACATCCTCAGAACCTGGTCGTATGCCACCTATACCACTCATGTCACAGCGCTGCAACCTGGCAGGATGTGCTGGAGTCTGGCACTGGTGGAGCTGCACTGTGTACACGGATCTAATCAGGAAGCTGAGCCTGGCCTGAGGGACCGTCCACAGTCCAGACCATGTGGTCCAGCAATGATGCCATCCTGGTGGACACACAACTTGGACCAATGAGAGTAAACCTGGAATAAAACTGCCCCGTCTAACCAGAACCTGCTGAATATGTGTCATGAAATTGAAGTAATTACATGCTGTAATAGTACAAGAGAGCAGTCAGCAGCCCTCAGGCTTGTTTCCAGGAATGGGCCAAACTGAGGATTCCACAAAATCCATCTTGACCATCTTGAGTGTCATTTCCGGGAATGAAGTGTTGAGTTTTTTTCTTTTTAGCACACAGACAAAGCTATTTTCTCTCACCGGGTGCCTGTAAATTTCCTGAGTTATGTTCCCCTCTTCGCTGCAGCTTTCTCAGCTGTAAGACAAAAAGCTAATCAAAGGCTCCTGCCTTCAGGGCAGGTAACCCCGGCATGAACTAAAAGAGAGAGCAATATCATTCCATCACTCAGTGTGCCACATGCCTGCTCTCCTCCTCTCCCTTGCTCTGAGAAAACATTAGTTCTAGTTATATGGAAATTGGAGAGAAATTTCCTTTTAATGGCCTATTAAGACAGTTTTCTCATTTTTTTTAATCCAGCTTGCTCACTCACATTATCTATCAGGTCTCTGGTCGAGGCACATATTTCATTTCTTCTTCTTCTCAGCTGTAACATTTACATTGGCTTTCATGAGGATGTTGATTTATCTGCAAGGTGTGTTTATTCACAGAGAGCTGTGCTACAAGACCGTCTGTATGAAACGCCCCTTCAGCTTAGTCTGATCATTAAGAATCTTCACCATAAGCTTTATACCTTAAAGGACAGGAGCGATGGAAGCATCCCTCTGTGATGACTCTTACAACTGAATGGATGTAATATCCCCAAGAGCACAGCTGGTAAAGTGACTAAACCCATCAGCTGGTGTGTAGTGGCCAGAACTGGTAATGCAGGTAATGCCGAACTAATTGGTTGCTATCGGGTTGTAAACAGAAGTTACACTAATTTAACAAAAAGTGCATCAGAGTGAAATCTCCTACCCGACCTTTAAATCGGGATGTCCCGTTTTTTTGCCCTCGAGTCCGAGTAATTTGATTTTGAGTATCTGCCGATACCGAGTCCCGATCCGAGGTAACTTTCGATTCTGATCGAGTCAGACATGACGTATTTGGGCCCGATTTCCGATCACGTGATCGGCTCAGGACATTCGTAGTGTTAAAATCTGTAGTCCAAGCTGTTCTGGGCCTTTGTTTTTTGTTCAAACACAGATTATATTGATTATTGTATTTCAGTTTTTCATATGATTGACTTCTTATTTCCAGGAGATATGTAACAATATTTGATTTTTTCCAGATAACACTGCACAGAGCTGCAGAGTTATTCTTCTCTGTCTGCTGACAGGAGCCAGTGAGTACTGCAAAGTAATTTCCAGCCATTTTGTTCCCTTTCACACTGAAGACAAGCCACTTACATGTCTGCGCTTTAATTGTATTATAATGCATACGTGCCTCTTTCTCTGGTTCCACCTCTCCCTCTGTTCCTCCGTCCATCACTGCGTCCCCCCCCCCCCTCCCCCCCCCTCCTCTATGCCCCCCCCTTCACAAATTAAACCCCCTCTGGCTGTTCTTCAGCCTTCCCAAATGGGTTGGAGGTGACAAGTAGCTTCCATCAACCCGACATTCACCCCTCCCTTCACACACACACATTTCTCTGATGCACACACCAACTCCAGCAGTCCTCAGCTGGTGTGACTGTGTGTGTGTCGGTGTGTGTGTGTGTGTGTGTAATACCTGGTGTTAAACCAACAGTAAGCCCTTCTTCCTTGCTGGTATACCTGCGTCGGCAGCTTGGCCTCAATGGACCTTACCCCACTACAACCCTGCCCGGGGCTAATCCCAGGCTGCACACACACACACACACACACACATATACACACACACACTGCAGACACACAAGCACCCTCCCTTCCTCCTTGTCTTTCTCATTTTTTTCAACACATCTGCACACACAGATCCGCCATCATACCCCGTCTGTCAGCCCACTTGACATATCCATTCATTTTTGCCTCTGCCTCCCCTCCCCCAGCACACACACACACACACAAACACACACACAAACACCTCACCGCACATGCTGTAAGCATGAAGAAGCCCGGCACGTATGTACATATAAATATACAATATCTCTCATTCCTTCCCGCACACAGACACACACTGTGTGTCCTCTCCTTGTGACAGCAGCCTGGACTTTAACACCTTCCTGATACGGCGGGCTGTGTGTGTCTGTGTGTGACAGACCTGTACAGAAGCATCCTGACCTGCAGCCTGGAGCTCCTCATAAACTGTAAGAATATGTTGACCCGTGTGTCCGTGGCCTCCTTCACATTCAGCCTCATGGTTTTAAAGAAAGAACGCATGTTAAATTTCAGTTTCAGTCTTTTTGTTATTAGTTCACATGTGTCCGGGTCATTAAGAGGGCAGATTGTGGTCTAGCTACTAGACGTGTTAGCTCTCTGTACTTCCTGCTTTTGCAGCTGCCTACATTTGTTAAGCTTTAAAAACCTTTTCCACCACTGACGGCACAACAAAAGGCTCCTTTTGTGTTTAAGTTGCACCTGATTTTCTCTGATTAAATCAGATTCATACACCGATTGGGAAATGGAAGTCCCACTGTTTCTTTTCTTTGTGTGTGTGTCTCCTGTATTATGAGCCTTTGTATAAGCTTCATTTCCAGCTGGATACCTGTGCTTAGAAATGTCACGAGTGGGCTTATTTATATAATTCTTGAAGGTTACCTGCTCTCATCAGAGCCAACAGTGTTAATTCCTGCTCAAATTAGAAGAGGCTCAATAATTAATCACTCTGTCAGCATCAAACTCCAGCCTGTTGGGTGTTTTCTGGTTCACCCTGACTCTGAAGGCAGGTGTGTAGACGCTCCTGAGGCGGTTCAGTGCATTCTACAGTTTATGTTATTACGGCCCTGAAGTAAACCATCAAATCTGAGGAAAGCAGGAAATTTTAGGGGATCTGTGGTGTGCAATTAAAGCTATTTCATAGTAAAGTGTGGGGAATAATATCGTAAAATCATTTTTATTTGAATATGTGTTCTGATGTGGAACATAAGAAACACAGCATGGATGCAAACTACAAAAGCATGGCGTCCGTTTTTTAAGAGGTGGATGACACTGAGTGGCCGAATCTTAATAAAAGCCAAATACTGTCCTTTTATCTGTGCAGCTGATCAATGTGTGTGTGTGTGTGTGTGTGTCTCCCCCTCTGTCTCCCTGTCCTTTCAGAAAGAGAAACAGCCCCTTTTCATGGCTAAAGGTTAGCATTTGATTTTGAAAACCATTAGTGACATATTGATTTGTAAAAGGAAGAAGAAGGAAATAAAAAAGAATGACTGAGGGGACCCAAGAGGAATACATTTCCTCTGCTGCATCCAGGTCAAACAACAAGAAAGAACTACAGCAGAGTATCGAGTGAGGTTTGAAGTCTGGTGGTGGTGGGGAGTGGCTGCACGGCAACGAAAACAGGCTGAAAGATATATTTCACTCCAAAGTGTCTGACACAGACACTTTGGAGTGAAATGTTATATATTATTCTAAGAACAGAGCTCCTGCTTTATCAGGCGATGGTAACAAAAACATGACGACATTTTTTATTTATAGGTATTAATGACATGTCTTTAGTTCACAGTGTTACGCTCCATCTACCTGTTAAATCATACAGCTGGCACCAAGCCTTTGTTAACCTCTTTTATTTCCTCCCAATAAATGTATGTTGTTGAAACGTCCGCCTACAGTTACCATGATACCCGCCCTCCTTCTAAAACTGACACATGACTTAAATCACAAATCCAAGAAATACTGAGCTCTTCAGACACCCCTGTGCGTTTTATTTCAACAAATATTCTGTCTAAATTTATATTTATGACTTTAATCTCGGAGTTTTGTTTAAAATTCTCACATGCTCTGAAATTCTGAGATTAAAGCCAAAATTCGGACTCTTTTTATAACTGGACTTTTTTCTCAGAATTTTCATTCTACAATCAGACGTCTGACTTTTTTTCTCAGAATTCACAGTCGGCCTTTCTCCTCCTGGAATTTATTGACTCAAAGTCAGAAATTTGTCTTTAACTGATTTCCTAATTCTTAGAGATTAAAATCCAAAATTTGACTCAAGATGAAATTTGAGGATTATTTTTCCTCACATTAGATTGACTGATTTCCTCTGTGATGTCACAGAACGTTAGTGGCAGGTTTATGTCACTTTGTGTGGATCTCCCTGCCTCGTGTGTTTTGCATGATTCCAAACTCACACTTAAAACACAGAGTTTCTTCTGGACTTCTGTTCCTCATACACTCACACAGAAGAAACAGGAACCTGAGCGGGCAGACTTTGTTCTACTCTGTAAATGTTTGAGTGTAGAAAAATATCAAACAAAGAGCTCGGAGTGCTTTCCTTCCCGCTGTTTTCCAGCCAGTGACTGAAGGTTGTCTCGTCCACTTTGTCCCATTTCACCCCAGAGAGAGGGAGAGATTAGGACCACTTTTAGACCAAGTCTGCTCCATCTGTCAGTGCTATTACAGAAACTTCCCAGCATCACTGCCTCAGACCATCACACACACACACACACACACACACACAGATCTTACTGACACCATCCCTTCCACTGCCATCACCACCAATCTGGCTCTGGGGGCCCTCGGGGAGGTTGTGTTGCAGCTTCAGTTAGCTGGTAGTTGGTAGCAGTACAGCGGTAATTCAGACAACACTCACCAGAGTGGCTCGGCCATGTGTGGTGCGCTTGGCATGGCCGGCGCCCCAGCCAGGATGCACCGTCTGCCTGAGAGTCCCATCAGACCCGGCACGGTGTTTGTTCCCGTCACGCCATCTGCACCACCTGTGGAGAGAGAGAGAGAGAGAGAGAGAGAGAGTGAGAGAGAGGGCGGAGGGAGGGAGGGAGGGATGCTGCTGAGGGAGAAGAATCCAGAGAACACACAGTGACTGTGGTGTCACAGGTTCATAGCTGTAGTATTCTTAATAAATGTATTTAATAATAAAAAGAGAGACTTTTCCTAAGAAGGAGGATTTATCTATTTATTTATTTTCTTATTGATTGATTTATTTGTTTGTAATTGATGTGAAGAGGGGAATTTTTCCAAGTATACACATGTTTCCTGCACGCTTTACACACAGTGCCATCTGTCACCCCAGCAGCGTGTCACCACACAGCTCCGACTCTGATGTGTGTTTCTACACCAGCTCTGCTTTTAATAGATTTCAGATTCTACATTCAGAGTCCAGTTCTGTCTCTGTGTTAGCGACGGACCAATGAGAACAGATCTGGGCATGGAGAAAGTGTTTAGCTGTTAGCTAGGGGGAAATGATTTGGCACACGACTGAGTGTAGCGAGGGGCAGAGGGGCTGACATGGACCGGAGCCACACCGTTTAACTGTTAGCAGCAGGGGGGACTTAACTGGCACGGAACTGGACAGCAGACCGGGCTCAGGATGGACTGGGCAGCGGGACAGGGTGAGGAAAGCAAGCCAGAGGCTGTGTACTTTCATGAAGTGCTGCAGGATGCCTTTTTAGGGAGCTTGTCGGTTCTACTGAAGGTGCCAAGTACCGCCGCTCCAGCCCAGTGGCTGCATCTGCCCCTTTGTAGGCATCACTCAAAGTGAAACGGCAACGATACTGTAAATAATCCAGCCGTCATCCAGACAGAAAGAGCCACATGCTCGCGTTTCTGTGTCGGACTCGGCAGCCATGTGTCTGCATGCTGTGCAGCGCTGTCGCACGCTGGCTTGGCTGGATCCGGCCTACAGTAACATCAGGAGTGATTCTGGCGAAGCCCAGAGCCGGCTGGGCCCAGCGACAGATGCTCCTTCCCAGATCTGAGTCCTGGGACGAGGCAAAGAGGAGAGCAGTACAAACAGTGAGAATAATGAAACTGATATTGTGATAGTGAAGCTCACGCTGCATGTGTAAACAGATGACACTTCACTACAACCTAACAACCAAGACAAGTTAAACAGACAGTAAAGCAGACAGTAAATGGACCATTCACACTGGAATCAGTTCAAACCCTGTTTGTGAACAGAGGTTTCACCCCTAACACACTTTAATAGGTAATGAACTGTGATGGACTGGACGGCATGGTGCCCATCACTCAGCTCAGCTCTCCTTGTCCACCTCCTGCTCTTTGACTGACGCTCAAACCTCTGCCAGCCCTGACAGTTCCTGCTGGATGTCTGCCGAGCTCCTCGCTGAACTAACAGTTCTCCATCTCTGGAGAAAAGTGCAGAGTGACTATGATGCAACGCAGCTCCTCACCTGACCCTGCACCACGCAGGATCATTGAACATGGACTGTACCGAGAAGGACAAGAACTCTGAGAGTCAGAGCTGCTCTGTGGGTGAAGATGCAGTGCTTCATACTGTGTCTTTACATCAAGCTATGCTCTTATAGTCCAACCAACTTCCATGTAAACTTGCTAAATGCTTCTTGCTATAGCTTCCACAGACCTTGGCAGTTTGTTGTGTTTCCTCTGTTGTGATGCTCATTGACCTGATGGTTGAAGTAACCTTGGAGATAGATGGTTTCTGTGTGCAAATGTCATCATCATCGTTTTCTAGGGCAACTTTCAAGATGGTGGAACTGGTGCAGCAACTTTTCATTCATTGAACAAGGACACCTATTAAATGGAAAACATAATATGAAACTGTTATCTGTTGTTGTGGACTGGACTTGTTGCCATGGTAGCTGAAAACGATGGTGGCAGAATTGTTTCCTTGTAAAATGTGTCTTAATGTGTTTTAAATACATGTTCTACCTGAAACCATGATGCTAAGCTAAACCTAACCTTGTACCGGCTAAACTTTTAACCAGTAGTTCGCAATGGTGCCAGTTGGCATCAGCACCGACCCTTCCAACCTTTTTATTTGGACAGTGATCGGATGACGTCAGGCCATGCGTCCATGTGTTCCATCCAGCCTTTCTGTAGGGGACGTGATATTGGCCGTGTGTGTGGTGTTGTTTTTTCCCATGTGAGTGACTTACATCTCCTCCTCCGTCTCTCTCGCTCTGCTCCAGGTATGCATGGATCTGTGCTGCTGTCAGGAGACAATGGCTCTAATAGCTCTGACCTCCTTACTCCTGATTGCTTGTAATCTGGGAAGTGGAGACGCTTCTCTTACTCTCATTAAAAGTTTCTGTGGATCAAAGTGTTAGCTAATGTAACCATCACCGTGACAAGCAGAAAGGCAAATTTGCAGCGCATTGGCGTGTTCTGGAGCTGGAGAAGCAATTTCCTGCAGTCCCCCTTTTTCTTCCTTTGACTTTTAGGAATTTGTTTTTTTACTCTTTTCACTCTTTACATCACTCCTCTGCTTCTTTCCTGTCACTTCTAACAAATTCAAAATGTGTCTGAAAAGCATGAGACCCCCCCCCCCCCCAACACACACACACACACACAGGTACAAACTTTTTGGAGGCACAGAGTGTAAAAACATGAGAGGTAACCCCACCCTGTGATTTTAATACTCAGTGCTCATTTGCAAGCAAATGATAATTGGTACTTTCTTGCTAAATCCTATATTCATCAGATACATTAGGGAGACATAATGGTTGTGTCACACGTTCAACTGCTGCTTTTATTCCAGCAACAGGACATTAAACTCCAACAACTGGGCTAGCATCACAATTACACTTAACACTGACCCTTTTTTTCATTTGGCAGCTTTTTCATGCAAAAAAAAAATACTTTATATAAAGTATGATTAAAAAAACAGCTGCTATCCATCCAGGCTCAGCAGCGTTAATGACAAAGTGTTGTATCAGCAGAGTTTAACATCCCAACCCCACAAACAGAGATGCTGCAGATCCATCTTATTTAAGCAAACAACACTGATAGTAACAAGTAGAAAAGAACGAACAGTAAGAACCACGCTGTCTCAAATGATTATTTCCATCCAGCCATTTTATCCGGGGCCGGATCATGGGGGCAGCGGTCTAAGCAGGGACGCCCAGACTTCCCTCTCACCAGACAGCTCTTCTAAGGGAGCAGAAAGTGAGGCTGGATCTATTGCACAGATCCAGAAAGTGAATTTAATTTTCAAAGTGACACAGTGAGTGTACAACAAAGAAAACATAAATCTAAGAGGTTTCAGAAATTGTTTTTTTTCTTCCTTATCTGCACAAAAGACGAATAAAAATGGATGTTCTCCCAAAGTTCCAAAGAAATGCCTTTTTGAATGTAGGTCTGACCTCCGAGCTCACTAAGTGCTTCTTCACATTGGGTTGATATTTCAGGTCTGAACTACTTCAATGCTATAAACATTCCTTACAGTAAAAGCTGCACATAATTCTGCCACATCACCAAGCCAAACAACGTCTGCTTCCATCGAGTTTACAAAGCGACCGCGGACGGTCGGTCAGACGATGTGCGCCGGCGACGCTTCCGACCCTGTCAGGCAGCAGATCTCCAGCAGAGACTGAGCCGAGCGGCGGGAAAAGCATCATCATCCGTGAACAAACTGAGAGCAGTAGGACTCTTCTGTATGTCAAGCACATCATCGGGGTAATTACAGACATTAGAGAGGATGAATACCACCCAGTAAGATGGACAGGCTCAGTGGTCCGCGTCTGAGCACCTCCCAGCCAGGACCTGAAAATAGTCGCCGGCCTGTTTGTGGAAGCCTCTTCTGAATTTCATCTCACCTGCGTTCACTTGTCTCAGTTCCCGCCTGACTGACGTGGCGGCGGCTGAAACAAAGCCTGTGTTGTTTGCCTAGATTATTGACGTGCAGCGAGTGAAAGAGAGGCACTTTATGAGTCTGGAATAAGAGGCGAAGTCATCGACTGCTCAGTCAATGACAAGAACACGGTGACCTCAAGGCTCATCTGGAGAAAAATAACTTTCAAATTTCACATAATAGCTGCATTTCTGACACTTTTTTTGTCGAGCTTTCATCCAATCAGAGTCTCTTGTGATGGATTCTGTTTCTGTCATTTCAGAACGTGACATCAGGCTCCTGATGATAAAGGATAATTCATGCTGTCTCCGCTGAGACGAGGTGTATTTCTGCAGCCTGGACGGCCAGCAAACAACAAAAATATTATCCTCCTGCTGCTTTTGATACAGGAGTGTCAATAATTCATAGGCATGCTCCATTCTTTTTCCTCAACATAACTCTCATCCCCGGTTCACACTTGGAGCAGGGATACTGCAGCTCTGATGCATTCTTAATGCTATTTATGAGTTTTTCTGTGACAGCAGTGTCGGTGTGAGGCCGGCACACAGCGGTCCAGGTCCTGAAGACACGCCACACTTTTTCTTTCTCCTCCATTTCTCTGTTACTTCCACAGTTTAGGCTCCTCTTATTAATTATCCCTCTGCTGCTTCACGAGTTGTTGCTTCTAACTCGCCTCATTCTGGAGTCCTCATCCTCCATTCCAGCAGCGGGGCAGCGAGAGGAGAGCAGGGCCTTACAGTAGCAGAGACAGAGGACATTAAATATTGATGAAGAAGCTATTGCAGCAGTATTTTATGTAAGCAAGACCTGCCTGGTGTTATTCTTGCAGCAGGGCAAACACCAGCGGGCTGCTGAAGCTGGACACTACAACCAGACTGATGTGTAACTGTTGAGAAGTTAGTTTGTGTAGCTCACCACAGAAATCATGACGGCGATCTGAGTCAGTATCATCTTCGTACCAACATATTTATTGGACCTTTTGACATGCAGGTTTGTGGGGATTGACTGTTGGAGCCAGCCCTCTGGTGTTTGTTTCTGAAGAGCTGCTTTGAGGCTGGCTGGGAGGCTCTGCGATGTTTCCACCATCACCATGAGGGCATGGTGTCACAGAGTCTGCCAAAACTTCACATATGTGCCAAGAGGTGGAGCGCGAGTGGAGCTGAGGCGGGCAGGCGAAATTCATGCTGCGATACGGACACCGCCTGTCACTCAAAGTGGTCACGCACATAACTATGAGTCATTTTAAGGCCTACATACAGCGGGTGGAGTTCAGCTGACACTAGGATGGAACGTATCAATTAGGATCAGAATGGTTTTAGAACCAGCCTGTAAACATTTCTGCTGTGAAGCTGGACATTTTAACATGGGAGTCTATGGGGAGTGACTCACTTTTGGAGCCAGCCCCTAGAGGCAGCGGTGTGAATTGCAACTGTGTACACCATTAAGTCTGAGCCCTGGAGGCTGTTGCTGAGAAACAACACATGAACTGAGATAAAAAGAAGCTTTTTCAGGGCTCACACTGATAGAAATGACTGCTTAACAAGAGCTAATGTGCCTATGCTAACCTTTAGCTGTTATGCTGAATATGGATGAATATGACGACTAAACTGCAGACACCTTAACAATGTTCAAAGGTACTGTTGCTGCAGTAATACTCTCCCAGTGTCTCTGCATGCTTGTTACCATAGAGAACAGTGGACAGGCAGCTTTCAGTGCAGAGAAGGGCTGAAAACGGATCAGCTGAACTTGATGTATTTATGATACGGCACTGATAATCAACCAGGCCCTAATGTTAATGACCCACAACACAACAACGACTCGTCTGACAGCTTCTTTCTGGCTTGTGGCCCTCTACTGTGTGTCATTCCGTCTCTCTGTGTCTGACAGCGAGTCAGACATGTAAAGAAGCTTTTTTACTCTTCACTGTAGTGTTAGTGTCTACAGCTTTTCAACATCAGGAAACACTGTGTTTTCTGAGAGACACCTAATACCACACACACACAAACTTTTCTAGCAGAGCCAAACACACATAAATGCCAAGCTGTGAGTTTTTTGAAGTCAGAAGTCTTACATTTCAGCAGGGAGAACACTCTTCCGTTGGCATGTATATTTCATGTTGTGCTCACAGTGTGTGTGTTCAGTTTGCACGATTATTTTCTGGTTACCTTAAAGGGAGCGAGCCAGACAGACAGCCAGACTGTGGCTTTTGATAGTAAAGACTTAGTGAAATATAGATGCTGAGGCTGCCTGACGTGTTTTACTCTGCGCACTGTTTATCACTGCAGGCCTGAAGTTTCCAATCACAGCTGGCCAGTTCCACATTCAGGAGCTCAGTCTGGTCTCATCTGAGACTTCAGAATGTGACAGAATGTGAGTGCCAGTCTGAGCCAAACAAAGAAAAATAAAAAATCAAATTAATGCCAGGTGCACAAAATCTCATGATGCATGTCCACATGAATGTATGCAAGAGAAGAGAAGGAGGAAGGAAACGTGCATTTCTGTATGCAGAGCATGAATAATCTTCTCAACCCAGCATGCTGCTGTCTGATGTGCATGAATCATAACAGCTAAAGTATGTTGAAAGGCCCTGTTAGCATAAAAACCAGAACCAACAGCTCGCTGTCTGATAGACATAGATATAGAGACCAACTCTTCCTCATCTTAATGCTCTTTGGTTGTTCTGTGAACAAGATGTTGAGTGATCAGCAGTTTCCATGGATACTAGTCCAACTTTGGATTTTTTTTCAACATGGAGGTCTTTGGGGATTGACTCAATTGGGAGGCAGCCCCCAGAGGCCGTGGAAGGAACTTCAGTTTTTGATGCTAAAGCCTGGTTCATGCTTCACAGTGCTTCACCGCTTAGTATGCACCTCACTTCACTTCACTTCACTTCACAGCCCCATTCACACTGGAGAAAGTCAATCCAGCTTAGAGTGGGATTAAATCCAGATCCAGCCTTTAAACTGGATACGTTCAGACCTATTTTCAAATCTGGCTATCACACACGTGTCATTCCTCAATCCAGCTTAATCCAGTTTATTTGCTGTCCTCCAAACCACTAGGTGGCGCCTCATAATATACAGAGTCCATTCAGGCCATGTGCACATGCATGTTTTTTTGCAACATTCGTTCTTTCGTTTTTTTTCCGGTTTATTCCTTTGTAGCCCTGTCGAATATTAACTCTGGGCAAAGCTGTCGTAGTTCGACGGTTGTTTACAAACGGCCCAAATCCCGCTCTAGCTGGATTGATTTCCCCAGTGTGAACGGGGGTTAGTTACAATTTTTTGGAAGTACATATCCAGACGATGTGTGGCTCTGCGTTGCTGCTTAGGTACGCCGTCGACTCGATGCAACAGTATGAATCAAAATTTAGGCTGCAGCTGCTTCGCACTAACGCTAACTGTAGCTCATCTCTATTGTTTCCTGTTACAGTTCATTGAATGTGGGACCGAAAAGCAACTTTTTTTCTGTGGCAACAGAGAGTCCACAGCCTGTTGAAATATCAGTGTGGTTCTGCTCTGTTGGAGGACCACACATAAGCCTCTCCACACAAAGCAGTTTATCGCCATTATAGAATTATACAACGTAACAAAATGAAAACGGGCCCAGAAATGATGCGCTTGTATAAACTTTATAGCTGCAGGAGCTGCACAGACACAATCAGAGCTCCTCACAGCAGCACACAAGACATCAGAGTCTTGAACTGAAAATGGCCGCCTCCTCCATTTGCATTTTGATGTGTCTGCCTCAAGGAGGCCCTCAAAGCTCCTATTACAGCCCATCTCCTGCATGCATGCAGCGGCGACACACAAACACACAAAGTCTGCCATCAGAGGCTTTAACAAAGAAGACACAAGCTGTGAAACACAGCGCAAGCACATCAAACCGGACAAAATTCAGCATGTCAAGAGTTCCAGAGAAGCCAGAGGAGACGGGGTTAAACAAAGTCTAAACAGTAACTTGAAGTATTTAAACTACAAAGATCTACTGCTGAAAAAAGCTGTAAATTAAATCAGTGTTTCTGTCCTCATGGATGTTGTGTGTGTGTGTGTGTGTGTGTGTGTGTGTGGACACGGCAACATGCAAAGAATAGATCGTCTAATTAGCTCAGTTCAGCGGGTCAGAAACAGTTACTTTTAAAATCCCTTTGTTTACACATGTGCAGAGCTTTTCTAATTAAAGTGATGATCAGCTCATGTTTTTTTTTCTGTAGCACCTGGTGGGAGTGTTCCCGTGGAAACAGACAACAATCGCAGCTCAAAGGTTGGAGATAATGATGTGCCATAACAATCTGAAGCAGAGCTGGAAATACATCAGCGAGTTGTTGAACATAACACAATGACTTCACTAAGACCAGCAGCAACTTCACTGACCTTCTGAAGACTTTTTTCCACGTACGTCTGAACTTACTTTTTACATGATTTTTGAATAAGTGACAAAAAAGTTTGACGTTATAGAACTCTTAGGTATCTGTGAGTGGTGCACGTCACTGCTGGCAACAAGACACAGGTGGAAACAGGAATCAGGGTGGAGCAGCTAATCAACAAGGAGTCAACGCAAGAAGCAGTGACACAGAGCGCGAGACACGAGGAAACAGTACTGTCAAAATAAAACAGGAAATCCAACAAAACTGTTCACCAAACAAAAGAAAAGAGGAAAACAAAGGATTCAATGGATGGTTGTTGTTCTCCCTCCCTGCCTACAGGGGGAGCCTGGTGTGCTGTTAGTGGTGGCAGGCTACCTGAGGCTCTTTCTCTCCTCTCCACCTTTGTGTATGGATGTTTTATGATTTGTCAGTTTGTGAGATTCAGCCTTTGACTTCGAGAAGGTGACTCTATGTTAAAACCAGGTAGATTTGGGTGGGGGTGAGAAGCCTCTCCTCCCTGAAGTAGCGGCAGTTTGAACCTCCTGTGCTGCTCCGTCTGCTCAAGCAGAGCAAGCTTTTATAATGAGCTTGATTAATACTTCCACTAAGTAAAGTCTGACATGCAACACGTGTCCTGAGAACATGCGTCCACCTTTCTTCTACAGGGTGTCAGGGTCTGCAGTCCAGTCCTATTAGTTTGGGAAGTCGTTACATGACAGCATTTGTTCAATGATAACAACAGGTTTAGCTGCAAGCTGAATATATTTCAGGCAAAGCAGAGCTTGAACCTTTTGGCTCCTCCATCTACAGTCTGCTTCACTGTACTCTGGTAACACATGCAGAACCAAGGCTACAAATGGATTTATTTACATTCTGCTGCCTCCTTTCATTGCTGTGCTATTCACTGTACAACTGCAGCCTTCAGAACTGTGCACACATCCCTGCTTTCAGCTACTGTCTGCTCTGTGTGTGTGAGGTACGGACAGAAGGCAGTAAGAAGAGAATGAGTTCACTTCAGTTCTCCACGACTGAGGGGTGAGCTCCCAGTGGCCGTGAGCTCGGAGCAGCATACAGATCAGAAACAGCAAACACAGCAGACTGTATGGAAATACAGAAAGAGATGCACTCAACTCACTCAACTGAGGAAGAAATAACTCTCTGAGAACCTGCGGGGACACAGTCCTTTAAACAAAGCAGGGGTATGTCCCTGAGAGGGCGCTGATGGGTAACCTCTGACATAATCACTGCAGATAAATGAACACAGAGCCGGCCAGGTTCATATACAGCAGGAGACTAATATGGGCACTCATATGGCAATGACTCTTCTTCATGTCAACAGTAGGGCGTCTTCATCACCATGCATGGAAGCATGGTCACCATCAAAATGGGTCAGTTACAGGGTTAGACTAACCTGACCTAAGATGGCCGCTTCTCTTATAGACATAAGGTACCAATAATACCAAAAAATACAATGTCACTAAAATAAGGAAGGATTTAATAGAACACAGAACCCGGGATCTGACTCTGGTATTTTCCTTGTTGGTTGTTTTGTAGTGACACCGAGCAGCTTTCTGGTGTTTCAGAGGTTTGCTGAAAGCAGGTATCGTTCTGCAGCTCCTGTCCTCACCGAGCAGTGGGTGGTGCTGCTGTGGGCCTCTCTCCCTCCACCACCCCAAAGCTCACAGGCGGTGAGCAGCTCTGCTCAGCAGCCTCAGCTGAGACCCTCACCGCTCTGACTGTGGATGAATCACTCACTTCCTGTCTCTGCCACGACGTTAGTCCTCTTTCCTACAGCGTCCATTATGATTCCATGCAAGGACAATTATGCAAATTAGGCAATGATGTCAGTTAGCCAATGGCTGCTTTTCTTACTGAGGAGCTGCCAACAATGCATGGAATGTTTTAATTAGCTAATGGTTAATGCTCAAACAATCCAACCTCAGCTTCCGTGTTTACTTCATGTCGCCTGATGGAGGCATAGTTTAAAAATGAATTTCTTAAAGAGAGTAAATACTGACATATTTAATGATTAATTAAAACACCAGAGGTGGTATCATCATTATAATTATTATATCTATAGCCATTCTCTCTCTCTCTTCCTGCTTCGGCCCTCAAAGGTGTGGAAATGCACCAGAGAGTCTTCCAGCCCTGCGGCCTCTTTGGAAACATAATAGCTGTTCCTGCGCAGGCTCCAATTCTCAGAGTGAATCTCTGACAAAGAAGAAAGTCAGCAGAATACAGTGTGTCACTTCAGAAGCATCTTTTTTTTCCCTCAATTTCCACTTTTAGGGATATAACTTGATATCTGTCCTCAGGCGGTCCGTCCTTAGCCTGCCCTGTTCCCATCACTTATCACTTTACTGAAGCAAATGTAACACTCCCTTCATACTGTAATATAATCTACTGAAGTGGGAACAAAAGCACAAAGCAAACAGCATGTTCAAACACTTTCATTAAGTTTGAATGGTTTCATAAACACTTATTATTATAAAGTTAAAAAAAACTTTATTTCTTGTGCTAACTTACTCTGAAATGTAAAGTTTATGCCTCCATCTTTAGAACTCCTCCGCCTGGAGAAGTGTAAATATCTTCCCAGCAGATCCATGTTATTTTCAGCCTCTGTGTGTCATGTAATATGATTATACTTTTTTTAGTCAATTAAAAACAAATGTCACCAACAACAGGTGTAGTCAAGACGTTAGCATCACTTTCTTTGCTGTTTCTAAGGTAACTGGCTCCTGATAACTCGACTCCCACCCCACTGTAGATGTCACTGTCGAACTTTAGATTTAAAAACAGAAAACTTTGTTCAGCTTAGAGCTGCTGTGTTCTTTGTCAAAGCTGATAACATGGTCAGCTCGTCCACCTGAACCGTGAGCTGCTGGATTGTAACACAGCAGTGTCCTCCAAACCGCTAGGTGGCGCCTCGTAATATACAGTCTGTTCAGGCTCGGTAGGACCCTGTTCGCATGTGTCGTGCATTTTTTTTCCTGTGTTGCTTCATTTTATTTGGTTCAAAAAGCAGTTTATTCCTTTGTAGCCATGTCCAAAATAAACCCGGGTCAAAGATGTTGTAGTTCGACAGTTGTTTACATACGGCTTTTGTATGAGACCCGGACACTGTCCCTGTAAACCGGAAATATGAAGTCACTAGCCAGATTCGTTAGCCGCATTCAGTCAGATTTACGCTATTCAATCCAGATATATCTGGATTAGTGTTGTTCAGACTCAGAAAGGAGTCCTGTATCTGGATATATCCAGATACAGCCTGAATCCCGCTCTAGCCGCATTGACTTCCCCAGTGTGAACAGGGTCTTAGAGGGGAAGAGGTGGTGTCAGGTGTAAATGGTTTGTCACACATAGCTGAGAGTAGGAACATAGATTGACCGGTAAACCGAGAGCTTCACCTTTCAGCTCAGGTTCATCAACAGCATCACTGCACCGAAGTGGTTTTCAGAAATCAAATCAAACAAGCATTTGACGAGGGTGGTTAGACTTCTATCATTTAATGTGTTCATGCAAACACAGAGAACCAGCTGAGTGTGAGCGCCGCACTCGAATAACCCGTCAGACATTCACCGAGCGAAGAAGAGACGGAGGAAAACTGTTTACACTGTCGCACTATATCACACAGCAACGACAAATACTGGAGCAGCGCGGATCAATGAAGGGAGTCGATAAAGAGAGCTGAACGTGTGCAGTCAATATGCAGAGGGAGGCAGCTGTGTGTGTTCGGTACACTAGTGGCTGTGTGTGAGTGTGTGTAGTGTTGGTGTTCATATTCAAAGTAGTCCAAAATATTCATAGGCATCACTGGGCGCCCATATTTTCTGTTTCATGCTCGTCGTCCCTGAACATCTTTTAGCCATGCATTGACTGAAGCAGCCCGCATCATTTATTGATGCACGACAGCCTCCTCAACCACTGGCTCCACGCTGTAGCATGTTGCAGTGTTCCGCTGTGTGTGTGTGTGTGTGCTCGGGCACCAGCTTTGGTGCTTTTGTATATGAGCATGTGTGAGCGCATAAATGTGTGTGTGTGTGTGTGTGAAGGCGGCGTGAAGTTCAGCTGCAGAGACAGTAATGTCACCCTCGGTTGAGTCTTCGTATAATGTGCGGACAGACGATGCCACACACTCGGCCGTACAGAGGAGTCCTGCCGCCACAGCTGCTCTCACGGCTCTCACACTCTGCTTAGTCCCAGTTGGCTGCAGGCTCCGTGGCTCCGTGTTACAGCTGGGCCAATCCGCTCTCATTGTGTCAGAGAGGTGACCATGCCGTCCACATTACTCATGATGAAATCAAGTCTTACACGTTCATACACATGATACCATGAGTTTAGGGAACTGATAAGATGTCTTTCCTAAAATACTTTTTACCGACCATTTAGGTCTCATGCCTGAGCTCACTGGTTCATCCCATCATCCCTGTCCTCAGCTCATTGTTGGGTGTAACACTGTGGTGAAGGTGATGAAACCTAAAGGATTGATGGAAACCAATGTGTAAGCGCCACAATGTGACCGCACGGCACCACCTGCTGTTGATTCCTACCACTCTAGTCAATATGTGAGGTTCCACCGTGGCACGATTCAGAAGCATCCCAGAAGAGACCTAGAAGGGACCCTCTGCTCCGCCAAAACCACACACCGAGTGTGACGCTCCGTCGCCCAGATCGTGACAATAATCTTGTCCACAAAAGGACGGCCAATGGAGGAAGACAAGCAGGGTATCAGACTTCATGGCCAGATGTGTAAAAGACTGAAAACCAGACCCTGCAAACAGCAGCAGCAGGTCCAGCTCTTTCACGTCTAGTCAGCTGACCAAGTGTTTCACAACTCTCCTGAGTGGCTTCCTCAGATCTTCATGAGTCCAGTTAGCTCAATTTAAACTCTTAAATATAACATTACCTGCATCAATGATGAATGGGAGCAGACACCCGCAGACACACTGCCTATCAGCTGATTCAAACAGCAATGAGAGCGTTTCTATCAAAGGAAATCTGACACAAGGCTGCATGATCACCCACAAGGTGATGCCTTCAATCGAGCTGACATCTCTCAGCGTCCTCCAGCAGTAAGCCCACAGAGCCATGAACGCTGCATCTCTTCATCCTTCTAACTCCACCTTCGCTCCCTTATGTTTTAAGATTATCATGATCTGTTTTTTTTTTCACTTTTTCAGGACATGCAGATGAATATTGCAGCTTTTTGTTTATACCTGACGACTGAACGACCCTGAAAGAGCTCCAAGCCAGATGTTTGTAAGCCCGACTTCACTGAATGTGCTGTTTCAAGGAAGGAAAGCTGGAATCAGCGATCATACATCTTTTTAACTGTCGTTCAAAAAGGAACGATCCAACAGCGGGACAGAAGCAGTGAACAAAAGACACCTTGGAACCAACCGTTGGGGCGCAAAGAACACAGGGAGAGCCTCCTGAATACACAATGTTCCAGAGGCTTCCAACATAAACTGGCACCGGAGACACAGAGAGGAGCAGGGAACAGCTGATCCATCACAGGGACAACAGGTAGGATCACACACAGGTTCATTGTAGGTTACACCCAGGTGAACACCTTCATGTGATGTTCTTCCTGAATGAAGTTTTGTTTTTTATTAATTATTACAAACGTGTTTGTCTCCCTGTGTTGTTGCTAAGCGCCAGAGATCAGCTGTCAGTCAAACAGTGGGCGAGCACACGTGATGTCAGCCTCCTCTCTGCACACAGAGACGCTCTCACTCTCACTTTGACCATCTGCTTTACTTTATTTTATTTTTTTTATTTGGCTTCTGCTCTGAAGTGCTGTGTAGTCCAAATGTAATTCGCTGCATGTTCATTTCGTTCCTTCCGCCGTGTGAAGATGAACAGCAGAGAGAATGAGGAGCGACACACCGATGGCTGCAACACTTCTTACCTGTTAAACACGCTTTCTCATTTCCACATTTATTCTCTCCTTCCTCCTATTGTGCTCAAAATGAAAATCCCATCAGGCCGTCTGCCCTGTCACTGACTCCTCTCCACTCTCCAGAGCCTAATGGCGGTCTATGAACGGCTATCTGTTGTAATCCAACACTAGCTCTTTATCCCTGAGCTGCAGCTAAAAGAAGAGAACACACCAAATCCCCCTGTTCTCACCGCTGTGCTCGCCTCTCACCCCAACGCCTGGTGTGTGTGTGTGTCTCTCAGTTGACTTTTACTCACCAAGCTTGGGGTATGCATTTTTTGTGTTTTGTTGTGTTGTGAGTCAGCTCTAACTTACTCATTAGCATTTTGCAACAAATAAATGCATACAAATAAAAATAAATAACATTTTCTTTATAAAATTTGGTTAAGTTGTGCTTTTATTAGCTGCCAAATGAAATATAATTCTCTCATTGAATTAGCACACCTCAGTCAACAATCAACACACTGCTGTTTTACGACAAGGGACAGCGACCGTGCAACCGTCACTCGCCCACAACAGCACAGAGCTCTATAGAACAGGACCTACAATACAAACACGCAGGTGAAACCAGTCGAAGCACTCCTGCCCCCTGTTAAACCAACAGAGGGGCGGATAACAGACAGCGTCCTCCTGCTGTCCACGCGGCCATGCTTCTTATAAATATCCACACGCAATTATTAAACCCCGGAAGCAGCAACAGATCACTGTCTCAACTCTCTGTGCAAACTCTAGTTTGCCAAATTAGTTTTTTAGCATCACTAATACCTGCGCTTCAGTCAGTCAGCTTAAATGGAGGACGTGAGCTAACTGAACCACAAGCTGCTGTTACTGCAGATAAAAGCCAAATAACACTTTATTTCATTGTGCATTGAATCTGTTGTGTTGAAACGGTTTGCATACGTTTCTTTGAGGACTTTAAACACTGCTGGATCAGCCCAGCTGGGATGCCGGTGTGTCCTGACCTGCACATCAAGCTGCATCTTTGGTCATTTTTGCTTCTGTAGGCGTCTCCTTGATCACAGCTGATACGTTTTCTCTTTGTTTGTTTTATGGCTGTTGACACTTCACGGTGCATTACTGCCACCTTCAGAATTTTGGATTTTACTGTGATTAATGACAGTTTTGTAATGTAATTATTCCCCCCATGTTTGTTTAATTTCTGTGTACATGCTGATAAGGCTTCCTATAGTTTACTGTTGTAGCTTTTAGTTTTAAGCAGCTGTTTGTCAGACTGTTAATCACTTTCTCATCTTCCTCTGTTAGATGTGGAGGAGATCATGCAACAAAGTGGACACCATGAACACACAAGAATCCAACAATCAAACTCACTCCTCTCTGCACCAATTTAAATGCTCCAACCTGTCAGATCCCATCTACATATCTGTGTAATAAACAAGTACATGATTCTGTGCTGTGTGTGTGTCAGCGGTGTGTGTTTCTGTCAGCGTCACGCCGAGCCAGCGCTCCGGCTGGCTCTTTGTGATGTGAAGGACAGGCGACACGGCGTGAAACAATGAACACGGCGTCAGCGGTTGTTGAGCCTGCAGCACCGCGCCACGCCTGACTGTAAATAGCTGGCACACAAAAACAGGTGTTACGACCTGGACAGGTGTTTGCCGGTGCACCCGGCAAGTGTGTGTTTGTGTGTGTTCAAGCATACCTAACTCAATCAAAAGCTCCAGTAGCTCTTCAGACCGAGCCTGTGTTGTTGAAATAACTGATTTACTGGAGCGATTAAATTCTTCCACTAGTGTTCGAGTATTAGCGGTGTGTGTGTGTGTGTGTGTGTGTGTGTGTGTGCGTGTGTGTGTGTGTGTGTGTGTGTGTGTGTGTGTGTGTGTGCTTGTGCGTGTGTGTGCATACAGTTATTTGCGCTATTTTCCATGTTTGGTTCATTCATCCGTTACCTGCAACATCACACCCACCGCTGACTGTGTTTGACAGAGTTTGGGGGAAGTGATGTATCTGCCTCTCTGCTCTTTGTGTTTATTTCACACTTATTTTATTTGACCTCTGACATTTAAAGAACTAAAATGGATTTCCATGTTGAAAGTCCAGCAAGTCCAGCATGGCTGCGCCCCCCAAGCCGCAACCAGCAGGGTCAACAACAAAAAAAAAAATAAAACTGATGCAGTTTAAATGGCTTCTCTAAAAATGAGGCGGGGCTCCCACATGTTCGGTTTTTGTTTATGATGTGAACCCAAAGGCAGAAGATGAAAAGTTAAGATCAGATTTAATCTGATGTTTTAACAGACGGTGAGTAAAACAGAGAATGATGTCTGGAGTTGGATGGAGCGTGTGGCTGGAGCGTTTCACGAGAGGTAAGTTCCTGAGTAAAGATAGAAACAGAGTCACTGGAGTGAACACAAGAATCAAACACTAGAAGAAGCTCTAGAAGATTTAGCAGAGAGACGAGGTCTCTGTGGCATCAGAGTTACCAAGACGGTTAACAGTCCAGCGTCGAACTGGCGTCCTCCACAAAATTCTAAGGAGTGAGGTGAGTAGATGAGTTCCAGGTGTGCCAGTCAGCAGCCAGCAGGAAGCCAGGCCCCGCTCCAAGGAACAAAAGGTGACCTCTCCAAGGGAACTGAGTCTTTTACTTTGAATGAACTGTGTGTCACTCCGAGATCAAATCAGCTAGTGCATGTCCTAAAATGTCAGACTGCTCCTTTAGGTATGCATGGCCACATTTAGTCAGAGTGTGCTCCCCCCTCAGGCGACAGCGTCTGTGATTGGCCCTGAGTGGATTAAGAAGCTGGAAGGGACAGCGATGCATGCTCTGTGAACGGCTGCAGTGCTGCAGACTGGGCCCCGCCTGATAAAGCTGTCTCTGACAAAGGAGGGATGGGGAGGAGGACCAGAGCAAGTCAAAAGTGGGAGGTGGAGAGATATGGAGAGGCACCGAAGGGAAAGAAAGACAGGGAGGAGAGATGAGTGCGGCAGAGCTGAGAGGGGATTAAGATGGAGGCGAGGAGGAGAAGAGGCGATGTCGGAGGAGAGACAGAGAGCAGGAGGCGAGAAAGAGGGAGAGATAAATGATGTGGAGAAGAGAAGGCAAAGACACAGTGAAAAAGTTCAAACCAGGAATTTGATTCTTTCAGTTCAAATCTCACGACCATAGCTGAGGGCTATCACTTATGAGCAAGTAACACCCCCCCCCCTCCTCCACCTCCTCCTCCACCCTGAACTAACCAAGGACCTTTAACAACTCAGCCTCACCAGCTAGTTTTACTGATGCCAGCCTGAGTCTTCATATTTTGGTCTGACTGGGCTCAGATCCAGCTGTGTTAAGTACTTTGGTAAAAAATGTGGAGAAACTTCCACATAGACACACTCTTCATCTCCCCTCCATTGGATTCACATTATTTAAGCTGAGCCACACCGTAAAATCCTTTCCTTGTGTCATTTTTCCTCCTCCTCTTCTCTCCCCCCCGCCTCCATCTACCTGCATGTTGTTTGCTCGGTAAAGGACCTTAGTTAGATACCAGCAAACTAAATGAGTGTCGACACCGTCTGACTGTGATCAATGAAGGGAGAGACTGGTGGCCCGGGCAAGTTGCATCTAATGTGATCACACTCACACACACACACACACACTCACACCGTCACCCTGGTTAAAAGTAATGTGATGAAGTAGTCTGGCTGGCTGGCTGATAGCAGAAGAGCTTTTAATTCATCCCAGACAGTGACGCTTGGAGGAGGAGGCAAATAGATTGAGACTTCAGCCCAGAGCCGGAGCTCTCCACAGTCACTGGAGGAGTACTGAGACACTTTAGCTCATCCTTCTATAATAAACTACATATTCTTCCTGTCCTTATTAAAGGAATGCAGAAAACATCAAGGACTGTTATTAGAGGATCAACTTTTTTAGCTGTGATTGACCACATGATGCTTTTAAAGCCTAGGTTGCTGATTTTTTTCCCAGCTCTGGCCTTCTTGTTGTTCCAAGGATTAAGTCAAAAACCTGGTCAAGCTGCTCCTGGTTGTTTTGCTCCAAGCCTCTGAAATAAGCCAGCAGATGACCTCAGAAGAGCCCCTCTCTTAAAAGCTGCTTTAAATCTGCCCACACTTCATGGCCCCTGAGCTACCTCCCATCCACAGCTCCATCAAAAGTTTGTGGACAAATCTGTCCGGTTGTATTTTGCACTTATATAGTTGTATTGATTTTGTTGTGACTTCAACCTGAAGGACACGCCTGGTGGTTTGTCTCACTGAACCACCTGGAAAGTCGCCCGAGGAAACTTCCCTTATTGAATCAATGTGTTGATCAATGACAAGGTAACTTCAGATCAATTAATATCTCAAGTGGTAACTCAACAAGACACTCTTCAGCAGCAGGTAGAAGATTTTTTCCCATATTTGTAAATAAATCAGGAGCGTTGCCAACAGGGGGCCTCAGGCCAGAAGGGCGCCCCCTCAAGGGCTGACCAGCAATCAAACTAATAATGCTGGCTGACAGAGAGGACTGTGCTAGGACTGGATGTAGCTGAAGAGTGAAGGTGTCGCGCTGCATGCCGTGTTTTTATAATGTCTCTGAATCAGGATGTTGGTGCTCTAGTTCCAGACTTTCACTTAAGTGGATTAGCTAACTGTCCATCCATTAATGACGGACTGTTTAAGTTTGCAGCCGAGTTTAAAGCGGCTGGGATGAGAATCAACACCTCCAAGTCTGAGGCGATGGTTCTCAACCAGAAAAAGGTGGCTTGTCCTCTCTGGGTGGGAGGAGAGCTCCTGTTAGTGTAACCCGGGGTCTCGTTCGCGAGTGAGGGGAAAATGGAGTGGGAGATTGACAGGCGGATCGGTGTGGCTTCTGCAGTAATGTGGTCGCTGTACCAGTCCGTCGATTTACCGGTTAATCTACGTTCCAACCTTCACTTATGGTCATGAGCTGTGGGTAGTGACCGAAAAAATGAGATCATGAATACAAGCGGCCGAAGTGAGTTTCCTTCGAAGGGTGGCTGGGCGCTCCCTTAGAGATAGGGTGAGGAGGACTAGAAAGTATTGTACACTGTAATGTAAAAATGACTTTTATAAAACACAATTTTGTGTCAGATTATTTATTATACAAGGGTGATGAATGCTGGTTCAAGGCCGCCTGTGAGTTTTTGGCCCCAGAGACTCTAGAATCGCCTCTGAGGGTCATAAAAGCAAACAAAGCCCGTAACTTCCACTACTTTCCTGCTGGTCCAAACCTTCTGTGCTTCACCTGCAAGCATTTGTGCGACTTTGTTGTCTCACAGATCTTGCAAGACTGTTGTACGGTACAACCAAAGTCCGACTTGTGAGTGCTATGAGACCATGACTCCTTCACTTACCTTAAGAAAAAGCTCGCTGAAGGATTGTGCAGCCGAGTGCACATGAATTTACACAGGAATAGTTCTTCGTTGTGCAACCTCAACCTTTTCTTGTTCTAGTGATGTGTTCAAAGCAATTATCCCTGTGCCTAAGAGGCCTGAAGTGGCAATTTAGCCTCCCCCTTTTTCTACCTGGAGAGTTTTATGACCACAGAAAAAACTAATGAACACACGACACATCGACACACGCTCACCGCCAGGCCGCACGCTGTACCGCGCTGCTGATTGGATTCTGAAAATACGACTGAGTCAAGCACGGTGTTACATTCCACGGGGTGGGTTTGGGGTGGGGGGTGTTGGGTATTTTTCCACTTCACTAAGTAGCTCTCTTTTTTGGAGGACCACTCCTAACTGACAGCGGTTACAAAATGACAAGGGAGGTCAAGAGGGACAAAGCCCTGAAAGGTTGTTAACTCCGTTTTTACCAAACTTCAGCTTCATGTCCCAACCAAACAATTTGTACAAAAATACTTGGAGGCTAATTTATTGTTTCTTTCCTCTAAAATACCCAATGTTTACTCTGCAGTCTCTCGCTGTAGTTTCTGTTTGATACAAACAGGTAAGAAACATTAGAAGATACACACCTTAGCCTCCCTGTTATCAGTCCTCGTCTCTCAGGTGGATGGTCGGTGTGTTTTTTTAGTTAGCTGATGCTACATGTTAGCCATGCTACTGTTTTTTCTGCTTTCTAAAACCAGCCACACCTGTCCCAGGTCTCACTGTGCAGTGTGTGTAATATCTGTGTCATACTGCTGGTGTTCAAACCTAAAGGGAGATGCCACAGAAAGAAAAAGAAACAAACTACAAACATTGAAGATGATTGTTCCATGTTCTCTGAGGGTCAAAAACTGCAGACTATCCCCCACAATTCTCTGCTCAAGCATAAAGATGGGTGATTGTCATGAACACTTTTTCCCTAATTGTGTTAAAGTAGGAAAGATGGGCAAGCAGATCTGAGCAACTTTGACCAAGTTGTGATGGCTGATTGTTCTACTGAAACCTGTCAGGGTTTGTAAAATGGCGGACACAAATGCAAGACAACAGTTCATTAGAGCAGGCCAAAACAGAATCCTTTAATACAGTGCAAGGCTTGACACAGGCAGCCAGTCAGTGGAGCAAAAGCACAAAACGGTTAGGCAAAAACGGAGGTCCACGAAGAAGCAAAGGTCATACACAAGGCTCAAAAAGACGAAGCTAAAGCTCAAAGCTACAAGTTACTCAAATCACACACAAGAACTAAACCAGGAAACACAAGCTGCCTGGAAGGCCGGTATGCCTGGAAGACTCACAAGACGAACTGGCACCATGCGGAGGAAAGACACACAGAGGGATTGAAGAGAGACAATGAGACACAGGCGAGACACATTAGGGTGGAGCAGGCAATCACCGGGAGGAGGGAGGACACAAGGAAGGGGAAGACAAGACACCTGAAACGAGAGGAAAAATACAAACAAAATAAAAAAAATACAAAATAAAAGCCCTGGCTCAGGCTGAAACCCTGACAAATCCTGGATGTTGTTCTCGTCACCTGTCAGAGGTCATGTGATAGTTTAGTGCTTTCTGCTTCTTGTTATGTGAAGCAGCTGAAGCATCATTTGGCGTGACTGATCAGGTCATTGTACTGAGTGTCTTCAGGATGTCAGTGACTGGGTGATACAAGTCAGTGAGCCATCTGTTGGCATGCCGTACTGTGTCTGTACGTCTGTGTGAAGGGGGACTGGAAAAAACATCCAAATATATATTTACTTATATTCCTCTCTGATGATGATGTTTCTATTCTAGAAAATGATAATAAGCTTCTCACTCTGCCTTCCTGACATACACTTCACACCCACAAGTATTTTCCAGAATCGAAGTAATGTGCCATTAAGCATGGAGGAGCTCATGCTGGGTCCCAGGCTGTGGGGACATCATGGCTTGGACATGATTCCCATCTGCCATTTCTATTTCAACTGCAGCCACTGTAGACCACCAAGCACAGAGCACGCTCAGTGTGTGTGTGTGATGCTTGTGTGCTGCTGGGACCAGTAATTGAACTTATTTATTGGAATGTGTCAAACTCCCTAAGCTGAAAAGTGTTTTATTTTTATTTTTTTTATCTAAGTTCAGCAGCTCTGTGCTGGTTGGTATCGAGGGAGTAATCAGTTCTGAAATCAGCATGCAAATTGAATCACATCCTGTGAATAAATGTGTTTTGTGTCTTTTTCTCCTTCAATGATTTAATATTTTGGTATTACTTGCCTTCACCTGCTTGCCTCATAAAATCCCTCAACACAAGATCGGCTCCTTGATTTAAATGAAATCACTTTAATTATGAGATAAAAGAAACTTTTTGCTTGATCAAATCAGAATGCCTTCAGACTCTGAGGGGGCGGAGAAGCATTTGATTGCATTTCCTCTGTTTTTCTGTAACTGCCAAGAGACAATAAGCATTTTTGGATTTGATCATATTAAGAGCTGTCATTAGAGAAGTTGCTCTGAGCTGCTCTGTGATTTAGCAGCAGGGATGTCGTCACCATGTCTTTGGCCTAATCTATATCAACACTGATTGGCCAACTTTTCAAACGTTCACCTTGCAGCTGTGTATTTCAATGTTGTCTGTGAAGCCCTGTAAACAACAGAATCCCACATGAAAAAAATGGCTACTAATACAGTTTTAATTGTACATTTGTATTGTTCGATTCATGTTAAATTGTTGTTTTTAACGGACAAAAATCATTACTTAACAGAAACAGACTAGAAATAAGTCAGATGTAGCCTTAAATGCTAATGTCCAGCCAAAGATCAACCAAAACCTGTCACACATAATGATCAACAAGGGGCTTTTGAACCACTCTTGGTCACGACCCGGCCCTTAAGAGGCGGTTAGAATATGGATGGATGGATGGATATATCTGTCTAGCAAAAATACAGAGAAGGCAACAAAAAGTAGGTCAAGGTTTCTTCTTCTTAAAGTGGAGTTTTTCCTGCTACTGTCCTTCCAGCGCTTGCTCGGGGGTCAGGGTCTGGGTCTCTGCAAAGCACAATTTCGATTATAAAAGTCCCTTTACAAATAAAACTGAATTGAATTGAATGTATCCAAGCCATTGTCAGGAGTCATTTCACTCAGCTTGAACCTCTCCTGATGAAAACAAAGACCATTCAACCACTGTAAAGTCTCACAGAACAGAGTGATAACAGCAAGGTAACCATGCAAACTCTAACCTCACAGTCTACACACTGAACTACTGACTGTTCCAAGGTAAGAAGGACTGGAAGCCTGCGGTGCTATCAATACCTGTTGATTGTATCTATCAGCAGCTTCTTGTCCTTCAGCGTGTGCTGGCTCTCCACAGGTATCGAGCAGCGGTTAGGCCTAGTATTACATGCTGACACAGGAGATGGAGGGCAGGGTTCTGTACAGGTGGCTATATTGATCAGAACAGACATTAGGCACATGCCATCACCAGCCAGTGTAATGAAGCCCATTCAAAGTTCCACCAGCACTGATATTCTCTCACATAGGTATGAACAGCACTGATACATCATCAACGCTTATTGTCATGGAACAGAGCGGAGGAAAACTCAGACCTTCACTTCACAATCACTCATTTTGTATGTTCAGACTTTTTTCCTGGGTCCTGGGCTTGAAAATACAAATAATAAATACAAATATAAAGGATTTTTGGTCATGATGGAGCTTTCTTGTCTGGGTTGATGTTGCCTTGTGCCATGTGGATCACCTGTCCCAAAATGTCTCTGTGCCAACTCTGCTATTACTATTATGCAAAGTCAAAGATGCTGCAGTAAAGAGAGGATGAGCAGAAGGCACTTAAACAAGCTCCCAAGCTGCTCAGTGTTTAGTTTTATTGATTTGTTAGAAAGCCAGGACTCCTGCATTTACTCTGCCACTGCCCAAAAAGCTCAGAGAGAAAGGTTATTGTGTGTCCACTCGAGTTCATCCTGTGAGTGTGCTCTGTTGACAGTAGTAATTGCTCGTATTCACTGACTCATGAAATGTATTTGCCTGCCCTCCGGGCAAATGTTTTTCTACCTGTGGAATAAGACAAAATATCACTGGGCTGTGTCTCGTGGCATCCTTCAGGCATTTTGTCCTGTGAGGCAAAAGAGAAGCGACGGGAGGCTCAGAGGTCTGGAGGAGTCGAGGAATCTGATTCTGCAGTCTGAGGAGTGGGTGGTTCTGGAATAAATGTCAGAGTGAATATATGAATATAAGTGAACAAATAGCTTGTTGATTTTTTACATTTTCAACTTGTGTTGTTTGTGATGGAGTTAAAAGGCACACTCCTCCAGGAAGCTCTCGACACCAAACACAACATTTAGTATTAGAAAAGCACCATCCGAAACTGATGTACAGTCAGAAACAGTTCCAAGACGGACGTTAGGATCATTTCAAGGTGTCCAAGGAGTACTGATTTAATGTGGTCTGACCTTTCATTGTCGATGTAACTGTGACATGCAGATTATAATAATAGAGTTTCTAGTAGAGACACTTTTTTGGATTCTCCTCCTGTCCAGATGGACCCAGAAGCAAACACAAGGTGAGCTTCATTAACATCGAGCCAGATCAAGCCCAAAACTGAAAAAGCCAAAAACTCCAGATAGGCTGAACAAAAACAAAACCATGAATGACAAACAAAAGGCAAGTGAACAGAAACACACAAACAAACCTAACAACACTGCAGACACAGGCGGGAGACAGTGGAACGAACACACAGATAAACACAATGAAAGGGGAGCAGGAGATGAGGCGAGGCAGCAAGGACAGAAACACAGGAGGAAGTAAAACACACAGGTACACAAAGAAACGACCACAACAGACAAACTGAACAAAGCATCATCATGACACTTGGGTTCAGTCTACAGGCACTTAATGCGGTGGTCTCATCTCATAGATGAGATGAGAAGCCAGTATCTGTGGACAGCTGGCACCTAAACACATACATGAACCCGCAGCCAAACGTGACGTCCGTACAATGATCTGTCATTTCTGCAGAAGGTGTAAAAACTGACCGAATGTGGCGTGAGGATGTGCTGGATTCTCCCACTGCTTCAATGACAATGGGGGGAGCACTGTCAGCCTCATTCTGAAGCATGTTGACGGCTAGTTTGGCTTTAAGAAAGAATAAAAAATCTGAGCCTCATACGGATTTGTTGCTCTAGCAGATTTATCAATTCAGTTTTATATATACAGCTCCTTTTACAATCAACATTGTCTCTAGGCGGTTTACAGAAACCAAGAGCCTGGACCCTCGAGCAAGCAGACGGTAGGACGGTGGCAGAAAAACCCTTTTAACAAGAAGAAACTTTGAACAGGACCCAACGAAAAAGGAGAACCTTCCTGCTGCCAGTCGGCCGGATAGAAGAGGAGGAGGAGGAGAGGGAGACAGAGAGGATGAAGGAGAGAGAGAGGAGAAGAGGGAGACAGGACAGAGAGGATGAAGGAGAGAGAGAGGAGAAGAGGGAGACAGGACAGAGAGGATGAAGGAGAGAGAGAGGAGAAGAGGGAGACAGGAAAGAGAGGATGAAGGAGAGAGAGAAGCAATAATCATCATACATTACAGGACAAACATGATGAAAACTGTATTTATATGTATTTAGCTGATATATTATTCAACTTCATTATACTACACTTATCGTGATCTGTGTCTAAACATGCTGTTCTGCATTCACCATGTGAAGAATGAAAGGACTCACACACAAAAAAACACAATGTTATCCTGAATGGTGCATCATGAATCCTGCGGCTGAGCTCACCCAGGAGCACATGAAGGAGTAAACAGCAGCAACAGGATGGAAATGAGATCAGAAGGAGCCTCAGTGCTCCTCTGCTGTTCTAATACAGACGGACTCTGTTTGCTGTTGGCTTTTTTTGACACGTGTGATAGCTTTACAGCTGCCAGTTACCTCGGCCTCCACAGAGAGGATTCTTTAAGGTGGACAGCTCATCAAGATAAATGACAGGTGCTGAGGCGAGGACTTGACCAAGTGAGAGCGGAGGGAGGGAGGGGAAGGCGAGACTGCACACTCCCAGTGCACTGTGAGAAAAGTTGAACACTGAAGCTTTAATAAAAGGCCGGCGAGGGCCGGCGATATTTGCAAACTGTCTAACCGTGTAAGCGCAGCACTGAGAGCTGCGTGCATGTGTGAGAGAGATGACAAATGAGAGAGACCGAGAAGCCCTGCGGAAAGCACGGGGGATTCTAAAAGCATCAGGCGAGATCTCAGGCAGGGCTGAATCGATGTGTAGTGCCAGTTTTCTGAGACAATAAAATGAGCCTGCTGTCTCAATTGCCTGGGAACTACTTAGAAATTCTCACTTCGATTTATTTGAGGAGATGGGCCACATCGAGGCTAAATGCAGTGAGCCGGGACATCTGCTCTCTATAAGGTGATGAAATGTCCCCATTGACATGAATGCAGACTCAGCAAAAGAATCATTGGAGGGGTTAACAAAGCTCGGACATGATTACAGCATGGGTAGGCTAATGTTTAGCACCGACCTGCAGCTCTTTGCATCTGGCAGCTCGGAGCCTCAGAAGAAGGCATCAGGAGTCAGGTCACTGGGAGTTTTGCTCGCACTACTTTAATCAGATGTTCTTTGTGGAGCCCCTCTGAAGACATGGTAAAAACATAAATAAATCGTGGCCACGAAATATGTATAACGTGCACACCAAATACTCATTCGTGGCCACGAAATAGTAATTTGTTCACACGAAATAGTTAATTCGTTTGCACGAAATAGTACTTTGTGGCCACAAATTAGTATTGTTATTGACAGGGCACATGGTAGCGGGTGCCCAGCCAAGAGGCCCCCTTAGCAGCAGGGAGCACTCAGTGTCCCTCTCCCTGTCCATGTTGCATTAACTCCTGCCCGGGAGTTACTACTACTACGTGGCCACAAGCTACTATTTCGTGGCCACAAATTAGTATTCTGTGTGCATGTTATACATGTTTCGTAGCCACGATTTATTTATGTTTTTACCATGTCATCAGGGGGCTCCGTAGTTCTTCTATGCTTGGAGGAGCAAAGAGTCTTCAAGGAACTCAGGAAAGATTTGAGATGCAGAATCAGCAGATGCTGAAAAAGCACTTGTGTCTCTCCATCAGTGAGCTGGCTGCAGTTATCCACTTAGTGTCATGGTCACTCTGATTGGTCATTAATTAAACTGGTTCCTGGCTGTCAGAGTCACTGGCTGTCTGTGTGAGCTAAGCCTTGATATGACCCTGAGGATAGACCGGGAACAACACGTTATGTCCGGGACGCAAGAAAAGGAGGAGCTAACAGCCAGCCTTTGGACTAATAACTCCCTGATTTAAGTTTTGTGTCTTTGTCCTATGATCTGGGACTAAGTGAGAGGAAACACACTGGGCTTCCATACAAAGGGTTAGACACTGGTACTGTAAGCCCAGGTACACCTGCACCCTGTGAACTAATGGAGCTCAGCGAAGGTTCAGTCCGGCAGACCTCCTATATTTCTTCACTACTGAGGCTCTCTCTCCCTTCCTCTCTCTCTCTCTCTCTCTCTCTCTCACTCTTTCTCCCCCCTTCTCCTGCTCAGGTCAGCTGATCAATGGAAGCGCCTCATTCACCAATCACTTACTGCCTCGTTGCTCATGCAGCCAATCACATCTGAGCAGAAAAGGTAAAACAGGTCCTCTCTGCTATCAGCTGTCTTTTTTTAGATCGCACCCACCTCCGGGCACCACCAGTTGGAAGCCCAGACCAGATCAAGCCCTCACCTCTCCTGTTCTCCAGCCGCTCTCTCCTCATTTCAATTCATTCATCAATGAAGCCGATGCATAAGTGTGAAAAAACTGGGACTGAAAGCTCCACAAGCTGAAAGCCAGAACCTTCACACAGCTCTTCAGGGCAGTTTTAAATCGGGATAGTTTGGTGAACTACAATATAAAGTCAACATTATGGAAGGCTGCCTTCACACCAGGCTTAAAAACAATGATGGTGGGAATGATTAAAGGCAGAAAGCACCATGTAGCATCACGACCTGTGCTCATGCCGTCTTCTGTCGAGCTTTTCTTTGTGAATAATTTCCTCTGAAACGTTTGAGCTTCTGTCTCTCTGTCTCTGTCTCTCTCTCTTGTTAACTGCCACTGCACACAGGAGATGAAACTACCCGACATCAGCGACCTTTCTATTTGCCCATATGCTGTGGCGCATTAAAATCAGCCATCATTCTTTTCTCAAGCCATTAAACTGTTTTCCAGCTGTAACCTACGTGTCCTATCGGTGATTTGTACTATGACTCCACTCTACAGCTGATTTCCATGTTGTTTGTAATGAGGGGACATGTAGAGACAGACAGACAGCTCTGTTTCGCTAACAGGCCCAGCGGTAACAAGCACTATGCTAATCACAGTCCTAATGAAAGCATATCTCCAGGCCCGATTCGGTTGGAGAATAAATGCTTTCATTTAACTCAGCATGGGGGCCGTGGTGCTGGGGAAATGCAGTTTTTAAATACACAATCCGTGCAGCACAGCTTGGCTTTTCTACAAAAGGAAAACAATTTGTTGTGACTGTCAGCGAGCAAGGTAAAACAACGCCGCCGCCCCTCCTCCTCCTCCCACACAAAGAGGCGCACGGATACTTGTTGCTAGTAAAAAAAAAGCTGGATATTCCCAGCGACGACTGGAGGCAACAGGAGAAACCCTTTTACCGACGACGCGGCACAGGTGGCTCGCTGTCACATCTGAAACATGTAGTGTTTGGTTTTTAACACTAATCCTCTGTTAGCGACAGCCTCTCTCACTCACATCAATGGAGCGATGTGTCAGCTCTCGGAGATGCCTTCCCCAGATATGCTTGTGCACTGGTGTGATTTTAGGATGATAGGAACATCTTATCTCACATGCTCCAACACTCACCTCAGCGTGTGTGTGTGTGTGTGTGTGTGTGTGTGCGCTGCATAAGAGACAGAAAACACAAAAAGACAAAGATTTCCTGTGTGTGTCTGTGTGTGTGTGTGATGCAGATCTGATAGTCTTTGCAGAAAGATAAGCCCATTGAATGGCTTCCACGGTGAGCCGAAGTCGAATGTGTGTGTAGCAGTGTGTGTGTGTGTGTGTGTGTCAGTAGTAGGCTCAGAGTCACTCTCCAGCTCTCCAGATAAGCCTTATTCCATCTGAGTAACCTTTAATTAAGTGAAAGGAATAGTTAATGAATGGTAGAAGGGAGGTATTGATAGTGTGTGTTTGTGCGTATAATTATGAGCAGTCTGGAGTCACAATTAAATACTTCACATGTCGTCATCTCCATTCACACATCGGGATGCATACATTGCATCAAAGTGTGTTAAAAAAGACATGAATGTGCACATAGATACATGATGATGTAATCAGTTGTGTAGCCTGCCGTGACAGCACCATGGCAGGCCTGGGTGTGCGTGGTGGTCATTTTAGTGACCAGAAAGAGTCTTGATCTCCGAGCTAGCGCTCATAAAGGCTGTTTTCAGTGATAGCTCGGGAGGAACGGGCTACAAAAGCCCAAAAACCTGCCTCCACTGGACGGACTCTGATGGTCCGGGCTTGGTTCTTCTGTAGAATCGTAGTTTCCTGCTGTCAGATTAATGATGAAGACTTACTTGCAGCTGATGGACCAGAGAACCCTATCTGGTTGGAGCATAGCTGTTGGAATCCTAATTAATCTGGCCATGATGAGCTCTCATCCTTCAGCTATCTATGGCCCGGTCTCATAAGACAAAGGGTCTCTTTCTCCTGGACTAAAGACTAAAGCCGCTACCTGCCTACCGTCGCCTGTATGCCGCTGTGGTCAACCCAGTAATCAGAGTAGCCTACGGACAAAGCCAAACAGCTGACCCCCTCGGCCTCCCTTCTCCTAGTTAGTGGGGACACATAAATGTCCTGAAGAGAGACATGTAGTGTAGGTTCTGGTTTTTGGAGGTGATTAACTTAATATTTGTTGTAAACATGTATGGACAAACATTTCAATTACAAGGCTATCTAGTCTCACGCTACCTTTAACTGAAAACAGGAGGCAGGACTGAACCAAGGAGTCCAGCTGAAGTCATCAGAAGTTTTTCTAAGACCACTGGGGAAATCAATCTGGCTGGAGCGAGATTCGGGCCATATCCGGATAGTTTTTTCTGAGTCTGAACAATGTGAATCCAGATATATCCAGATTGATTTCAATCCTCTTCTCAGAGGTGGATCTAGACGGATTGGCTTACATCTGGCTCAGGTCTAAACACAAATGTGGCTAGTGAATCCCGCTAGAGACGTGATAATTCCAGGGTCACTCGGACAGTGTCCGGGTCGCAAACAAAAGCCGTATGTAAACAACCTTCACTACGACAGCCTTGCCCCGAGTTGATTTTCAACAGGGCTACAAAGGTGCTTTTTGAACTGAAAAAAAGCACCATCTAGTGGTTTGGAGGACAACAAACAAGCCGGGTTAAACTGGATTGAGCGTGACCACATGTGTGTGATTTGAAAATAGGTCTGAATCCAGCTTAAAGGCTATCTGGATTCAATCCCACTCCAGCTGGATTGACTTTCTCCAGTGTGAACGGGGTCTAAGGGCTACCTGTGGTCCTGATGCACCTTATGAAAAAGGGAAAAAAGTCTCTATTGATGATTAAGATGCTGCAGTCTTCTGCATGTGTGTTCATCAGATGGATGACAGCAGACACACAACCAGATGTGTGGTCTGAGACTTGATAACATGAGGATCTGTTGTTTCAAATGTGCTTACATTACAGTCTTAGCTCCCAGGCCACCCGTTCACACACTTATCCACACACACACCTATTTCAAACCCCCACATACATGCTCACACTCTGAGAGACGCACATGCTCATCCATGAAGCATGAGGCATGTTTTTATTTCGTAGCTCTAAATTGCATGTTGTTTTCTTGATTAAATATATTACAGAGTGTCCGTGTTGAGAAGCAGACATTGTTCTTCACTATGCATTATTACATCCTTAATAATTGATTGTTTTCACATAGATATAAATAAAAGATGTTCAAGCATTTGCATACATGTATCCAGCACGCATGTAGGAGTGGATGTATGGAGTCATAAAAGTGACAGAACGACTTAAATAAAGAGCATAATGACGCTCCCTGGGGGAAATAAAACCTACATGACCAGCTGTATAAAAAATAGAAATACCCAGAGAAAGGAAGAAAGTGTTTCTGAGTAATGAGGCCCTTTAAACCTACAAAAAAGAGAAAAAAAGTCAGCCACTTGTCTCCTCCTGCCACGATGTGAAGTCGCTGAGTGCAGCTTGAAGCTTTTAAGAGTCTTAGTGTGAGACCTGATTTCATTTAAAGCCACAGTTAAGGAGGAGATAGACTGATGTGTCAGAAAAGGAACATTTTAACATCTAGGACACATACTGTACAGGAGGCGGTGGTGTTTTTCTGCCTGGCTGGTTATGTAGAGGATCACAGCTGTGATTACGGATGACAAAGGGACGGACCCTTTCTTTCAGTCCTGCATTTGCAGGAAAAGAGCTGATTCTGAAATCCAACTTCTGATGAGTTTGTTCATAATGACGTATAAATCATGGACTGGATGACACAAAAAGACACAGCAAACATGTCTCTGTGCAGACTGTGCCATTTATACAGTCAGAAAGATGTAAATGTAAATCATGTTTATGCATTTTATTTTCAGCTTTTATTTATTTTTCCTTTTTTGCTCGTCTTTTTTCTATATTGATTCCTATTACAGGAAAAATCATTTTTTATTTTGATTTATTTTTTACTTTACGCCGAGCATCAGCTGTAAAATCTGTCACTGTACACCGTAAGTTAACCCTTTCACTAATGTAATTAGTTTGCCTTCTGTTTTTAATGATTCTGTCAGAAAATGTTCTTTGTATTAACTATTTTACTGTTTTTCTTGACAGATGAAACTTTCCAAAGCTGGCACATGTTTGTTATTATGTTATAAATGCTCAGAACAGTGTGTAATAACAAGAAAAGTAAAACTCAGATTTGAGTTTTCATCAAATTTCTCTTTATAAACAACTATAAATGTGCAGCAACAAGACAACATGAGGTTACACACATTAAAGTATTTTACATCAACTCTCCTATGCTCCACTAAACTCCCGCCCCTGGCACACACGCAATGTGGTCATTACTGTAATGAATGTAATAGTGATCGAAAAGAGTCGTTCCTCAGCTTTCAATAGTGCGAACATAACCAGAGCTATGGTAGTTTGAACAGCGCATTTCTGTCACCGGCGACAGCTCCATGTTAGGAGGGTTAAAGGCCATAAAACATTTATTGGGCTAAAAAGGCACAAATTATAACTGCTAACAAAGTAGTTTGTTTAGCAGGCAGAGAGCGGCTCTCGTTTTGTGACAGCATTCACGTCATTAACGGCGACAAAAATGATGGAGGTAGAGTCTGAAATATCTGAAAATGCTTTCACACTGAGTTCACTGTATGCTGCCCTACACTGAACTCCACATATGGGGAGTAGGGAGCGAGTGATTTCGAACAAACACCTGTAGGAGGAGGACAATAAAAAGCGACCTTGTCCTGCGTTTCCTGCTAAGAATGTGTTTTATCTACAACATTCATTATTAAGAACGGAAGAACTGAAGAACTGAAACCATCACAGCAGGGTTATTCAGCACACACTGTATTTTAGCTGCAGGAGAAGAGGTTACTCATTCAAAATGTACACATTCATTCTGTTCTGAAAGTAATTCAAACATTGTTAGAGAAAGAAAGCATGGCTCAGGGCTCCACTGTGATCTCTGATGGATGCAGCGCTTCAGTCTGCATCCATCATATTCAATTCACAGCACAAAGAACTTTTAAGTAAAGGCTTCCAATCAAATCAAAAAGAGAAAACGCCACACTTAAAATAATAAAATGTCTGTTTGATAACTCACTTTAAAACATTCCCCTTCTCTCAGACTGTTTGTGGCACTCATGTAAAAGGCCAAGCATGCCAGTGATGAATGGCATGCTATTCAAAAGCCCTCGCTCGGCGGAAACTTGTTTGTTGTTGCTTTACTTTGAAATAGAACATCAATCATGTGAGGAGTGAAAAGGATTTACACAAGCGCAGTCTTAATCTAATGGTCCGCCGCGCAAGGCGATGGAGAAATCTCAAACCAAATTTGACAAAGCCAATTGTCAAAACATTTCCCTTCTCGTGGCGTTGGCTCGGTCCACACGGTGAGACTCAGCAGCCGGTCTCCAGCAGCGGAATGAAGCCAAATGTAAATGGGAAGCAGAAGAAAAGCAAAAGGAATGAAGGGAAATAAAGTATGTAAACTCTTTCAACCATCCAAATTAGAGGTTTTTATCCGATCAAAGGCGCCCCGGCTTACACAGCGGCGCGCTCACACACACACACACGGCGAGCCTCCCGTCGTGTTTACGGCAGGGCTCGCAGCAGTTATATGTTAATGCCAAATGAGTAGAGGGGAAGGGAGGAGGAAATAAAGGGAGAGAATTAAGCAAGGCTGGGAGGGAAGCATATCAGAGCAGTGATAAGTAGAAATAATTCTCTCCTCTGCAGAGCAGCACAGACTGACATTGTCAAACAAATTGTCTGTGGTTTTAACAATGAAAGGGACTTTTATTTGTATTTTTTTTAAGCCTTGAAGGGAGCGAGCAGGAAAAGAGGGTAAAAATAAATCCATGGTGGACACATATGTATGAGCATCTCGTGTACGTGCCAAGAGACATCTACATGTGGAATATTATCAGCAGGACAGACGTATGTCTCTGTCTTTACAAAAACCACTGTGTGCGCCGGATAGCTTAGCATTACACACAAAGGGAAGACAAATATTTGCGCTTGAGGAAATGAGTGATTCAAATGTCATTGGACCAGCTTTAGCTTTGATAACATTCATGGTGGCATTGTTCTGATCAACTTATCGACCTGTTCCATTCATGTATTTAGAAAAGATCTTGTACAGAAAAAGAGTCGAACTGTGCAAAGTCGTATTCACCACATTCCAGAGATGCTGCATCAGGTTCAGGTCTTTGGACTCCCTGAACTGAATCAGTCTGATGAATCCTGGCAGTGTTATCTTGGAATATGGTGGTACCATCAGGGAAGAAATAGTCCCTGAAACATGATGGTGGTGGTAGAGTCATGGTTTGGACTTGTTTAGTCCCATCCATCCATCCATCCATCATCTAAACCTGCTTCGTCCTGCAGTGCAGGGTCATGGGGGGCTGGAGCTTATCAGAGCTGTCTACAGGGGAGAGGCGGGGTACAAACTGGACAGGCCACCAGTCCATCACATTCAGAGTCATGGAGTAGCAGAGAAACCCACAGAGGCACAGAATGTGCAGACTCCACACAGAAAGGCCCCGAAGCCGGATTTGAACCAGGGGCCTTCCTGCCTCTGTACCGCCCGATTTAGTCCTAAGCCTTGGAAACGGATATTGTGTGCATAGAAATGCTCTTCCTTCTTTTCACTACTAACTATCACACATTCCTCTGTCCTTCCAGGTTTTAACACCACAGTTCTCCACAGTTAAGCATTAGTTTTCTTTAAAAACATCTTTTAATGCATGTGTCAAACTCAAGGCCCGCGGCCCAAATCCAGCCCACAAACATATATGATCCGGCCCAAATCATTTTTTTTAAAATTTAAACTACCCACAACATTCCTCTGAATAAACCACAGTCATACTAACAAACACGATCTGTTATATATAACGGCAAAGCTCAAAGCTCGTACTCGGGCCGTTGTTGATGAGAGAGCAGCTCAGAGCTTTAATTGTTGCACAGCTGTGAACAATAACGCTGTGAAAAGGAAAGTGGATGGTGAGCACAGTTTCAACGATGGACACAGCAGGATGTTTCTGGGAGTTTGGTGGAAACAAAGCTGCCTGATGTGCAAAGAAAAAGTCGGCATCCTGAGAATAATCAACACGGAGAACAGAAGGATCAGAGAGACCAGAGGAAAAACCCAGGCACACAGCTACAGAGGAGGCTGACGTCTCAGCAACACATGTACATCATGTTTAGGGACTCTTTGTGGCATTTATTCAAAGACAGAGAGAGAGAGAGAGAGAGAGAGAGTTGGTACAGCAGCCAACAAAACAAAAGGTCTGTAAGGTCCGAGCGTGTTTTAACGTCTTCAAACATGCTTCATGTTCAACAGACGAGACGCTACGCCCTGCATCAGGTAGAGCCAACATCAATCAGTGCAGTGATGATCAGAGGGGAGCTGTGTGCGGCGCATATGCAGTCAGGTAAGTATCTGGAAGCGTGGCGCCATCACAGTGAGCAGCCAAAATCTGCCTCATCGTTTATAAAAAGCACATAGGGCAGCAGTGGCTCAGCGGTATAGCAGGGTTGTCCAGTAACCGGAAGGTTGGTGGTTCGATCCCAACTCCTCCCTAGTCACTGTTGTGCTTGTGCAAGACACTTCACCTGCAAAGCCTCCAGTGTACTCACTGGTGTATGGTGCTCTATGCTGGGCTGCCTTAAGCAATTTCCCCATTGTGGGACTAATAAAGGTTTCAAATTTAATTTAATTTTAATTTTAATTTAATTTAATTTAATTTCAGATGATTCTGCACCAACAGAACGCTGTAATCAGATTTAAAATGAAAGCAGAGCCAGATACTGTACATGCAGTCCGGACCGCCAGCCAAACACAGCTGCATGGGCTCGTTTAGGTGGATCCAGGTTTGTATGTGAGCAAACTGACCTGTCTTCAGATGCTTCGGATCAGCTGTGCTGTTTACTCTCTCCCTGCAGTCTTATTGAAATGAACAGAAACGTCTTGCCAAATACTAGCTATAATTCTTCCGGCTTGGCTCTATACATCGTTTTAATCAGAGCGTACATAATAACATGTGGACGTGGACAGACAGAGCAGCAGTCTGCTGACAGCACTGTTTCCTAACAAAGTTGGAGGAAAGGTCAGTCACAGCCAGGGTCAGCACCTGGGTTTGTCTCGCCTCGTTTTTCTCTTTTTCTTTTTCTCTGGATTTGCTCTCTCACCCCAACCCTTCTCCCTCACTCACTCACACACACACACACAACCACCTCTCAGTCAACAAAATAAAGCTATGTATTTTCTGTTGTCGGGAACTGAGCTGGACTGTTGACCTATAGCCGTAACAGGCCTTAAGGGGAGCTGTGATTGCTTTGCTCTTTGAAGGCTGGGCTGCTGCCTTCGCCTTGATTATACAGTAGGAGGCATTTCAGGTCTGAGTTATGAGGAAAACATCCCGGGGTTTGTCTCTTGTGTGCATCTGAAAGCCTGTCATACAGTCACAATTTGTTAGGTCTGAGTGATATTTCACTGTAGTGGAGGAGAGAGGCGAAACCTGAAAGCTGTTCTTAAAGAAGCAGCCGTCAAACACTGCAGGTGTTAACATCAATCACCGGAGGAGTCAGATAAAGACAGATCTGCCTTGTTAAGAATAATCATACGGCGGTAGCGGTGCCAAAAGGATAAATATGTATGTATGCTGTGAGGCGTCTTTAATTCGTGACCACGTTCACACTAGGGAAATCAATCCGGCTGGATTTGGGCTGTAACCAGATATATCCTGTTTTTTTCTGAGTCTGAACAATGCAAACTGGTTTCAATCCGGATATATCCGGCGTCATAGTTCCGGGTTCACAGGGACAGTTTGTGGTTTGTATGTAAACAACCATTACTATGACAGCTTTGCCCCGAGTTTATTTTCGGCAGGGCTACAAAGAAGTAAACTGTGTTTTGAACCGAAAAAAAAACAAAAACAAAGAAGAGTGACACGGGACAAAAAAAAAAAAACATGACGCATGCATGCACACGGTACATGCATGAACGTATCCAACTTAAGAGCTATCCGGATTCTTTCTCCAGTGTGAGGGAGTTGCGTTCACTGTGGTAGCCACGTCGCTGTGGGTGCAACCTACTGGGCTGACACATCATGCTATCTTAGTGATGTCAACTACTCCAACACCTCATGTGGTCATGTGCTGGAACCCAGATCATGAAGTCAAACCCATCCTGCCAGGCTCCCAGCTATGTCGCCAGTAACCAATCAGCATCCTGTGAGGAAAGCCCAGGCAATTGTGGGTTAGGTGTGGTGATGGCTATTAACCTTTGTTTGGCCTTATACAGAAAAGACAGACAGAACTGCTAACATGCTAACTGGCAAAGATCTCTCATGTTGTCAGTGAAACAGACTGGCTGAAGTTCTCTTGTGACTAGTCCCACCAGACACATCTTGCGCTCAACACAGCACCAAAATAGGACCGACGTGCATCTTCCGAGTCCCCTGGAAAATCAACAGGAACCTTTCCTAGAGATGAGGTGAGCAGATCAGAAGAGACAAGACAAAAAGTGAGATTTTATTAGTAATAACATTTGTTATTATAAAAAAAAAGATATTAAACATTTGCCTAGCCTGTGCACAAATATCAGGAAGCCCACAGTGTATATATGCATTTGATTTGTGCAGGCAGGTGTGAACGTCCATGTGTGTGTCTGTGTGTGTATCAGTTGCAAACAGTGGAGTTGAGTCTATTCTTGGCAGGCCAGTGTGTCAGGCGGCTCCGATAGGCAGTGACAGCTCACCTGCGGTGCAAAGGGCACCGGTGGCCTGCAGGCAGACGGAGGGAGGAGGGAGAAAGGGAGAAGTGGGGGTGGTGGGGTGGCAGTGACATGAACCCAGCATGACTCACCCGCGGAGACAAACACAGCGGGGTTTAACACGATCGCATTACTTACTGCGCAGCACAGGTGGGGGGTGGAGGTGGTGGCAGCAGCGGCGGCGGCCGCAGCAGTGGTGGGAACTGTGGACTTCAGAGGGAGGAAGAAGAACTGATTGTGTTTTGATTGTGATTGTGGAAGATGTGATTGTGTTTCCACTTCAGACTGCATCACACATCATCCTACAGCCTAGTTGTTGTTGTTACCAGTTAGTCCTCAACGCAAGCTTCCTGTGAAGACGCAGCTGAAAGACATTCATGTTTATATTCCTTCAGTTTTGGGTAATGAGACCAAGACCAAGCTTAGATTCTTGATTTTTTTTTTCCACAGGGGAGTGGGGGTGAGGCGGTGGGGGGGTTGGATAATCTTGGAGAGGCTCGGGTTCTTCATGTTTCTCCTCCACATTGAGAGGAGTCAGCTGAGCTTATTTAAGCAGTTGATATGGAGACCCCTGAGGAGCCCCTGGGAGGTTTTCCAGATACAGCCAGCTGGGTAGAGACCCCAGGGCTGACCCGGGACTCACCGGAGGGATTATATCTCCCAGCTTGTACAGAAAGGAAGAGGATCTGGAGGATGATACTACTAGAAACATGAGATGGATTGAGCAGTTGAAGGAATGCACAAATTATATAAAAAAAGTGGAAGCTAAGGGCAAAGGAGGATCCGAAGGCCGAGCCTTCAGAAGCCGACTCCTTCCTGCCATGCGTCACTGAAATTCTCCTGCCTTTTATTAGCACAGAGGATAAACTGAAGCACCTTTCCTTTCAGGAACATCTCCTGCATTAAATAATGTGTGTCTTGCCTGTCAGATGCACAGATGTAGAGAAAGCATAAGGACACCTGTGTAGGTGGATGACCACAGAAGCAAATCCTAATTTACCCACAGATTTGAACTGTAAGAGCAATGGACTGTCCACCTGTCCCACCACCACCGCCCTCCTGTAGTCTCATAGCCGTTAGCCAGTCGTTAGACACACCAGACACAGTCACTCAGACCAACACAGGAGACCTTTAGGCCCCGTTCACACTGGAGAAAGTCAATCCAGCTAGAGTGGGATTGAATCTGGATATGTTCAGACCTATTTTCAAATCTGGCTATCACACATGCACATCCGCACTCAATCCAGCTTAATCTGGCTTCTTTGTTGTTCTACAAAGGTGACACATCTTAAAATTTAGTTCGTTCGAAAATAAACTCAGGACAAAACTGTCATAGTTCGAGCGTTGTTTACATATGGCTTTTGTATTCAGATAAATTCATTTGTCCCCAAGGGGCAATTTAAGAAATGACTGACCCTGACGTAATTTGAACACGCAAACTTCTGATCTGGAGTCAGACGCGCTACAGTTGCGTCACAAGTTCAGGTACACCTGAACACTGTCCCGATGAACCTGACAGAACCATGTTGAACCACACAGAAGTATGACGTCGCTAGCGGGATTCACTATCCGCATTTGCGTTCAGACCTGATTTACCCAGATTTACTCCAATCCAGCAAGATCACCTCCGAAAGGTGGATCTACTGGTGGATCTCGGATATATCCAGATTAGCGTTCTTCAGACTCAGAAAAACACTATCCAGATACGGCCCGAATCCCGCTCTAGCCGGATTGGTTTCACCAGTGTGAACGGGGTCTTAGAGGTACTGTTTGTCAGTTTCACACAGACACACTCACTGAGGTCCTCCTCCACATATAAACCATGTTTCCCCACCAAACAGTTTGAACTGATGAAGCTGCTTGGATGGGCAGAGAAATGTCTTCAAACATATATAGTGGAGGCTGACTCTGGATCCATGTTCCAAATGGTAAGGTTAGCTGCAGAGGACAGGAGGCCAGAGACAGTCTGTCTACTGCTGTGCTGATGCTCCACTATCGTTGGAGCTGACAAAGCCGCCTGATTAGTTTAAACTTTAGAGACAGCAACACAATTCAAGTTTTTGTGCAGGCCAAGGCGGCATTTTGGACAAACTGTGTTCATAAAATGTGAGTAAGAACAAACGTAGAAATGTAATGGAGTAAAAGTCTGAAGTATTCACTATTATTTTTTTACTTAAGTAAAGTACAGATACATAAAAATGTACTTAAGTACAGTAAAGAAGAACAACCACTGGTGACACACAGTGTGTATGCACATGCGAGTGTCTGGGGTCCGGGGATGAATGCAGGCAATAGAAGGTCCTCATGAATAGTGTGTGTGTCTGTGTGTGTGAGCGTTACAGTGAGCTCCGTGCCTCTCAGTGTGAAGCACTCTTTCATTGAGCCTCCCAGATCTCGATGTGTGTGTTTGTCCAGGAGCTCCTGCTGGTTGCGCGCTGTGGCGACCAAATGGCACACACAAACCTGCACACGCTGACGGTCCCCGAGCAGGTCAGAACAGCACGGCGCTGTGCCGAGCATGTACCCCCGGGTCGCTGGCAGAAATGGAGGGAAACGGCTGGAAGTCAGCATGAACTGAAGAAAAAAAAAAAACGATGGAGGATACCAGCAAGGAGCAGGGAGCTGAGAGCAGTGGGAGGAAGATGGAGAACTTTCAGTGGAGGAGGAGGAGGAGGAGGAGAGTGTTTGTCAGGGGGTCTGGAGGTGGGAGGGGGGAGAGGAGCGCAGGATCTTAAATAGCTGTTTGTCCCGTCTGCTGCTTGGCAGGCCAGCAGCGCTAATGAAGACTTCAGAGCAGACAGACTGTCCAACGCTGCTGGAGACCAGAGGCTGAAAGAGAGAATGAGAGAGGAAAACAAAGAAGTGAGAGGGCCGCGATGGAACAAGCCGGCTGAAGGCTCGGAGAGCGGCGAGCTGCTCCTGGACACTTTGTGCTTTTCACTGGCAGCGTCTTCCTGTGTCAGGTAATAAAGACCTGGACTGAAGCATTAAACCATCAGCTGCACAGTGAACCTTTGATCTGAAATACGACAGGCATCCAGAAGGCTTTCAGACTAAAGGATCCACATGCAGAGGTGGAACACAACATTCATACATGTGTTACTGTGTAGGTGCAGTGATTAGCCACAACATTATGACCACTGACAGATGAGGTTACCAACACGGACTCATGGCTTCTGTCAGTGTGATGTATCAGGCAGTACGGGGATATATCTGTCCTCAAAGTGTGATGTTAGAAACAGGAAAAATGGTGAAGTGAACTTTTCAGTGACTCTGACAAGGACCAAAAGACCAAAGCTGGCTTAGAGTATCTCCAAACCTGCAGCTCTGCAGTGGTGTGTCAAAAGAGGTCCAAGGAATGAAGAGTAGTGGACATTTGGATCATTAATGAAGGCTGGTCCATGTGGTTAGATCGAGCAGACGAGCTGCTGCAGCTCAACCTGCTGAAACTGTTCCTGCTGGTTCTGATAGAAAGGTGTCAGAACACACAGAGCAGCTGCAGAGCAGTCAGGGTGTCCATGCTGACTCCTGTCCACTGCCGAAAGCTCCTACAGAGGACACATCAGGACTGGAACATGGTGCGATGGAAGAAAGAGGGCTGGTCTGATGGATGGATGTCTAGTCTGATGGATGTCTCCTACAGGAACACAAGGAACCAGGATGGGAAGAAGGCGAGCCGGTTGAGGCCGTGTGATGTACTGCTGGGAGACCTTGGGTCCTGTTATTCATGTGGATGTTACTTTGACACCTAGCTTAGCATTGCTGCGGGCCATGCACAGCCTTTCATGGAAACAGTGTTCCCTGATGGCCTCTTTCAGCAGGATGATGCAACAATGGTTCCAGAGTGGTTTGATGATCAAAGACATCTCAATCTACCAATCTACTCAGCACCTGTTGGATGTGTTGGACAGACAAGTCCGACCCATGAGGGCCCCCCACCTCACAGCGTATAAAGACCTGCTGCTAAGGTCTTGGTGCAGATACCACAGCGCACCTTCAGAGGTGTGCAGTTCAAAGGAGGACCGACAGTAGTAGTTCATTAACTGCAGGTGTTTGGTGTAATTATTATAAATAAAAAAACAGAGATATTTCTTCATGCAGGTTTAGCTCACTTCATTGCTGTGAAGGGAGAGAGGAGGCAGGGGTTATTTGTCTGTGGAGTCTCTGGGGCCTGATATGGGTCTATCTAATGAAACAGCCCATAGAGGAGCTCCTGACAGCCACTGCAATAACTGTACATCTTGCCTGTGGTCAGGGCTAACCGGTGGGAGGACAGGCCTGGCTTCAGGTCTGGGACCCAGTTAGACCCATCACTGTGAGGCTGAAGTATGAAGGGAGAAGGGTCCACACAGCAACACTACTCTGATTATTATCATTACAACTGGACCAACGCACAATAAGCTTTGAATCCTTTATTCATGGGCCACATTTGTTCCTGTTTTAGTTGGGTGCAAGTCAGACTAGAAAAAACTGCTGATGTGGATGTTGTGATTACTAATTTGTGAGTCACTGCCTCGCTGTTTAAGCGTATATATACGAGGCTGGTAAACACTGCTCTCTGGACCAGAAACACTTTGTGTTGTTGTTTCTGCCGTTTAGCAGCTAAAAATGTACCATCAAAAAAATGTAGCACCAAACATTCCTCTGCTTTGTTGTAACAAATGCTAACAAAAGCTTTTTCTTCTTACTTAATTGGCATTACAGAAGCAGTCAGCTTTCTGCGCTTTGTTTTCCTTTTGTTCCACGAAGACTGATTCAACTTGAGCGATGACGAATTCAGGGAGGCAAAGTGCACACAGTTGCTCATTAGTAGGAACTTTTTTAATTGCCAGTTTGTATGAAGTTCTTTAAAAAAAAAAAGTAAAGAGTTAAAAAGTGACAGTTTCCACCCACCCTTCACTCCCATCCAGGTTCCCGGCTGCTCTGAGAATCATTTTTCCAACTTTTAGCAGTGTGGTGGGCGCTGACAGGACCGGAGCAGCCTGCCTTGACAGACAACAAGCTGCAGCCAGGCTTCCTGCATAATTTATGAAGGCAGATGTACAAGGCGGGTTATTAGCTCCCCATGCTACGCTGCTTCCCTGATTTACAGTTTAAGGAAGCCCGTATAACAAATAGAACACATAAACAAATCAAACTGGTGACACGTTTGTTTGTCTGCGGGTGAAAACATGTTCAAAAGAAGAAGAAGGGAGGAAGGAAGACGTGGAGGAGGCCAGGGGAGAAAAATACACGCCGGCCAATTAGTGGATGTTGGGGGTGATTGTTAATGACGCGGAGGCACTCGGCATTCTGGGTGGGAGAGGCGTCACCTCCGCTACCTCTCATTATAGGAGACGGATCTCACAAGTTTGCAATGGCTGGAGCTATTAGGCAACAAATAGGTGGCTATCATGCAGGACATGGGACCAAGACAGCTCTGTCTTAATGAGAGCCTTTCTTATCCTTAATGAGCCTAACTGACTCTCTCTCTCTCATGTCCTCCGTCTATCTCCCTCTCTCCCTCTGAGGATTTCACTCAGCTCTCTCCATTCCCCTCCACGGGGCCCTGTGGTTTATGATGATGGAGCTCTGAGGGTAATATACATTTTAATGCTCCGTAATGGGAGGGGAGAGGAGGATGGAGCGAGGGAGTATACACAACAAGAGAAACAGTGGGTGGATTAGAAAAGGCCTCCTCTCCGACTGTCTCAGCTTTAAATTAATGAGGAGGCTGAGCGCACCACGATAAATTTAGCTTTTCATGTTTAATTATGCTATGACTGCGGTAGTTCAGTGAGGATAAATCACACAATTATTATGCTCCTCGCCCGTCGCCTGTGTTGTTTTCCCCCTTTTCTTTTCTGTTTTCTCCTCCCATCTATTTGTTGTTGTTGTTTATTCATAAGCTGATGTCTTTTCTTAATAGTGCCGTGTGTGCGAGAGGAAACGAGGAGTAATGTTTCTATCGGGGGGGGGGGGGGGGGGGGTAAAGGAAAATCACATGTATTAAAGCAAATGTAGAGGGAGAGGGAGGAGAGTGGGGGGGGGGGTGAATACCATATTGTCTGGACTTAAAGGAGAAGAGGTGGGGGGGGGGGGGCTGTGTGTTCAGTTTGTAGCTTCATCCACAGAAACTTTAACATTCATTTATCCTCAAAACTACATGAGGCTAAAGTAGAGTGACTCCTGGCCATGTGTGATGATAAGACACTGAAACTGGATCTGAGTTCAAGTTCTTCCAGTCTTGTGAGTTTGAGCCGTCCACCTCCCCTCGTATGCTAACTTTTGGGTAAGAAAATGAAGTCACAATTCCATTAAAGTGTGGATGATTCATGTGAACGTGCACAAAGAAAGAGATAGAACTCCGTCACTGTTTCATAAGATGGGGTGAGACGTTGGTGGTCTTGCTAAGTCGGAGTTTTTTCTGCCGCTCTGGGTCAGTTCGGGCCTCATGGTTTTGCACCGCATGTCACGCGGTGTTCCACAGGGCTCCGTCTTGGGTGCAGTGTTTATTTCCTTATAGCATGTGCATCCATCCCCATGATTGTCTCTAAATATTAATATTAAGACAGGAATTGGGGCAAGACACTTCACCCTAGCCTGTGGCGCACCTTGCTAGTCATTGTATGACACTGCTAGGCAGCAGCCGTAAAGAATTTCCCTCTGGGATTAATACAGTATCTAAAAAAAAAAAAAAAAATAAAAAAAAATAAATCATAATATTATGTTATTATCTCAGTGTGGACCAAAGTGTTGGAAAAACAACTAAAAGCAATCAACCGTCAAAAGGAAGTGCGGCTGGCCGTGACACGAGGCGAAATAAAGCTGCACCGTGGGATCTGGGTTTAATTAAAAGACTTTTTGCAGAATCTGATCAGTGACGTGCAGCGAGGTTCCTCCATCAGAATCAGATCCACAAACACATGAACCCGACGGCTACAGACGGTGTTGGTCTTCCTTTCATTATGACTTCCTGCTTTGATTGAAAGTCTAATTTAGAAAATTGTTTTGATATTTAATTCTCCATCCTGAAACCAGAACCAGGGCTGGAAGGAAAAAAAAACATGGGTCGCAGCACGGCCTGCCTCACCCAGTGCCTCTTCCCTGCTGTTGTGTGTGTCAGTGAAGATGGTGCAACACAATCACACAGAAATAATGACAATTTCCATTGTGCGAGCAACACAATGTTATAAAACACACGACATGTTTTAGCGTGACTTCCTCCCTGGGACGCATGCACCTTTTGATGGAGTGATAAACCTCCTGACCATCTGCGGCTCTCCGCTCGTCTTCCCGTCGTGAACGCAGTTTGCACCGACAGATGTGGAGGAGGCAGACGACGTTACTGTGATGCTGTCAGTGTGAGTCTCTGAAAATGCCAAGCTACAGGTGCTGCAGTGATGTAAATCTCCCCAATCTGTACTAATCCCAGATTTCACTTCAAATGCCAGATGAGCTGCTCCCCTCAGCAGGCCCCCCCTCTGGTAATGACGGTGTACCTCCTCCTGCAGTCGGCTCTGATACTCATACTTTGGATTAGTCCTACAGACGGTGAATATTGGATCAGTCACATCCACATCTCTTCCTCTGCATTGTGGATTCTACATTTTTTTTGGAACAAGGCGACTGAAAATAAATATATTTTGTGATTGTGTTCTGTTTGTATGTCTGCCCCAACTAAAACCCACAAAGAACATCCCTTTTGTGTGTTTATTCTGCAAGGAAATGAAATTTAATTTCAGAAAAATGAGCCTCAGCGCTCCTAATTCACTCACCTTGACACCAGTGGGTTTGTTTGGTGCCATGAATGACTAAACAAGCAGAAGCAGCAAACGAGGAAACGAACGAACTACAACTGATAATTGTATTTGGGCTACCGCTGGCCTTGGGCCACCTTGGATAATAGAGCTCTGCAGATTACAAAAGCCAACACAGCATTTCACTGACGGCAATTTGAATAAGTCATGTCCCCCGTCCCAGTGTGGCCACGGTCACCCCCACACCCACAGTCCTGATACCTCACAGGTGAAATATGGACTCTGCGATGGCTGTCAGGGGCCCGTTCCATGACTTACACAAAAGGCATCATCAATGGAGCCCCATGGCAACAGGAGGTGAAACAACGAGGCCCGCCTACTTTTGTCATAGAGTGAGTATGAAGCATACTCAGCAGTATGAGGCTGCAGCAGCAAGGAGCGAGAGGAGGTGTGGTTTTTGCTCAGGACAGAGCGGATGTTTATTTGACTACTTTAAAAAAGGGAGAGGAAAACCTGCTCCCAACCAGGTTATGTTCACAGACTAAGTTGCCATGGTAACTCAGTTACCGCACTTTATGAAATGGAACTTCACTCAGCTTTAACTTAACCCGCATTATGAGTGGGGCCTCATCCAGGTCTATCAGTGCAGGCATACCTTCAACATGGCCGTCCACCCTTCTCCCAGCATTTAACATCTGTCTGATGACCGATGCGCAGCAATACATCACAGTGTCATCAGCATAGAAATAAAAGTCAGCATTCAACATATTCTGGCTCACGTTAATTAAATAAATAGTCAACAGGAGTGGCACAAACACATTTGAAAATGAACAGTACTAGAACATAGACATTTATATCTAGAGAAAAAAACTGCTTCCTGCTAGGTTTCACGCTCGCTAGGTTTCACGCTGCCTTGTGTTTCAGCTCGGGTGATTCTTTGGTCTGATTGGTTGAAGTTAGCTGACAGATGGCGACCTACGGATGGGTCATCCAACCTTCCAGCAGGTGTTTTATTAAACCTCCCTTTTCTTTCCATGAAGGTAGAATTACCTTCAGCGGTTACACCTAAATCACTTCCTCAAAGGATGCTGATTGGTCCAAGCCTGGCCAGATGGATTCATATGCGATATCATATCTCCAGTGGCTGAGCAAGGGTTGAAGATAATTATCAGTCATTTCTAACTACAGGTTACTTGCAGCCAGACCAGGCTGTTTGTCGTTCACACGTTCAGAGTCTCTTCAGATAATGTAAGAAACATTTTTTGACCGTGTTGGTTGATGGCGACACCCCGCCTGGTCCTGAAGCTGGCTGGTGGAAGGTTTAATATAATTCCTTTTGCACAGCTCCACTGTAATTGCTTGTCTCTTAAGGTGTGTGTGTGTCATTGTGTTTTGTTAGACAGCTCCACGTTGTCAGAAATGCTTCAGGCTGCATGTGAGTTTTCAGAGTGCTATGTTGTTTTTTTTTCTTTTTGAAGGCAAATCAATGTTGATGCTTCTGACCAGCTCTGTCTTACCCAATTTCCTTTGGCCAATTTTGAGATTTTCAGTTTGAAATGAATTGGGGGACCCCTGTAGGAGCTGACTGATTGCATTTCCACAGAGCCTCAGTGGCATGTTGTGCCTGAGATCAACTTGGCATCCTGGCATGAAGGCAATTTCCATAAAACGCACAACTACCCCCATGTCTCCCAGTGTGTACTACACAAAACTCACACACCACTGCAACAACCCAAATTAACACCACAGATTCTCTCTGTCACGCACTCCAAGCACACACACACACACACACAGAAGCATGTTCGAGCCGTGCTGGCTGTACTCAGCCCTGCGCTGCAGTCTGGTGCGGTGGCATGTACAATCCTCTCCTGACTGTCATCAATATGCTAATCGCAAGGAATTATCGAGTGAGGGGTAACTTCCCCTACTTAAACACACACCAAGAGGAGGGCACAGGCCTGTGGAGGGCCACTCACACACATGGCCAGCTACACAACAACCATAAAAGTACACAACATCTGTCACGCAACCTCTTCAAGACAGTCCCAGTCCTTATTGGTCCTCATGGTAGAGATCCATACAGTGCTAGTGGTGAGCTCTAACAGGCTCTATGGGTAGACAAGCAGCTTAAGGGAAAGGATGCGATGGAAAAGCTATTTAAAGGTAAGTCCATGTACCCATCCATCCATTTTCTGACCTTCCTCACCCATCCGGCTCATGGTAGCAATAGATGCCTCGGCTTAGAACTGGCTGGAATACATCCCTGGAGGATGTCATCCATTTACTGAGTCCTGAGTCTGTCAGCTCTCCGCGTTCCAGTTTAGTTTTCTTATTTTTTTAAAAGTTGTTGTTGTTGTTTCTGATTTTATTTTGTAGTTGTGGTCCCTCCCCTTGCTGATTACCTGCCCCAACCTAATGTGTGCCACCCATGTCTGATCGTCTCTCCTTGTGTATTTAGGTTCTGCATCTCCCCTTGCTTCTCACCAGATTGTCTTGTTTTGCTCCAAGCCTTTTTTGAGTCTATTGCTTCTTAGTGTATGACCAGTCCCTTTGCTTCGCCTGCGTGGATAGCCTTATTGTTGTTGACCTAGCTTCTGACATTGTTCCTAAGTTAGCCTACACCTTTCGTACTTCCCCCTTTTAGACCGATTATCATGTACCGACCTGTTTTCATATTAAACTTTGAAATATTTCTTACTAACTGAATCATTGTCCTGCTGCTTAGTGGTTTCCACCCAGCTGGAAATGCTGGTAGACTTTCTAAAGGAAGGCATCTTCCTAACAATGGATCGACTATGCAGAGAAGACACTTTCATAACCACAGATTAGGGAACTAATGAATAAATAAAGAACTCTTTAAATCAGTTCATTCTATGGAGACTTTCTCCACTTGTAACTAGGAGCCTGAGCCACAAGAACTCCTCCACCTGGGTTGAACCTGCCATCATCCCAGAGACAACCATGGCCTCAGATTAGGAGCAGCTGTTCTGCATTTCATCCTCTCATACTACAAGGACATCATCTGCAAAGATTGTTTTGTTTTAGCTGTTCTTCAGATTACACCGACGTCCTCTCTGTCTGAAAGGATGACCCGAGCTATTTTCACCTTTGTTAAGCCTGTATGATTGGAAAACAACGTTGAAAATTGCAGCTCATTGTGAAAATAAGCAGGTTGGCCGGGTTTTTTTTGGACAGAACCGTTCTGCTCCTGCCTGATACACTGAGGTAATTAGAGTATGCAGAGTTATCATCTGCCTCACATCAGTGTTTCATTTGGAAATCCTCACAAAGTGATGTCCTCGGGCTGCGAACAGCAGGTTTTCAGCTTAGCAGCACATTATGAATATGCCTCCTGCACCACTCGTACCAGCGTGGCCTTGTCTCCACCAGCTCTGTCGTGGATACGATAATACATTCAATAACATGGTTTTCTCTCTCAGATTATATTTTCCCCCAGAAACAATCAGGGAAACTATTTTTTATTTTTATTTTTTCATCCTTTCCTCTTTCCGGAAAACGTTGGGTTGTTTTTACTGTGAAAGAAAATAGCCCATTTCCAGACAAGCTGTTAAGTGCTAGATGTAATGCTCTCATATTCAGCATCACCTGCACCGCACAAGTAAAAAGCCTCAGATAAGAAAAAAGAAAAATATGAAAGAATGAAAAGAAGAAATACTCAAGTGGGATATCTAGCTGGCAGAATCAATTTGGAGTGAGCAAGCAATCGCTGCTCATTGACACGGCAATGTCTTAAGCCTGGCTGGTGAATGAATATTTTTGCAAATATATTGCATGATTTTACAGCAGAGGGCCTGCAGCAGATGCAAACACAGTGAAAAGCAAGACAATAATCTGCAGGGAGAGGCATGCTGTGTGACCGCGATCAGCTCTTATTTCACTTCCAGGAGCCCAAACTATTTTTCAATAGCATGTAGGACGACAGAGCTGGAATAAAAACTCCGAGTGGCTGCAGTGGATGTTTTAATACAGTATATAATTCTGGAAGGGGGGGAGGGGGGGGCGGGGTAGATTACTGTTTGTTTCTCCTCCTCTGCTCTGTGGAAACCTACGCAGACACAGCATGCACTCTTAAATTAAGAGATACTATGTAACTAAAAGCTTATTAGCTCATCAAAGCCTTTCAGAGTCTCCCTGCTTCTCTCTGCTCGCTGTGCTCAAAGTGTCAATGTTAGCAGAAAGGATCTCATTAATTTCTAGCGGATGAAGAATAGTGGCCACTACTCCAGAGTAAACAGCGAGGTTTTAATAATAATAGGCCGACAGCTGGGGCTCTTTGTCTCTCTCGCTGTTTGCTGTCCTCTGACGGCATAATAAGGAGATGTGCTGGTTCTGCTGCTCGCTGCAGAAGAGGAAGAAGAGGAGGAGGAGGATAGACTCTGGAAAGGTACGAGAGGTAGCCCCTTCTGACGTGAACAAACCCCGAGGAACAGGAGGCGGGATAACAGCAGAGCAGAGCGAGCTTAGGCTGTCACCCAAACACAGTCAGAGACACAGAGAGGTTCTGCTGCAGAATGAGCTTCTTGTTGTTCAGTGTGGAGCTAACGCTCCATTTTTCAGGATCCACTCACATCAGCTATTTTTTATAGAGTCATACAAATTCTGCTCAGGGTAAGCTGCTTCCGTCCTGTGCTGTCATTTGTAGTTACTAAAGCTTTATTTGCCCTCTCCAGTCTGAAGTCCTGCACCTTCAGGGAACCTGCACAGTAACACCTCCAAGCACAGACCGCTCAAACACGCCTTTCTATACACACACCCTGTAAAAACAAATAGTTACTTTGATTATTGATTCACAAATAAAAAGAATAAAATGGGAGCTCCATCTGCAAATAATATTTGAATTATTTCCATTTGTTATAGCCTCTACAGAACCTCTGTCAGGTGCTGGAAGGTGTGGACTTACCACAGCTTCCTGAAGCTTAGCCTCAGTCCAACTAAAACCAAAAGTGGAGAAAAGTTTTGTCTCACTCATGATGTGTAATTTTAGGAATGGAAGCTAAACAAACGCATGAGTAACAAAGCTGAAGCCAGTCATGGCCCCGTTCTGAAGCTGGAGTCTGTCTGCGGGGGATCACAGGCCAACAGATCTATTAGAGGATTCATCTGGGCTCCTCCGCCGCTAAATAAATGTCTCCTGTAATCTATCAGGGGCCCGACGGTGAGGCAGACAGGGCCACGTGCATTTTATCAGCCCGGTAATTGTTCATGTTGACACGCATTGTCTCAGAGAGGATGGGCTGGTGAGAGGCATGCTGACTTATTAATGGTTACTAATAAAGACGGGCATTCATCAGGCATTATACAGCCCCCCCCCCTCCACACACACACACACACACACACACACAAATGATGTTACTTCACAAATAAAAACACAAATACATCAAAAATGATTTGTTCTGCCTCTCTTAATTGTGCGTAAAATGGTGAGTAGCTTTTTGGGGAAAGAACTGAAGTTGAAATTTAGACCGTATTGATTCACATGCCCCCGTCTGTCATCCCATTTTGTCCAATTAATACACATTAGCATCCCTTGCTAACACAGACCCTTTCACAGCATTAAACACTTTTTATGAAGGCTAATTATTCCATCTGTGGCTGCCATAGCGACGAGTCCATCCTCCAAGCCACACATGTCACATGCACTTCACAGGTATGACCACAGGTGGGCGCTGGATGCGTACACACCGCTCACTTTAAGAGCCTGGAAATATCAACCTCCAGCTCTTTCTCCAACCAACACTCCGAACGCCTCGCTTCCTTCCTGACTGAATTTCCAAGGTTAGCTTTTATTTTACATCCAGCTCCGTACACGTGGGAATATGAACATTATACAATTTCCCTGTTATTCTCCATGCAGCTTATATACAGGCGCAGCTGTAGTGTCCTTGAGTTCATACCGTCTCTGCTGCACACTGCCCTTCTTTTATAAATATGTATCTTTCCCTCTTTGTGCTGCCTGAACAATAATAACACATAAAAAAAGGCACATTATTTATAGCGGTGATGAACAGGTATCAAAATGTAATATCAGCTGCCCGTTGATTTTCATACATGTATAATGCAGGCTGTACATTTTATTGGCTGCAGAATAAGGCTGGTCACAGCAGTGTGTGTGTGTGTGTGTGTGTGTGTGTGTGTGTGTGTGTGTGTGTGTGTGTGTGCTGCTGGAGAACTGGCCTTGAGTGATGTAAGTGGACTCGGTGGCCTCTGCAGCTTCTCTTCGGTCTCTGTGGACGTTCTTACTACAGGCGGATAATTATTTTAAAAGTCTCTCCTCTTTCTCTCTCTCTTCCACTCTGTCTGTCTCCGTCACCTCCCTCTGCTCCTCTCCGTGCTCTTCACTTGCTCTCTCTCTTTATTCCTCAGAATTCATCTACGTCCGGCTCTTCTGCAGCCTCTCAGCTTCCCTTCTTCAAGCAGAGGTGGAAGGATTTATGTCTGGCAAAGCAGACATCGTGCTCCATCATCACTTTGACTGTAGAGTCATGTTTTATTTTAGAGTAAAGACAGGTCAACATGGATGCAACCACATATTAACATTCTTATTTATGCACATGTGTGCAGGGGTGCATGAAAGTTTATGACACCTTTAGAATTTTCTATATTTCTGCACAAAGTCTGACCGAAACCATTCACTCCTGCAGGAGAACCATCTATGCAACATGGCGGTGGTAGAATCATGGCTGTTTTAAGACTGTATAAAAACTGAAGAATAGCTGTTATTTTTGTTGGAGTTCTCCTGATGATATGATGTTTGTGTTGAATTGACTGGAAATGTGACGGGAGGGGGAAACACCCAGAAACTGCTGGTACTTGTGAGGATTCAAAGACTTGCTTGGATACACTCGTTTCAGTGTAGAGAGAGAATGATGAACTTGAAATGCATTGTGGGTAATATAGGCAGCAGAGAGCATGTCACTTCATTAAAAAAAAAATAGAAAAATATAAATACACGTATGAGGAAGTCATCAGAACGGATGTCCGTGTATTTGACAGCAGAGCATCGGTGTCCGTCTTCATTTCTGGGTGTGTCTTCATCTCTCTGTCCTCTCTGGACCTGCATCCATCACACTCCTTCTCTGACAGTACACAGCTATATGTCATGCCTCGCTAAGCTTGTTTAAACAGCTAATCAAACTCCCACGTAAAGCTGCAAATCCTTCCTACAATATGTTTCCCTCCACCAACCCCCTCTCTCTTTTTCCCTGCACCTCGCAACACTTTCCACGCTTAATCTCGCAAATCAATGTCAATTACATACTGATTATGTTCGGTGTGCCTAACCATTTGTCTTGATTTGGGAGCCGTGTAAGTGTGGAAATCAGCAATCCATGTACGTGCTGGTGGATATTGAAGGTGCCACAGTTACAGTATTGTAACTTTAAAGGTCATGTTTGACTGTTTCTGCATCATTAGATATGAAGAGTAGTCCTGATTTACCGGGAAACACAGAAAGGTCAAGCGTGACCGCTCTGCCTCTCCCTGTCTCAGGTCGGAGCCGTGCTCAGGCTCCGTGTCACACTGAGAAGACAAAATGGCAGCAGCCGAGGGGCCGGACCAACACACACACACACACAGACACACACTCGCTGCAGCGGCGCAGCGGGTACCTGTCTGACTGTTGTCCACATGTCAGTATGCTTTTACGTTGCCATTTCATGGCCCGTACAGGTTGAAACACGCTGATTTATCACGGCTCCATGAGTCTAAAAATACTCTCACAGGCCTCCTCTGCATCTGTATTAACTGCATTCACAGCTCGGAACTTTTGCACAGAAAAAGACGCCACGCATGAAGCTAATGAATGTAATCTCTGGTAATACGGCCTGTAATCCACTGCTCACTGGCAGCAGCGTTACACCGGGCATGAGCAGTGCTGCTCTGTTTTCATGCCGTCGTTTGGTCATCATGCTGTGATTTTATGCACAGTAATCCAAACTGTAACCATAATTCTGCTTTAAATGAGAAATAAAGACCGACTCTTGAGCAAAGAAGAAAGAGAAAAGGTCATTTTTAATTTCTCTTCCAAACACTTCTGCCTCCAAACACTGAGATAAAACCTAACAGGATCTTCTTATTCCCCTCTCTTTACAGAACCAGCCCACCTGATCTCAGAGTGAGACTCCTCACCAAGTTGGATATGGCACAGTTGTGCCCCATATGATGTGTTTAATATTAACCCACAACCTGCACCGAACCAAGTGCAGTCTAAACCTCAAAAAAGGGTGCTTTCTCACCAACAGGCTCTGGTCCCTCTGGTATGGTTCAGTTGGCCAGTTGGTCTGGATCAGAGCTATCTGCTGAACTTCGGTTTGATCCTCCAACCAAACCGAGACCAAAAGCTCTGAAGAAAGGCATGTCACAGTTGAGTCAGATTATCCACCTCACCTCCTGTTCCAGCTACACCTCAGTTTCAGACTGTACCTCTTTGACTGAAGAGTTAAAAGGACGCGATAATCAATGAGCAGAGCGACAGCCACTTAATGTACAGGCCCTGCAGGATTTCATGGCGCCCAAAATGACTGAAATTTGTGGCAGCCTTTTCAAAAAACTGTGATGGAAGTTGCCGTGTTTTTACATGATTGTTGCTGTGATGACATTTCAGGGACATGCAAAGGTTGCAAACAATAGTTGTGATTTTACCTTCTTATTATGATTCATAATAAAATTTGACACATCTATGCCTACGTTATTGATTGCACACACGCACTCACACAAAGGCTGAGGCAGGTTGGCATGCCAGCAGAAAACACAACTATCACTTACGGCATCTACGTTACTACTAACCACAGACTGCCTATAACTGCGTCAGCCGTGGGTTTCTGCAGAGCTGCTGTGAGGGAGGCTCCCCTCTGTCACCATGTTAGCAGCATCACAGTCCACCTAAACCCCCAATACAGGCAAAGAGGTGGCGGCCTCAGTCCTCAGCTGTGGAGGTTGATCTAACGAGTACTTTAAGACATTTCTGAGCACTTCTGGCGACCTTTAAACGCACGTCTGTCAGCGACACATGATGACACATCTGGCAAAACTGTCTCTCCACAGAGGAAGTAAAATTAGGCTGCAAAATTTCAACCTTTATCCACAGGTGTGAACTGCTTTTGAAGTTCAGCAGGTTCACTCAGACCTGAAACAAAGAGATCTCTTATTAATCTGCTTCTCTGGCTGCTGAACAAGTGCAGCAAATCTTACAAAGGAATAAGACACATCAGACCTGGAAAGGCACATTCAGGGGTTTTAGGAAGAAAAATGTAGATTTATTGTTTATAATATCACAGATCGGGGTTTTCCCGGGCTGTTTGCAGACCTGCCTGTTAATAATGTGGTCATTTGATTTTACTGCAGGAGCTGGATCCAAGACTTCTCTGTTCGTCGTACATGTGCGGAGCCTCGACTGGAACACGGTGATCCAACCAGCCGACCTCCGGCAGAAAGAGGTGATTTCTGTCCACTTACAGGAGTGATGAAGAGCGGCTGGAGGGACCGAGGTGGCGAAGAGTTGTGCAAATATTTTTCTTTTGCATTCAGTGCAAATAGGGATGGATAATTAGAATGACATTTAGCATAGCCAACGGTCTCCGGCAGGGTTGTGCGGCGCCGCTGTTGGCTTTTGTTTGGCAGCACATCATTAAATATCAACACGGCATCAATCTAGGGGCTGCGGCCATGAACTCCAGGCCAAACACGCGCTCATCAGCAGCGCCGCCGCTGTCAGCAGAGCCGGAGGTGGGAGGAGTATCACCGGCTCTCCTCGGCTTCCCAAATGAGGTGAAACCGGTGCTTTCTGCTAATATGCAACTGACCCCTGACAAGCTCTATCTGCTGGCTCAAGCTATGCAGAGAAATCCAGGAGGTCACATTAGCCAGCTAGTTATAACAGAGTGTCAAATGTCTGTCAGTGCATTGTGGGCTAAAGGGCTGCAGCCACACAACCAGTCGCCATCTATCTGAGATTTAATAAGTGACACCGGACCACTCATAATGTATGGGCAACCATTAGCCAGGAGGGGGAGCAGGGCCTGTCCCTGACATGATCCCCATCTCTCTGCTTTCATTCCTCTCCCTCACTTGAATTAATGACACAGCCACCCAGGAGAGGAAGGGATCCACTGCTGCCTCCATGTTGTTCAAACACCTTCCAACCCCTTCGGGTGTAGAGGAGGTCAAACGCAGTGGTGCAATAAGACCGACACATGTGAGAGTATGGCTTTAACATAAAGGGGGCCAGCATCCGCTGCGTATGTTTTCACATTAATGCAGATGGGCGTATTGATCCCGGATGCTGACTCTGGAATGAAGCCGGTGGGTTTGAGCAAAGCTCATTAGGCCCTGCGCATCCCTCCGGCCTCAGGAAACCCACAGAGATAAAAGGAAGAAAAAAGAAGCAGACACAAAAACACAGAACTCCGGTCACGTACATGAACGTCTCAACACTATGGAAATGCTCACATAAGGCTTGTTGAATATGTAGCGGAGCCTAAACCCTCTCTCTGGAGGTGTCTTTATTGGCAAGTGTATGAAAATGAGAGAAGAGATGTACACAGCGCACTGACTGGGATAAACACACAGGCCCACTGCAGCTCTGCAAACTACACTCACTGTATGGACCTCCATTAAATGAGGCGCATTTTAATGTAGAGAAGAGCTCACTGTGCATGGCTGTCATATCAAAACCACACAACAACACACATGAACATTTTCACTATGACAGCATGTTGGACCTCGTTGACCTCGTTCAGACTCGTGTTATCGATTGTCTTTCCTCAGTCTGAACAGCAGGAATCTGGTTAAAGCTGTAATTGATTTCTGGCCAGTGACATACTTCCGGGTTCACAGGGACAGTGGCTGTGTCTGACATCACTCCCTAATCACTACAAGCCGTGCGCGGCTTCCTCCTCACATGGAGAGGTGCGGTCCAGACCAGGCGCAGCTCCGGCTCCCAGGTTTTCAGTCTCATTACTGGGGTGAGATTTGCACACAGCCGCCGCCTTATTTGAAAAGAGCACATCAATGAGTGTTGTTGTCATGGTTTCCTTTGTTCCAGCCTGCTTGAATGAGTCACTTTGGATCACTGTAAACTTGCAGATGCAAAGAATGAGGGTCTGTAAGTGATGGCTGTATGCGAGAGGTGACAGGGGGACAGGGGGCAGGAGGTGAGAGGGACAGGAGGAGAGGAGGACAGAAGGACAGGGGGACAGGAGGACAGAAGAACAGGGGGAGAGGAGGCAGGAGGTGAGGGGGACAGGAGGACAGGGGGCAGGAGGTGAGGGGGACAGGAGAACAGGAGGACAGGGAGACAGGAGGACAGGTGGCAGGAGGTGAGGGGGACAGGAGGACAGGGAGACAGGACGACAGAAGGACACAGGGACAGGAGGACAGGGGGACAGGAGGACCCAAGGAAAGCTCCACTAACATTTAGAGAAAAACAAAGAAACACACAGTCTGTTTGAAGCTATGCTAACATCCCTGTTGCTATAGTAACACATCCCTCTAATTGTGGAAAGTATCTCAATTCAACAAACCCCTCAGTGAACAAATGAGTGTTCAGTTCACTCGTGTCAGGCTGTGATTTTTCTATAAAAGTAATTATTACATTTAAGCTCGGAGATGTGCCAAAGTGGGCCGGCTCGTGAGGAAGCACACACTTTCCTCTCAGGCCTCTGACAGGCCGGACGTCACATCACGCCGGCTTTACTCTTTGTCTGTGTACGTGGAATCACTTTGCACCGCACAGACTCTGTAATTTTCCACTTAAAAGAAAAAAAGTTGAGAGGACGCATCACTCTTACTCGTCTGTGGCACAAACAGAAGCCTCACTGTTCAAGAAGACTTCAGGACACCAAGCCATGACACCATCACCTAGAAGAGGCAACAACTGCCTCTTCTACAACATCGCGGTAACCCAGAGCTACACCTTCATTTTTTATCATAAACTGTATATAAAGATGATTGACATGACAGCTCCCCAAAAAGCGAGGCCAAATTATCTGGATTGCCCCCTGGTGGCGTGGTGACTTCAGTATAGGTCATAAACCCCGCCTCCTCCATGTTAGTGGATGAGTGATAGTTTATGGTTAGCTAGTTTTGAGTCGCACTGATCGGAGTTGTGTGGTGAGACGCTGTCCCCCTTTTGTGGATTTTGTGGACATTTCCTGCTGGCTGGTTTCTGCACAGGTGCGCTGAGCTGAGTGGGCCGCCTGCCTTTAAGGACCTCACTCATCGCCAGTTCTTCAGGTTGTCTACACAGTAGCATGATCACTGACTAATTACATTTTTGAAAATCCTTAAGCTGCCTTTTAATACTGTTTTTTTCTTCCTCAGGATTCACTCCAGTGAACCTCCAGTTCATGCTGCCGTCCTCTGAGCACCTGACCCAGGACTAGTTTTGATCTCTCTAGGACGCCTTTTGTTGAGCCTGAACTCAGAGCTCTGCTCTGGGATCCTTTATCCACCACCACCACACAACATGTTCAGAATCGCATTTTTTATAGTACATTTATATTTAATATTTAAAAGGAAGAAGTAACCATGGCAGCAGAACTGAACAGGATATTTTGGCCTCACTTTTATACAATGGGTGGAGGTGTAGGGACAAAGCATGATACTACCACCGCCGTGTTTGCCTCAGAACTCTTACAATCTTACAGCTACCTGCTGACCATCATGTGAAACACTAACCAGAGGTTTTAGGTGTAATTTGGTGCATCAGATTAAATCTTGAGAGAGAGGCTTTGAGATTACATCAAGGGGTAAAAAGTGATTTTATGATCTGCCTCTTTTGTTTCCATTTGCTGTCCTTCTATAGCTCTTTTGCGACTTTGATTTTCTACAATAATAATAATAATAATAATAGGAAAGAAACTCTCTAGTCACATTCTTTTTTGCTTTTCTAATTTGTAGAGATGTTTAATCTTTGAAGAGATCCGATGTATTAAAGTGTCACAGTGCAGCTTTCCACCTTTTACACAGAGTCTGTGTGACGTGTTAATCAAACACAAGTGAAGGTTAAAAAAAGTGGCTGAGTACAGAATCACATATAGATCTTATATATTGATTTGTTTTGACGGAGACCAGCCGACTGTGAAGACGCCGTGATGAAATCCGGCCTCTCTGCTGTCTTAATATGTCAGAGAACACCGCGGTCCATTTTACATTCTGGACAGTGACATTTGAAATAATCTCATCTCAAAGACTCAGACTGACTTTAGCGCTTCCAATGAAAGATTCATCGGCTGGAAGTTTTTGTCCTGTCATCTTTAAAATTCAGCCTGGAAGTCTGTCAGTGACAGACAGGGAAAACAACAGCAGCAGCTGACGTGTGTGCAGAATGATGGAAACTTTCTCTGCTGATGGGCAGCAGGCCCGTCTCGGGGGCGCCGGCAGCGGCAGTGGGGACTGGAAACTATTTGCTGAAACTATGTGAATCCACGAGCCATTTATCAGGTGGACTGTAATGAACAAAAGCACAACCTCAGAACTTTTTGTCTGCCGTTCAATACCGTATCTGTCCTCTGTCGCTATCTAGTTAGTGCTGCTCTGAGGGATCGCCCTGTCTGACATTTGGGACTTGTCAGACGCCGTGATGGATGATTGAGGGGGCCGTGGTAACACATCTACCTAAACGCTCTCTCTGTTGAGGGATTCGGAGCTTTTCCTCTGTACCAGGTTATTTTGCCAGCAAGCTGCCTGTTTGCCGGTCGTCCTGCGGAGCCTTCCTGCAGCATAACAATCCTGTTTCTGTGGTTAGTTCTGAAAGTTCTGAACATGAGAGCCAGAGAAACTAAAATGACACCTGGCAGCTGCAGCTAGCATGCTGTGGTGCCTTCGCCAGTGCTATAATGAGCAAGCTAAGCTAACCAGCTAACTAACGTAGCCTGTTATGTTGGCTGATATGGTGATTGATTTAGAACGATTACTACTTTGTAATGATTTATTGTTTATTTTGTAGCATGAGCTGATAAGACACACTGATTATTCATACCATTAGCCAATAATGTGCATTCCTTTAAGATTAGGATTATTAATCCCTGCAGGGAAATTAGATGTTAGCTAATAAAGCATGTTGGCCTGTTTTTAACATTACATAATAACATGCATCATCTGTGCAGTGTATTTTATAACATCAGCTGATAAAGTGTTCACTTTGTAACGGTGCTTTTTACAGTCGACAGCATGGAGCTCGTTAGCACATAAGCTAACGATTCTAAGCTTTTTCAACAGATCAACAGAACAGCGTCATGTTTTAAGTCCTTTTTTTACTTTCAGAATTAAAAATGTGACATTTTCTGAGTGAGAACATTATGAGCCTTAACTGCTTTTTTTTCTGGAGGAAAACACCAGCGTTATTTCACGATATACAGACTCCATGAAGCATCACCTGCCCACATCCAGGTCATTTTATGAATGGAAAAAAAACAGTGAGACAATGTAAGGTTTTCTGAGCATCATCAAAGCAAAAATAATAAAAAAGGAAGTCAGTTCGGTGCTCCCCCCCTCTGATTCAGGCTGACACTGTCACACACACATCCTCTCCTCCTCCTGTTTACATCTGAAGAAGCCATCTTGGCAGGTGGCAGGTGAGAATTCATACATATGAATATGTTGCTGTCAACAGAACTTAAATCCAGAACCAAACCAACAGAGCTTCCTGACAGCTTTTGTGCGTCTTTAGGAGTTGACTGCAGGGCTGCTGGCTGGCAGCAGCAGAAACAGTAGCTCTACCTGCACACATTGATCAGCTGATCACGATGTTACAGCTGATTGGTTTCTGTAGTGTAACATTCATAAGTTATGTGAATAAACACTTTTCAATAAGTCTTTATGATGGCTGTCATGATTCCTTCTTTAATGTTGCAATGAACAGATCCTGGATGGAAGCCCACACACACACACACACACACACACACACACACACCCATGCTGGCTTGTATAATAGCAAAGCAGGTCCAGTGAGAAGAGCTTCACCATGCATGGACGATAGGCTCGGTTCTCCCTGTTACATCCACAAAGCCAATTCCCCAACCTCCATATCTCTGAGACACACACACACACACACACACACACAGCTCCACGCTTTCCTAGCTTTCCCTCTCTGATTGCAATTAGTGAATTATGCACTTGGACTTTGGCCAGCTATGAGGGATTAAATTATTCATAAATGTTAATAGACACTGCCTTACTCTCTGTCTCTCACACACACACACACACACACACACACACACACACTGACTCCAAGTCTTTCTTTCATTTCCCCAGTCCTCCTCCTGGGCCCTGGCTCATATAGCCCATGCCGGGGAGATAATATTGACCTTTTCATTGGGGCATGTTATTAGGAGCTGCTCTCTATTAAAACAAATGATGACATTGTCTGTAAAGCACAATACAATAAGTCATTTCAAAGGGATTACTTTAGCTTCCACCCGGCGAGAGCAAGTGTAAACTCAATACAGCTCTGGAAAGTCAAACTAAAATGAACAATGATGAATGAAGTAAACAGAGGCCGAAAACACACACACAGCCCCCCCACCCCACACACACACACACACAGGCTGCGTGATGCAGCCCTGTTGTTTACTACACTGGAGTGCATTTGCATACAGCAGCCAGCGGTGCACAGTCATTCATTACTGTCTGCAGAAATCCTTTTATCTCCTGTTTCCCTTTAAAAGGTGCAGCGCAGCAGATTTTAAAGAGCACTGCATCTTTATCAGTGAGATGTTACTGTGTAATTACTGCAAACTATACAGTTAACGGTCCACCGGTGTTATTGGAGCCGTGTCACCACAATGAAGACCTCACTTCCTGTTAACCCCTCCTAACTGTTGCTGCATCAGGCTGGAATAAAACAAAGATGCTCCACACACATAATGCTAACACATCAGAGCAGAAGGGAGCCTGAAACCTTCAGATGTGTTAGCATGTTAGCTATTCCTACTGCCTGGATGGTTTGACCTCTCAACCTCTACCACACTGACTCTGACTCCAAGATGGCGTCTTTCTTGTTACATTCCCTGGTTAGTCCAGGGGATGAGGGGAAGCAACAAATAACAAAAACAAAGACGCATCGTGTGTGCGCCCACAAGTTGGCCCGCTGGCCCCAGCCATGTGCACACTGCCAGCTGATATAGGTGCTTTGATAAGAACCAAGTGGACTCAGCTGTGACCAATCCACTTGGTTCACCAGAAGTGCATGCGGTACCCTGGAGAGAGAGAGCAGAGAAAGAGACACACAAAACGCAGACCGGCACATAACACGTAACTTATGTTACGACCCAGCTCAGCTAGGGAAGGGGGGGTAACATAAAACAGATGGTGTTGCTTGTCCAACCAGCGGGCACCAGGAACGTTCGTCCTCATGACGCCAACGTAAGGGGAAGGCTCCACACAAAGCAACAGAGGGGTCCAAACAAAACCAAACCCTCAAAACAACTCAAAGGCCTGGGGCCGTAACGTTCTCCAACAGGGCAGTGCCTACAAGTCAGATATTTGGACCTCAACGAACCGAACAGAGAATGAGAAATGATGGCCGAGCTCCATCCCTGCTGGAGAGGAGCAGTCATGGCACAGATTGTAGCACATGGTTGCTGCACATGCCCCGTTTGAACACGCCCTCCGGTCCTGTCATCCATCTTCATGTTATGCTTTTATGTGGATGCTTATGAGTTCAAACTATGCTGGGGCATGAAGTGTCAGCATGTAAAACAGTGGTACTGGTGATGTTTCCTGTTAACAATCCTACATTGACTTGTTGTGTGGAGTGCCTCAGGGAGACGTCAGGGGTCCAGTGAACATGCCTCCAGTGCCTCCTTTATATATTATATATATTATACACAAAGACCAAACAGCAGTGATGTTATGGACTGAAGAGACAAAAGAAGTAACACAGTTTACACAATAATCCAGCACCAGCTCCACTGACTGTGTTTTTTTTAGCACTTCTCTTCATTTAGTCCTCGGGGTTGGCAACTTCCCACTGCCGAGGAGGACTGTGTGATACAACGGGACACGGAAACAGCTACTGAGAGGACCCTGTGATGGTTTTATTTTGTAACAGGCTGCTTTGTTTTTGGCTTAATTTGGAGAACTTGTTGCTTCATCTCCAACCCTGAGAAAGGATGGGCGCGCTCGGAGTGCTTCTTCTTCTTCCTGCGTCTTCCTCGCCGCTCTTGTTGTTTGCGTGAACAGCAACGTCTTTCTTGCTTTGTGCCAAAACCTGCTAAAATTAGAAAGTGAGAATATTTCAGTAAAGTTCTTTGTGTAGACCAAACACAGAGCTCTCCATTACAGTGGAGGGTTTCTGAATTCTAACCAGGCTGCAGCAGCTACTGCCACTGATATTCATAGTGTAACATGAAACACATGCAGTGGTGTGAATATAAAGAAGCATCAGCCCTTCTCCCCCCTCACTGCTCTGTCTGTGACACGCAGCCGACCAGCTAAGCTGCTGTTGGTCATTATGCATGTTGAAAGACGGGACAGCTTCACAGCTCAGTCCATTCCGCTGCCTGTCAATCACTGTTAAGCCCAACATCCAGTAAGAGAGGGCCACGCGAGCGCCGGGTGCACAGGCAGCCCCACACTGACGGATGAAAGGAGAAGGACAAGATTAAAGCAGGAGGCTCTGTCTGGAAGTCCATTCTGCTCCCGTGCTGGGCTCAGTCCTCGGTGCAGGGACAGCTCATGGTTGGAGTGGCCGGGCCGGGCTGTGGGTTTGTTGTTTTTAAATGTTGCCCTGCAGCTCTCTGTGTTAGAGGTATCGACGCTGACGCAGGTGGTGGCTGTGTAAGGTGCATTTAGACGAAGTCAAAATGAAAGAAACCTTGTGACATTTGATTTTTGCACTCGCTTTGTTAAAAAAGGGATGCAGATAAAAAGCTTCGAGCCTGTAAGTCTGAGCTCCTGCAGAGGACACTCCTGCAGAGGAAACCACAGACTGTACAAAAATACTCAAGATTCAAGAAGTTTATTGTCAAATGCACAGCAGAGGTTAAACTCTGCACTGAAATTCTTATTTTGCGAGTTCCCTTCACACGACTTTGTACACAACTAAATGAAGATAAAAGAAAATAGACTTATTTCAAGCATAGTAAGCATAAATAAAAACATAAAATAAGCAAAATAAACAAGACAAACCCCCGTGACGTCACGCTGGGCACAGTAAAAATCTGTTTGACGATTTTGACTTTATCTTAAACTTCCAAAAAGTCAGGAAATGCCTAGAAAAGTCCAAATTCTGACTTTGACCCCACAAATCTTCAAAAACATTCTTAAAAGTCAGACAAAAATGTCAAGGGTTCTTCTTTAACCTTAAAGTTCTTATTTAAAAACTTAAAAAAAACACAAATCTGAGATTAGAGCTCAGAAAATAAAAGTGAGAAATCAGACTTCTGATGTCAGAGGTCTGGTTTTATATTTAAACCCGAGTTTAATCCATTGACAGTAAAAACTATGGACAGAGCTTCCGTGACGTCACCCATTTGTTTCTGAAGAGCCGTTTTGAGGCTCGGTGGGAGGCTCTGGGATGCTCCAACCGCCGCCATGTTGGCAGCGTCACGTCCACCAAAAATCCAAATATGGATGAAGAGGTGAAGCACGTGCGGAGTTAAGGGGGGTGGGTGATCACGGAAGCAGGAAACTCGCACTGTGATACAGCAACCGCCTGTCACTCAAGAGACAACGCCCATAATTATGTGTAACTTTAAGTCTGAATATAATTAAAACAAGTGAGTTGTAAAAAAATTAACCCCCCCTACAACTGACACTAGAAGAGACCAGAATGTTTTTTTGTACCAGGCTGTAAACATGTTCATTTCTGCGGTGAAGTCGGCCATTTTAACATGGGTGTCTATGGGAAATGACTCGCTTGTGGAGCCAGCCCCCAGTGGTTGCGGCGTGAACTACAAGTTTTGACACTTTGACACTTCACCGCATGGGCTTCAAGTCTGAGCCCCGGAGGCTGCTGCTTGGTTTAATCTCAGAATTCTGAGACGAGAAGTTTGGATTCTGGGATTAAAGTTAAGAATTATGAGTCTTTTTTAAAATGTTATTTTTTTACAGTGCTCTCTGTGTCCTTCATGTTTGTGTCCTTCGTTAAATAAACTCCCTGACATCATGTCAGAGTGTGTGCTGTGACGAAGGTCCGCTCTGTGCGGGTAACTGTGTGTAAGCACAGGTTAGTGTTCGCACAGAGCGCCGCTGTCAGTCAGCGTGTCTTTATGTTACGTTTGTCTTCGGCTCCAGAGCCAAACACCACCCTGTCAAACGCTGCCAATCATCCTCCGACCGTTAGCTGCACTGCTCGTATACTGTACTACAAAGTGGAAGCAGGTGCAGAAGTTCCCCCCGGCAGAGTTCTGACATTTAGGGCGAGGAGCGCTCAGATAGCGAGGGGCTGTTGCTGGTATCCGTCCCCGTGAAGTAGCCCAACTTTAACATATTGCCTTTATTATGAATCAGTGGCGAGAGACCGCAGGCCCAGTCTGACATTTTGATGGCGACACCCTGCGTGTGATAACATGCAAATTTAAATGATGCTGCTGAGGCTGCAGCACAGCTCGTATGTCTCTCTCTCTCTCTCTCTCCAGGGCAGTGATGCATGATACTATCTGTTACACCGCTCTCTGTGTATTTGCATTCCTGGTTGGTAGCCAGTGTTTTTAATAATGTCACAACAGAGGATGTTGTGCTGCTGTGGTGAAGCAGGGTGGGGGTGTGTACATGCTGGAACACCATCAAAGTTGGTGTGGAAATAAGCGGTGCTGCCATCAAACAGGGGGCAGAGGAGGGACAGGAATGTCAATGATGTCTTTATTCATTGGAAGGTGTGGACAGACGAGGGTGAGGCAGGACACTGTTGGGTGTTTCCAGGATTTTGAGGCTGACTAACAGGCAGAAAACAGCAGCCAGCAGGAGGCCAAGGCTGGCAGGCAGAGGCTGAGGCTAGCTCAGCTGCTTACAGGTCTTGGTGACAAGTTGTCGGGCTTGTGGGCGATGAAGGGAAGACTGGCATTGGCTGCTTAGATTCAATGTGTTGGTGGTTTTATTAGATCAGATTAGTTTTTATACTGTGGTCAAAGGTGTGTATTTCTTTGGACGTACTTGATGTTTTATGTTGTTTAGAACTGTTTCTTTCCTTGTCTTAGAGCTATCTCATCTTAAGTCCACCTTTCTCCATCTTTCTACTTTTGGGATGGTCAATAACTCGTCTTTCACTAAATGTTTATTTATCAGATATGATATGATATTGATTTTTAGGTCTAATTATGTTGTCGTTATTTACTTATTTATTTACTCATCTGGTAGCATTAAAAAAAAAATGGATGGAGCGTTGAAATAAACTCAAGGATTCCTATTTACGCTTTGAAACCTTGGCCTTCCAGCTGCATAAAAAATACACACACACAAACACACAACCCTGGTTACAATGTTCCATTGAGGACTAAAAGCCAAGACACAGTAATCATGGAGGTAGATTAGCATAACGATACAAAGCGATGGGCCACGGTTTGGCTGCTAGTCAATGCAGAACCATGACCTCTTATAATTACAACAGGCAGGCTGCTTCCAAAGAGGTTTTTAGGGTGAGTGTGGGTGTGGGTGTGTGTGTGTGTGTGTGTGCCCTTCGTATACAGCCATAAATGAAATGTGAAATGAAAATGTGATGAGTTTGTTTAATGGGCACAGTCTGACTGAGCAGCACAGACAGGACGGAGGACAGCAGAGTCAACAATGAACGCATGAACACACATGACTACACTTATATTATCAGGTGTTCCACTTTCCCCAACAAGCATTTTCATTTTCATGCTGGAAATATGATCTAAAATATCTCCAGTAGTTTCCAACTGAGGCTCACAGCACAGTTTCTGATGTTCAGATTCTGTTCAGATACTTCTCATGAAGTGGCTTCATCCTCCGTTCTGAACTGACCTGAACCTGACCTGAGTGTAGAGTCTTCACAGACACTCAGGCTGCACTGTAGATTCAACCTGTTTTATTTTACCTGTGCATCTTTTACAGTTAAACATGTCTGTAGATGCTTTGCAGAAATCCAGAGTCTGACCCCCCCATGAGCAGAAAAAACTCCCCTTCAACAGGAAGAACCCTGAGCAGGACCCGGCTCATATAGAGGGGACCCTCCTGCTGACAGTCGGCCTACAAAGATGGCAGGTAATTGTTATAAGGCCTATTATAGATGAAACATCATGAACAGCCATGATCCTCCTCTGCCTCCTTCCCTCTGTTCTGTCAGAGCAGCATGTGGACTGACCCTCTGACCCCCCCTTCACTGTCCAACCTGTTAATCTGTAGAATACTAACACTAACACTCATCCACCAATAGCAGAACACATTTGTCTGCTGGTCTAACAACAGTAATCTGTAGCCTGCCATGTTTGTTCGCTCTCTCTCTTCCCTCCTTTGCCTGGACGACTATCAACAAGAGTGCCCCCCCCTCCCCCCGCCTCCTCATGAGGCAGGTCCTGCTCAAGGTTTCCTCCCATTAAAGGGTTTTTGTGTGTAAGTGCTTGCTCAGGGGTCAGGATCTGGTCTCTGTGAAGCATCTAGAAACAATTTGCATTATAATAAATTCTTCACAAACTAAAAAATTTATTTTTCCATCAAACAAATAAAACAAAGAACAAAGGAGAAGGTGATGCAGTGGACAGAAGTGGGAGGCGAAAATTGGTGAAACAAAGACCATGTGATGTAACAGAATGGCTGCAACACAAACATGTACTGTACCATAGTGACACACACACACACAGACCTGTAATAGACATTGACATTTTGACTCTATAGCCCTGTGATCAAAGCCTCGTCCTCAGGATGTGACAAAGTAATTCTCCCTGGCAGGAGGCTTCAAAGGGGTCCTCAGCTGGATGGAGGGGCCACAGTGGGTTCGGCCTACCAACAAAAGACACCAACCTGATTTTTCTTTTCTCCTGCTCTGAAAATAGCTTCCTGTGTCCAAAGCAATTACACTGATAGAAGGAGTTTCACTGCCTCGCCCCCTCACCTCTAATCCATCCCGCTCCGGATGCTGGATGACGTAAAGACCGCATCAGTGTGAACTGAGAACACTTAGCTGGCTCTTATTGATTCTGAATTCTGAATGTTCTTTCCAGCCTTAATTGATTTTTTATTGTGGAAAATCTACTTTCTACATAGAAAGCACAAAACATGGGCCTCACTCACAGGCAGCGCCTTAACACCAAAAAACAACCACGAAGTATGAAGCTTAGCACAAAACACGTTTATTTTAGCTGGGAACAAGCAGACGGCAGGATTTTGACATCGAGGTTTGAGCCTCATGTTGGCAAAACACATCAGGTTGAGAGGTTTTAGGCCCCGTTCACACTGGAGAAAGTCAGTCCAGCTAGAGTGGGATTGAATCCAGATAGACTTTAAACTGAATACGTTCAGACCTATTTTCAAATCTGACTAGCACACAAGCGTGTTCGCACTCAATCCAGTTTAACCCGGCTTATTTGTTGTCCTCCAAACCACTAGGTGGTGCCTCATAATATACAGAGTTCGACAGAACCGCGTGTGTCGCATGTTTTTTTATTTTATTTTTGTTTGGCTCAAAAAGCAGTTTATTCCTTCATAGCCCTGTGGAAAATAAACCCGGGGCAAAGCTGTCGTAGTTCGACAGTTGTTTACATGCGGCTTTTGTACGTGACCCCACACTGCAGGGACATGGCGGCTTATTCTGAGACTTTCTCTTACATAAAAAATAAAATAGTTGGATGAAATATAGAAAACATTTGAAGTGATAAATATGTCTGAATATGTTTATTTCAGATCCATGTCTCTTTTCAATCATTTATCCTGAGTGTTGTGAGGTGTCGAGTCATGCTGGATGCTGTTTATTTTATGCAAATTAGCTCAATGCTCTGACTCTCACAGTGTAATGCTACCCAGAATGCATTGCACAGCAAAAAAGGATTTTATTATTAAATACCAGGCTGTAAACATGTTTATTTTTGCTGTAAAGTTATAACAAGTGTCTATGGTAACTGACCCCACCCTCAAGTGGCCATGTAAGGAACTGCAATTATTGATTTGTACTACTTTTATTTAAAAAATATTTACATATATTTTTTAATATGTGTGAATGAGAACATCAAAAGATCCACACTGTGACACTGTTGCATTATAATGTCTAAAAGGTGTCTATACTGACACTGCTGTGTTTACATTTCTATCCTAACCCTCCAATCAGTACATCCAGCACCGATGTCATCATCCCACCAATGTCCCTCCTCAGAAATTATCCCTGCTGGTTGAGGACATGTGGCTGAGCCAGTTAGGCTAAATCCAAATCAATTCCTCTCCAATGGCCGTAGAAAAAGCACCAAATCGAGTTTATGCTCCGCTAATACAATCAGCCTGTGGGTGGGGAGAGGATGACTGTGCCATCATGTCTTCCCTAATTTCATTTCTCCAGGCAGGCAGGCAGACGGGCAGGCCTGCTTGGTGGGGTTGGTTTGCTGGAGAGATGCCCACTGCCACCAGGCATGACTGGATGAGTTCAGTGCCAAATACCAGGGCTGTCAAAGGTTTCACAGGAGAAAACGGGGGGCCAAAACTCCGGGCTGAAAGAAAGAAATGAGGCGAGACAGAGGGAGAGCTGGATGACAAAGAGACAGAAAAACAGAGGAAAAACTAAATAACCGAGTGACGACTCTGATCTGATCTGAGGTGTGGTTGCTCTTGTTCAGGGAAAGAAATACAAAAAAATCTATTCAAAGAGCGTTTTCGTTAAAAAAGTCCTGACAGTTAATGCAGGAAGAAGCAGGACAGAGTGCAGAGAAATGAGGTAAAAGGAAGCTACTGCCCAGAGTTAAACATCGAGCGGAGCGGTGCAGAGCTGCATGGTACTGAGCAGGGACAGCTGGTGCAGTCACTGTCTGCAGCGGCCAGCCTTGGTCCACACATGGACATGGGGGTGCTGGATTCAGACATACTGATCAGCCACTGAAACCTACAGCCTGAAACACCCCGATTGAGACTTAATTCATATCAACACTTAGGGAGTTACAAATGAATGTTACTCATAAATACGTTTAAAAACTGTGAGTCTGTCAGACTGTTATAGGGCTCTTCTGCCCCCTAGTGGCCAAACATGGTAACAAAAGACAAAAGCCACTGCATACAGACCCCGAGGAGAAACATCTGCATACATTAGGTCATGTAAATGTCAAACTTTTCTACTCATCGTGATACTGTTTTTCAAATTTCAACATGACTGTAACTAAATGCTAGTCTGTAGCAGTAATGGTAGCATAGCAGGAAAAGCCTTTTATCCACTAGTGCCCTGATGTGGCCAAAAAGCCATCAATTAATACTCATGGAGCCCTGGAACTCTTTCATGGAGACATGAAGCCAAGAGGGTCTCTCTCGCTCTCTCTCTCTCTCTCTTTCGCTCTACAGGAACATTTTGCCTTTTAGCGTGTGGATGCCAGCATAAAGCAGATGTCAGTAAAGTGGTCCCTCGGTAGGCGAGGCTGATAATGGAAGTGGTTACCTCACCAGGAAAATGGACCACTCTGCAATGGTGCTGGCACGGTCCATTTGTGCAGAAAGGGGGGCAGGGTGGGGGGAGCAGGTGGATTGACTTGAATCATGGGAGCGGTGAATATTTACTCCCTTGGCAGGCGTAAAAAAACCCAGCAGCAGAGGCAGCTTTAAAGACATTTCCATTATGTTCACCTGAAATGTAAAATCTGGTTCATATTGTTTTTACTGTTCAGGCCATTCAGACAGAAGACGATTCAAACCGTTCAGGATGGACCAGCTCCATTGAGCGTGTGCGGGACATGACAGTGAAAACTCACTGAATTCACTCCAAGTTGTTTTGCTGTGGACTCATCAGTTGAGCGTGACTCAGACTTATTTCTTACATAAGCTTTACTGTGGTTTTGTCTGAGAAAGGTGAGCGTCCCCTTCTTTAACCTCAAGAGACGCCAAGAAAACCATACCAGAGTGTAGTGATGGGAAGTCTGGCTCTGTTGTCCCAGCTCCCTTAAAAACATTTACATGAAACCTGAACCACAGCAACATCAGCAAACACATCAAATGAACAAAGGCCAGAGACACTTTACATTCAATTAAATTAAGAAACCTTTATTAGTCCCACAATGGGGAAATTGCTTAAGGCAGCAAAGAGCACCATACACCAGTGAGTACACTGGAGGCTATGCGGGTAAAATGCCTTGCCCAAGGACACACAACAGTGACTAGGGAGGATCAAACCACCAACCTTCCAGTTATTGGACAACCCTGCTCTACCACTGAGCCACTGCTGCCCAAATGAAAGTTTTCTCTCTGGTGTTGTGCCAAAAAAGGGAATGTCTGCCAAAACTCTGCCAAAAACTGATTGCCATCCTGCCATGGCTCAGTTTTTGGCATGATCAGTTTTTGGCACAGGCTCCCCCAACTCTGTCTGTCGCTCCGTGTACCTGGCCTGTACATTACCCTCGCTGTCTTCAGACCCTTTGGCCCCTGTAAAGAGTCTGCTCTTAGAGCCGGCTCTTTCGTGAACGACACATCACTACCTGAGTGGCAGGTAGCTGCCTTTGGGTGGTGTGGCACTGTGTTCCAGCTGGTATTGTATGCTGGTGATATGAAACTGCATTCAGAGCTGTATTTAAACAGGATGCTGTTTTGACTTGGACTAATAATCACTTGCAACAAGCCTTGAATCAGGCCATGCTACACATTTGTTGTGAGAGCCAAAACCATTTAGTGTCTAACCAGCTTTAGAAAGCAGTGGGGGCACTGCAGACACAGAGTGTCTGTGTTTGCAAAAAATCTTTGTCTGAACTTGTGTTTTCCTGCAGCGTGTTCGGGGAGATGCACAAGAAAGTTTTAGTTCAATCAGCAGCACAAACCTCTCCCTGTGTGCATGTGTGTTATTGTGTGTATGTGTGTGTGTAGTCCACAGACAAAAAAAGAGCAGAGTGGGCCTAGTGGAGTGTATCTGACCAATGTTGTGTGGAAAAGAGCTGCAGTCAAAGCTGTGGAGTCAATGACCCCTGAGCTGATGGGGAAACCTGCAGGAGAAAACTCCACAAGTACCTGAGCAGCCACTGAGCGCTGCTGGAGCCTGCTGCTGCTCCACGCTCACAAACATCAGCTGCCTCAGGTGCTCAACAGCTCCATTATACAGAGTCAACATCCCTGTGGCCGCATGCACAAATCTAGCATTTGCACTCAAGACTTCCCGACGACAAGTGCTTTATATGAATTAGGTGATATGTTGTGATATGTATGATATGTATGTGAGATTAAAGTCACAATTTTTAGAGGAAAAAATATTCTTTCATCTTAATGATGGTAATCCTGATATAGGACTGAAGGCTCTGGAACAGCTAGCAAGATGTGAGAATGCGTCATATTTTTTTTAAATGTAGGATTTCACATTTTAAATCCTACAAGAGCACAAACGTCTTCCTGTCATTTCTTCCCCATTACCCTCAGAGAGAGATCAGTCCTGGTGGCTGATGGGAAACGAGACAGAGAGGCAGAGCTGGAGATGATGTGTGTGTCGTGCTGGTTGATCCATCCCTCCCTGCAGGTACATGGAGTACCACAGGGATTACCCCGACCCCCCTCCTCTCCGTAAACACAGAACCGCACATTCCCCATCTCTGGGAGCCGTGGCCATGTTGACACGCCGTGCTGAAAAATGTACCCGAGCGGCACATCCCCATGGTCGGAGCAGCAGGAACCAGCAGCGATACATCAGACACACAATTTACCACGCGATAGGCCACAGATAATAATGTGGGCATTGTGGTCCAGCCAATGATAGCTCTCCGTTTGAACCCTCACAACTGGCCTCTGTTAAGAGGAGTGCTAGAACAGCTGCTTCATCTCTATGAACAGATAGACACACATTCATTAAGAAGGCTAGGTGGTTTAGCTGATGTTCCAAAGCTCCTGATGGACAAACCATGGTCGCCTTTACATTCCAGAGGAGGACATGAAATCAGCTCAGTAGCTAAACCTCCCTTCCACAGCATGCTAACCCCCTCTGTGTGTGGTATGTGTGGGCATTTTAAGACCCCCCGTTGTGGGACTGGATGTGTAGCTGCTGTAAGACGCTACACAGAATGTGTAGAAGCATTTATATCAGAGACATTCCCATCCCTCAATAACCTCCTCACATCCTTATTGTCCTTCATTCATGGAAGGAAAATATCTTTTTCTCTAACAGCTGTGGGACTATGCATCAAGTTCCCTCTTTTCGGCAGATCAATCCATCTGCCCTTCCTCTGTAGAACAAAGCTGGCACGTCTGAAAGGCAGATAAAACAAACAGAACAAATGCACTACCTCCGGAGCATGGCGTCACATATATTGCTAAATCTATGATAAAGTCACAAAAGGAATCCCTCTCCCTTGAAGACTCAGAGATGTCCCCTCCTTCCCCCATCACGGTATCTGCCGGGCTGAGCACACAAAGGGAATAAATCATCCCCGTTCATGTGGGAGTCGAGCTTTGAAAATTTCACTTTTCCCTCCTTCTAACAAATGTGAGCAGATAGGAGCAGGCAGCACAATTATAAACGCCTCTAAACACAATTACATGCACATACAGTGCCGACAAGGAAATGTTCTCCAGGTACTGAAAGAGAAAATCAGAGCAGAAGGAAGTCATTCAACTTTCTGATGACGAGACATCAAGGTGAAATGATCCAGTGCTGCTTTATATATTCTCTATATTACTACACACATATGACACATCAGTAGACCGTTGGCAGCAATAATGGCAGCAACCATGATACTACCACCACCATGCTTCATAGAAGGGATCATGTTCTCTTGCTGTGCAGACGGTTACGCAACTTGCTTGGACTTCTTTGGATTCTTCTATTTGTACAGAGTCTGTATGGATTTGTGGAGTCCAAACTTTTTAGAGATGCTTTAGAATTCTCCTTTCTTTGTGACATGACACAGTTGAACAAACATACATTGTGATTAAATTAAATTGACTGCTTTGCTACTCACAGTTCTGTAACACTGGATCATTTTGGGTGATTGGGTTTCTTTTTGTCTACTTTCAGGACTTCTGTGAACATCGGCTGATGTTTTGGACCACATTTTTACAAACTTTCAAGCACTGTTCAAGCAGCTGGAGCAGCCATGCTGATGCACTGTTATCTTGACAGAAAGCTGCGTTTAGATGAACTGAAGCAGCTGTGTATAACTATGTGTTAATGTATGGAGCAGTACTGACTGCTAGCTGTTCTCTGTGTGGTTCAAACTTTATTTATATGGATTTAAATGAGTCCTCTGTGTGATGGTGTGTCTGGCTGGATGTAAGATTTAAAATGCTGCCTCTCAGACACTTCCATTGTGTGAACAGAGCTCAGAATCTGTGACTTAAGTTTCTTTTTTAATGGAGATATCTAAGAGTCAAACACTTTTGTTCTTACCTCTAATGAGAACAACAACTTCTGGCACCTGGACTCACAGCAGGTCAGAGTTGATGTGCTTTATGTGGGACGGCTGAGAGAGTTAATTGAGTTTTTCTGTGTGTTGACTTGTTTCGACGCCTCCTACAAATGTGATGCAAGTCCTGCGGTGGTTGGCGAAGCTCAAATGAGGAAGATGCTAGTTAATTGTGATGCTGTCTCATTTGCAGATGCCCTGCTGCTAAAGGTCTCCCAGACTCACCTTCTTTCCTGTCAGACACCCCAACTGGTAATTATAGACTAATTACACACATGCACACAACACAGCCGAGTGGTGAGCCTCCGAGCAGAAGATACTCACTTCTTATGTCTGGGAGGCTTTCAGTATCCTTCACTCAGTTATTACTGTTGAATGTGTCTGTTGAAAGGAAACACTGTAAAGGACCAAGGTTTTCAATGTTTTCCATGAAGCCTGAGTCCACAGATACCCACGTATTTACCTCCAAATGTCCAAAGACAAAGTTCACAATGGGGAAATCAATCCAGCTAGAGTGGATTCAGGTCGTATCAGGATATATCCGGATAGTTTTTTTCTGAGTCTGAACAACGTGAATCAGGATATATCCGGATTGATTTCAATCCACCTTTCAGAGATGGATCTAGCCAGATTGGCTTACATCTGGCTCAGGTCTGAACGCAAATGAGGCTAGCAAATCCCGCTAGCGACATGATACTTATGCGATCACAGGGACAGTGTCCGGGTCGCATATAAAAATCTGCGTGTAAACAACCGTCTGAACTACGACAGCTTTGCCACGAGTTTATTTTCCCCAGGGCTACAAAGGCATAAACTGCTTTTAGAACCGAAAAAAAAATGAAAGAACGAGTGACACCAGACAAAAAAAACACACGACGCATGTACACACGCAGTACCACGGCCTGAACGACTATATTTTATGAGGTGCCACCAACAGTTTGGACGACAACATGCAAGCCGGATTAATGTATGTGTGATAGCCAGAAATGAAAATAGGTCTGATCATATCCAGTTTAAAGGCTAATCTGGATTCAATCCCACTCTAGCTGAATTGACTTTCTCCAGTGTGAACGGGGTCTAAAACGTGACGATTTGTGATATTGTACTGTATTTGCCCAAATTTATAAAATGGTGACGTGATCCATCAGATGATTAATAACCTGGGTGGATATATATATATATATATATTATGGATATATATATATATAATATATATATAATATATAAGTAACCAGATAATGAGTTGTTTTCTGTCTTATGTTTTTTTGTAAATGTAAATAAAATGGATCATTTTTAATGTACTTAGCTGCCACCTGTGGGTGCATCTGCAGTCCGTGCCTTTCACACTTTAAAGCCGAGCGGCCGTGTGGAGCGAGCAGCCAGCCCTGCGTGAAGGACGCCAATGCTTTCCTCTCTCCAGATGGGCGAGAGCCTCTTGACGGCACCGGCCTTCGACCTTGAAAGCGAGCTCGGGGTGCCACTTCCTCATGCGAAGCAAAATGTAGAAGATATTCCTCTCAACAGAGCACAACATCTATCATTTGCATTCAGCGGCTGGACCAGGGCCAGAGTAAATATTATGTATGTATGGCTGTGGGAGCCGGGCTGACGGGGCTCTGAGGCTGATAACAAGACTGCACTCACACACAGGTCTGGGGGTGCATGCGGTGCCAAAACACGATCGTTCCTTCTACAAATACTAAAGTCTCGGGGATTAAACTAATCAGACTCATGTGCAGCAGTTAAACCTGCCTCTTTCATTTGCACCTTCAAAACAAATCTGATACAAAAAGACTAATATCAGCGCTCTCTGATGTGCTGCTGCTGCGATTCAGATTTAAAGTCTCACCTACCACATATAGAGCCGCCATAGGCACAACGACATGCTGTTGTCATTGCAGTTGACTGGACTAAAGAGGCATCTCCAACGTGTTGGTGGAGAGTTTTTTTAGCAGCTTTTTAAAGCATCTATCAGTCATGGCGCCCGACCTGCAGCTGACAGCCAGCATGGATGTTTTTGAGCTGTTTTTAAGGCGGTAGCACAGGTGAGGGAGAGAATAGCAGGGTGTCAACCTGTGTAGAGTAAATAATAAGTTACTCTGCTTCTAGCTCTAGTCCACTTTTCCAACATATTCTTATACTTCAGCTGTACTACAATGAGATGTGTGCACAAAGATGAATCTGGAAAAAATACAGGGAGATTGAATCTGACTTTACTTTACACTCCAAACATTAAAGATCCAAACATGCTAATTTTAAGCACATCTCTTGCAGGCTGGTATCTGGATCTGTGAGAGTTCAGACTGTAAAAACGAGAATGCCTCTCAGAACTGCATGATGGAGAGTGACCTGCTGAACTCTGAGCTTCAAAAGTCAGCGAGGTGAACCAGCAACAAGAGGTTATGGTATCTTATAAGATGTGATGATAGCTTCAAGCTCATAATGATAAACACAGCACAACAGATCAAAACTAAAACACTGCACTTGCTTAATAGATGAGCAGTGAGTTCTGACTATGCAGCCACTGGTTGGCATATATTAACAAAATAAGATTTTTGTCATGCACACCTATAAGGCTGCCTCCAATAAACACTTTCAATACAAAAAATCTAACTTAAAATATGACAGATTTATAAATTAAAGCATTTTCATTTTAAAAGTGATTTGGTCTGTTTTCCCAAAAGTACATCATGATAGGCGACTGGGTTTAGCCAAAAAAACAAACAAAACAAACAAAAATTTGTGGAATACAACCAAACCCGAGGCTGTGTACACACATCTGCATGAGGCCAACCACGTCGCTTCTTGCTGTCGACTCCAAAGAAACAGCACAGTTCACTTCCTGTATCTAAGTCACAGGGGCTGTGTCCAAAACCACCCTCTACTCACTATATACTAGTGCTTCTCTAAAAGGGGGGGTGATTTTGCTTACGTGGTCCCGTCTCCTGTGTGCCTGCATAGAGAGGGGTGTGTCTGCAGAGCCCCATCAAAACAGCGCATATTCATTACAAGTTGCAGAGACACAATTCAGCTGCTGTAGCCCACAATTCACAGCAGGTAAAGTGCATTAGAAACTGCCTGAAACATGGCAAGCGATCTTTTTCAGTTGATATAGTTTTTATTGAGGCTATTTAAAAACACATATAGCGAACTGACTTTTTTTAATTTCATGCTCGCAGCGCACCGCCAGCATGAAATTAACCAGCGTATTAAACTGGGATGAGCCCGTCCCGATGTGTTTCTGTTTATTTTTGTAATTTTTTCATGTTAAAGAGTGCAGCATTGTGCAGCCTTTATGTTAGAAGTTACGCATGGGTGTCAATTGATGGCAGTATTTGATACAGCCTATAGCCTGCTTTTCATTAAAAAGATTCTAATTGATATGCTTTGACACAGGTGAGACTACAGCTCTCTCTCTCTCTCTCTCTCTCACAGTGTCTGTAATGGATACAGAAAATGTAGTGTCCACCAGTGTGTTCCCGATGACCACACTATAGGGAGTGGGCTGCACACAGCCTGGGTCTTCTTCACTGCCGTGCACATTGAACAGACTAGCAGTCACATTCTTAGCGAGTAGCATTGTGATACTAAAATGCTATCATGCAATCATATGATGGTCAGCTATGTTCTGACTCGCCCCTTCTGGACACAGTAAGCATGATGTGAGCATAACGCCCTACCTCGTGAGTGTCTTTGATGACATTATCTGTAGCTCAGCTGCTGACTGATTAAAAGGTTATCTTCAATTAGAAATAGCTGACATCAAGAGCCAATCATTTCTGATGCCAGGAAGCACACAGTTGCTGAAGACCTAACGTAAGAATTAAAACAAATTATACACAGTAGGGGACCTGGAACTGCCCACAGATAGATGTGTCTACTTCTGCAGCGCTCAGTCTGTTGCTGTTTTTTTTATTGTCGTGTCCACAAATTGAGCGACACAGCCAATCACAGCGTCTCCCTGAGTGACAGCTGAACTGTAACAGTCACACCGAAGTTCAGTGAGAGAGAAAAACAGGAAGCAATGACAAGGAAACAGCTTGATGAAAAATAAGAGAAGTCGATCTGTTTAAAGCTGACAGCTGCGCTCACTTTAATTAGTCAAGGTTCAAAATACTGTCAGGAAAAACACCCTCACAGAGAGGAGGACATGTCAGAGCCAGGATGTGTGAAAGCTCTGATAGGTATTTTGAGCATGTACAATTAGGTCTTTTCCTCATTAGTCTTAGCTCATCTGTGTTGTGTTGTTGCTATGGTTATGGCTCAATGTGTCAAGAAAGACGAGTTAAATCTGCAGTCCCATTGGCAAAGACGGCGTGCCTTCACAGAGGTGGAAGGTTTATGACCGGCGTCCATGAGCCCAGACATCCCTCTGCAGAGACGAGTAAAAGATTCAAACCAACACTGGTGCTTAGCATGCTAACTATGCTTACACTTCAGCTACCTACAGCACAGGTGCTAAGAAACATCAGATGCTAATAATCATTTTATGCTTCTGCAGATCATTCTAATAAATTCTGGTGACTGGTGCATTGTGTAAAACATAATATGTCTGAGCCCTGAACATCAGGCAAACAAGCATCTCTCTCTAACTGCAATGCAACAAAACCAGAATACACTGCATCCCTTTTACATTAACAATAAACAGGAAGCGCTGCTGACGTCCCCACTGCTCTGTCTGCTAAATGTACAAATGTACAATCTTTTTCATCATCTGACCCCCTTGGAAAAAAGGATCAGTCCCCAACAGCAACTCCGAAGTTGAGACATGAAGCGTGGAAGAGTGTGGAAGTGTTAAAAACTGCAGTTCATAGCACAGCCTCTAGGGGCTAAGTCCAAAAGTGAGTCAATCCCCTGAGACGTCCGTGTTAAAATGTCCAACTTTACAGCAGAATGGAATGAAGCAGCTTGCCACCAGTTTGCAGTGCCATGGGACCGCATCGCAAATGTGAAGCTCATAGTGATAAACGCAGCAGAGTCTTCATACAGCCCTCCAACAGCAGAGGAACACGATGTGTCAGTGCTCTGTTAGAAGCTCCAGGTTCAAAGCCGGGCTGAGCTGGTGCAAAACAGTGATGCAACGCCATGGATCAGCATTGCAGCATGCAACAAGTCACGGCCAGCGCTCGCCCTCTGACTACCTCAGTGTCATGTGATTGGCCTAATTGGCCAATTTGTTATTAGGTTAATGAGGCACATGAGGCAGCCTCCCTTAAAGGGTGAGGCTGTGTAGGTAATACTTTCAATACACAAATTAAAAATTCAAATATACACACAGCCCAAGCGGTGCATCAGCTATTCAAACATCACTGTACATTTTTCCATTTTGCTGAGTCTATTTAGTTATTCTACCATTGTTTGTAGGTATTTGTGTTGCTGAGAAAAACACAACATGTACAATCAGATTGATTTGCAGCACTCCTGGTGTAAACCTAGCAGTCTGCATGCTACATGTAAGCCATCAGCCATGCAGGAGATTAAACAGAAAGCTGCTGTGTACAATTCAAATTGCTGCTTACTGTCTCGGCTGAAGTACAAAAACAGCATGAGGTGGATTTTTGGTGAGCCGCCGCTGCCGCCGCCGGTCTAATTGGATCTGAAGGGAAAAGTTTTTTGTTTCAAAATGCCACCATCTGGTTGAGCAGGCTAATTGTTTTTTTCCTGTACTGACAGGGATTAGAAACGTATTTATCAAACATGAGTGCTCTGACGTGAGGAATAATGCCGGGCCACGAGGAGAAAGACAAAGGAAATCTAACAACATGCTCCTGTGGGCTTGAACCTAATGTTTAAAAAAAAAAAAGAAATCTGCCTGAGCTCTGCATTAAGTTCTGATCTCACTTGTCAGTGAACGATATGGGCACAGTCAGTCTGGAGGTTTTCTGATATGCACAGCCAGTATGTGTGTGTGAATGATCAAGGTCTGATACCAGCAGGAATACACCCTGTTCCTGACATGGTCTGCAGTCTGGATGTCTGCTGTAGACAGCAGCACCTGATCCATTAAATTTACAGATGTTCAGCCGTCAATACAGCAAGAACTGTGCAGCATCTGCACTCTCTGGTTGGTACATGAGCAGGTGAAATTACACATATGTTTAAACATGCATTCAGAAAATCATATATTGTTCTAAGATGAGATTTATTTGATGTCCCCAGAAGCAGAATAGAATAGAATAGAATAGAATAGAATAGAATAGAATATTAATATATATATATATTATGGGTGTAAGAAAAAATCGATTCTGTGATATATCGTGTTATTTTATTTGGAGATACTGGTATCGATTTAAGTTGTGCCCAAACCGATTTTTTATTAATTATGTATGAGCAACATCTTACTTTTGTGGTGCACACTGTCTCTTTCAGCATAAAAACAACTTGAATGTGAGATACAGTTGCATTGTGCAATGTTCTTATAATTAAAATAATTATAATTAAACATTTTGTTCTTGTGAAAGATGTATTACTAGTATTCAGATGAGGCTTTCCAAACAAGCTTTCCATATATATAAAATCGCAATATACACCGTCTTTGTTACAGTATCGGGATCGTATCTCGTATCGTATCATATTGTATCGTGGCATGTGTATCGTGATAAGTGTCGTATCGTCAGTTTCTTGCCAATACACAGCCCTTGTATATACATATATATTGTGTGTGTGGGCTGTTCCTTTTCCAGACTTTACACAAAGCAAAATACGCCAGAACAGGAGCAGAAGGATGGGAAAGAATGCTAACCGCTAACAGCCATGTTTTGTACTGTAGCTATTGAAGGACACCACTGGACGGACATTGCATAGTGGACCATGGTTACACTGTGGTTACCCTGGTGATCTGTGTCACGTCACTGCAGTCTGGAAGCCGTAGACAACATCCCGCAAAACTATCACTGGTTTTCCGGAATGTTGCGACACGTCTCTCCAGATTAATGGAAGGAAATAGCAAAAAAATATCAATGAGTCATGAAATTATGACTCAATGAAACCTTGGTGAGAGCAATTTTGGGTGTAGTTCGGTAGAAAATAGTTCTATTATAAAACTGCCAAAGGAAAAAAAAATGTCCATGTTCATTTGCCTCCATCTAAGGAAGTAAAACCTTGGGGGAGCCCCTCCATGATCCTTTGTTTTTGTTCTCATCTCCTAGCATGGATGCGCCTGTATTTAATGATGCAGCTCTAACATATCATCACTGATATGATATCTCAGAGCTCCAATGAAAGAACATGTAAGAGATATGCACTCGTCTCAAGCCACACTTCCATAACCCTGTGATGGCCACATGTTATTTTTAGAGCTCTGACAGATGATAATGAGCATGTAAATGTTTGGTTTCCTTCCAGCACAGCACAGAGAGCGAGCCAGACTTTTTTTCCCCCCCTCGTACAAATTTCTCTGGTTAAATCATCCCAATTAGCCAACAAACCCAGACGGTGTCTCCTGGGAAGGCGCTCCCTGCAGGGGGGCCAGATTAAATGAATCAGACTGTGCTGCAACGCTTGTGTTCCTTAAAAAAAAACAACACTTTTTTCTTTTCAAACTCTTTGATTCCACACTGAATGGATTTCCAGCAGATACATATTTAATGATTGTGTTTTCCACACCTTTGTGACTCCATACAGGGATTTGAATTCTAATCTTCTGCTGGAACATTTGGAACATTTTCACATCCTGCAGTCGGCGTCTATCATTCTCTGAGGTCTAACCTGATGTATAATGAGGATCTCCTCCCTGAGCTAACAACCGCACAGTATTAAAGTCACAGCACAGAGCTCGGAATCCTTTTGTTCACCGCTAAGTGCTGTTTTAATATCTTATTTTAAGTGTTTGAGTTTTTATAATTTAAGCTTTTGTTCCACTTGACTGTAAGAGGATGTCATAAACCTTGAGAGAGTCATACATCACATGCAGGATTTCTTCTCTTAGCTTAGATTTTTCTAGGAACATTTGATCATTGCTTTTATTGCAGCACTTTTTCTCTTGCTCTGAACTCTGAAGCTATTCAAACATGGTGTGAATACACCTGCTAATATTTAGTCTGCCTTTTGTTTACCACCAAAACATCACAAACCTCTGAAGTATGCTGTGGTGTCTGCACCAAGACTGAACTGAAATCTGTGGAATCTGGAGGCCAAGTCTGCCCCTTGAACTGGTTGTTCCTCAAACCATTCCTGAACCATTGTTACTTTGTTCAGGGAGCATCAACCTGCTGGAAGAATCCATCAGGGAACACTGGTTCCATGAAAGGGTGGATGTGGTCTGCAGTAATGCTAAGCCCAGCCACTCAGCCATCCAGGTGATGTCAAAGAAAACCATCAGACCAGGCCCCCTTCTTCCACACTTTCAGCAGTGGACAGGGGTCAGCATGGACACCCTGACTGCTCTGCAGCTGCTCTGTGACACATTTCTGTTAGAACCAGCAGCTGGTTCTGGTTGCTTCCTTGGACCTCTATTACTGCAGACCAGGAACAGAGCTGCAGGCTTGGAGATGATCTGACTACACACTACACTTTGGTCCATGTGGCTGAAACCCTTCTGCTTTGCAGTGTTATGGAACAGCCCATGACCCTCAGATGGGGAAGGATGAAGCGGAAACATTCATTAACACATGGCTGACTGTCTATACAAGTGAACAAACTACCAACCTAATCTGAGGTTAGAACACCCAGTAGAGGTCTGGAGACAGTGCCCCCATAGTCTGATTATCCTGGATGGTACAGGCTAGTGCTGGGCAATTAACCGAAAATATATCGAAACCGACATTTATGCCCAGTAACCGTGCAACACGTGGTGATTAATCGTGTGTTTTGTGGCGCAGTGGGATTGTCGGTGGCTTGGGAGCAACAGGTCGCTGGGTTGGAAACATCAGCATCCCGACACACACAGACACACACACGCACGGCTTTTGGTGCCGGCATAATAACCGATGATCGAGGACAAAGCGTCAATTAATCGCGTTTTGATTTCAGGCAATATCGCCCAGCCCTAGTAAAGACATAGACCAGGTTTGGATGAAACTTCATATCACACTGATGACAGCACACATGACACTGATCTCTGAGACAGTATTAGCTGCAATATGTGACCCATATACATGAGAAGAAACACAAAGAAACATTGGATGGAAGGAACATCAAACATTCCTTCAGAGCCAGCCCTGCATGAGCATTGCTGCAGTACAACATGCTACACATGTAGATAAAGACCTAACATACAGCAGACATACATTTTTAATGAAGAACATAGTAATTACTCTAATGGCTGTTATATGTTACATTAAAAGTAATTAAAGGACTATAACATCTTCCTTTAACTTCAATAAGGGTTCCAGCATCATACCCTGAAGGTACGCACCCTCTCAAATGCTGTAAAACATGTGTGAGTTCTAAGTATTAATAATGTGCTGGAGAGACTTTGTGTGAATTAACTCCTCACCGTCAGCCTTCAGTTCAGTTTCAGTTCAGTCACATCCATCTGACCATAGTCCAGTTTTCACACATTCTCTGCTCATGCAGGGCTGCACACTGCAGGGCTTCCCGCAGCGCTTTATATTTAGGGCAGCCGCCTTGACAACAAATGCCCCCCGCCTTGACTACTTCCGCCTGAGACAGAAGACAGTAAAATAAGGCCGCGGCATCTGTTGGTTAAACATGTCCTCGGGCTGCAGCTTTATTGTTTTACTCCATACTGTACATTTAATTCCTGCCACTAACAAACGACTCGCCGCTAACGGGCATACGACCTCTTTCTTGTGCACACACACTCACACACTGCCCAGTTTCTTAAAGGAGACATGCCACTCATAACATCTGGTTCATTAAGACAGGCTAAATGTGATCTGTTTAGGTTTTGTCTTGTAAACCCCGCACCCCCCCACTGCAAAGCAGAATATGTTAGTTTTTTTTTTTTGATTTAGAGGCCAACAGGAAATTAAAAATCAAGTCACACCACATGCTAAGTAACCTTTAAAACGACAGACTCTCTCTTTGATCAATCTCTTGCTCTAATATTCCCTTTGCAACTTCATTAGCACAATGTATTCTTCATTTAATTTCTCACAAAAGCCCAGGGAGGATACAAGACCCCTCTGAGCTGTAATAAAGGAACCCAAGCATGTGCCTGAAATAAACTTATTAACCAGCGCCAATTAGGCCAGCATTTTGTTTTGGATTCTATTGCCGAGGAGACCTTGTTAAGGCATTGCCAAACGAGCACAGAAACAGAAGGCCTTTAGTGTGCGCTGGACAGAAGAAGCCGCTCCAAGAGTTGAGGAAGTGTGAACCAGGCTTCCACCAAAATATTTACTGGCCCTTCATTACATCTTCACTGTTGCTATGGTAAACGGAGCCCTTAACAACACCGACTATAATAAGACCTGGATCGGATTCCATTCCGTCAAAGTATTTATTAACTACAGACACCTACTGCTCGTCGTGTCAGGGTTTTAGTTTAGATTTGGCCGTATATTCTAATTGAATCATACATAGTGATGTCCGCCTGACACCGACGCTCCGAGACAAGCTTCCAACTCAAAGCAGCATTTATGTTGAACCGCTGCTTCAAAGCTTGCTTTGGTGCGTCCCCTGAGTGAATCACGTGACTGGTTCAAACCAATCAATATTGCTTCATATCGCCAGACTACACTGCGCAAGCTTCAGCAGTTCATCGGCGCATTAGACACTATACAGCCACCCAACATGACGCCCGTTGATGTTGTTATTATCACTGCTTTTGTTTGATCAATATCATGGAGCTAGCTAGGAAGCACATGTTCATAGATTAATCAATCTTTACAAACATACCTGTACACCATTCACAACAACCCTGATTACATCATCACATAATTAAGACATTGTTTCGCTGTCTCCTATTTCACCACTAGATGTCACTGAAACTAAGCTTTGAATGAATGAACCTATTTTTATGACAGTTGATGAATTGGATCAACACTGGTTCATTGCATCACACGTCACATGAGCTGCATTCAACACAAGTTAAAAAACCCAGCTCATCATAAAACCAGGAGGAATTCCTTTTGTAAGTTATTTATGGGAAATGTTAGTTAAGGAAAATCACAAATATAACACAATTTACAAAAAGAAGCTGTCAAATAAACAAAAATAAATAACAATTTTGACTTCTCTGGGACACAAACTCAGGAATACTCGACCGGGCCTTTACCTTAAACCATGGAATGTACATGAATTAGCTTTATTCAAGTAACAAACCTCATCAGTCACATATAGGCGTCTAAAATTACTAAATTAATATTAGTAGCTCAGTTAAACAGAATATAAAGCCAGTCTGAGCTGCTGCCGATCTTGGCCAGGACACTCTTGCAAAAGAGATTTGTAATTTAAAAAAATATATAAATTATTAATATAATATAATGTTTCAGCATTCACTGAACAAACTCTGCATTCTGTGCTTCCAAACACACTCATTAAGGGGCTTACAAAATTATTTGGAGCGATATAAATGAAGTATATAAGATTAACATAAAGGAAATAAACACAGCGCGAACTATCGCGAGATTACTCGCGGCTCCGCATCACCTGCCGCGGCTTAATGAACTTTTTACAAAAAGTCCTCAAAGTTCCTCAGACCATCACAAAACAACTGTTACAGCTGATACTGAAGTAACACGAAGCTCAAGGCTTTCATCAGCGGTGGTTTTATCCAGGTACTGACCTGTAGAGAGTCTGTTTAGAGCAGGTAACAGGAGCCGAATCTCGCGTCTAACAGGAAACAGGAAGTTGGTCCGCAGATAGCGACCGGAAACGGACAAACAGAGTGACAAAGGTTCCGCTTACTGTTACTCTACTTTACTCGCGCATATTTACGCGGGGTTACAAGTGATAAAATAAAAATAATAATCCGCTTAATTATTAGAGTATACCCGCACAACAAAATATGGTTTGACCTATTATTTATTACTTATAATACTAAAGGTGGTTGCACATATCCAGGTACATACACACATAGTCAAAATTCAAATGGTTTCATCAATAATAATGAGCCAGTCTGCCCCACATGCAGCATAACAGGCCCATGATACTACCACCACCATGCTTCCATGAGTCTGTGGTGCCCAGCAGCCCTCTGGGTAAATTCATGAACGTGTCTAATATATGTGTCTCATTTGTGTGATCGGTTTCTCTTTGACTAGTTTGAAACTTACTGTAATCTTTTAAATCATATTTATACAGAATTATATGAAAAAAAATCTAAAAGGTTGAAAAACTTCTTAGGAGTCTGTAATAATGCAGCCTGTCGTCTGAACATTTAATGAATTCAATGTGTTTTTGAGCAGATTTGACAGCCTGAGTGTGAGTTACTTAAAGTCCCATTCCACTAATGGTATCGCTCTTCCCAAAGCCTGGACTGTGGTGTGAAATAACCCTGTGAGCTGACCTAGTTTAAACAGAATATAAAGCCAGTCTTATAGCTTTAATGAGGACAGAACTGGCAAAGTTTCACTCATAACTAATGGTCAGATGTTCTGTATGTGGGTATTTTTTCGAGCTTGCAGTGACATGAAATCACATCTTTGTTTGTGCTACATGCATATGGAACACAGATAAAAAAAAAACCTTATAAAGCCACACGTCCAATTAGAACAGCAGCGCTGTTAGGTGGAGAGAAATATTAAAATGTGATAATATCAGCCATGTCGGTGGCCTCGGTGACACCTCTCTGCAGCGAGGTACATATCCTGACTCTAAGACACCGGAAATTAAACTTGTTTTCGTTCCCCTGATAGTTCCTGCCAGGAGATTAGATCACCATGGTGAACTCACCTCACTGACTGATGTAAACCCCTCCGGTGTCAGACTGTCCCTCAGAGGCCACCGTAGGGGCCTCTCGGCCACATGTCTTTCCTGCCAATAATCACCCCATTAAAATGAATGATTTTGCCCAGACCGTGTACTGTACATAATCGTCAATTAGCCACTGGCGTCAAGATGGCACCTCTGCTAACCTCTAAGAGTCTGCCGCAGCCTCATTATGGGGAGTGTGACTCACCCATGATCACAGCCGGTCTCTGGGCAATAATGGGAAGTGAAACATCAGCTTCATGAGATTCACACAGAGCTACCAAATGAACTGTGTGCCGCATCTTCTCAGCGCTTCATCACCTGAATGAGAGGAAGCTTTGACAGACAGGAGCAGGATGTGTCTCAAAACCTCCAAACTGAGTGTGGATCCGCAGTGGAGTCAACATCCATGTAAAAGCCGTTACTAAGTCTGCCTCTGACCACCGGAAAACATTGCTAGGATCAAGATCTGTCCAAACAAGACACAGAGACACTTCTTCATGCATCCATCTTCAGTAGGATAGACTATTGTAACGGCGTCTTCAAAGGTCTTAGCAAAAAATCTGTCAGGCAGCTGCAGCTGGTCCAAAATGCTGCTGCTAGAGTTCTGAGAAAATGGACCACATCACACCGGTCCTCAGATCACTGCACTGGCTTCCTGTGAGTCAAAGGATACATTTCAAAACTTTACTCCTGGTCTACAAAGCGCTGAATGGTCTTGGACTTGTTGGGTCCCTGTGAACCATCCAGACCCCTGAGATCATCAGGGACAGGCCTGCTGTGTGGACCCAGGGTCAGAACCAAACAGAGTGAAGCAGGATTCAGTTGTTCTGCCCCTCACCTGTGGAACAGCCTTCCTGAACACCTGAGGTCTGCTCAGACTTTATTTAAGTCATACCTGAAAACACTTGTTTACTGCAGCGTTCTCCTAAATTCTTGTCTGCTGTCCTAACTGCACTGTGATTTCATCCTATGTGAAGCTGTCTGAACTGCCTTGTGTATGAACGGTGCTGTATAAATAAAGCTTGCCTTGCCCTGTAGGTTACTGTCCATGAGGTGTCAAATCTGTGTACACATCAAAACAATAAAAAAACACATTTGTAATAAATCTTGCAAATGTGTAAAAGAAAAAAATCTACATCTTATTATAAGACTAACGAATGCTGAAAAGGCTTCATCCTTTCTTTCTTTTGTGGATTCTTCTGCTCGTAGACCTGATCTTTAACAGAGCAGTTTAAACAGTGATCTACATGTTCATTTTAACTCTGGCCAATCCAAATAAAAGGCTTTTTCTCCGGTTTCACCGGGATAGCCGGGAGTCCTCAGAGGCAACAGAGACGCGATGATAATCAGCAGCAGACGCTGGAGCTGCTCTCATTCAGATCAACCAGCAAGCAGCCTGACAGCACAGGTATTGAAGATGCTAGTCATACCTGATAAGAAGAGAGAAATGACAACAAACCCAAGCGGTGAAAGTGGGAGATGAAATTACCAACTGATGTCTCAGTATATGACATTCAGCGGGACAGAGCCTGGAGGAAGCTGCTGCTGCTGCACCTGATCGTCATGGCACTTGATGGCAAAAAAAAAGAAGAGAAAGAAGAAGGGAGACGCCTCCGGGGTGAGAGGGAAAAAATAAACGAAGCAGCTCAATAACCTGTGAATGTTAGGTCCCCTCGCTGCACTACCTGAAGGAAAGGCAATTGATGTAATTGAAAGAAATAAACTCTGGGAAGAAAAAAATGGAAGATGAAGGAAAACCGGAGGAGGAAGTTAATAGTCTTCTTTATAGCATAACAGGGTTATTTCATATGGAGAGAAAAGCCACTCTCTTCACATTCCCAAAAAAACCCTTCACATAAATTATTCCAATATGTTGTGGGGGGGGGGGAGTCATCTGCATACAGATAAAAGTCAGTTTAATATTGTAAATTAGCTTTTTTATACAGCAATCTGGAAGATTTGGTTTTAATCTCTCAATAAATGTCTCGCTGTGTGCCTACCTGGAGAGTGTGGGTGGGTGAGGAGGAGTGTGTGGGGGGGGGGGGGGGGGGGGGGGTGAGTGGGGGTGGTGGAGGTGGTGGTGGTGGGTGGAGATATCACAGAGAGAAAAAAAACAGGTTTCCCATTCGTGGCTGCCTCGCCTTTAATTAATAGATTATGTACACATGCACACTCCCGTCAGTCTCTCTCAGCTTCCCATTACCACGGTGACCTCTCTTTCTATTGCCCAGCAACCCCTAACGCACACACACACACACACACACACACACACACAGGCTAGTGGGGGTTGATGAATGTGTTGGTGAAGGGGTGGATTTGAAAGTAAATGTGCACAAGCAATGAGCCTTGATGAGAAGTCCTGAGTCTGGAACACTTCTCGCTCTTCTGCATGTAAATGTCTTTTTCTATGTTTGTTGTTTCCATTGCCAAAGACATGGACGTCCAGAGAGAACACCTGCCTGCAAATATTGTACCCCTAATCTGGACCCTGCAGGTTTTTAGGGCCCGAAAGCCTTTTCCACATAACTACACCCAGCCAGGCCCAGTGAGCCAGGCCAGGCTGGATGCTGTTGGTCTGGATCTCTACGCAGGCCTTTTGCATCAGAAGAACCTGTCAGGGACATTTCGCTTGAAAAAGGCCAACAGGAGGGACAGTGTGGGTTCCATCCAAGCCTGAGCACAACACAGCAACTTTGCCAAGAACAGGTTCTTTGGGCAACCTGCCATCAGACACTTGTCAGTCAACTCTACCCCCTAGGCTTGGCTCTAGAAGTAGGTGTTAGGATTCCCTGTTCCAGGCCGGGTACAGGGTTTGTAGAGGTCTCTTTTAAATGTTGTTTGTCAAAATGGTGTATTTTCCTTGAGAGACCTTGCCAGGTACATTTAGCTCTACACAGCGCACTTTCTCTGAACCCTTCTGCCCTGACCTCAGAAAGGACCCAGCAGTGTTGCCAAATATTGGAGAAACAGTGTGGAATCCATCCAGACTGCATCATATCAAGAGATCCGGATCAGTCCGATCCAGTATAAAGACTATATAATAGATGAGAATTTGTGTGATCATGCCAACAGTCTGACGTCAGTTCAGCCTTCATAACTGGCTGGGATGTGGATCCTGTGGATTCTTCATGCCAGGTTTTGGAACATTAATCATGTTTAACACAGTCTAAAAAAAGCCTGACATGTCCCCTCTGAGAAAAAAAAAACGTCCTTCCACGTGACTTCTGAGTGCCGTCTGTCTTCATCATGGATATTCAGTGAGATGTGGATCGGATGTTTCTCCGTGCCGGTGTGGGGAGGTGAAAAGTGTCCTGATGATAATGTACTTTGCACGATAGTGGTTATACACCACTTGATGATCAATGTAAGTCATAAAAAGCACAGTGACACAGAGCGGCGATAAATCTCCCGGGTCCTCAGTGAAGCAAGACACATAAAAACAGGCGGCTGTGGGTTTTCATGGCGACTGCTGGATTCCTCTCTCCTCACCTCGGGGGCGAAAAATGCAAATAAAACAGAGATTATAAAAAAGGATAATGTGTGGGCTTTGGAAGATGGGGAATGAAAATATCAGTGGGCCTTCCTTTGATTTGTATGTCCAGCGGCGACACTTGAGATGAACGAACCATGTCTTAAATTACCATGTAATAAAATTTTTACCTCAGAAGGTGGGGTGTCTCGCACCAAAAAATAGCATTGGCAGCTTAATGGTGCCAGAATGCAGTAGGGAAAAAAAGACCATTATATTCTCCCATCTGTGACAAATCCTATTAGTAATGTGGCATGTAAAGATGGACTGTTGTGTCTAGTGGACATCTCCCTCTGTTGATTGGATGATGTAGATCGATGGGAACATAAAGGAAGAGCAATCAGCATTAGGTCTGCTCGATTCTATTGCTGAGAGTGAGTGTGCTGCGCCGACTTCATCACTAAAAGCCAGTTTGTGATGGGAACCATCTCAAAGACAAAAGAAAAATGCAAATTCTCTTTAGTTGTATGCTCTTCTGTAAGAAAACGATGTGTTTATGTGCAGGTTTCTGCTCTCAGAGGTGTTGAAATGATCTTTGGAATATTGAGCTGACTCCCAGAGCAGGAAATCTCCCCTGTTCTCTGGTATTTGAAGAGTGAGATGGACCAGGATTAATAAGCTAATTAAAAAAGCGGACTCTGTAAATGGCATGACTTGTGATTCACTCCTTTTGGAGGAAGGAATCTGAAGAACAGGGTTATATACTTAAGCATAATAAGCACCTGTTGTAGGGTGTGCTTAGAGTTTAAGTGCATTGAACGGCCGATTTAAATGGCTTTTTTTTTTTTTAAAAAAAAACTAAATAATTTTAATAGGAAAAAATAACTAGTTAAAAACGTCATCTGCTCTTTGAGTAATAATACTCAACTGTTACGGCTGACAGCTGTTTCAAAGGAGGATCCACAAGAAAGGCTCGCAGAATAACGAAGGATTATTTAAGGAAAGAGTTCAAAAGGGTAAACACAGAAAAATATCACTTCAGTGTTCAAGGGCATGCAAGGTCAGGGCACACCAGGGAAAGCAGCAGCAACAGGGAGGAAATCCAGACCAGGAGTCAGGGAGAAAAGGACAGTAAGGACAAGGCAAAAACCAGGAGGAATAGAAGCGCTGGTTCAATGCCATGAGGAAGAGGAAGGATCCTTAAATGCAGGTAGGTCATCGAGGGATCTGAAACAGGTGGTGCAGGTGGAATCACTCAGCTCATAATCACCCTGCCCTGCAGCTGCCACTAAGTGCAAAGCTAAAGACGGCATTGTTTCAGTAAATGTGTGTGTCCACACCATTGACAGTAAAAACTATGGACAGAGCTTCCGTGACGTCACCCATTTGTTTCTGAAGAGCCGTTTCGAGGCTCGGTGGGAGGTTCCAGGACGTGCTGACCGCCGCCATGTTGGCAGCGTCACGTCCGCCAAAACTCCAAATATGGACAAAGAGGGGGAGCACGAGCAGAGTTTAGGGGGGGTCGGCATTCACGGAAGCAAGAAACTTGCGCTGTGATATGGCAACCGCCTGACGCTCAAGTGGCAACACCCGTAATTATGCGTAATTTTAAGTCCGAGTATAAATAAAACAAGTGAGTTGTAAAACATTCACCCCCTACAACTGACACTAGAAGAGAACCTATCATCTGAGACCAGAGTGGTTTTTTGTACCAGGCTGTAAACATGTTCATTTCTGCTGTGAAGTCGGCCATTTTAACATGGGAGTCTATGGGAAATGACTCGCTTCTGGAGCCAGCCCCTAGTGGTTGCGGCGTGAATTACAAGTTTTGACACTTCCGCATGGGCTTCAAGTCTGAGCCCAGAAGGCTGCCGCTTGGTCCACACATATCCACACAAAACCACTGAAAATGCTGTAGTACATATGCCAGGCCTGTGAGTGGCACTGTAATATTACCACACACACAAAAACAGAAAAGAACACATGGTACATGCACATAAAACTCGTGTGATGTAAACTGCCTGCAATTCCTCAAGTGGCCACTTGATCAATCCCAATAGACCTCCATGTTCAAATCCTTAAAGTTACAGCAGACACACAAAACAACTGCTCTTATCATATACCATGTATATAGTCTTAATCATCTTGATCCTAATCTATAGCCCATAAAAGTACTTCAAACCTCTTTGAAGGACTCTACAAGTCCAGATGCCTTGCTTCAATCTTCTCTACGTATTATGACCCGGATGACTGAGACTCTTCATCAACATATTCAAACCTCTTTGGTAAATAAAGTTGATATTGTTTGGATTTCTTCTTCTGAAGTCCATAAATATCAATTGTGATCAGTATTTTGCATCAATACTGTCAATGACTAACAGTCCCTGTAACGTCTTCCTTATTGATTGACTTGGAGGAAGTGATTCAGCCTCTGTGAGGTCATTGTGTAGGTAGTTTCAGTGCTGCACTATACAGTACTGGGACGTGTGTGTTATGATTCATCATTCATGTTAAGTGAATGAGGGTATTAACACAACAAGTTATGTAAACTTTATTTTCAATTCAACAAAACACTGTACAGTCAAGAGTGGAGACGACTGCCGGAGGAAGTGATGTCAGACTGGCACCTATCCTGCATAGAAGAAGAAGAAGAAGAATACGAGAGGACTCAGGGGGCAGCATTAAAAAGTCCCGCCTGTGCTCAAGCACAGAAGAAGGCAGATCAATACTGTCATTATCAGCCCCGTGTAAGACTGAATTAGATGTCATACAGCCGCGGGGTTAAAGAGCGGATTTGATGTGTCTGAACATAAAGAGCACTGCGTGATGAAAACAGCTTTGTGTCTGCAGTAATACCATGTCCAACTGACCAGTATACTTAATAATAATATTATTATTACAGCGTTGATGCAGAAAAAGACCTGGATGCTGGACGGTAAGCGTACAGATGGATGGATGTGAGTATATGAAGCAAACACGGCAGTGGTAGTATCATGTTTCGGGCTTAGGGTGACCAGTGTATAGCCCCCACACCTCTGAGTACATACAGCCGGGTTACTACAATAATGTAATACTGAACCATGGATTTAGGTCACTTTATGTTCCCTTCATTTTATGCACAACCACAGATGTGTTGTTCAGCACTCGTACTCGTAAGTACGTCACGACATTGACACACACACTGGACAGCTGGAAGGCTCTGTGACACCATCAGACATTGTTATCCGTTACATGAGGACGCATGAAGTCATTATCAGGAGGGTGCTCTGTGTACACTTGAACTCACATCACGTACTCACTGCTATTTCTTCAGCGTCAGCTACTGATGGCCGTCCTGGAGTCCTGGAGCGCCCCCTACTGATGTAAGAATACAACATCATAGCCCAGACAGAATACACTTATTCAAAATACCTTGTGAGGCATAAATCCGAGCAGACGTCACAGTAACAAACTGCTCAACTGTAAATAAAGATGGACGACAAGGTTCCGCCCCCACCCATTGTACAAATCCATCATCTGATAACGCTTTGTCCTGAAGTGCAGGGTCCTGGAAGGGGGGGCCTATCCCGGCTATCTACAGGCAGGGTACACCCTGGACAGGTCACCAGGGCAACACACAGACAAACAACCATTCACACTTACACTTACACCGACGAGGAAATTTCCACTGTACAAATGTGAGACCAAAAAGACTTTTACGTCTTTGAGCCTGTGCGGAAGACCTGGGTATGACCCAAACATCCACCTACTTCGCCGTGACTTAGCTGCTCTGTTGGTGGCTGCTCCTTTTTTGCCAACAGTAACAAACTGGGTACAGATCAGTCTGACAAAAACTAGCTAACACCTCATAACCCATCTTCTGGTTTGTTGGGGTTGTGTCCCATTCACTAACATAGAGAAGGCGGTGTTAATGATCTACACTGCAGCAGCCACAAGGGGGCGATCCAGAAGTTGTGGCCTTAGTTTTGAAAGCAGTCAATGAGGCGTTACTAGTCGGTTTAATTAAAGTTAGATATGGAGATCATGAGTTTGGGACAGTTTAGGTGTCTACCCCTTAATGTAGTGAATGTTATGAGGAAAAACACATCAGCTACCAGCAGCCTGCAACACCTCGCTCTGCCCGGCTCGCTGGCTGTGTGATCAGCGAACAGAGCCCAGCAAACGAAATCTCTATGTGTTAACACACGGCTTCAAAAGAGGAAATACTTCCCTGCGTTTTTCAGAATTGCTTTTAATATTTCAGGATGTCAGACTCTGACAGGAAACCGTTGGCTGGTTTGATTCCTTCAGCAGACAGTTTCGTTTTATGAGCAGAGAAATAAAGGGATAGTGGAGGGAAAAACAGCGTCCCGTGAGCATACTGCAGGAAGAAGCCCATGAGGCCCAATGTTCTGACTGCATTCAGACGTGTTAACATTTGGTGGAATGCTGTTTGAACGTTTGAATGTCAGTTTGAGGACTGCCTTCAGGGAGCACAGACACATGGTACATTCTAAAGAACACTGACACACTGTTTATTATCTCCTCTCTTTTATTTTTACTGTTTGCTGTTCACTGTAAGGAGCTTGTGAATGTGTCGTTGAGTCAGCCTCAGAGGCACCAGAACACAGAGAAACCTAGACACAATATCAGTCTTATGTCTCTGAATGGACAAGTCTGTTTAGTCCATCAGGGTCTAGAGAGAACCAGGGGGACAAGAAGTTCACAGATCTAACAGCCTCCAGAAGCTTCCTCCAGATTCTCCTGGTGGAGCTGCAGAACCTCAAAAGCTCTCAGAGTTGAATTAGTCCTAGATAGAGTGAGATCTACACCACTTATGCCCAACAGATCCCAACAGCAAGAACCATCTCCAGCCATCTGGTCCAACTCAACACCAAACACACCTCAGTTCTTCTCTTCAACTAAGTATCTAGATAAGATGAAGCAAAACCAGCCACTGATGTCAGGTCTAAGATGTCCAAACAGTCAAACCACTGTGTCCCTTTCAGGGCTGTGGTAGCAATAGGTGAAGCTCCCTGCGGGGCTTCACGTCCACCCATTTGCACACATCAACGATGCAACCACAGGAAGCAGCTTCAGGTCAAGTCTCAAAACAAGCAAGGCCTGGGGATCAATCCTCAAACCTTCTGGTTAGTGGACCCCCTAAGCTGGGTCAAGTAAAGCAAAACCAACGCTCAACCCTTTGGCATATGATGTCCAAGCATTTCACACCACTTACTCTGCCAGGGTCTTAGTAGCAACAGGGGAAACGAGAGACCCTCAAGATTTCCCTGCTGTCTTCAACTTCCTCCAGCTTCTCCAGGGAGATCCTCCAGCTCAGAGGCTGTTGGCAGACGTGTCCAACCGGCCAAATCTTTAAACCACTTCCTTCACGAGGATCACTGGCTTGTAAGATTTCTGCAGCTGGTACACTTGCGGTGAGTGGCCTCACTGACCCAAAATAACTGTGCATGGCAGAAGAGCCTTGAAGTGTTTGACGAGATCTTTAATTATATAAACAGCAAATACATGCCTGTAGCTTTCAGCGTAAATCCGCTATGTGACAAAGTCTATACAAATGATTATTGTGTTGCCTACAGAAAATGAAAATGGTTTTTGCAGAGCAGTCTGATGATTTCTTGCCTCCTCTATTTAGTCCCAAATGACAAGAGCAATTCATCACTTAGAGAGAGCTAAGATTTTAATAGTGAGGAAACCCATGAGGGGGTTAAACCCATGGGAGAAAAGCCTTTGTCCCGTCGTCTGTGGGCAGACTGATGGAGAGCAGTAACACTGCGTCCTGCCCCGGTGATGCATTGACCGGAGCAGCTATTGATTAGCGCTGCCAGTTTGCCTTGATACATCATGTCATCTTTGTTTAGAGAGTGGGATCCAGGACACAAGCACTTCCCACTGAGAGGTTACAAAATAAAAGCTCCTTGCATTTGTAGGTACGCAGCAGAGCGTCTGTGCGATGATGGATCGCGTCATCTGCCTGGTCCCAGGGTCTGAACTCGCAGCGTCATCTTCATCAGACATCGCCTGACAGAACGTCCATCATCACAAAGTCACGCCGATGGGCCCGGTCCCTGATGGAACAACGCCTGCTTACATCAACACATCACCAGCAACTTCATCATTTCCAGACGTTTGGAGACGGCCGCAAATTGAAGCTCGGTTGACCGCAGTCGTCAGGGGTTCATGTCTGCTGGGTCAAAGTGTTTTAGTTCAGTGTGTAACAGACTCAGGATTGAATGCTAACTTAAATGGACATGGTGGCTGCTCGCTCGTCAAAAGGAACCTGAAACAGACAAATGAGGCCAAAAGCTGCAGTTCATGGAGCGGCCACTTGAGGGTGGCTCCAAAAATCACTCCCCATAGACCTCCATGTTAAAATGTACAGCAGAAGTCATGTTTACAGCCTAGAACAGCAACGATTTTGCTTAATTAAGGCCAGATGAGAAAAGGGATTTTGCTGTGGACGGCATGAAACAATTCAAAGTGAGAAAAAATGTTTTCCTAACATTCAAACTTCTTTATCTGCAGCTGTAACCTGCACAAAAACAGCATATTTTGTTGTATAAAAGTGTCATTGTATCCATTATCTTAAATATATTAGTAATATATAATAAAAGGAACATCTTGTTATAAGTATGTGTATTGAACATTGGCGGTCACATTTGACTAATGTAAAGCAGGATATTCTGTTTTTTAAGCGTTAATTTTCTGCCAACACAAAATGGCCATCCTGAAGTAGAGGTGGATCTGTTGATGGATGCACTGCCCCGTGCTCAGTCCACGCACCACACTCAAACCTCGGAAAAATAAGCGTGGGCCTTGCATAATTAAAAGTAGAGAGGAACGCCAACATCGAGCTGGAAACGTGTAATGATTTTAATTATATCTGAACCTGGCATAACGAGGCTACTTTTGGCACCACTCGAAAAAAAATAAGATTTTAAAATCAACACTGAGGATTCACGAGCTCAAGTTACACCAAATACACACAGAGTATGGGAACAGGTGTCCGGGTTTGGGCCCCTTGAGATCCTGGACACTGATTCTCAGCTCACCCAAAGGGATCATGACCATAGCTATGTATAATTTTTAGTCTTAATATAAAATATAGGTTGAAAAAAATGGATATTTTAACATGGAGGTGTATGAGTTTTGACTGTTTTTCGTAGCAAACGTATTGAAAAGCAGCCTTTAGTGATGCTTGTAAGTAGGGCTGCATGACTCCAGAGCCGGCAGTATGCTAATACACCTGGAAAAATAACATCAGAGGCCGATTATGCGATTGATAAAGGTGTGAGAGTGAGTTGATAGTCCAGACAAATTGCCAGCAGGGCAGAGGCCCTTAGAGGCTGATTAGAAAATGGGCATCTACCAGAGGAGGAGAAGAGCAAGACATCAGAGGAAGAGACTGTGTCGTTTGGCAGGGTGGGAAACGCATCAAGAAAATGTACTTCTTGTCCTGTGAATTAGTACCATCACAGGGCTCAATCTGGCTCATTAGAGTTTGTTTTCAAGTGGCTCCAAAATGGATTCTGGCTTCCTTCCCACCCTGGTGAGTGAAGATGGATTCAGAACAGAGAGGAGAGACAGAGGAGGTGAGTGCAGAGCTACAGAAGAGTTTTATTTAGGCATGCTACAGAGGTGATGCAGAATACACCAGAGAGACCATGAGAGAGGGGAAAACTCAAAAAGCAGGAAACCCAAGTTGCAGCTCCCCGTGGTAGAAAAGAATTTCTTTTAATTGCGCCTTCATACCAAATCCTTACATTTTGAGCTGTATAAAATTGGACTCGGACGAAAAAAATATATATATCTATTATTTCTGAGCAAATGCCTCTATAGTCAAGAGGTTCTGTTGGGTATTACAAAAAAAAAAACGAGAGAATTAACTCATAACATTTAAAATTCTGGGCATTTCTCCCCAAAATCCAACAATTCTGTGTCTTTAAATGCTGTTTGTTTGTTCAAATGAATTAAAGGAACACTGAAGGCACATAAACTTTGGTCCGACTGAGTAGCCCTCTCAAGTAAACCGTCACATGACAATGAAATCACAGTGGACTCTTGTAACTGCTTCCACAGCATGCAACACTTCCTTAACGTGAGATCTCTACCATCACTATGCATGCTCAAAAACATTGTCACAGACAATAACACTTCACTGCTATGGAAAAGAAAACAGGAAAGGCTCCAAGAACACAGATAAAGAAATACTTAGCTATCTAATGCGAAGTCAAAATCAGAGGGGGGGGAGGGGGGCAATCTTACTTTGTGGAATAATGGAGTTCAAGTTTAAGTGCCTGTTACAGGCTGCTGTAAAAACATGTACATGTTGCTTCATGAATATTCTGCTCTCAACTAAAAAAGGAAAGAAAAAACCCGGAACTAAAAGGAAGCCACGCCTGGTTCGCGGCTCAGTTTCAAACACTGATGAAAAGTTTGCATTCTCAGTAACCCCCTAAAATATCAAATACCAATGTGCCTCATCAGGAGGATAACTGACAAACGTGTCCAGCTGTAGAAACAGTTGATATTGTCGAGTAAGGCACATGAGTACTGTATCTTTTTTAACTAAATTAAACACTGATCTACACCAAAAACAATCAATCATTTCTGCGTCACAAAAAATACGGAGGTACGGTTAAGAAGAGCCGAGAGGATCCGGTATTGTTTTCTTAAAAAAAAAAAAAAGAAGTTTCAGTCTCTCTCAAGGAATGACAGGAGCAACAAAACCCCAACAACACCAGAACTGATTCAATCGACGTGGTCCCCCCAGTGTCCAGACACAGTCTGAAAGGTTTCTGACCAGTTCCTCCTCGACCCAGGAGTCTGTGGCTCACACACTTTAAATGGTGGACTTGGAGAAGGAGACTCTCAGGTGCTGGCTGCCTCCCATGTTGTAGTTGTGGAGGTCGATCAGGGCCTGGGTGGCTTCCTCCACCGTGGACATCTGGATCAAAGCCATTTTACGATCCCTGAAACATAGGACGACAATTTAATCACCTCAGAATAAACAGGACACAAGTAAAAACGTCCAACTCGTAGGTATCGGTCTACATACTGGAAAAATTTGAAAGCTTTCACAGTGCCTCCAGTGTTGGAGAAGAGCAGCCGCAGATTGTCCTCTGTCACATCTTGTCTGTTGAAAGTTCACAGGTCACGGTCAGGAACAGGAAACATGACTAAACAACACCTTCTGGCCTGGTACTTACGGGATGTTGGAGAGGTGAAGAGTGGCAGATGGCGGGAAGATGTTCTGGAAATTCTTGGAACCGGGTTTCTTGAAGCGATGAAGTGGCGAGTTGGCGTAGTCCTTCGTCAGCCCCTGGTCGTCCAAGCCATCGCGAGGCAGCGCCACCGTCTGGTGCTTGGACAGGGTGACCCGGATGATCTTCCCGTACATCTTTTGGCCGTTCAGGTGGCTCATCGCTTGGACCAGAGAAAAAAAGGTCAGTGTTCGGCACTTTGAAATGTACATTTAACATTGACACTGTAGAGATGCACAGATCACAGATTGGGTGCTAAATCAATAATTATCGTAAAAACATCTTCTTTGAAAGAACTGTAAGACTGTGGAACTCAAAGAACTCAGCACACAAGCCAACGATGAACTGGGTTATATTATGACTACTCACCTAGCTGTGCCTGGTTGGAGTCTGACATCTGAATGAGAGCGCTGTCCTTCTTATTGTAAAGGATTTTCACCCTCTGGACATCACCGTACACTCCTGCATTAGAGCCACAGGCAGGCAGGACAAGAGGTGAGGAGGAGAGAAAGCAGACAGTTAGAGAAAAAATAAAAACAAGTAAAGTTAGCACTGCAGACAAGGATATTTTAAGACAGGAAGAGAGAACAGCAGAGTACACACAAGAAGTTTACACTAGAATCAGAGGTGTGTAGAAAGAACAGGAAGAGAGAGAAGAGGCACCCTCTAAACAGAAACGCTATCAAGCTGTCTGATGCCTATAAATAAAACAACTGCATGCAAAATAAGGATTTAACTGTTTAACAGATACAGAATAGTGCACCTATAACAAACGTTACCCCAAACCTATAAACAGGAGCAGATGTATTACAGATTACTGTGTGCAGATACATAAACATGTGTAAGCTTTAACTTATACTACTCATAATAACAATAATAATAACAAAGGTCTCAAAGATAGAATGGAAAGAGAAAAAAGAAAAAGACAGAAGAGAGAGAAAGAGAGAGAGAGAGAGAGAGAGAAAGAGAGAGAGAGAGAGAGAGAGAGAGAGGAGAGAGCTAACGATAACATACCGAAGAGGGTAAACAGACTTTGGGGCGTAACCATCTTTAGAGGGAGAGAAGAGCAACAAGCAGCGTGAGACAGGTAGAGAGGTAGAAGAGTCGGAGCGGAGCGGAGGTAGAGATGGACAGATCGATCCAGAACGGAGGTAGGTAGGAGGAATGGTGGTTTTTGTTTTCCCCCCGGAGAGTGATGGAAGGTGGTGGGTCATGGAGGAGGGGGAGCAGGCGGCGGAGGAGGGAGTCATGGAGGGGGAGGGAGGGGAGGAAGGGTTGGTTAAGGAGCAAGGAGGTATGATTTAAGGTTAAAAATGTAAAAAACAAAAAATAAAAATAAATTAAATACCCCCCCCAAAACCACCAACGAATTGGGTGGAGGAGGAGGCAGAGAGAGAGAGAGATAACGAGAAAGAGAGGGGAGAGAGAGAGAGAGAGAGAGAGAGAGAGAGAGAGAGAGAGAATGGGGATGAACAGGGAAGCAAGTGCAAATTGATGGAAATTTAAAAAAAAAAAAAGTGAAGAAGGGGGAGGGACAAAAAATAAAATATAGGTCAGTACACTGGAATAATGCAGGTAGTTTGGTCAGAGATAATGGTTGGATCAATGCTTTCTTTAGTCAAAATACAGCAAATAACTGGTCTTTCACCCTGGACAAGCATGAGGTAAAGGTACATTCATGTCAAAATCATAATAAAACCAGCAATATAAAGTCATAACAATGAGGTAAAAACAACATGCAGCAGCTAGGAAATCTGAAGATCTATCACCCATTCACAAAGAAGAATGGGACTCAAAGAGAAGGGTGGAGGTGGGGGGGGGGGGTTATATAAGAGACCATGCAGGGAGAAAAGTTCCAGCAGAACAATCGAGCATGCAAGAGTTGATGTGAAGGCCACTGGAGGAGAAGGTGGCGTTCACACAAGTCCAGAAGGCCGATCAAAAGAAGCACAGTATCCTCTGATACTGTCAAAGGGCTCCGAGGATGAGACACTCATTCACAACCAGACATGAGGAAGAGAGACAGAAACATCAGGTGAGACAGTTTTAGATGCTATTTAAGTCACAGTCTGGAGGAGAGAAAAAAAAAAAAAAGCAGAGGAGCTGGGAGGAAGGAGAGAAAGTGAGCAAGCGCTTCAGAGAGGCAGGTGTTTGTTCCCAGGACTGAGACACAGGTTAGGAGACCACAGAATGATTTCATATGAGCTATCATATGAGCTGAGGAGAGGTGAGGAGAGCTTAGAGAGAAAAACAGAAGAGAGACAGTTAGCCGAGTTAGATACGGTCCGACAAGAGGGGAGGAAGGGAGGGGAGAGAGGGGAAGGGTCAGCAGTTCGTCCCTGTTCTTTCTTGGGGGGCATAATGTGTTTTTTTAACCAAAGGGAGGGAATAAAACACAAAAACAGGGCCATATGCATGTGAGGGACACAAATAAACACAGTGAAGAAACTGTTGGAAGCCCAGGAGAGCCGCTGCTGTTACTTTCTACATGCCATTAGTCTGATGCTGTTCTGTTATCACAAGGCAGCAAAGCTTCTTCTCCCTTGATAACAGGAGGATGGAGGGAAAATGACTTGTTGATCACATCAACTGATTTTATGACAATAAATAAAGGCATAAAGTATATGTGCAGTTACTTCATCAGCACTGCTGTAATGTCAGCACTGTTTGTATGTCAGCAGCCTGCTTGATGCTTCTGAGCTGTCAGTCGGGCAGATATCGCTCTACAGAAAACTAACTTTTACCTAGTTCACACTGGGGAAATCAATCCGGCTAGAGCGGGATTCGGGCCGTATCTGGATATATTCAGATTTTTCTGAGTGTGAACACCGTGAATCCGGCTATATCCAGATTGATTTATATCCACCTCTCGGAGGTGGATCAGGGCAGTTGGCTCACATGTGGCTCAGGGCTGAACGCAAATGCAGCCAGCGAATGCGGCCAGCGACGCGATGCTTCCATTTTACGGGGACAGTGTCCGGGTCGTGTACAAAAGCCGTATGTAAACAACCATCTGAACTACGACAGCTTTGCCCCGAGTTTATTTTCCACAGGGCTAAAAAGGAATAAACTGCTTTTTGAACCGGGAAAAATGAAAGAACAAGCAACACGGGACAAAAAAGAAAACGCACGACGCATGCGCACCCTACAGTAGCCTGAACGGACTCTGTATATTACGAGGCGCCACATAGCGGTTTTAAGGACCGCAAACAAGCCGGATTGAGTGTAATTATCATGAGAAAAAAAGCTTTGTTCTTGCTTCAAAATAACCAGATTTAGACCCTGTGATCTCAGAATAACAGCATGAAAAAAACACCTAAAAGATTTGAACCACATTAATTATGTCCTGGTTACAGTTCAAGAATTTAATAATATTGAATCTTGAGGGAAAAAAAAAAAATCACCATCTACAGAGCTGAATGAAGAGGTATGAAGTGCAGAAAAACAAGCTAAATAAACAGTTGGATTAAACATGGTGAAAACTGTGTTGTCCAGACGTGCAAATGACAGATTGTTGGAAATTATTTTCAGATTGTCCAAGATCACAATAACACAAAATTAAGTGGTTTAATTTAACAGTAGATTCAAGCCAAATGTGTATGATAACTTTCTAAATGTATCCTGGCAGTAAAATGGACAACAGACCATAACCAGCGACAGAAAAAAACAGAGGAGATGGGTGGAGGAGGTGGGTGGGGATGATGGAGTTTAAGCCTTAGTTGGTCCTTCAGACTGGTGTTTCTGTGTGTGTGTGTGTGTGTTACTAACCTCTTCGTTCAGGTTGCTGACCAGAAGGACCCCACTGGATCCCGCCTGCCCAGCAAGGGCCACCCTCCCTGCAGCAGCAGCAGCCGCCGCTGCCGCGCTCAGAGGGTTCAGGGCTCCTGACAGGAAGTGCACGAGACAATCATGGAATGGAGAGCAGCACTTGGACTCAAGCAAGGTATTACAACTTTAGGCAGGGATGCAAATGTCTGGTGTTCATTTCCATCCATTATAATGTGTTTTTAATACATTGAGAATTACAAAGAATAATAAAGAAAAAATAAAAAGTGATCTACCTGGGATCTTACCGAGGAGGGAGTTGGAGTCTTTACTGAAGGCTGCAGCCACTGTGGGGTCCAGACTGGGCTGGCCATCCCCAGCTGGCAGCTCCGGTCGGGTGTAGTCCCGACTCTTATCATTGTTGTACTTGACATTTAGGTTCACCAGCTTGGAAAAGTCGATCCGCAGCGTGCAGCAGGAATTGTAAATGTTCTGGCCGTCCAGCGCCTTGGAAGGAAAAAAACAAACCATCAACACTTCCAGCACCACAGACCAGCAGGAGCTGCGAGCAGATAGCCTCTCACCAGTTTGGCTTGCTGTGCATTGACAGGATCGCTGAACTGCAGGAGGGCTTGGAACTGATTGTTCTTGGTGAAAGTGATTATCTTCATGACTGTGCCAAACTTGGAGAAAATCTGCAGCACAGAACACACACACACACACTGTCAACAGCTCGGAGGGACGGACGCTCTGTTTAACCGCAGGCTGCCGCCTACCTGTTGCAGTACATCCAGCGTCACGGGGTAGAACATGTTGTCGATGATGATCCGCAGCACGGGACTGGATGCGGCGGCCAGAACTTCCTGTATATCCGAGCTAGGCGACTGGACTGCTGACACCGCCTGCAGCACCGCCTGGGTCCGCTACGACCAAACACAAGCTGTCAGGGCCTGTTTTTAACATCACTACAAAAGATGACCCATTTTACAAAATATATGCAACTGTCATGGAGCTTCTCACGCAAGAAGATCATACATCGATACATCGATACAGAAAGCCCCACATGTGTGCATGGAGTGACTTTTAAGGTATAGCTTACCTGATTGCTGGCATCAGTTTTGAGTTCTTTGTGATTGGAATACTGGATAAAAACAGGCACGTTGCGGATATGAGGAGACACTGTGGAGTAGTAGTTCACCATAGTGATGGCCGCCTCTTCTGTCCCCATCTCCAAAAATGCCTGGAAGCAGACAGAACAGCCCTGATAAATGCCCCAGCACTGCCTCCGCTCGAGAAGCCATCATCTGATCATTCCCTGAAACTGGTTGTGTAACTCTAGATATCAAGCCGTAAAGATACAAAACAACTCGATGCCAGAAGTCAGCGCTGATGAAGTTATTTGTACATTGTCATGAGGCAGCTGCCCGTCAATCAGGACTGAGCGACACACTGACTGCTTTTGTTAGGAGAACAAAGCTGCTGTGCTTGACAGGCATCTAGGGGACAAAAGCCAAGTATCTCCTACAGCCGTCCTCAGCAGACAGACAGCTTTCAGCCAGCGTCTGTGGGCATGTTTCAGATGCACTTCTCGATAACAGGGTTCAATGTGTGCACAGTAAGACATGGGCGTTCTAGCAGGAGTTCCACAGACACACGTTCCATCCATTCACCTGGTTCTTTCCCTTCAGTGTCAGGATGTTGGTGACTTTGCCAAAGGGAAGGCCCAGAGCAATGACTTCGGTCTCCGAGGCCTCGTTGGGTAACTTCCTAATGTGGATCACACGGGATGGTGGGGCCTCCTCCACCCTTAGCTTCTTACTGTCGCTGCCATTGGATGCCCCATCTGTAATTACAGAACAAGCACTGGTTAACTCACAGTTAAGTGTGTACAATAAACATACATTTAGGTCCACTAAAGGGCATGTTTGATTTTTAGAAACACCAAAAGCCTATAATATAATTCATGTTGAAAAAATCTGACTTATTTCTATATTCTGCACAAAAACATCATTGTGTGAGTCCTTCTCTTCAAACCTTTCGACTTCTCCAATCACGTTTGTTGGATGTGACAATACATTTTTTTTTAAATATACCTCTAATTTTCCTCCATCATCACAACATCACTGAAGAAACGATGTAAAACAAGCAGCTTTAAGTTGCATTTAGGGAGCTGTTCTCTGGATGTGTCCTCAGCAGGCAGCAAAAGACAATTAAATATTTACAAGAACTTCAATGTATTAAACTGCTTGACCATTATAACAGGCATCCAGGGATGAGGTGACTGTCATTAAGGCCTCAGACAGACAACAGCTGATGGACAAATGTAATGCGAGCCTACAGTGGTCCAGAAACACTTAAGACCTCAAAGTTGTTTTAACGTCATATTATGAAATAAGCAACAACACACAATGCTGTCGTCTAAAACCACAGAGGAACATGTCTGGTTAACACGTACTCTGCTGGTTGGTGAAAAGAAGTTGATAAAAGTAGACCATCTTAAATTGAACCACTAATCTACAATACATCAATATTCTTGATGACTGACACTGTGCTGAGAGGAACACGGCGACCGAGTCACACAAGGTGAAAAGTTGAATGATTTGCTTTTGTAGCACAACAACCCGAGCTGCTCAAGTTTAATGTTAGAGCTTATCAGTTTCCAATCCTTCTTCTTTTCTGACCCTGACCTACATGATATTTCGTTTTAATCTGCCATCCATCTTCACACAGCTGCTTATTTAAGATGGATAGCTACGCAGCATAAATGCCACCTCACTTTATTAGAAAGGTCTGCAGGTTGACATTGGCTCAGATGGGAGGTTGTGTAGCGTCTGCTTTTAACACTCGGCAGAGTCTTCTGATCATCGTCTCTGCGTGGTGACACAAACACAGGTCTCATAGTCGTCCTTACTTCTGCAGCTTCCTTTGAGATGCTCATCTAAACAGCGAGGGCATTAAAAATCTGCATGTATCCAGCATGTCTGCTTCCACGCTGTGGTGTGTGTGGGTGCCCACCTACTGGGGGAGCGCGATGTTATTCAGACACTAAATAGATCCCGGGAGAGAACAGTTTAACTCATGCAGCCTGTTCCACTTTCCAAGCAGCCATTAATCCTTTGATTCCTCGTTACTCCACCTGCCACTACCCATCACATGGCTTCATGCAAACATCCATTAATCCCCCTCTTTATTCAGGGGGTGGTCGGAACGAACTCACCACTGATACTGCTCATGCCAGAGTTAGGACTGTTGTACATACTCAGCTCATCTGATCCTCTCTGTAAAAAAATAAAAACAGAAAATACACATTTGTGAGGGAAGGGAAGAAGAAGCCAGAGACGCCATTTCCATTTTCCAGACAGGCCCTCAAAGACAACAATAAAATGGAAGTCTCTGTAGACAGTTTAAAGGAACAAAGGCAGTAGGTGGAAAGGGGCATAAAACAGCACAAGAGAGGCCCAGCTCCTCCTTTAACCGGTGTGGGTTTAATCTCGCTGAATTTAAGATGTCAGGATGTGTCATTTCATCCTGAGCTATACTTGGTCCCAGAAGGCTTGCTTGGAGCTACCGGGCGCCCTGTGCTCTTAAACCTGACTGATGGGATGACGAGGAACGCGGCTAGGGACCCATTACACACACAACTTTATAATAGCTTCATACACCCCCTCCTTGTTTCTGTCTGACTGAATTTGAACCAATTGTTCTTCTGTCACTAACATTCTTTATGGTTACGATAAACTAGATGTTGCAGGCCCTGGCCAGGGCAACATGACACAAATAAATTGAAAGGGTAATAAAGTTGTCTGACTTAGGCCAAAATGTGAGCACACTGTGCACGAGACACACCAATCCAAGAAATGATTCCTCTTCCAACAGCTGGCAGCCCTCCGTTTGCTCTTTGACAGTGAAATATTGATGAAATAAAGAGTGCGGCAAAGACCCACAATATGGAGGATCCAGTATTTTATGACAGATCCGATTCCCTTCGAGAGACGACTTTTAACTTTGTTTTGTGCAGACTGAAAAGCAGCTGGCACCCAACAAATGAGGTTACACACTGGAGCAACAATGCACCGACACGAGGAAACAGGAGATCTGGAGGGACACGTGCCAAACATATTTTAATATTTTATATTTTATCTCCCAATTTAAATGAGTATTTGTTTGTTTGTGTATGCTCAGTGAAGCAAACAATGACTGTTTTTGTCTACATATGCTGTACTTGATCGCCTTTGACAGAGGATGTTTCTATGATTTTTGCATGATAAACATTTATGATCATGGCAAACCTTTAGAAACAGGTGAAAAGATATGCAGTTAAAATCAGCTCTTACTGTTAGCATCGATACTGTAACCTACAGTAACACACTTTTACTTTTAACTTGTTCGTTTGTTTGGTCATCTTGTTGTTACAGTAACCACCTGCCAGAATATTCACAATAAAAGCCATGTTAGTGAGTTTTTATTTTAAATAGTTAGGAAAAGTGTTGTAAAAGTCCAAATTCAAGTGTTTCTAAATTATAAATCAAAAAGTTAACTCATGCATCCCAGGGCAGACACACAATCTTGTGGTCCAGAATGAAACACGTTCTTTCATCTTTAAGTCGATTCCTCCGCCTCCTCACAGGCAGCACTGTTGCCTTCGTATCAGTTCAAACACGTATCCCCTGACTTTCCAATTAGCTTACGAAATCCAAAACAGGGGCAAAGGCGGTGATGTTGGGCTAGAAGCTACATTTCCTGGATACACAAATGCATCAGTCCAACCAACAAAGGCACAAACTAATGAGGAAGGTTTTTAGGTGTAACAGGCCGAAGAACTAGGACAGCTTTGAATGCTGTTACACATATGCTGTGGCCCCTTTGTTATCTGTCGTAAATGTGTGTGTGTGTGTGTTAACAGTACAGACAGGGGAATGTCTCGTTCCACTGTCACATATGTTATATGTTCATTGTTAATAACCAATTTTTAACCTATAGCGGAATGTATCAAATATTATACGCGACCATATTTGGTGTTGTATGCTTTCTCCTCACAGCTGTGTCTGTGTCGGCCTGACAGCACCAGCATTAATGTTGTGTATTTTATGTTTAAACCTGCTGCACAAAACCATCAAGAATGTTTAAATGTGAAGACACAACAGAACACACAGAGCTCTAAGAATTCTTGACTATTTTCTGCCTACACCTACAATGTCCAAGGCAGTAATCTGTGTAGTGAACAGCAAAAAAAACACCAAGCAGAAAACTCACCTTCACTCCAACTGCAACATCACTGATGCTGAAAGAAAAAGCATGGAACGTGGTCAAAATCCAGGCGTTTGAATGAATGTAAACAAGCTATTGTGATGCAAAACCATCTGAAGAAGACCATATGACCACTGTTACATAACCCTTTATGTTCCGGTGCATTAAGTCCACCTACAAGCCTGGCATGATATTGTTTATTGTGAGTAGGATGCTTTTTTTATTATGTGTAGCCTACATAACATGCATTTTAAACACACCAGTATCATCTGTCTGACATGCTGTTTGTTCCCACTATTCGCTTCCCAAGGGGCTCATTTATGATTCATCACATGTGTTAAGTAGCTGAGGTCACACTGCAGCCAAAGCATGTGGACTATCCGCACACTGTGCAAGCGACACACCCTTAAACACTTCATACAACATATATGACGCTGTACAGAACCTCAAAAATCAACTTATCAACAGTAGTTACACATTAGCCCGTTGCTAATCGTTTTAGCCGTAACGCTACGCTAAACGTTGTGATGCTTTTTTTTGAACGTGGGCACATGTTGATTTTTAGTTACGACACATTTTGTGTTACCCAGAATGATTAAAAAACACACAATCACTCGGCTAGCTAAAGCTAGTTAGCTCCGACACAAAGGATCAATGGTACTGTACAATAGTTAGCATAATGCTTTGCTAAAGTTCGCTAGCTGCATCGATAGCACGCTGCTGTAAACTATACAGAATTACGGAGCTAGCGTTAGCAATCATCACAGGACCACACACGTTACACCTTTGAATGACAGACACATTATAACGCTGTTAATAATGAGATAAACAGACGTGAGCTAACTTATAGCAGCATGCTAACACCAGACACTTCCTTAATGCATAGGGAGCGCGTGGCTATGGAAACCCGCAGCTCCTCAGCATCTCCGCGAAATGACGCATTCTTCTAACCGGCGCCCCGCGCTGATTTACTACCCGGCAAATGTCCCGCAAAGTGCACAGTGTGGAAACATTACCCGTCCATGTCTGTAGCCAGTTCTCAGCGCCTCGGCGTTCGCCCCTGTTTTCACTCCAGTTTACACCGCACACATACACACACCGAGGCAAAATGGAGGCAATGTGGCGAGGCGCGACGAAGCCATGGCGGAAAGAGCCGAACCGAGCCGAAGCTGCTGAGCGCACAGCTTCGCCACAACGACCAAAGAATACGATTAATTTATTGATTAAACGTATTAAATGTATCACCGGAACTGATCTACAATGATTCTAACAGGCACACACAATAATTAATATAGTAAAATATAAATTATATTGTAAAGGGAATGATAGCAGCATTTCAGACTGTAGACTGTAGAACGCTACACTTTAATGTTCTTGAATAACTGTCAATAATATAATTATTTGGTTCAAATACGAAGCATTCCAGCACAAGACCCTGGAGCATGGCAGTATTAGTATCACAGTTTGGGCCTGTTTTGCTGCATCTGGACCAGGACGGCTTGCCATCACCAGTGACTTCTAAAGGAAAGGGTCAGGACATCTATGGAGTCATATTCATGCAGGAATCTACAACACTCACTCCATATTGTAGCCATGCTGGCAAAAGTCCACTATTTACACCACTGCCTAGCAAACCACCAGTGTTGCCTCTCCTTCTAGCCCTGTTTGTTTTGGTCTCCTCCACCTGTTGAGAATAATATAAGCTACTTTAGCTGCTACATGTCTGCAGTGATAGCTGCATTGTTAGCAGCGAAAAACGTTCATTTAAATGACTTCAGATTATTCTACATATAATTACTTAAAGGTAGGGTAGGAGATTTTGAAAACTCAGTGAGAGTCAGCCAGATTTACAGATTTACAGGGGGGATGTAGCTCAACAGGGGGGATGTAGCTCAACAGGGGGATGTAGCTCAGTGGTAGAGCGCATGCTTTGCATGTATGAGGCCCCGGGTTCAATCCCCGGCATCTCCAGGGTGACTTTGAGGGGCAACAGTGGCGCAGTGGTGTCAACTGTTGTGTGTTCTTGGGCAAGACACTTCACCCTAGCCTGTGGCGCGCCTTGCTAGTCATTGTATGACATGCTTGTGCAGCAGCCGTAACGAATTTCCCTCTGGGATTAATACAGTATCTAAAATAAAATAAAAAAAAAAAAAAAAAAAAATAAAATTTCCAAAGTAAACACACGCCCATTTCTCTCGGAGCTCACCCTATAGCCACGCCTCCAATCACATGGAAGAGGAGCCAATACTCCTACAGGGTCCACCCGGAGGATTGGCTGATGTTTTTATGTTTTATAGCTTCAGATGATTCATATTCTTCGTTTTAAAGAGAAACTGCCGAACTAATCAGTTGCTATCGGATTGTAAAGAGAAGTTACACTAATTTAACAAAAAGTGCATCAGAATAAAATCTCCTACCCGACCTTTAACATTTACTAAGAATGTCTGATTCAGATCACAGCTGACCCTTCTCACCCTGGACATGGACTCTTTGAGCCACTCCCTTCAGGCAGGCGGTTACGGTCCATTCGGACCAGAACCTCACGCCACAAGAACAGCTTCTTCCCCTCTGCTGTTGGACTGTTGAACTGTAATTAATATACCGCTCTGCACTGTCACTTCACAATGACACTTCAGTGTAGTCACTGCACAATGATGACTATTTGCACTGTTTACTTCCATCTTGCTCTACTTTGCTCACTAGTACCACCTCACCGATCCATGTGGCACCTGTTCAGGGTCCATGTTTGCCATTACAACCATTACTCGTGTTCTGGATGTCAATTTATAGCCTTACTTTTAGATTACTTTGTTTTAATTTTGCCTTATTTATCTTATTTTTATCTTATTTTATTTTTTAACCCATGCATGCTTCTTATTTCATGTTAATTATTATATGTTTTATGTATGCACCAATCACCAAGGCAAGTTCCTAGTAATGTGAAACCTCTTCACTTACATGGCAATAAACATGATTCTGATTCTGATTGACATTATCAACACATTTGTGTGTCATGTGACCATGTGACACCTGTGCACTGTTCAGACGGTGCTGTGCTGTTGGAAGGGGAAAGCAGGGGGGGGGGGGGCAGGGCCGTTTTTGCATAATGATTAATCTTGACAGACATACGTCATGCTCCTGGGCTCCTGACAACGTCACGCCCTGGGTGAAATTAACGCCTAACTGCTTATCTTAAAGGACCTGGGATTTAATTAAAAATGACATTTCCCCAAAGACCTGCGCTTCTGAGGCTGCCATGTTGAAATTAGCTGATGAGGGGCCCTCTGAGGGAAAAGGAAATAAGCAAACTGTCAAACGCTGAGCAAATCACTGCCGTTTATCAGTCCTGCTCGCTGCTCAGGAAATAACAGTGGACTTACATCCTGCGTGGTGCCCGCTGCACCATGGATACAAGTCATATTGTTATTAACAAGAAGGTGGAGGAGGAGGGGGGGCATAAAAAAACAAGCCTGTCAAATGTGATATGGAGCCAAACAATGTGGTCGGGCTAAGTAGGGGAATAGGTTGCTGAAATGAGCTCTTAAGACACCACAGAAATATTTCGCCACCGACAAAGGAATACTCCACCGCTGGAAATTTCTGTGCTTTTGCAACGAGTGGCGCTCAGATAATGAGTCTTCAACAGAATTACAGAAAGTGCGGAAGGTAAATGATGTGCTGCTCAGTGGGACTCTGTGTGTTTGGAAAACCAGCGCAAAACAAAGTTATGACAACGCTCAATGGAAATATAAAGTTAAATTGTGTAAAGTTATATAAAAAGTTGTCATAGAACAGGAACTTATTACAGAGCAGAACAACGCCGGAGTCGCCGAAGTCTTGAAATAGGAACATTTTCCACTGGTGCCACAAAATATTTGTTTAATTATAGACAATCAATCAATAACGCAATGTAGTAGAAAAATACTGAATCAATCATGACAGAGAGGAACCGTGTGTCTGCCTTGCACAGGCCCAGTTCACACCGGAGAAAGTCAATCCAGTTAGAGTAGGATTGAATCCGGATAGCCTTTAAGACCTATTTTCAAATCACACAGGCATATCCGCGCTCAATCTGGCTTAATCCAGCTTGTTTGTTGTCCTCCAAACCGCAAGGTGGCACCTTGGTAAATTCAGAGTCCGTTCAGGCCGCTGTAGGACCACGTGTGCCTTTTTGTCCTGTGTCGCTTGAAGGTTAGCACACCTTCCAAATATCATCAGAAGTCACTTACATGAGGGTGGAAATGAATTTAATGCTTCTGCTGCAGGTCTAAAAGTAGGACCAGAATGTTCTTATGCTTAATATTTCTTATACTTAACAGGCCCAGAGTCCGTGATTACCAGCACTTTAAATCTTTGTACTGTTTACTGTGTGTGTGTGTGTCTACCTCACACACAGCTTTCAGCTCTCATTGTCAGAGGTGTCATGGCGAAGGCATCATCATGAGGACTGCGATGGGCACAGTCAGAGGTGAAGTCATCATGGAGCGACCCGCGAGGACAAAGGCGCCCGGATCCGGTCCTGCTGCCTGCGCCCGGGGAACTGGATGTGTTGCAGGAAGTGTGAGGTGCGTGTCAGCGGGTGTCGCCTCCAATATCTCCCTCGCCTTTAATCAGACGCGTTAGTCCTGAGTGTGAGTTGGTGAGATACGCACACTGTTGCTTCCAACATGGATCCATGTCGGAGCGGGAGCTTCCCGAGCGAGCCGAGTGTCGTCGGCGGTAATTTATCCACGCACGTTTGAAATTGAAACATTTAAACAGAGAACAGTAATGTCGTCAAATGCCATTTGTGTCATGGCAACCGGCAGGAAGATAAAATGTCATCTTGTCTGAGAATGAATATTTCTGCGGGGTCAGAGAACCCATTTATTAAAACCACGGCGCGGCGCCCCTCTGTGCTAAAGAGACAGTATTCCCTGTCATGTTTCACAGTGACCCCCCCAGCTTGACATTTTGATTTCTCTCATTTTGTCCTTTCCAGTTTTCTCTCGGAGTGACAGCACGCACGCACGCCGTAAAAGCCTCCCAAACTAAAAGGCAACACAAAATGAATGTCAGAAGTGTCAGGATGCCAACATGGCCGCGGGTGACATGTGGGATTGGCAGATGTGCCGGGCATCCCCGGACGAACATGTTGCTACTGAAGCTCTCACTCCCACAATGCTTAGCTACGTCGTTTTTTTATTCTACTGAATGGGACTCGTTGAAGCTGGGACAAAGGAAAGAGGGAAAATATCAGCTCCGAAATGCTCTTTTCAAAGCACATTTCTCCATGTCGACATGCATTTGAGTGATCCATCATTTGCTGACAACAGCTGTAGGAAGAATGTCAATGTGATGTTATGTAAATGTATTCAGTAGAATATCACAAACATTCATGGATTGCGCTGCCTGGCAGAATGTGAATTTTATATGCTTTGCCACTGTGCTGAATAACTAATGATGTGGGACTGACCTGTTCGCTTGAATGACTCCTATGAAAGAAAAAAAAAATAGAAAAATAGATTTCCTCCGAGCGGCAGCAGGCATTCCCAATTTATTTGATCCAAACCATAAGTTACTGTCAAAGAAAACTCATTCGCTTTGACACAGAATGCAAAGAGACTTTCAAACCACTTCTGACTGATGTGTGCTTTGTGGAGGGTCGACACAATTCAGCACTGTGCTGTCCTCACCTGCCCTCACCAGGAAGGGAGTGTGATATTTGCAGGCCTTGGAGGGTGGGGGGCTAGGTAGAGAACTGGTTCTCATGTTCTCTACATAGCCTAACCAACTAGTTTTAGAAAACAGAGGCCAAAATATCTCCCTATGGGTGCTGCCATGCTGGAAAGAGTCCAGTAGAGGCCAAGAGGTAAAGCCACACCCTGGGGGGACATTACTCCCCCCGTTTTCATCCAACAATAATAAGGACGTACGAATGTCCATGGGTCCATGTCCCAACCAGAAACATGTAGGAGGCAGGGTTTATGACCTATACTGCAGCCAGCCACCAGGGGGCGACCCAGATGTTGTGGCCTCTTGGCCATTTTTGGGAGCTGTTATGGCATCCATCTTCATACAGTGTCTAGGTGGTGGGACATGGGATCACGAACCTCCTGATTTACACAGAATTGGTCACATTGTGACCAATCAGACCTGGAGCCAGTAAACATCCATGAAAAGGAACTTAACCATTAAATCCTCATGGCACCATTACCCCGTGGAGACAAAAACCAGAAGGTGGTGGGTCTTGGTTGCTATGGGCATATTTAAAAAATGGATAACAATAGGGCAAAATAAGAAAAATTTAAAGAGATTTTAAAAATGTTCTATGCTCCTCCTGCTTTCTTATTCATCTGGATAGAAACGTATATAAATATAATGCTGTATGGTTTAACAGACCTCCTGTGATAAAAGAGAGTTTTAGAAAAACAACAACAAGGAGCTGCCTGTACTCCTCAGTACCCAGAGGCCCTGCATGCACCGCCTCCACAGCCCAGTGGCCAGTGGATAGACTAACGTCCCCACTGACAGCCACTCTCTGTGAAGACAACTGAAGAATGATGTCTCCAATCGAGCACCAAATTGGAAACAGAGCAGGGGAGAATATTGAAGCTATTGCCTGGATAGCGACACATTGATTCAGTACAGTGTGGAGGCAGAAGAGACAGCTCTCTCTGAATCGCTGTTCCCGTGAGGAGACGTCTGTGCAGTCACATTGGAAATCTATACATGTTTATAATCACATGTGGATCGTGAGGCAGCTTTAATATTGGAGCTGGGATGTGGTGGCTGTGTGCAGACATGTATGTCCATGTGATGTCCAGCTGGACAGGGTCGCACAACTGCACTCACACACACACTCTCCTACATTTTAGCATCTTTCAGCTCCTAGTTTTGGTTTATTCTCACTACCTACTGCACAACAACCAACTAACACACCGAGAGACAGAGACTCTCAACCGCGAGCAATACTGGATCAGCTGGATCAGGCCACACTGGCACAGCAGAGCCAAGTGGCCCTAAACACAACAATTAATAAAAGAAAGTAGAGACCCAGCTAAGGCAAACCAGAGAATAGAACAAAGAGGAGGAGAAGTAAAAATGAAAATGAAATGAGGGCTTTATTAGCTGCAGATAACCCAGAGGAGCCAGCTGGTTATTTGCCTCAGGCACTGGTGGAAACCAAAAACAATTCAATTGTATTTGTCAAAAAAACAAGCTAAATGTAAATATAAATCAATAATAATCAACTGAAAAGCACATTTTTGGCCCATAAATGTCACCACCGCATACGAGAGGATTTACACTTTGCATGGCCCCCACGTGACCCAGTGATGGCGTCCATGTCGGTTAGCCATTAGCATTTAACAGCGGTGCATTGGTAAGGACACATGTTATCCTGACCATTGACAGAGTGACATATAGATCGATAGATACTTAACTGATCCACAGGGGGATCTGTGGCTGGTCCTATGTAGGGTAAGATCCATATCCATAGGTCCCTGGTTTTTTACTGTAAAAAAATCATCGCTACATCCATTAGTTGAAGGTTTCAAACACATCCCAACAAACATTTGACATGCACCATATAGATACGACTGCAGGGTTCATGATAAGCAATCAGAGCCTGCATTACTGTACTCAAAGTGACGCTCAGAACGCATTACATGGGATAATAAGCACATAATGATTATCACTACAATAAAATATCATAAACACAACGTGCAGAAGGATGCTGTTCAGTTAATGACGGCGTATTAAATAGAATGCGACGGTCTGATGTCGCTGCTGATGTTCTCCCTGATGTGTGATGAAAGTTGATGTTTGCTTCTAATGTTGTTATAATCTGCTGCTGCACTTACACTGCGTCTTTCCAATAAAAAGTCATATTCAGAGGAAGATCTTCGTGTCCTGCAGCCTCGTTGTGTCGTTCATTAGCGACTGCTGAAAGTGCTACGATGCTATGCACCATAACACAATCACAGAGGAGGCTGTCTGTTGATCACTTCTGCACATCTTCATGATTCCTTTACAGATTTTTAGAAGCTTGTGGAATGTTTGATGCCCCTACACTCCTACCTGACCCTGCAGCCCTGATACAGTTCGGAGAATGGGGGGATGGATCTCGGCGCTCATAGACTTTTCTTGAGGTGTGGCGCAATGAGTGTGAGATTTGATAACAAAAAATCAAAGCAGAATAAAAAGTTTGTTCGGATATAAACTGCGTGATCGGAGCTTACATTTATCTGAAGCCCTCGCCTCCACTTTCAGCACTTGTTTTCGCTGTTTGCTGATGAATGTGCGTCAGTGTTGAACATGTGCTTGCTGGTGTCTGTGCAGAGAGCTGCTGCATTTCATATTCCTGCAGTCTCTTTTTTTTTATTAGGTTGTTTACCAGCGGAGCAGAATACCAAGCAGTCAGGGGAAGTGAATGAAAAGTGAGGGAGGGTGAGTTGGGGTTGCGGGGTGTTCGAATTGAGAGCCATTTTTCAAAATTTGATCCAATTTCCGTAATTCTCGAGCCTCCTGTTTTCAAAGGTCCCTCCACACTCCTTTCCAGTGTGTGACAGGCAGAGGAGCCCGAGCGCCGAGGCTTATGGAGTAATATAATCACCCACCCGCCCACCTACCGCCCACCCCACCCCAACTGCTACCCACACACGTTGATGTGGGGCCCATTCGCACAATATTGGCACAGCTGCAGCACCCAGGGTGCCTTATGATTATGAAGATGAGGGGAAACAAAGAGCTGCAAGCTGTCTGCTGTCTCCGGGGGCCCATCATCACTTCTTCCTCCCTGATCTGCACGTGAATCTCAAAGATTTCACCTGGAGCATGATGCCTCTTTCTCCAGCTTTAGTTTGTCTTCACGTTCTTCAGGATCACTGGAAACGCAGCATCGCTTGAAGCATGTTTTTTTTTAAACTTCACCATCGATGTCTGCTTCTTGTTTCTACACAGACAGAAACTGTAGACAGTCAGACTTTTTCAAAACGTTCCTGATGGTACTTGAATGCATCATATGAGATGCACAATTTCATTAGAAATTACACCCACATTTTTTAGCATGTTTCAATTATACCATTACTGAATGTAAAATATACAAAAAAATCACAATATTACTTCACATAAACTCAAATCTGTTTGTATGAGTTATGAAGTGAAAGCTGGTTTGTAGAAGCAAACATCTACATCATGTGGAGCTCCCATTTATATATTAAAGGTAGGGTAGGAGATTTTGAAAACTCAGTGAGAGTCAGCCAGATTTTGAGAGTAAACACACGCCCCGTTCTCTCGGAGCTCACCCTGAAGTCACGCCTCCCAACCAGTCTGTGACTTCGGCCATCATGCACGTACCTCTCTGGTGCACGCAGAGCGGGAAGAGAGTGACGACCAGCCAACTATACGCACAGGGTCCACCAGAGGATTGGCTGATGTTTTTAGTGTTTTATAGCTTCCACAGATGATTCATATTCTTTGTTTTAAAGCGAAACTGCCGAACTAATCGGTTGCTATCGGATTGTAAAGAGAAGTTACACTAATTTAACAAAAAGTGCATCAGAATGAACTCTCCTACCCGACCTTTAATGTTCAATTTATGCAAAAGCAGTAATAAAAGTAATTAAATTTTCATTCAAAACAAACAGATTTCTGTCCCTATACAAACGGAACCATGACTCCATCACACAGACAGGTGAGCTCCAGGTGTGCTAAACACTGAGGAACCTGCTGAGGCTCCCTGGGTCTCCGGTTATAACCTCTGGGGCCGAGCTTCCGTAGTCGGCGTTAACCAGTGAAGCCTGCTGACAGCGTGCAGACAAGCTCTGCCTCACCAAGGCCCAGGATATGATGTAACTGGCCCAGCACCCTGCGGGTTGACAGCTTCTCTCCACACAAGATGATCTTATGTAAGGAATTACAAGCAGAGTCAAGGACAGTGTGACTAGTCGCACCTTACAGAAGCTCTATACTGTGATGTGGAGAATGTATGGAGGTCAGAACAGGTTTTTGTCTCTGGTATGTGTTTGATCCATGTTACGCTTGCAGCTGAAGCTCAGACCTCACCCGGCAACCAGACATTCTATTTTCTGATTGGCCGATCAGTCGCTAACGCCATTTCTCCGCCTGAGAAATGCCATGTGTGGTGTGTGAACGTGTGAACTTGTTGAAAGTCGTGTGTCTCACTTGTAGCCGTGTGCTACATTCTGTCTAAATTAGTATAGACTGCTGATGAAACAGCTGGTGTACAGTCAGCTCATGCAGCCAATGACAGAAGGAAGACAGGAAGTAAAACAGCCTGACACACGGGCAAAGATATCTGCACAAAGATAAAGTGAATATACAAGAAGTGACAACATAACACAGGGAATATAGGAAATAAGACACTATGATTATGACACTATGAAACTATGACAAAGACTCTTGGTGAAGACCAGATTTTAAAATGACCTTTCATGACCACACTGACATCTGACAGTCTCTACTAACGAGCTGAAACAATCAGTGTTTAAATATGACCGCCTTCCTACGGTGCTGCTGGCGCGTGTCTAATGTCGCTGAGCTCTGTGACCTCTGACCCCCGCGTGTCTGCGGCAGCCGGCGCTCGTCCTGCTCACTGGAAGCAGAGTGCTGCATTGTGAGTCTTCTGACTGAGGTGGAGGCAGAGCAGCAGGGCCTGCAGTGAAGCCATTAAGCAGTGGCGGAGGCTAGATGGGTTCAGTGACCTTCATAAGCTTCACTCAACACTGCAATCACAGCAAGTCCTGCGCTAAAATAACCAGTCGAGCCCGCACTTTAAATGGGAATGATAAGTATTCATGTCTGACTGTAATGCAGCAGAAATCCTGCAGTATAACCCCGATTTTAACAAATAAGCTGTTTGAATATGTTAGCATTACCGCCGAGGACGTTCACAGCAGTGGCACTGCGGCAGCAATGTAACTGAAGGCAGGTCTGCTGGGTAACGGTAACGCAACATTTCTGCTCACAGACCCACTTTTTAGCACCACTTTCTGTTGTATGTACTGTTCTATTGTGGTAGCTCTCCTTCCTCATGTCATTTTATGTTGAAATGTCAGTTCTCTTGTGTTTCATGGTTCTCTTCCTGTTTTGTAGGCCCCTTTTTTGGCATCCCTCAACCTATTTTTGTCAATTCACCTAGAGGTCGCACATGAGCTAGTCCTCTAAATAGTATATATGTATAAATCTCTGTTGGGGTTCTGCTGCTCCTCGCTGGCTGCGTCAAAATGTTGGATATTCTTCATTGTCAATAGCGCCCCCTATTGAGCAGGAGGTTCAGAGAGTGGGACTTCTCTCTGCAGAGACATCCTGGTGGTGGTTATGTGGTTTACCAAAATGGAAGACCTGAAGGCGAAGGCGAAGCTCTCGATTTACTGGTCAATCTACGTTCCTACCCTCACCTATGGTCATGAGCTCTGGGTAATGACAGAAAGAATGAGATCGCGAATACAAGCGGCCAAAATGAGTTACCTTCGAAGGGTGGCTGGTGTCGTGACCTTCCCTGGTCACCACGGATTGTCAGATTCCGTCTCCTGTATTCAGAACATTGAGTGAAAGAAAATACCCTGGGTTTTGTAGTTTCACCTTTTGCAAAAGGGAGAACACCTAGTGAACACAGGCCTTTCAGTCTGCTTCACTCCCGTCCATAAGTGTTCTGCCCCTCCCCTGGACACAGGCTTGTTTTATTGAAAGTTGAGGTACATTTGCATAATAGATAAACAGTTCTTCAAGACCCTCGTAGGTATTCCCATATTGGGACATGTTGCCCCTTTATCTCCACCTACTAATTATCATAATTGGTCTAACATATTTATGACTATGAAATACTTTGCCCCTTCTATGTTGGATGAATTATGTTACATCCGTACCTCCTAGTGCTTCGGCCTTCACCGCATCAGAGAGTTCCTCCCTAACTCTCTATAAGAGTTATAGATGTGTTTTTCTCTAAGTGTAAGCTTATATAATCAAATACATACATGGTCTGTATCATGTCATTGCGTAAATAACCTTGTATACTTCACAATTGGCGCTCTTAGAGATAGGGTAGAGCCGCTGCTCCTCCACATCTAGAGGAGTCAGCTGAGGTGGCTCGGGCATCTGGTTCAGATGCCTCCTGGACGCCTCCCTGGGGAGGTGCACTTGGAGGAGACCCCCGGGGAAGACCCAGGACGCGGTGGAGAGACTATGTCTCGTGGCTGGCCTGGGAATGCCTCAGGATGTGTCTGGTGAGAGGGAGGTCTGGGTGTCCCTGCTTAGACTGCTTACCCGGCCGCGGATGAGCGGTAGAAAATGGATGGATGGATGTATGACTACCAAAATAAAACAGGAAACAGAAACTCTGAGCCAGGTTGGTGAGCTGGACTCACCTTATCCCACTCAAATCAGATCATTTCTACTTCCTGCTTCCACTGACAGCTTGTGATTCGTTTTTATTGCGTTGCTTTAAAGTACATCTTGAGAAAGAAAGTATTGGACAATGTTTTTGTATCTTAGCAACAACGAAGGCTCTGAGTAAGATTTATTAGGTGATTGTGGAGATCAGTACAGACCCAAACATCCTTGTACCTTGCTCTTACCTGGAGGTCTCTAGGTATTGACTCAGCCTCTAGTGGCCAATGAAGGAACTGCAGTTTTTCAACCATTCATGTTGGTGCCACCTGGAAGAATAATCATGTTAATCCTGCTGTGTGAGCTCTGTGGGATCAGAGCGGTGGTGGGTTGTTGGTTTGAATTCTGAGGCGCAAACATCATTCTCTTCTTTTTCGGTAAGCTGATGAAACAATCCCACCTTGAGGTCTAGAGCTCTCAGAGTCTCCATCTGCACGCATGATATATTCAAAACAGCCACTGAAGGGCCCTCCAGATGAAATAGTTTTACCAGGCGCTTATTCAGAAGTGAACTTTAGATCCTCACATATTACAAAATACTCTGATTTGCATAGAGTTCACGGTGAGGAGGTTGCTGCCGCTGCACATAAATAACAACAAAAAAAGTTATCATGGCTCCACCAGACAATATGTTATAATACAGAGATATTCTGTGCTGGTGATTGTATCCATACTACTGCAGGTAAATGATTTTAACCTTTGATCCACTCTCTGTCTTGGAGCAGTGTGTCTCTGTGTCCTGTATTATTTAATTTACATGTAACCGTGACAAAAAGTAGACCCGGCTGTACAGTCAGATGCCTCCGTAATTCAATTAGATCACGCCACATTCTCCACCGAATCCTCCGAGAACCTTGATTCTTTCTCCTCTGGCCCGACAGCCACGCAGCATTAATAACCATTAAGGCTTATTTCCATGTGCTTTCTGTGCAGGTGCATCCACATGTCAATTGAAAAACCCATCAGTGCGACTGCAAATTGGAGGTTTGAATTCCTCAATGTACAGAGTGCCATACGTTAATGAGAGGTGAAGGGTAAAATTGAATAATGCCAAAAAGAACTCCAGTGGCATCAGAGGGAGGGAGGGGGGAGGAGGAGGGAGGGAGGAGGAGGGGGAGGAGGGGGAGGAGGAGGGAGGGAGGAGGGGGAGGAAGAGGATGCTTTCATGCATAAACATTTCTCAGCTCATCCCGAGCACCCTCAGTACAATTGGCTCCCTCTCTTTAAATGTAATGTATTCTAATGGAGAACACACTGTAGGAGTGATGGCTGCACGCACAGCTGAAGTGATGTTTGTGCTTTTGTTTTTTTCACACAGAAAATTAAGGATATATGAACAATCTGTTAAGAAGCCGGCAAGCTTTCTGAAATGCAATTTGCATCTCTAGCCGAGGGTGTTTTTTTTTTTTGTTTTTTTCCGTTACTGTGCCTGGTGCTTCATCTGAATCTGAAGGAAGCACATTTAAATCCCAGCACTGCGATGTGAAGCACTCTCGTGGCAAGGTGCCACTAGCGCTGTTTGTGTTCCTCTCGCTATAGTGCCATTAAGCACTCTTAGCAAAACAAATCTTTTCATGTACTCGCAAACGCTCTCACTTCCATTTACAGACGCCCAAGGCTAACGCTCAACACCTGAAGCCCATTACTCCGGCTCGGGTGTGAGTTCTACACTAAGCACTGCCTTGAAACTCATTGTTTCCGCATTAACTCTTTGTGTCGGATCGGTTTATAGTGATGTCTGAAGTGTGATGCACAGTGGGTCTGCTCAGCCCGCTTCTTCACCTGTTGTAAAGATCAACCACTCACAGGGTCTTTGTGGGCTTTCAGCAGGCTGCACTGCGGGAGTGTGCGTCCATCTCTGAGTGGGTTAACTCTCACCCTGTCCCAGGCTCGTGTGTTGCATCAGTCTCTCCGTCTTCCTGTCTGTGAAGGTGAAGGGCAGCGACGTTTGGACAGCAATTTTTTTTTCAGCTACATGTTCTGAGCTTAAAACTAGAGAAAACTGAAAAACAACACAATAAACTGAGAGGTCAGTTGTCAGTGCACAAGATCTTATATATTCAATAAAGTTTGATTTTAGGCTGCTGAACGGTGACAAATACATTTCATGAATGGTCAGAAATATATTTCTGCTGCATCCGCATAGATGCAATAAAGTGCACAGACAAAACAAAGACGTGTTAGCAGCAGGAAAGTCATGTGAAATATAGTGAGTCAAAGTTAATGTCAGTTTTATTTATCCTGTCAAACCCGATCTGCACGCAGGCGTGACCATCCACACAAAACATGTTCATCATTATAAATTCTGCTGCAGCGTGGCCAAGTTTTGTAGTCCCATGAAAGAGGACAAGCTACTGAATTGAATAATACAAAATAATCTAAACGACTACAATACCCAGCTGCTGTAAAATCCCCCTTGTGAAGACTTGGCGCTTTATTCAAATTCTATCAAATTTGTAGCCAAGGAATAGCTGAATCATAGTGTACGTAGAATCATTGTTAGCATAGTGCTGTCAAAAAGGCCTTTAGTTCATTCTAATTTACTCAGGCATACTAATAGACACAATATTTTCAACACTGCGGTCCCTAGATGACAGACTCTACACCCCGAGAACATGCATATGCACATTACTGCTGTGCTGCATTTCTTCATTTTGTTTGGGAATGTCTTTTTTAGGCATTTTTCTCCCTTAGTATGGCTAGGGTTTAAAGGGTTAAATAGCACAATATAGCTGACCTACATGGTAAATAACAAGCGCAGCATACACATACTATTGAAGACATACATAGAACAGCTGGTTAGCTGACCGAGTGGCTCTGTCAGATATCAGATTTCACACAGTATTTAAGGCCGTACAGTAAATTTGCTGCGTCTTTGCTGGTACGTATATATCTGCTATGCTACAGCAGCCTCCAGCCTGCTGCTTTATCTTCATCAGCAGGCAGGATGCAGGACACCGCCTGATGCAGATGTAATGTTTAATAAATCTCCAGCAGCAGCCGTGACGCATGGATTATTTACAACCCGGGGACTGTTTACCCGAGAGGCCACAGACACGGGTCAAGCACACACCGTTCCTCTCATTGTCCGCTGACATTTCACTTATTGATAATTTATGTGCAAAAAAAAAAGCATTGTGCTGAGATTAGCAATGTGAGGAGTATTCACAATTTATATCCTGGAAAGGGCATCAGGCCAATCACAGTGCAGGATGAACACAGGACAGCAGACAGACAGCAGCAAATTAGTGTCTGTACCACTCTGTGGAACATACAACCAGCACACATGTTCTAACCCTTTAAAGGGGCCACCAAATAACCCAGGAGCCTATCGATAACTCACTGTGTGAACAGACTGGTGTGATTCAAAAATTAGACTTCCTCTACATCTTAGATAATCTGCTGATTTCTAACGGAGACAATAATGTTTGTTGTTAACAAACGCTCAACAATTTAGTTGTTTTATTTATTGCATAAAATATATTATATCACAATATTAATAATACTAGTGGGTGTATTTTCTGCAATAATCCAAAGACTAAATCCCTGGAACCGGTAGGATGCTAACGTTTTATGTTCAAAGCAAGGGCGTAGTTTTAGCATGGACGGAGGAGATGCTTCCCCACCAATAAATTGATCTATTCCGAAAAAACAGATCTCATTGGGTGCAGATAGGGTTAAATTCCCCCACCAATATAAAAAAAATCTACACTTCTGGTCCAAGGCCATATTTTGGATGATGCACAGTTTACCGGGGGACTAGCTTGTCCACTAACAAGATGCTCGCTGCTCCAATGTAGCAAATTACTGAATGGATAAGGACAGAATTCTAATTCAAATAGCTGTAAATTAGCAAAGCATTGGTGAAGTTAGCGCGTCTGCTAACAAACCTCTGAGTGGATACCTGTCATTCATCCAGATTAGCCTGCCGCCATCTGAGTCCTGGATTAAACGGAGGACGGGCTGAAGTGTAGGCGGATGAACGAAGCGTTCACACACAGCTCCTGTCCTCACAGCTGTCCACGTACAGTGTGTTTCCATTGAAACAATGAGGAAGCCGCCATGCAGGAAGGATTCTGAGCATTCTGTTCAGTCCGCGGCTGTGTGGAGGGTAATAAATCATGTCTCCATCTCCTCTTAGAAGGCCGCAGACACTTTAATCATCCCGTATTCTTGTGTGTTTAGCCATAATAATTTGGCTCTATCATGCAAGGACAGTCCTGCCTGTGATTTATGTGTGTGTGAGGTGGAGCGGAGGAAGCTGCGCCGGAACACAGCCCGGCTGCGGCTGCTGCTGCTGCTTGGCTTCTGTTTTTCACTTCCTGCGATCCTTCATCCTGGTGTCTGTGTTATATCTGTTCATTTCCTCATCCCCTCCTGCTTTTTTTTTTGCCAAAGCAGGCACCAATATGTTGCTCTTTATTAAGCCTGGGAGAGAAGTGAAGAGAACATCAGCCAAACAAATGAGCCCTCTGGTCACTGTGCTGCCGCTTAAAACAACAGAAAAACGTAAAATCACTAATTCACTTAATAAGCAGATGAAATCAGAACTGCTTTGTCCTTCATGGACTGGAAGCAGCTTTCTCTGGTAAACTGTTCTATTTAACACCAGCCGCTTTGACAACCACGCTCTCTGACTTCAGTGCTTCAGATCCACCTGTGCAGGTCAGCCACAGTCAGCAGTGTAAGGAGCTTTTAGACCCCGTTCACACTGGGGAAATCCAGGCTGGATATATCTGGTTTGATTTCAATCCTCCTCTCGGAGGTGGATCTATCTGGATTGGCTTACATCTGGCTCAGGTCTGAACGCAAATGTGGCTAGCGAATCCTGCCAGCGACGTGATACTCACAGGGACAGCATCCGGGTTGCGTACAAAAGTCGTATGTAAACAACCGTCGAACTACAACAGCTTTGCCCTGAGTTTCCACAGGGCTATAAAGGCATAAACTGCTTTTTTAACAAAAAAACAATGAACGAGCAACAGAGGACAAAAAGAAACGCATGACGCATGCACACGCAGTCCTACTGTGGCGTGAACGGACTCTGTATATTACAAGTCGCCACCTAGTGGTTTGGAGGACAACAAACAAGCCGGGTTAAGCTGGATTGAGCGCGGACACGCGTGTGTGATAGCCAGATTTGAAAACTAAACTAGCTGTTGACCTCTCGAAGTCGGTCCACTACTCTCCCGGTGAGGAGAAGTGAGTAGAAAGCAGCACCGTGTTGATATAAACACATATTCTCCAGCAGTAAAACATCTCTCACTTCTTTGTTAATTACTTTTCTGAATAATCTCTGCTGATCACCATGACGTCAGGGTTAGGGCTCTGCCTGCTCTGTAATCCTCCGCGATGACACTCAGAGCTTGTTTGATGTGATTTACTTCACCTGTCAGCGTCGCTTCCTTCCTGCCAGACTGAAGACTGTAACTCTCTCGGGTCACCGCGGATCAGTTCTTTCCTGAGAGCCCTCAGAGCGCGTCAGGACGCCAGCCGTCTCTGGAGCCTCACGGTCCAATGAGGTTTAGTTTAGGCGAGTAATAAACAGTCAGGTGAGACGGGGAGGACGGCCAATCGGGCTCCTTCCTCTGCCAGCTGATTAGGTGTTGCTGCCTCATTAATCACAAACAACAGCCCCGGCGCATGGTAATTAATTAATCTATTTTAATCAAATCAAAACAAGATGGTGCTATTGTTTGGAGGGGAGTGAGGCTGCCGGTGATGGGAGAAATTACGGGGCTTCCGTGTGAGACCTTTGTTGGAAAGCTCTAATTGAGATATTGGCGCCGGGCTGAGTGAAGCAGACGGGCTGAAAGACGCTACGTATGTTGCAGCTTCAGATCAAGAATGAGCGCTGAGCTGCCCTCCTGTAGAAAAACAGTTTTATTCCACCTTCTCAGTTAATGACACACAGAACTGTGGTAGCAGGTGAAGCTGGCACTTCAGTCCAGAGCCTACTGATGTGCACCCATTCAGCTCCACGGTCCCTGCGGGACAAGACTTCAGTCCAGTCAAATAAAACGAGGCTCAACACGACCTTGTCAAGTGCCTGCGTTCTGTTTTATGGGTTCTAGCCTTTAGCTCCGTCCCTTCACATAAACAGCGCTCTCCAGGGAAGGAGCGTACATTTCCCTCCTTATGCATACCTGTGTTCACGGGCTGCTTTATGGCTGTCCTGTGATGTATTTTTGAGATATGCAAATATGACATTTCTCGCCTGTGATAGCTCTTCAATCCCCCCTCCCTGCCTGCCTCCCTCCTTCTTCTCACCTCCCCTCCGTCACTGAGAGGTGAGACATCACCTGTTCAGCTGTTCCAAAACTCAGCAGATTGCAGCATCTGTTTGGTAACATCTACTGTCACTGTCCTTTTTATATTTGTTAGTGTCCCACACTTTTATTCTTTAAAAATGGGTTTCATAAAATGCTCCTAGGGATCAATCAATCTAGATTTGTGAGGGTACTGTCAGAGGAACTGTGCTTCTTTTACCTGCTGAGGTAGATTATGAGAGCACCAACCACATTACCAGGCCTACATGACCTCCTCTGCTAACATGCTAAATGGCTAGCTACATGCTGCTTTTCCCACGTGCAAGGTTTTTGCTAGTTTCAGCTTCAGAATATTTGGTTGAAATTTGTCGTACAGGTGATCGATCATCTGTTTCTTCTGTCAGATGTTCACCAGTAAAACCTGCAGTTCCTCCTACGGTCTGTAGGGCGCCGGCTCCAAAAGAGACTCAATCCCCATAGACTGTCCAACTTCACAGCAAAAATAAAGATGTCAACTTGTTATCAGACTCAAAATGATGCCTGCTTCAGCGATAGGTGTGGACATTTCTACATTCCTGCTTCAGCAGAAGCCCTTCCATCTCAGCTCTGCTTATGCTCCACTTTTTTTGCCTGTTTGGATTAACTGTGAGTTTAGGGAGATTCAAACATTACCACCATGACTATGCCCTGGATGAATCAGAGCATCCACAGATATATGCCATAGTGTCTTTAGTTTTTCAGTTGATATAAAACTTTATTCAAAGTTTTTTTTTTTTTTTTCTAAGGATTGACATACCCTTGATTTTCTACAACTATCTAACCAGTATCGAGACTGTGTGGCTGAGTGGATCCAGAGAGGCTCTCTCTGCTGGAAGTGCAGCAGAGCTGTTATTAATCCCCCGCCATGGTTTTAAACAGTACAGAGTCTGGACTGCACACACTGACCTCCATCCGTTTCATGCAGCCTCTGACAGGAATACAAATAGGGTTTCATACAGCCGAATAAACAAATGCTTAGTTTAACTGAGTGGCCTTTTACAGGGGGCTCTGTGCCCTTCTTTTTACAATTTTCTCAGTTTTCTGAAATGTCAGCTCTCCTCTGCATGCTGTTTATCTAACCATCTAATTCCTGTCACAGAGAGAGAGGCGGGCGGAGGCAGGCGGAGGCAGGCAGCTTACCGGCCTCTCTGTTTTTATAGAGCAGTTATGGAGGTGTTGGCCTTTTTGGGGGGTTTGAACAATGTCCTGGCCGCACTCTGTCATTTCTCACTCTGTGACTTTTAGGAGCCAGTGACGGATGGCCAGCCGCCTCCCACCTCTTCCACATTAAACTGAGAATGGTATCACTCAAAGTAGGCCTGTAATGCACAAATAACCAGCAGCCATTTTAGAATAAATGCATGGCAGCAGCGGCGGGATGCGGCAGACCTTTGGGTGAACCCCAAATGGAGCCTTCTGTTTCCTATTTAGCCGATGCCTGCGATCTGTCATATGTACACGTATACAGCCTGCTCTGCAGCTGAAAGCTGGTCTCTCTGTGCGGGAGCAGCCGGTCTCATCAGGGCGTGCACAGAGCCATACAGAGGAGCTCGCTTTGGCTTTTTATCTGAACTCAGATCTCTGCAGTGAACCAAACCTCGACTTCTCCCTAAACCTAACCAGGTATTTGATGCTGAGTCTTAGATAGATAGATGGATAGATAGATGGATGGATGGATGGATGGGTGGGTGAATAGATAGATAGATAGATAGATAGATAGATAGATAGATAGATAGATAGATAGATAGATAGATAGATAGATAGATAGATAGATAGATAGATAGATAGATAGATAGATAGATAGATAGATAGATTATTTTAATAGAATTGTCTCAAAGCTCTTCAACAGTGTCAGGAAAAACCCCTTTAACAGGAAGCAGCTCAGCACCAACCACCGGCTTTCCTCACCTGTTAAGTACAGTCTATATTTTATTTTATTCTATTATATTCAACTTATTAAAGTAAATATTAACAGACCCACAGTGAAGGGATAACATTTACAGAATATTTGATTGATAGCACAGCTGCAGTAAAATAATCATCATAATAATTACAATAACTCCTCATTTACTGTTTTCTGTCGTCTCCCTGCTGATGACTTTCTGAAAGACCTGCAGAGTCCAGACAGAGCTGCTCCTGCGGCTCAGCTTCACGTCCATGTCATGACTGTGCAAAGAAAGAGAGAAGAGTCTGAAGAACAAAAGGAGGACGGCTGGAGGTGAAAGTCCAGCAGTCATACCACACACACACACTTTCAGAGTATCAGCAGTGGTCTGAGGAGACATTTGGGGACTGAAGGGGCATCATGAATAAAAACAGGGAGTGAATCTTTAACATAACATTTACTGGAGATGAATAGGAATGGATTTACACACACACACACAGCTCTGGTGTCTTCTCCTCTGCTGCTGCTTGCTATGCATTCATCCTGGCAACTGTTAACATCCCCTGCAGGCACCGAGAAGAACGTTCAGATGTGACCTTAACAGTGCTGGAGGACGCTATCTGGGGAAAGCGCTGCTTTGAGTCATCGCAGCCTCTTCTTGTGTTGTCTGCTGTGATCACTGCACTGCTGGAAACGATTTCTAGCACTAGAAGATGCCTCCGTAGATGTATGGAGCTGAGTTTCATGAATGAAAAGTTCATAAACAAAGAGTTTGGCTCAACATATAAAGTCTGTGTATACATACATATACAAACCGATGAAAAGGAACCAGAGACAGAAGCAGATGTAGCATTAGCAGCTAGTTAGCTTAGTGGAAGTATTTTATAATTACACTATGAAAGATAATTGTTTCCTTTTCAACAGCAACCAGAAGCTAAAGCCAATATTGACTTAAACAAGCCCAACATCAAAATTAGCATTAGCAACTATAAGCTAAAGCATTCTTACATGAAACATTATCAAAGATGAACGTCCTCCGGGGAGCCAGGGGCAGGAGCAGACACTAGATGGTTCAAACTCTACATTAGCATGTAGCTAGCTTTATCAGCTATTTAGCTTAGTGGACAAACCCATCAAAGATAAACATCCTTTGATGATCAGGAATCAGAATCAGAAGGCTAATTAGTTTAGTGGACGTTAACAACAAGGCCAATCTTAGCACTAGCTAGCGTTAGCAGCTATTTATGAGAGTGTTACGTCCTCCTCTGAACAGGAAGCAGAAGCCCAAAAGTTGACTTAACTCAGGTCTCTGTCTACGTTAGCAAATCGTTAGCTTAGTCAGCTAAAAACAAGTCTTTTTACTTTCAACGTGATCATGAAGTAAGCGGAGGAATTCATTTGAGAGCGCCCCCTATGGAGCAGGAGGTTCTCCATATAAAAATCTCCCTTTTATGACAGACTTATAGATTTATAGGTGTTTTCTCAGGCACAGACTCACTCCAGCAGAAAGATAAAGCCTGTATTTATTTCCATTAAAAACCTGACAGGATGCTGCTGTAGAAAAGGTTTGAAGCCACGGTGGCTCTAAATGAAACCATTTTTCTCTCCGCGAGAATTTCCACGGCTAATTTAGCCCACAAAAACACAGCCTGAATATTTTAAAGCAGCGATCTGCCACAGATTCTCTAATAGTCTCCATTAGTGGGAGGAATCTGGCTCAGATCACTCCAGCCTGTTGGGCTTCAGTGGGCCGCCACGTCGCCGCCGCCGATGCAACGTGACGAGCTATGAAGTGAGCTGCCTGCTGGGTGATTGATACATGTTACCCGGGCTAGATAGAAGGAAATTGCTGTTGTCCTTCTCATTTGCACTCATTGATCCATCTGAAGGCTGCAGGGTGGGAGGAGAGGCGGAGGGGGGCGCTTGATGCTGCCATGCTGGATGCAGGTGGAAGCCAGCAGCAGTCCAGAGCTTTTCATTACCCACACTCCATCCCCATCACAGTGTGGAGGGTCACTGTGACTCAACACATTACTTGGCTGGACTCATTTATTATATATATATATATATATATATATATATATATATATATATATGGGAATAGTCTGATTTTTTACATTTATGTGCAACACTATATGGAGTCAATATTTCCAGGCCTGCTAAAGGACTTGTGCGTACCAGTCTGGCGCCCTCCTGTGGTAGTATCTGTGTAGATCATGATGGTAAAGAGAGGTTGCATAATTTGACCTCATAATATATATAACATATCAGACACATCAAACAGTGGACAGGGACGTCTCTTGGTCCAAGCTGTGGAAGACTGAACCTTCCTGCATCCAGGTGGTGGCGCCGGTGGTGTCATGACCAGGTGATTGCTGCTGAGTCCACCTGCAAAGTGACCAAATGCAAACATCTCCCACCAAACAAGGCATGAGAGCGTGTTCTCACTTGAGGAGAAAACCACTGAATCCCCAACCAACAGCTCAGGCAGGCCTCCTCCTGGGAACAGCAGCTTACTGTTGGAGCCAGTGAAGGGTAGAAAGGAAAACACTCAGCAGGGCTGCCGTGCCCGGTGCTTGACCAAAAAATTGGGGTGCAAGGTCTTTGCAGGCAGATAAAGAAAAGCCATCAGTAGAGCCTCAGAAGCTGTGGGCCTCAAGATGGTGGTGGATCAATCACAAGGGACAGACTGGCTAATGCCACTTGGACACAGGCTGGGGACTGATCACTCCTGGCCGGGTCACCTGGGTGAGCAGGTCTAAAGTCATGACCCCAGGTACTTCCCTGATGATGCGTCCGAGTGCATCAAGACATGTATGTAACAAACATATATGTTTATTTTACATGCTGCTGAAAAACATTGCGAAAAACACCTCTGAGGCTTATGGGAAATGGTGTTCTTATCATCAGGACTGACCTCGTTGGATTGTGGGTTGGACTGTCAGGAAAAGTCTCTGTGGGTTAATCACTTCAAGCAACTCTTTTCATGTTGTCACATTGTGATTTGATGCATTGTTATGATAAAAATATTGATTATAGTCTGCACAATAGAGGGCCCCCGGGAGCTCAGGCTGCCACCGCTGGCTGGCTGGCAGCCATTAGCCCACCTGTTGAAGGACTAAGCTATGTTAAGCACACAGCCTGGGCTCCTCATTGGCCCAGGAGGAGACTGTCTCCTCATCCTCACCCCCCACCCCATCATTCTCCACCCGCGCTTTCTCCCTAAAGCTCCCCGAGAACAGTGGAGGCAATATTTTGTGACAGAATCTCTCAGACTATTAGGCACCCAGAGGCACCTCTGGGAGGAATCTCTCTCTCTCTCTCCGGCTCGCTCGCTTCTCCTGGCTACACAGCTGTTATCTCTGGGAGATGAACACTCACACACAAACGCACACAAGAATTCCCTCATGCACATTCACCATTCAGCAGCACACACACACACACACACACACACACACACACTGCCTCTGGCAACAGTAAACTCGCCTTTTCTTTATTCTGCAATATTTCACTGCAGCAGCTACAACAAAAGAATCACAGCGATGCATAAAGTTAAAGACATGCAGCTGCTGCTGCTGCACGGACTGTGTGTGCAACAATCTTAACATCTTTTAAAATGATGTTAAAATGGACTTTAACCCAATAAACCCCACAAAACCCCACTTTAATCACAACCATGCTTTAAAAACACACAATCCACAGAATCTGAGCTAAAACTGTGACATTTCTGTTTTTGTATGACTGACTACACATTGTCTTTTTTCAGTTTTCTCTTTGTATTATGTGCAGACCTTCTGTCTACTGTAGTTTATACAGTGAGGCTGCTGTGTGATCCAGACTGCAGCAGACTAACAGATGATCCTGCCACTGGGAGCTGTGGAAACGCACCTAAGTGTTGATTTGCTGTCATAGAGGAGGCGGCCATTAAGGCTGCACCGTTCTCACCTTTGCCTACATCCACCCCAGGGTGTGTGGACGAGTAAATTCATTTTAGTAGCTCTATTGGTGGATGATGAGTCAAACAGCAGCAGAGGATTTCTCTATAAGAGCAGCTTCTGCTGCAGCAGCTCGCCCTGCCGCACACACACACACACACACACACACACAGAACAGAGCATCATTTATCAGTCTGAAATGTTCAGATAGACAACTACACACCTGTTCAATATGATCATTAATGTAATATTTACTGAAAATATGATGTTAGGATGAGCTAGCTCATGTCTCATGTTAGCGTCACATATCAAGCACAGGCTGAGGTTTGTTAGCTTTACATCATCAGCATGGTCATTTTTAGCCACTTGTTTAGGTGGAGACATCTCAAGCTGCTTAAGCCGGGCATACACTGTGCGTTTTTTGAGTCCCGATTTTTGTCGTACAGTTTTTGGGGGTAGAGGAGATTAATGTTGCACGAACGGCGATCAGATGATCGGTTGAATGTCTGATATGTTTGATATTTTTGTCGGCCCTCGTGAGAGTATCGCACAGTTTAAGCAGAGATAGGGCCTGAAGTCTGTGTTTTTCCCTCCACTGCGCATGCGTTTGCCGAACATGCTCTACATCACAGCACCTACACGAAACTGTTTCAGATGATAACAAACATGGCGGCGCCCACACAGCATTGGACAGAATTGATGGAGGCCATGTTGGATGAGCTGAGGCAGCAACACGCAGCACAGATTGTGACTGACTGACTTTCTCTGAAACAGGAACAGCTCGGGGTTAGACATGTTTAATTTCAGGTTAAATGTGATCACCTGAGCACCTGAAGTCGCGTGCAGTGTGACCGACCATCGCACCGCACACTGTGAGCACATACATCGTGAGCTGTGACTCACATGCGTTTTATTCGTACTGTGTGAGTTGGTGTTAAACACAGACTTCCCCAAAATCGCACAGTGTATTGGAGGCTTTAGTTAAAAACTGTCCATTGGTTGGTTTGGTTCATTTCTGATGCTGCGTTAGCAGACCAACGCCATCTGAACCAACAGCTGCAACAGTCTGTGTTGGGAGGCAGGCTGTGTGTGGAGGTGCATGAACATGAGCTAGGATCCAGGGTTCTCTGTCCAAACAACTCATTCACACATTCATTATAAATCCTATATACATCCTTTATAAATAAACCTTGCCTTGCAGTGCAGTGGACTCAGGACTCTGAGGTCTGAGCCCCCTGACACCACAAGCTGTTGTGTTTTCACCCGCTGAGATCATCTTAAATCCTTCACAGTTGCTATTTACTGCCATTTATTCTCTATCATTGTGCAGCCCAGACACACACACGCACGTTCTGCTTTCAAAGACTGAAATATCGACTTCATGTTTGCATGGTGAGAACGAGCTGCTCAAACCAGATTATTTTTAACGCGGCAGTTTTTTACAGTGAATAACAGCTTTTTTTTCATGCGGTAACGAGATGCTTGTTATGAGAAACATTCCACAGAAAAACACACTAGTCAGTGACCTCCAATCATATCCTCACACCTTCAGGGAGGAGAACTTCATAAACTAATGGATGAATCGCCTCGCTTATGTTTTTTTTCTTCTTTCTTGCTCATCTCCCTTTTTGGCTCGCCTCTTCACAATTAAGTAGCCTGGAGCCGAGCGCGGCGCTTTCTCTGACAGCTCTTTCTCCTCTTTATGGCTCTGTGTACGAGGCTGTTGATTTATTCAGCTGTATGTCGCAGACAGAAAATGACTGTGTGGCTTATTAATCCTCGGTCATTAGGAGATCATGGCTGGTTAGACTGAGGTCGTTTGCTGAGTGGGAAACTAAACATGTAAAGGCAGTCAGCGGCTTTTATGATGACATTATTTTGTTCTAATCTTATTTTCTCTTTTTCTGGATTTGCAGCTTAATACTCACAGAAGGGTTCAAGTGAACCAAAGCAGAGTTCAGAGGGGACGGCTGCAGACTCGTTATTGGTGAACGCTGCTTCCTCATTTGAACCCAGTCGTCAGATTCCCCTCCTCAGCCACAGGTTTCATTCCAGCCTCCTCTTCCTCAGCTCTCACAGAGGTGTGGTGATACATCTGCCCCACAGAGGCTCCTCTGGGCTTCAGCTCATTTTCACATGCTTTGCTCACCAGTTGTGACGCCTCCCCAGCGGCAGGCAGCGCTTCGTTTCTGTCTGTGAGAGTGAAGGTCGCTGAGGAAACAACAAGACCAAACTCTGACCACACACAGGTGAAGGGAGACACTCTGAATCATCAGACTGACGTGGACGTTGTTTACATGTGTTGTGTACTCATGTTGGGGTGGAGTGGTATCCATACACGCTCAGATGTCACTTCCTCTTCAGAACAGTCTCGCCTGATTCGGACTGAGGGATTAAAAACAAGCAGCAACATGGCCGCCGCCAGCAGAGAAGCTGGAAACGGGCGTGGATCTGCTTGACACTGAACACTGACGTGTGTTTGAAGGAACAAAAGGCTCATTCTCATGTTTTTAAATAAATGCTGACAGAACATTAATGAAAGATGATCAGTGTTTAATAGACCAAAGTGCTGTCAGGTCTGTCACACTGGTGTTTCCACGTGTTTCTCCTCTCTGCAGGTTTCAGCAGTCAGTGAAACCAGACCTCAGAAGTCTTCTTGGATCTGTTTGTTCAGTCACACAGCAGCTCTTCAGTGTTTTTTTGGATACACTCTACACAGATTATATCCACCCATCCATCTTCAGACTGCTTGTCCAGAGCCTGGGATGTGGGGGGCAGCAGTCTAAGCAGAGACACCTGGACTTCCCTCTCACCGGACACTTCCTCCAGCTCTTCCCGGGTGATCCGGAGGTGTTTACAGGCCAGCTGAGAGACAGCGCATCCTGGGTCTCCTCCTGGTGACTCCTAAAAGCACCACTGGACACTGGTGTATAAAATATCAGTTATCACTACTCTTATATTACACAGTCTTTGGAGAACATGTACTGTAGGTTCAGGTACCAAAGCAGCTCAGTAGTGACCCTGCTGGTCAACCTGCAGCCTCACACAGGATTAAACGTTCTGTTGTTCTGTCGCTCAGCGGAGCGGTTAGCGGAGCAGATGGTGTGAGTGAGCGGCCGGTCATTTCTAAACCAATAGTCAGGCACATGGGAGTCACAAAAAAACTCCTAACACATACACAGTAGCATGTGGATGGGAGCAGGATAAGCAGCGAGTGAAGGAGATGGAGAGTAAACCCACAGCCCTGCAGCCTATTTCTGCAGACAAGCTGTTGTTTAATATGAGTGCAGCAGACGCCGGCCCCACGACAGTCATTCAAACCTCCAGAGCCCGCTCCACTGGAGGAGGCGCACAGACCTCTGCTTCTCCTCGGGTTCCTCACACACCTCTGTCTGACTCTCTGAACAGAAGCAGCAGCCAGAGGTGCTGTCATCATCATATTAATGCTTAAAGCCTGCGTCTACAACCTGTTGCTGTGAGAGGATGGCTGCTTCCTGCTCTCCGCTCCAGATGCTGCTGATTGGTCTGCATCCTGTCGTCTGGAACCACAGGACGTGTTTTTCTTTAGTCTCATTCAGAGTTAAATTGTTTCATGTTGGATTTTTTTTGACTCTGAGGAAATGAATTCATCCATGTTTTTTGTGGCTGTCCTACCTGAGTGGGTCTGATGCTGTCACATGACCAGATCACATGACCAATCAAACAGCTTCTGATCATTTATAAGTAGACCCTTTTTCAGGTCTGAAGGTGACGTACAAATGAAGCTGAAGGTGGCACTTTGTCAGTTTCCAGGGTGAACTACAGACTGTAAATAAAGATGGATGACGTGAAAATGAAGCCAAAACATCTGGACTGCCCCCTGCTGGCTGGCTGCATCATAGGTCAAAAAACAGGTTTATGTTTTTATTTAGCTGTTGCTGGATAGAAAAGTAGGAAATAACATCATGTAGGCAGCAGAGCAGCCAAAATGCAAAAAGCTGAAGGAAGGCTGTGAATGGGTGTTTGAGCAGAATAGAGGCCTCTACTGGGAAAACTCTGGTTTGAAGATGGCGTTGTCATGCTCCCCAGTTAGTGTTATTAACCGGGTCGGAGGCAAGGAGGCGGAAACAAGGACCACGAACTGAGAATTGAGGAGGAAGAAGAACAATCTCTGATCAACATGCTTAGGTCCTACTGGATGGAGCAAACGTGTATTTACACGCAGCACATCTGGCCCACTGGCACACTGTTTGTGTCAGAATTTGTGTGTGTAAATTCTGACCTAGTTTTTAATTTCCCCTTCATTGTATAAACCTGAGTGAATAGAAGTTCAGAGCGAGAGCTGCGTTTAAACATCTGAACAAGCATTCCTCTGCTGGTGACAGGGTTGTTTAGTGTTGCAGTCTACTAGCCCGATATCACAGATTCTTTAAGCGAACCCTTTAGTGAACCATTTCAAACTGAAAATGTTCTAAAAACATGCGTCTTCTCAGCTCTTTGTGAGGAAATAAACCCATTCTAAAACAAAGAGATTGGAGCTGCAGGCCCGTCTCCTGCTGGTCCCCACAGGACGCCTGTGTAGTCCTGCAGTATTCATGTCAGGTGCTGCCGTGGCCCCTCTGGTCCATATTAGAAACAGCTCCACATCTGGCAACACCATTATTTAGATGTTAAATGTGTGTGTGTGTTTAATCCCCTCTGACAGGCTGGTGGAACATCTCATGCATCCCTGGCTGTTAAACACTGGAGGTATGTAATATTCATCCAGCATCCAGCATTGACTCCCATCCACCGTCACAACCACACTAATACACAGGCACAATAAAAGCTGCATTAAAGGCGGGAGGCGACGGCGGCTTCACGCTGATGCTCGGACACATGTGCTGCAGAGAAAGGTACTGAAAGCCGCACATGAAGCAGCGTTATTTGTTTCGTTTTCCTTCTCCTGCTTTTCCCCCTCAGTCTCCCTTTAGCTCCCCCCTCTCCTCCCCCTCCTCCCCCTCCTCCCTCATCCTCCTCTCTCTCAGTGGACGCCTGTCTGCAGCTTGTTATCCGTTGGCGTGAGGCGGAGTGTGACAGTGTGATAATCCATGCCGATGTGTGCCGCTGACCCTGTGATGTGCTGCAAGACCTGCCCGCCTCTATTCCTGTGTGTGTGCTCACCACTTTAAACATCTTCCACCCCTCTTTCCTTGGATGTTTGTTCATTGTGTGTGTGTGTGTGTGTGTACATGAGTGTGCATTCTGCATCCAGATGCTTCTTTCTCTTATCAGGTGTGCGCTGCTGATGCATATGTGGCTTCAATCAGCCGGGATGTGAGGGAACGGAGTGTTTGATATGGGACCTGTGTGAGGCGTCGTGCAGGCCGCACTCACACGTTTAGCCGAGCTCAGACCTGAGGATCTTTTCTTCTTCTTTTTTTCTTTTTATTTGACATGTAGCTCAGTCCACCGGAGGGAGAGAGGGAGGACGACGCGCCTGTCAATCACCACCTGCACCAGCCGGATTTTACATCGTAGGCTGATGCAGCTCAACATAGAGTGAAAAAAAAACAGATCCAGGTAGAGCACTCTGATTAACCAGCTGCATCCTGTGGACCACCAGTGGTTAAGTAAAAGTACAAATACCCAGCAAGATATATACTCAAGTAAAAGTAGAAGTGCTCCATCAACAATCCTACTTAAGTAAAAGTCTTAAGTACTTTTAAATGTACTTAAAGTATTAACAGTAAAAGTACTCACACACTGAATATATATGATTGATTTCCATTGCAAAGGATCTGAACAGGTTAAAATAATCAAATGAAAATGGAGCATGTGTAGTTAATGTCCATGTTCAGTCCAGAAGCAGCTATGGACAGGTCTGTGTGTCATGAGGCCTGCTGTGGGCATCAAGTGAACAGAGAGGCTGCTGATAACAAACAGGCATTCAGCATGTTTACTGTGTCAGTGTTCCTGCTGTAGATTCATGTGATGATTCATGTTCATCAGACATTCATGGATGGACCTGTGTTAGCAGACAGCAGCTAACTAGTTAGCTAACTGAGCCAGAGCACCGGCATCATGACTGAGGCTCATTATAGAAACACAGCTGGCAGCGTGACACCAGCTCCATGCAGAGTCTGACCTCACATCAGTCCAGCACTGTGTTCATCACATGGAACAAGGAACTACAGACACTGGAGACATGTAGTGGAGGAGAAAGGACAGGTAACAGCTGCAGCATGGAGTCAGAGGAGAAAGTATGTGCTATTATTCTACATACACAGTGTGTGTCTGAGATGTAGGGTTTAGTGTCACAGGCTCATCACAGCTTTGGTCAGAAGAACACAATATAAGTTTTACAAATACACAGGATTCCATTGGTCGCCTGTGATTGGCTGGTTTAATGTGCACCTTGAGCCAATCAGCTGTCAGGCTGCAGTCGTCCTGTATCTGTTCTGATCTGTATTCAGCTGGCTTCGAAATGACCTGAGTCCTGTTTTAAGTGTCGAGGCTGCAGCTTGCGGTCTCTGCTAAACCTGGACTGCACTGCAGAACTGTCTGCAGCTTCCAGCCGCCCCGACGTGCAGTGTGAGTTAACACAATGGACAGGATTAATAATAAATGCAGCGTCAGCCCAGCTCTAGCTGCAGCCAGGACCACGGGGAAACATCTGCAGGGACGTCCAATCAGAGGGAACCGGCACTTTAAACAGGAAGACCTCCACACTAACCTCTGAATATATAAATATGACCCAAAACACCAGCAGCTTGGAGGAGTCTGAGTCCATTCCTCAGTACAGAGCAGCTTCAGTTCTGACATGTTGCTGGGTTTCCTCACATCAACTGCTTGTTTCAGCTCCTTCCATCTCAGGAGGATTAACGTCAGGACTTTGACTTCAGAACATGAACTCTGTTCTTGAACCGTTCTGTTGTAGAACCACTCGTGTGTTTGGGCTCGTTGTCTTGCTGCTCTTCCTCTTCCAATTCAGCTCACAGACAGATTCCTCTAGAATTCACTGCTGTCATTCAGAACTCACTGATCCATCAGTGATGGCAGCAGAACAGGCCCAAACCATGATGCTACCACCACCAAGTCACGATCCTCAGTTCACTTGGTTTTGTTTAAATCCTTAGTTTTCCTGGCTGTTTTAGGGTATTTTATTTAGTTGTTTCCTGTTTTACGTTGAAAGGATTTGGGCATTTTGTCGGCTTTATTCATGAAGAGCTCATCTTTTGTGTGAATGTTTGCCTCGTCGTTTGCGTTCGGGTCCTTCCAGAACTTCATGCTTCACAGATGGGACGGGGTTCTACTGCTGGAATGAAGAGCTTCTTCTCTGCAACACCTGAAGAATCTCTGCTGTTTAAATAGAACAGGGCATTGAACACCACAGTCTGATCCCATCTGGACACACTGATGCTAATTTCATCCTCAAATTATCTGCTAATCTCTGATATTATGCAGAAAAATAGAGAAAAACTAAACGGCTCTCAAACACAGCACCACGGTCACATATCAGTATGTATTAACCCATTAACAGAAGCTGTTCTAGTTTTATTCTTAGACGTTTGTTTCATCATGTATTTCCCTCTCTTCACCTTTTTAGCTACAGTAATCGAGATTTTTTTTTTATTTCATTACACTTATTATTATAAATTCATTTCCAGCCGCACACACTCGAGTCCGTCTGACGATTTAATTAGATTTGGAATGTCCAGCTTTACATTGGAGCTAATAAAAACACACACACGGACACACACAGAGCGAACTAAACAGGAATAGAAATCTGGTTATGGTTATTATCGTCATGGAAACCAGCTGATGGAAAGTATAAACCAGCCTCTCCCTCCCTCTCTCCCTCTCTCTTCAGGCTACTGTGAGAATCAGCCCCAAGTAAAGGTATTACTTTGTTGGACTGGTTCCAAGTGTTCCCTACCCCCTCCTCACACACACACACACAGCGCATCATGTTGAAATTTCCATACACACTCACTCAGGCATGGTGTTAGGTTCAGACACACAAATACATGAGTTTATTCACACACACAAACCCTCGTCCACTGCACAGCGCCTCACAGTGAAAATATAGCCAGAGCTCCCTCTGCTGGTGGCAAGCGTCCCTGCATCTTCCCAACATCAACACCATCACCATCCGCACCATCACCGCTGTCATCAGACAGCAGGATAATGCAACATTTAACATATTGAACTCTTTATTATTCTGCACACTTCCTTATTTAGCAATGATCTAATCGGCCAATCACAAGGCAGCAGCACAGGTCAGGAAGTTGAGCTGATGTCAGAATAATTAAACGGTCAGTGTCTTAAAACCTTTTGTTTATTTTTGGAGGCCTATATGTTATTGATTTATTTTTCACGTCAGCCCCTACAGGCCACGGAGGGAACTGCAGTTTTTAACACTTCCAGCTCCAGTGACACCACAGCACAAAGCAGCTAGGAGCTAACAGCTAGTCTGATCTCTGCCATGGCTCATGTTGGCGTGCACAGAGTGAAGGATTGTGGGAATTCAGTCAACACGGTGACACACAGAGACACATGTCAGCCACTGGTAATGAGCATCGAACAGCGAGGACCACGACAAAGACTGGCTGCACATGACTTGAAGCTGTACCTGCAGACAGCATGGCTTCATGGACCCTGTCGGACCTGTGTGTGAGGAGTCCAGCCTGCTGCTGCTGCTGCTGATGGTGCTGCTGCTGGCGGTGTAATGGTGTGTGGGGAACGTTTTCTTGGACGCTCCCGGGCCATTTAATACCAGTCGACACAGCCTGAGTGTTTGCTGCCAGCCATTAGCGTCCTTTAATGGTCACTGCCATAAAGACGGGAACATTCAAGAGCAGCAGAGGAGGCTGCAGACACCGTGTGATGAATCATCATGTTTCCAGCGTCATGCCACCAGGAACAGAAGCCAAGTCTTTACAATCACATGTAAGCAGATGAGCTGAAGACAGAACGAAACGACCCACACATGGAAGCAGCTCTCAGTCCCTGTTCACACCCCGCGTTAACCAGGTGAGGCGCCATTAAACTCCGAAACACTGAAACGCTTGCTTAACAAACGCTAAAATTACATCATTCATAACAGGCAGAATCATCCGACAGTCCTTGAACACATCATGCAGCACACATATGCAAAGGGTTAAACATCTGCAGCATGTGGAGCTTCAACTTTATGGAGAATCTTTAATAAAAATATTTTGTGTGTCATTCAGAACAAAGGCGCGTTCGACGTCTCTCCACCTGTAGCCAGATTGTCCTGTTTCCATAGCGATGAGGCCTGAACCTGCTCAGAATGCATTCACACCTGTCCACATATAATGTGATCACCCAGGTGTCCTTTATTAACTGATGCACTTTGCTGTGTGGTTGTGCAGTCATAATCCAAACGAATAATTAACCTATAAGCCGAGCTCTTCGCTCTCAGACATGCACTCCGTGTTGTTACCTGCTGCAGCCGTTCAGGGTGGATTTAAACCGTGTCTGCACAGTGTAACATAAAAAAGCTGTAAAGAGGTGGAGGAGGCGGTCATAAAAGAAATACTGTTTACAAAAATCATGCACGCGGGAACACAATGCACACACACACACACACACACTAATCTGTCTGCACACACTCACACCTGGCAGTGACAGTATCTGGTGCTCTTCGTTAGCGCCTGGTTAGTAATCAGGCCCAGATGAAGGAGCTGTTAATTAAATGTAATCACATCGGATCCTTATGGCCTAACGCCACCCGTACACGGCTGTCTCTCATCCCGCACAGTTGTCAAACAACACAAGACACATGGCTAAACCCTGAGCGACATCACGCCGGCTGCAGACGCACTTCAGCCTGAGCCCTGAGTTTTACGTTTCAGACGTTCGGCAGATGCTCGTTTATCCAGGCGGGCTTACATTAAAGGGATTGGAAATTTTTATTGCAAATGCCCGCTGAAGAGAAATCACAGATGAGGATTTGAAGTCTCAGACTCTGAGACAACAGTAGTGAAGAATATATCATTCATCTGAACTGAATGATGAAACGCCGCTCAGCGCCTGCAGGATGTAGAAAAAAAAAACTGCCAAACATGTTACCTGATTCAGCTCTGAGACATTTCCTTTAAATGTCTCAGGAAGGAAATCAACAAGATAAACAGGAAAAACCTTTTATCCACAAACGGAAAACACATTCATGTGTTCATTAAATATGACCTTTTGTTCAGAATATAAGACGAGCCCTACTCTTTAAGATATGTCTTTATAAAAATAATATATTGCATATTTTTCACACAAGTATGTAAGCCTCAAGTGGACACTAGAGGAACTGCAGCACATCATGACCACGTGTTTTAATGCCTAACATCAAAGGCCTCCTGGGAGGACGGGTTGACTCGGACGGTTTGTATTTCGTTTTTGTAGTAAACTCAGCTGAAGTGTGTGTGCTGCCGATCATTGTGTAACATGCTTTGGAGATGGCTCAGTGACCGTGTGTCACCTGGGCCAGTGGTTGATGGATAACATTCTCTTTGCAGGTTGCTGTCCTCTCTCCTGGTGGTGTTGTGTGTTGTTTTTGTGGGATTGCTGCATCGTGTGTTTGTGTTGATGCGTCGCTGGCTCCTTCTTCTTGTGAAGATCTTGCAGTTCATCTTCACTTCGTCTAAGATCACTTTCAGTTCCCTTGGTTTAGCTTCATGGACACAGTTTGCTAGGTCAGCTTTAGAGACATCCTTCTAACACCTGCAGCTTTGTGACTTTTGGACCCTGACCACGTGTATGTGATGCACGTGGTGACCATCCTGGAACTGAATGGCTTGGTGCTGAAGCTCCCTCCTGTATTCACCGCGTTCTGGAACCCGTGGCGACAGTGTTGGGCAGAGGGTGGTGGACGTTGTCCAGGATGGACAGTAGCTTGCCGGAGGTCCACAGATGTTAAGGAGTCCAGTCCTGCCCCTACCAGAGAAGCAGTCCCTCATCAGCCTGTCCAGTGGTGTCCCTCTTCTTCAAAAGAGGACACACACATGACATCTGGAGCAGCTTCTGACACATGTTAAAAGACCACAGTCTCCTCAGGAAGTGGAGAAGGCTTTGACTCTCATTTTGTAAAGGGAGTCTGTGTGGGTGGACCTGTCATCCAGACCCAGGTACTTCTAGGTGTGGAACACCTCTACACAGATGGCCTTGATGGATCCAGGCTGCAGGGGGGAATCCTGGGCCTCCAGAAGTCATTGAGTAGCAGTGTGTGTGTGGAACACACCTAAAAACATGGATATGAATGTGGCACTACACAAGCCAGACTTGTATCAATAGGAGCTGTGAGAGTCAGTGGAGATCACAGCAACGACTGCACCATCATCACCCAGTCAGCCGTCAGATGAGGAGGGGGGGGTTCATCGTCTTTCAGCGTCACACAGGCGTCTCTGCTGCCACACCGTGTTGATTACAAACAGCCTGCGGGGGTCAGAGCCTTATGGGAAGAGGATTTATTTTTCCATGATGGGTGAGTGTGAGAGGAGGAGGAGGAGGAGAAGAAGCCTTTCACACTCCTGAAGGCTGTAGTCATGCATAAGCAAAGCCCTGTGAAAGCATGTTAGCTGGAGGGAAACAGGCCTGAATGTCAGACAACATAATTAGAGTCGCAGTAAGACGGAAACGTACGCCTGACTAACGGGATGTTTGGAGATTGTGTAATAAAAATGGCCGTTATCCCTGATGTCATCGAAGCAGCTGAGTCTGAGCTGCTCTTTGAGTCTAGGTTTTGAAAAATTGAAATTACCTCATGAGACAGTGAGACAACATTAAACGCTAACACATCAGGCGCCATTATTATTTTGTACAAATACGAATGATCCGGAGGACCATGGAGTGTGTCTGATGGGATGGTTATGGACACTTTAAATGGTTAAATATACCCACATGTATTATTTATCCCCCACACCGCTGCCCATCTCTTCCTTCACTCTGACAATTTAATTATAGAATCATCAAGTCTGGTCATACACAAATTAAACTGAATAGAAGTGTCAGAGGACGGACTCTAATGAACAAACAATCCTTCCGTCATAAATTACAGCGTTCTAAGTGGAGCTGTCTGCATGAAAACTGCAGCGTTTTTTATCTTGTTTCTACACACTGTTTGATCAATGCGGCATGCAAACACGTTTGCTGCTTTCGCTTTGGGTTTATTCTGCAGCAGCGTCCTCCTCCTGGACAGAGGAAGCCATCTTTGTTCTCCTCCTCGCACCATAAAGCTGTCAGGACCTGTCAGGTTTTCTTGTTGATGAAGAGTCTCAGTCATCCAGGTCATTTTCATTCAAAGGGGTTGAAGTGAGACATCTGGACCTATTGCTTGTTGCTCTTCCTCCTCCTCCTCCTCGTCCTCCCTCATGTGTCTCTGAATGTCACGCTGGTCCCTCCTAAAAAAAGGAGGCTGTTTCCAGGTAGATTTAAAAGTTAAAAACTACTAAAGCTAATCAGGTTGTCGTTTAAAACCCTAAAGCTAATCAAGTAGCTTCAGTTGTTAAAGCTGGTCAGGTAGTTTTCACAGTTGAAGCTAACAAGGCGAATTCCTCATTCCTGGCGTCACTGGGAAGCAACCTAACTCTGTCACTGTTGTGTTGGTGTGTTTGCCAGGATGTGTCGTCCACATAAACCTAAAAACTGCTTTAATCTTTAGTTTCATTAACTCTTTTTTGAGCTTCCATCTGTGTCTCTGAGCCATGCAGTGAGGTTTTATCCAACCAAGAAGATTCATCCCGCACAAACGCTCAGAAACATCAGTGAAACTCTGGAGCCGGAGCGACATAAAGAGACACACAGACACAGAGCGAGGGAGGCAGAGAGGCTGGCTAAAGGAGCAGTCAGATTTATGGCGGTGTGAAGGTGAGATAGATGGCTGTTTGACCAGTGGGCTGCTGAAAATGGCCGAGCAGCCCTTTATGGTCCAGGAGAGAAAATGAGGCAGCTCTCCCACACCTATCCATCAGAGCCATTTAGTGGCTTGCTGGGGCCCGTAAACGCTTCTGTGTGTGTGTGTGTGGACATTAGACTATTATAGCTCTCCTGTCTTAATGGGGACCAGCAAGCTCAATCATGGAGGATGTGAGGCTGCGAGGTGAAAGGTGAAGCTTCAGTACACAAGTGGAGCAGGCAGGCAGCAGATAGTGATGCTGTTGTTAGGACCTGTGGTCAGACTGTGATGCACCGCTGATAAAAACACGGCAGGCGGGCGTCTGCAGGCTCTGCAGGTCCAGGTCAACAGCAAGGATCTGGACTACACCCTGTCACTGATGATGCTCCATCCTCAGCACATACTCATCACACTCACGGAGCTTGATCGGGATTTTCATTATTGTGTTTTTATCAGAGGTGAAGTACAAGAAAACAAATGGTCTTTGAACGCATCATATCTGATATAATATTGTGTAAAAGATCAAATCTAACGTATATTGATATTTAACAGTATTTTCCAGACTATAAGTTGCATTTTTGTTCATCCTTTGGCTGGGTGTATGGTATGCGACTTAGACTCGGGTGCGACTTATATATGAAAATATATAATTTCACGTTTGTTATTTTCACACTGACAGCCACTAGAGGGCACTCTAGGCCTGTCTACCTCTGGAGTTTAGAGAGTTTTTCACAACGACACAGAGGAAGAAGAATTTAATGGATTTAGTGATTTGGAGTGAGATCGAGAGTTTGATAAATTCGTTTTGTTGCGTTCTTTATGCTATAGTTATCTAAATAACTGCTAATATGTTACATAAAGGACAACTGATGTAGCTGAACAGCCATCAATGTGTTACGTTAGCATAATGCTAATGCTGTTACGCACAGCATATGCTATTAGCCTACCATACACCTTGTGTGCGATTTATACTCCGGTGCGACCTATAGTCCGAAAAACTTCAACAAAAAAAACCTAAAAACTAAATATCATTCACTCCTCAGGAAGCCATCATTCACAAGACTTTGAATTTTACGATGGTCCTTAAATGCATCATGTGATTCAATTCAGTAGAAACGTAACACAATCTAAGCTTGAAATTCAAGATGTCTCCATTAACAATTTGTCAGAATGACAATAAAAATCTTTACAAAATAAATAAAATAAATAAAAATACACATTCATAGGAAGCCATGAGTCACTCACATGTAACCAGGCATCACAGGCGTGTGATGGAAAGCACACATGGGAGCAGCCTTTACATGACGAGGATTCAGTGAATTCAGTAATTGACTCAGAAAGTCTTTATTTCCTCAGCCTTCACTGACTGGAGTCAACAATACAGCTGCAGATGAAGACGAGGCCGTTTCCCCGTGACGTGGTAATAAAGGCAGAAACACGGGGAACTGGAGGGAGCTCTGGCTGACTAGTGGAGCGTCAGGCTGATTGACTGGCTGAATTGATGTTCAGTCTGTTATTTTGCTGTGTCGGAGACCCTTGTTCCACTAATAGTGCCATTTGTTCATGCAGGCAGTCCGCCGATCAATAGATGGAGAGCGATATTAGCAAACCCCCTCCTCTGATCACAGGGGACAGCCTGGTACACAGCACTGCTGCATTTCACTGCAGCTTTGAAGGAGGGGAGAAAATGTACGAACATACGAGCAGAGCCAGAGACGATGCAAGCTTATTTATTCGAATTATTCATATACTGTAGATACTTGCATCTTGTACAGTATACATTTGTATTTCTATCTATCTATCTATCTATCTATCTATCTATCTATCTATCTATCTATCTATCTATCTATCTATCTATCTATCTATCCATCCATCCATCCATCCATCCATCCATCTAGTGGTGAACAGATGCTAAAGGCTAATGCATACTACTGTCTCATTCCAGATCCACCCCACAGAGAAGAAGCTGCAGCACATGACTCAGGAAATGTAAGGCCCCATGTTTAAAAGTCATGTGACATGATGCACAAGCAGTTGGAGAATATATTCTGACAAATCAGTGAAGTCTCCTCTCTGTTAGAGCCTTACTGTTTCACTGATGGGTTAAGGAGTCACCAAATCTTTGCTTTTTTTGCGATTTGTTTTCGTGCTCACAGTCACTGTGCCTACACGAAATTGTTACAGATAATAACAAACATAGCAGCGCCCACGTGGGGTTGGACAGAGGTGATGGAGGCTATGTTTGAGGAGCTGTGGCAGCAACACGCAGCACAAACTCTGACTGACTGTTTCGACGTGGTTATTATCTGGTTCAGTGTGATCACATGATCACCTGAAGTCATCACCTTACAGTGTGAGCACGTAAATCACGAGCTTTGACTTTGATTCCTCTCACTATACACACAAATGAGGGTGGTCACCATTGTAAAGTTGATGAGGAATACTTCAGGGTCTTGGCTTCTTTACTGGAGGAGTCCAGTGGACGGCTGCCTCACATCGTCCTACTTCAATAATTACTGAAGACACATCACGTCTGACCCTTCCCATATAACTTCAAATAATAGCCCGGGCATTTATTTGCCTAAATCGCAAAATTGTCCCTGCTTATATTTGGGGCAGGCCTTAAATTATTCTGGGGAAAAAGCCATCCAGAACTAGCTGAAAAGTTCTCGACACCCCTTCCATCATTAATGTCATCGGACATTTCTTTAGCCTGGTTTATGTGTCTCTATGACACCGTCACACGTTGGCATAAATTGTTTTTTTTATGAGAAAATAAAATGAGAAAAATCCGACCCGGCTTATAATTAAGGCCTGCATTTATATGTCCAAATCCATAATCGAACCAGGCCTGTAAACGGGACAGGCGTCAGTTCGGGACTTGGCTATTATTTGAAGTTTTACGGTAATAAGAATGACACGTTACAGACTTTAATTGTAGCACAATTACACTTTATGTGATGATTAAAGTTAAAGCTTCTTCCCTCAGCGTCTGCTCCTGGCTGCTCAGGTCAGGGCTGGTGTGTTCTTAACAAAACATCTTGGAGTCAGAGAGTCCTCCTAACAGCTCACCTGCCACAGAACCTGCACCACTTCCAGCTCTGCCTTCATTTATGACACCCAAAAAGAAACCATCAGTGGGTTGTTTACTGGGTGTTCTGTTAAAATTCAGTAAGCCATAAAGTTGGATATTTTAACCTGGAGGTTTGTGGGACTCACTTTTGGATCCAGCCTCAAGGGGACACTGGAGGAACTGCAGTTTTTGGGGATTCATTTTCTCAGCATCAAATGTTGAATGAATGAAAATCTCTGTTGCAAATTAGTAGAACAATTTGTTAGAGGCAGGAAAGGCGATTGTCTCCCTGTGCTCTGCTGTTTGATTGCAATATAAAAAGAAAGCACAGATGAGACGAGGCAGCGCAGCACCTCCCCAACAATTGTCTGGAGCTCAGTCGTCCTGCCCTTCTAAAGCTAATAACACAATAAACCTAATCTATCCTTAATGCAATCACATCTATTCAAATCTAATCCTATCCCATACTCCTAATTGGATCTGGTGGATCATGTTACACCCTCTGGCTGCCTGGTTGTCATGGTGATGGGTGGAGGATACACGCCGCATTCATGCTGTGCAACCTGCACAGCAGTTAAAGTGCATGATATATGTAATTTATTCTTTCTTTCTTTTTGTCCTCTATTGATGCCTCTATTGTGATCGATCAGATTTATATTGGGAAGTGACGTTTGTGTTAAAGGCCAAGCTGATGCTGATGACTCCCAGGACACTGCCACAGGGAGAGAACTGGACCAAACACCCCTGGAACTATCTGCAGACACAAACATCTGTCTGTATTCACATTCAACGTGTGTGTCAAGCATCTCTCTTCTGGTGGGAGGTTCTTTTCTTCCTGTCTGAGTGGCTGGGCATGGTTTCCACACCTGGGCCTCATACATTCATCACTGCAGCTTATATGCCCTGGCATGGCTCTGGTTAACTTTCTCACCGCTGTGTTCTTCGATGTACAGTTTTTTCGTAGGAGTATTTCCAAGAGTTTAAATCGAGGCAACTGGACTCAAAGATTGTTTTTGGAAGACGTTTCGCCACTCCCCCAAGTGGCTTCTTCAGTTCTGAGTAGGTGTATTTGAGATTTTTGCTAGTGTTCTGGTGCTCAGCGTACCTCCAAGACTCCCCTCTCAGTGTCTCCTCTCTTCCAGCCAGTAGCCGCCGGCCAGCTAGCCCAGCCACTCATCCACTGTTCCACCGGTGGGACTGTTGACTTCCTCCAGCCTTTGGCTAACTACAGACACTTGTGACCTTATCCCTGTCTGGGGTCTGCTTCTGGGTCCCGCTAAATCTAAGCTAAGCTAAACATGACAGAAGCCTCTAGTTTGTCTGTTCCTGAGACTATACCCTCCAGAAACACACAGTTCAATGTTGTATCATTCATTAAAAAGTATTACCTCATTAGTATCAACCACTGTCACCACTGTTAATGTGTGTGAACCACTACATGTCTGATTATTACAGAACACACACGTCTCAGTGTGATTGACAGCTGCGTGACACCAGTGTTAACACAGACAACCATGACCCCATCAGTTCGAACACAGTCCTATCAATTAGCAGGCCGGGCTGTGACACACATCCACGTTTGGTGTGAAATCGAATGTTCCGTGTGTTTTTAGACATTTATGGATTTCTCATTACGATCATTCATGTCTGAATTTCTCCGCAGGGCTGTGCAAAATTTCTGATCACTACTAATTCCACACTTTACTGATTGATTGCCACGCTGGCCTGGAACAACAGGAGGTGAGATTTTAAAGCCGCCGCCTCACTCTCTTTCTTCCTCCGACCTTTTGTCTCACTCCTCCGGGCTCTCACTCTCTGCCTGTGAAACTACATCTCCAGCCTTGTAAATAATTTAAGTCTCAATATGATGTATTTAATTCTACTCAGAAAAGGATATGAAAATGTAATAACATTTGCATAATTGTGCATTAATTATACATTCAGTAGTTTTTAATGAGTTAAGCAGACTTTTGGAGGCAGCGGATCCCGTCGACGGAGCGAGGCGAGGTCAAGTGCTAATAAATCAGGCGGCGGCAGAGCTGTAATCGGAGAAAAGGACCGGCATGAATCTAGAGCAGCGAGGGAGACAGAGGGAAAATGATCCCATGCGGATGGATGGAAACCACATTACACACTATCACTGTGCAAAAAAATGAAGACCAGCAGGTCTAGCTGCTCCTGTGAAAATAAAAGCTGTGAGGTAATGCTATAAATTTGTTGTAGGTGTGATTGCAAGTTCTGAACCCTCACCGCAAGCAGGTCCCCTTTATTGTAAACAGCAGACTTATTAGCTTGTTGCTTTTCTATAATTTCCAGAATCATGTAGATGTAAAATAATGGAGGAGCCAGGATGGAGCCCTGAGGAACTCCACGTCATTTTTGTTCACTTGGATGAAAAAAAGACACATTTATGCCATAAAATAAATAAACAAACAAAAAAAAACCCGTTTACCCGTGAAAATAACTGCAACAACACAAAAAACACACACAATATCTCTTGCTTCAGTGCAACAAAGTGATGTTAGCACAGCGAGTACAACACCTCAACACCTCAATCACATGTCGCCTCACATGATTTTAAACAAATCAAATAAAGTGATTACACATCTTTACACATTTTAGCTTAGCATTAATCAATAAACTTGTGTTTTTCTTCTCACGGATGTATGTCAAATTTATATAGTCATACTCAGAAGCAAGATAACCACCCTCACAGGCGTCACAATAAAAGCCTAAACATGTGTGAATGTTTGAAGCTGTTCAGGAAGTATTACGCCCTCTTTAGACCAAATCCAAGCTTAAACAGAACACACAAGACACATCATGTTTTCTCAGTTTATTTGGAGGAAAAACAAGCTTGCACACATTAGCAACATTATCCAAGCTGTCAAAAAAGCAGAAGTTACACAACAGAGGACCCAGAGACCTAAAAGTATCGGATCGGGACTCTGTATCGGCAGATACTCAAAATCAAATGACTCAGACTCTGACTGGAGGGCCTAAAAACCTGACCGGGACATCCCTAGTATGCATGCACAAAGTGTCCAGTGTGAGTAGACAAAGAGTGGTTGTACCTTATCAATACCAGCCAGGCAAGCAATGAGCCAGTACAGATCCAGCTTCTGACGTTTGAGGACATGAAAACATATGTTTTATATGCTGCCTGTCAGCACATACACTGCCCCCCCAACATAACACAACAGTGTGTTTACTCAAAGCGTGCTGCTCTGACTGACCCACTTCAAAGCTCCCACTGATGTTTCACTGCTGTCTGTCTGTTTGATGAGAATCAGGAAGCACGGTTTCACAGTTAAAGACAACTGCTATGGCGAATTCCTCTGCTGTGAAGATAAACGCTCAGAAGGATCCAGAAAGCCACTTTAATTAGAAGGTCTCGTCTGGACGACAGCTTCCTGTGATGGCACTTGTTCTGCCATTTTCCTCTGACTGGCTCTATTAGACTGAAATAGTGCCGTGAATATCAGCTTGATGTGGCATCAAACGTCATCAAATCCAAAAGTATTACTTTGGATATTCACCTCAGAGCGAATACATCTCAGTCACAGGGGAACAGGTCGTAGTAGATACAGATTACTGTGTATAATCTGTCAAGTACAAACTCGCTGCTTTGTTGTAAAGAGGAAGAAGATTCCTGTAACATCCTAAACTTTGTCATCTTTGTGAGAACATTGAGCGCCTGTCAGTCAGACAAGAAACTTAATGTCTCTGTGACACTAGAGGGGCTTAAATCCGTCCTCCCACTTGTTTATCTGGCACATCTCCATTTGGTGTATTACACTACTGCTCAGTGATATTTACCTTGCCCTGGGCTCTGGCCAGCAGACCAATAACACCTGGACCATTCTTCAAACCCAGGCCCACATAGATCCCCTGAATGGGGAAACGCCAATGAATCAATGTCAGCCCTGAAGCACATGGTGATGCTCTGATTGTTTGAGCAGGATTAAGAGGCCACAGGCTGTGTGTGTGTGTGTGTGTGTGTGTGAGAGAGAGAGAGCAGCAACTTGTGTCCTGGATGAGGACCAAGATTGTAGATTGCAGGTCATCTTTCTTATCAGCTGCTGAGTGTCTGGATGTGAGGGCAGCTGTGTGTCAGCGTCTGCATTTGCTCATGTGGGAGGTGATGAGGTCACAGGGAAAGCATGTTTCTATTCATGTATGATCATTTTCTAAAAAATCTCACATGTGTAGACGTCGCCATGACAACAGCAGTGTAAAACCATGTGTTTGAGTGTGTGCGGCATAATTTTGATTATAATAATGTGATCTGTGGACTCAGACGGATTCCCTTTGCTGTCTTTGTGTCTAACTTGCTGGCTGGAGCATAGAGGAGGGATGCTTCTGAAACGAGCTGCGGTGCGTCTGCTGGACCACATGGATTGATGGGGTAGCTGCCTTCAAATACAGTGTCACGTCCCAGCTGTGCCAGGGGGAGATCGGTGAGGGAAATAACATTAGACCTGATGGAAGGTGATCGCATATAGATCACGTATACAGGCGGTGGAAATGAGTTTCCTTTGCAGGGTGGCCGGACTCTCCCTCAGAGACAGGAGCGCGGCCATCTGTAGGGGGGTTTGGAATTTAGCCACTGCTCCTCCACGTTAAGAGATGGCATCATCTAATTCAGATGCCCTCCAGGCATCTCCCTGGTGGGGTGTTCTGGGCATAGACCCAGGACACACTGGGAGCATTACATCTTGCAGCTGGCCTGGGAACACATCCGGATGCCTTGGGTGTTCTGGGAGGAGGTGGCTGAGCTGCTTAGGCAACCAACCTGGATAAACGGTAGAAAATGGATAGATGGATGAAAGGTGGTCACTTAGAGGTTTTATCACTGGTGGTTTTTGAGTATAATAATGTAAAATGATAAATAACTGCACAACCACAGGGTCCGAAGAACAAAATGAAACAAATGGCCACAGAACGCAGCCATGTGAGTGATGGAAGAGCTGCTGCCTAAACAGTGTGACATTGCCAAAGCTGTTGCTGATTGGCTGGTCCACAGGACCCTTCCCCATTTAAGGTTACAGCCTTGCCAAGATGATCCACTCTCCAGACAGAGCAGGAAGATTTGTGCGTTGAAACAGCAGTTACAGTAACATGTTACTGCACCACAAAAGGGTTCGGTATTGGCCAGGGCGGTAACACACATGGATGAAGCCTCCATGATGTCACCCATACATTTCTAAAGAACCATTTTGTGCTTATGTGGGAGGTTGGTGGCGCCACAGTCCGCCAAGACTAAGTCTAGTCTTAGCTGCACCTGTCTGTCACTGAAAGTGGTCAGATCCATAGTCATGCTAAATTTTAGGGTCTTAATATAATTAAAACAAGTGAGATCTCTCACAAAAAGTGGACTTATTATTAGAGACATAGTCCACTCCAGTAGGGTCAAAAGTCCTCCAAGCTTTGCCCACGTCGATGGTCAAAACTTGACTGCAGCATCCTTTTCTAGCATCTTCAGCGACGAGAGGTTGCTGCGATGGCATTATGGTGCACAATGAAGAATCCCAGTATAAGAGCCAGTAGTAATGGTTCTCTCTCAGCCCTCAGTGTTGCTCGTCTGCCTTGTCAACACCAACAGCTGTTTTATTGTCACTTCTCTGGGACAATATAAGCCTCCTCTTCAGCACGGCCCTGTTGCATAATCGCTCGTCACTCAATACGCTGCGTGCTGCAGCTACTTACAGCACATCTGTCATTTGACAGTCTAAAGAGGACGCTAAAATGACAGGATTTGAATAGGCTGTTTTCACTGAGAGGATAAAAACTTACAGTCGCCAGCAGCCTCTGACAATAATAATCATTTCTAAACCTCCTGTCACCTGCTGCCGCAAATCTTCCAGCCTTTCCCTGCACATTTCAGTTTGATAGACGAAATAAAAATGGCAGTGTGATTGTGTCAGTATATTATTCCTTTCAGGATGACCCCCTTTTTCTGCTTTATTGTGTGATATAACTTTCTGAGGTACAGACAGCGTTTGCGGCGCTGCAGATTTATGGCTAGAGGAAGAGGTGGAAATGGGTCCTTTTATGACGGCGCCGCACCAGTCAGAACTGTCGGCCACGTGTTAAAGATCTTCAAGTATGGCTAAATTATACAGTCCAGGAAACAGTAATTACAGTCACAGGAGCATGCATTCTGAGCAGGTCTGAGTGGTATATGTGGTAATTATTGTACTTTTAAGCAACAGTTTACAGCTGCTGGGACTCAACAATATTTAGCAGGGACAGAATATTAATTGTTTTTGCTGCTGCAGCTGCATCATTTCTAAAAAACTTTGGAAACTTGTCTTCAGAGAATAAGGATGCATTCTGAGACATGTGACAGATGTCCAGGACTATACATCTGGAGTTGAGTTTTGACAGCTGCTGGGTCAGGATACCACAGTGAATCCCACTGCACCCGACCCCTGAGGGCCCACCACCCACAACTGGGTGATCAGATGACATTTTTTCGAGCTACACCCAACTGGGCCCTAGGGAAGAAGGCTCAACCACCAAGTGCTCAACAGTGAACCCCGTTATTGGTCCTGGCTTCAGAGTGGGACCCTGGGTACCCTGTCCCAGGCAAAGGACCCAGGGCTCCTTTGTCTAATTTCTCCAATTAAGGTCTGTGAATCCTTTCTGCAGCAACATGGCCTTGATACCCGGTGGCCAGACCCTCCTCTAGAGACAGGGTGAGGAACTCAGCCACTGCTCCTTCACTTTGGAAGGAGTTAGGTGTTTGGGCACCTGGTTTGGGTACCCCCCTCTGAGATGTTCCAGGCATGTCCATTCAGAGGAAGCCGTGGGGGCAGATGCATCAGGATGAACTGGAAATTTAAGATTCTATCTCTCAGCTGGCTCAGGAAGACCTCCCAGGTGAGCTTGAGCAGGCGCTGCTTATCGGAAGAAAATGGACGAATGGATTGATGGTTAGATTTACACAAAACTATTTGGCATGTGAAACCAGTAGCACAGAACATGCTCAGGTGAGTCAAAGTGAAAGAACGTCTTCCTGTAATCCTTTTTAACTACAGTTATTGTTTTTGCTCTGCAATTATTGAACTGGAACCACTGTAGTAGCTAGCTAACAGCTAGCAACACACCAGAAACACAGCTACAATATGCCTCCACTTATCCCATACACCATTAGAGGGGTCGGACTTCCTCTTGGTATTCCAATATATATAAAGCTATTACCTGTAGAACCACAGAGTCAAATGCTGCAAAGGGGTTAGCATGCAAACCAGAGCCATAAGTCAGAACTGAGAGCTTCACCATTTACTGACACCACACACCAGGAAACCAGGACATCTGTCCTGCTGATGGTCTTGGTCCTGTGTGAAAATATTGTATGTTTTCTCTGTGGCCATAACAGAAAGCACAGAATCTAAATTGATAGAACGTTTACTGTGGGGAGTACGAATCAGCTCACCTTTATTAGTGAGGTAGTGGTGTGCTTAATGTAAAAGGTTTTTGGGTTAGAGCATCAGGTTTGTTTATCTCTTTATATTTTTGGAGTGTTGCTTCAAGGTTTGTGTAAACACCATCTAATATCTTTATAGCAGTGAGTAAAACAGGCCTGATTGCACCTAAATCCCAGAGTCTGTCTGACTGATGAGCGCATTTCACTGTTTGTGTTCTGTTTCATGTCCTCAGCTCCATCTAAAAGATGTAGTGGAACAATGTGTAAGTGTTACAGCGAGCACAAAGGCTGCTCCTCACCATAAAACCTGCCATATTTTTCATTAAGTATAAGCAGCCTCCAAGTACCAATGGAAGCTTTACGGTGAGGGGTAATTAAAGGCAGGAAGACGTAAAGTCAACAAGCAGCTTTATCTGAGGTCTGAGTCCTTCTGTTTTGGGATCACATGTCTCTCTACACCACACTGAACCATCACTCCTCCAGAATCCAGCGCTCACAGGACTCAGCTGGACCAGCAGCGTGTGAGAGATTTCTGTTTGTGTCAGAAAACATCTAAAGGAAGCACAATGTTTGTCCAACAGCGACAAAGCAACTGATGCCAATATTTCACAGTCAATCGATACTGTGTGTTGTTAAAGGGGCCAGACAGCATTTAAGCTTTATTAGGAATATCCATGCATACACGTACTCTGGTCATAATGTGTGACGGCAGTCTGTTCAGACTCCAATCATGGTGTTCAATTGTATAATTTAGCAGGTTAGTTTAATCATGATCACAGTTTATGTGATCAGCTGAGCAGCATCTTCTCCATCCTATCAGACACGGAGGGAAAGAAACGCCACATATCAGCCTTATATATTGGTCTAACCCTACTAATAACCAGGGCTCACACACACACACACACACACACACACACACCAGGTATAAACCCCTCCCAGGGCCAGCCCGAGGCCATCGATTGTCTGGCTCTTGCCTGGGATGAGGTTTCCAGATAAAGCGCTGTCTGAAGAGGCAGCAGATTGACACTGACCTCTCCATCCTCAACAGCAGAAACTGCTGCCACTTCTAAACACAAAACAACAAGCCTGACGGCCGGATGCGGCAGCCATGTTTGTGGATGGAGCCTTTACACTTCTTTGCCTTTGTCACTTATAAATGATATTGAACAGGTTTGTCCATATAAAGCTGATCGCTCGCTGTTCCCTCCTCTCTGGCTGAGCTGTGTGGGGCTGCAGACCACCAATTAAACTATTAGACCAAGAGCGGAAAACCAGGAATCATCCGCACCAGCTGTAATGATGTCTAATTACCGGCTAGCTTTAAGAATTCATCTTGTGATGAACCCCCGCCTCCCTCCGTCCGTCCCTCCGTCCTTTCTGTCTCCATCCAACCTTGCAGATTGAATTTAGTGCTTTCAGACTTTCTCCTGACTTTCTTAAAGGACTTTTCAGATCTCCACTCTTTTATTATATCGAGTGCTTCAGCAGCCGAGGCTGTAATTCAGATGACTTGATATTACATCAAAATGAAGATAGACCCACCCTCCTCCTCCTCCTCCTCCTCCTGCCTGTTGTTATTCATCAGGCCTAAAAACAGTGGTCGGGAGAAATAATAGGGCCTTGATTTCACTGACGGGTTGAACCTTTTAAATGTGCCGTCCTTCAAACCCCGGCTCCATAAACATTTAGATGAAAAGCCAGTGAGTGACGGCCAGTGGGGAGCTGTTTGATCAGGCTTTCATTTCGCTGCATGTCAGCCTTCCCATTCTGCGCAGAGAGAGAAAATAATAAGATCTGGATACAGTTTAATTTGGATAAATTGGTGTTGTGCCCTGAGGCTTTTCTGTCCGGATCACAGTGAATGACTTGTGACACAAAGAATCATCTTATCTGGAGGACAGATGAGCACTGCGCTGTAGAGAAACAATTAATAGAGCTGGCATTAAAGGAAACCTTGAACAAGATGGGATTTTTTTTTTCAGTCCATTTTACTAGAATTGTAAATTTTTTTCATCCAATCTTTAAACTTTAATTGTGCGAAAGACTCTTCACATAAATGTCAAGATAGATCAAACTTAAAGCCCGAAGTCCAGATTACTGCAGTCACTAAGCTTATTGTGTTCATGGACAGGGTGGGGTGCTTAGAATAAGGAGCTGTCTGTCCATCCATCCACTTATCCTTCTACCTGACTGTCTAACCATCCGTAATAGGTGTAACTTCAAATGTAAAAGTTCAAAAGAACACACAGATGTGAATCAGCAATGGTTCTGTCCAATAACAGATGTTTTTAGTGGTTTTTATTTATTATCTAATTTAGTATGCTGCGAATAATAAAGCGTCAGATCTGAAGCTAATAAAACAATCCTTTGAGTTCAAAGTGTGATCGATCCTGGATGCTGCTCCTGAGGAGGGAAGTCACACTGAAGAAATGAAGTCGCTGTGTGACAGTAATAGTATGAAGCAGGTCTGTGAGATGGAAACATCCACAAGGAGCACTGAAACTGAAATAGCTCCAGTGGAAAGGGCTCATTTTGGTGCATTATCACTTTTCTATGGCGACTCCGTTAGGTGAGAATCTCACATCATTTATCACTTATTCGCAGGTGTTGGTTCTAACTTTGTTAGAACTGAGTCGCTCTGTCTGGAAAGTCTGTGTACACTGTTTGGGGGTTTTGTGTCCTTAGGATAGAATGTGAGGCTGGCTGTGTGACCCTGGTCCTCGGACAAGACACCAAACTCAAACCTCCCTGTGGTTGGTTTTTTTCACCAGCCTACCTGCTTTAACTGCACGCCATTTTAGATGTCTTTTGTTGACAGAAGACTGGTGGTCACATGCTTCCTTTCTCTGATCAAGGTGTTTATTCTGGATCCAACTCAAATCCACAGAGACCAAATTCATTCTTTGTATATGACAGAAAAAGAATTAGGACAGCTAGAAGAACCACCTACAGTATCTCCCTCTGTAAAGGCAACAACCAGCACGGCGAGCATCCATTCAGGCAGTGTGTAGAGCGGAGAGAGAGAGAGAGAGAGGGAGGCGGACAAACAAGACATGTCTTCTGCCAACATAAAAGACAGTACAGTACTGTTGGCATTTCACAACTGCTCAGCAGGGCAGCTGGGACAGTGCAGCCAAATGAGTGTGGTGGGCACAGTATGAAAGACTTGAACAGAGCTACTTTCAGTCCTGACATGCCACAACAACAACATCAACATCAACACGCCTTCAGACGGTGCCAGGATGTCAGAAGCAATTTGTTCTGGGAATGAGATTTTTCACATCAAACCACAGAAGCTTCAGCTGCATCTCAGCGCTGTCACCTGTTGCACTGATGCAAAATTATCACACCTCATATTCGTGTTTACAGTAAAAATAAAGCCAGCACGCTGTAATGTAAAGTACAATCACAGCCCTTTGTTTCCTAGCGCCTTCCTGTAATTACAGCCTGAGTAATCATAATAAATCTGTGCTAATAAATAATTGCACTTATGTAACTATGATTGACTATGGGGGACAGTTAAAGGCCAAGGACTAAACAGGGAAGACATGACCTTTGTGAAGATTTACACATCCAATCAGCAGCTAGTCAGAGTCATTGATTACAGCCAGCCGCCTTTATTTATCAAGCTCAGCCGAGCTCCACAGCCACACCTCTCTAAACAAGGCTTTCACCACTTCTAATTATGTCGTAAATGGCTGCTGATACAATTAATTTGTCTGTTATGATGTTCGAGGTGTCACACTTTAAAACGTGAAAGGGACGGATAAACATCAATTCTTCTAAATCAGCAGAATCTCAAAAAAACGTTATTTATTTAGTATTAATTAGCAAAACCAAATTTGTTATTATTGACCTCATTCATTTTGTTTTATACAGATAAAAATTGAAAAACATAAGTTTGGAATAGTAATTTGTTTTATTTATTAGGACTGTGTGGTATTTTTACCTGATGGGTGTGTTATATATAAAAAGATCCACTTTTAAACTTTGTGGGGTTGGGAGAGGGTGTAATAATTTAAAAAGGAACATTTATTAAATTTTAACAAGAAGAAAAAAAAGTTGTTTAAAATGTTAAGAAAATGAAAAGATAAGAAAAGAACAAATTAATGGAAATAAATCTGTCCTGAGTCCTGAGTCCTGAGTCCGCCCCGGTGTGAGTTCTAAGCAGGACCCTTTACGGCTTTATAGGGCCCCATGTTTGGATGACAGCAGGCTGGAAACTCCTGTTACAAAAGGAGGGAGAAGAAGAAGTCCAACGCAGACTGGATTAAATACAGAGGCAATAAACTGGTGGTTCAGACAGCGTGTGGTTGATATGGTGGCCGCGGTGCCACCTAAATATCCAGTCACGTTCCTCACTGTCTTTCTGTTCGCTGCGAGGCTCATAACATCCCTCCCCATGCTCACATTCTTCTCCTGTGCGCTAACACTCTGCCAACAGTAAGTACTCCCCTCTTCCTGGCAGGTTGCCTGATACTGCAAGACTTTGATCTACTGCGACCTTTTAACAAATTCTCCATTTCCTGGTGGAGCTAAAAGGATCGAACGAGTCTGGGGAGGAGAGGCACCCACGGAGGGGAGACAGAAGGGGGGAGGGTGGGTGAGACAAATACCCGGCTAAGTAAGGATTGAAAGAGCGGAGGTGGAGGCCAGAAATAAATAAATAAATAACTAAAGTAAAAACAGGTCGCCATCAAAGCAGACGCCTCTTTTTTTTTTTTTCTTTCCTCCCCATCTTTCAGACGCCGCCTCTCCTCCTTCTTCTTCTTCTTCTTCCCCCTCAGTTTCTCAGGGAGCATCAAGCCCGGTGTGGCAACAATTCAGAGCTGGCTGCTTATTGGAAAGCTGTCTGCCCACGTTGACACATCACTTCCTTAACTTACACCACACACTGGATGTAAACGTAGCTTACTGCAGCTTCCCCCGTACGTTAACAATCTGAAGGCTGCACAACAAGTTTGTGGTGGCAACAAACAAACGAAGCTGAAAGCAGAGCGCTTTACTTTGTTGCTGCTCAGTAAAGTCAATTACTCACAGTGGTGTGGTGACACCAGTGGGAGGCGGAAACGCATCGGTAGCACACCTATTAGTATCTGACATGAAGAGAAGTGAACGGAAAGAAGTTTCTGAACTCTATAAGTTTAAGTAAATCAGAACTAAGACCATCTCCCACCTGTAATAATGCAAAGATGAGCCTTTTATTTTTAGTACATAGGAAGGTTGGAGACAGGCGGCCGTGTGGGATTCATTCAGCTTTATTAAAGATCGGAAAAACACACAACTAACTCCGAATGGTGCTGCAGTTCAAGGTTCATCTTTAATATTAAAATCCTGAACATACAAATGAAAACCATTGAATTGATTTGTTGATTTGTTGCAAAATGTCAGTCTGAATTCCTGTTTGCACATCCTAGCATCGTTACGTTTTCAGATAATACCAACAATCTGGAGAATCCACAACCTTAAAAGATTTATGTATCTAAAATATCAATTAAACTAACACCTCTATCATTTCTACTTCTATTCAAACATGTCTGAAATCATTTACCAACACGCTAACTGCTACTTTCTTTACACAGATAACCTCTAAAGCAGGGGCGTACCACACTTTGTCATTTTTACAATGACCAAGTCCAAATGATCTACCTGCTCTTATTAAAAACTAAACTAAAAATAGTAAAACACATCGTGTTTATTGGCTGTCTCTGTTAATAAACACAATGTGGTGTCTGTTCTGTTGCCGACCATGAGAGGCGGGCCTACATCAACCACTACGTTACATGACTTTCTCTTCACTTCAGTGGTGCAGCTGCACAGCTCTCAGGCCTCACGCATTGAGAGTGAGACACGCATTTCAAAGTTCTCACACTCACACACCACACATGGAATTTCTCATGCGAAGAGATGATTAACTTCACAGCAAAGAAATTACTATAAACCATCGTATAATTGACTCAAAGGCAGGAATACTGCACTCATACAGACCAATCAGAAAATAGAATTTGTTATTGCCAAGTGAGGTCTGAGTTTCAGCTGCAAGCAGGCGATCCATGAATGCACAGCGTACGTAAACTATGCTAAATGAGCTGGAGGTGGAAGAGAACCGTCAGAAGATGGACAGAACAGGCGTGATGGGACGCACCCCAGCAACACACCAACAACCGGCTCCCCCGAAAGTCACTGTGTAATTCGAACACTGATTGACTTCCATTATAGGATATAGGAACAGGTTCAAAAACATCTTTATTATTATTAAAGATCTTTGGAGCACTGTGAGGATAGATGATGGACGAACATCGAAACCTTTTCTGAATGGTACGTGATTGACCTGCAGATCTAAAGTGTGTTACAGCACCAGTAACCAGTGTAAGAATGGAGTTTCACACAGAAACTGCTGCAGTGGGTTTGGACAAAGCTGGGATTAAACTGCTGATCTGAGACTTTAGTTCTGTGTTCACTGCCAGTTTTGCTTAAGTTTACAGAGCATTAAAAGGAGCCACAACCTCTGCCCACATCCTCCACTTACCAGCGGTGTATCAACAGCATATTCCATTTCACTTTCATCCTTCGTTTAGCACTAGAGTCACATCCATTTGGTGTGTCCTCTTTGTCTCAGTGCCATTAGCAGGTGAAACCTTTCCCAAACAGAAGTGATAGATGTGTGACCCCGGCCTCCTCCTTTTATTTGGTCTGAGGTGACACAGCAGCCGGCGTACTTTCCTGCATGTAATGCATGTGGCTGGAGAGGCAGTGAAGAGGCAGATATACCCTGCTGGGGCACTGTACTCTTCATATTTTATTGAAGCCATCATCGAGTTGAGTAAACATATTAGAGTCTACATTATTAATTTCAATTTCTCCTGGGTTCTGTTTGTTCACTCTCCACCCTGTAAAACGGAGGTCAAATTCTTCCTCTATAACAAACACTGCCACCGGTCACCTGCACCACAGAGACGGGCGGAGCAAGCAGGGACGAGGTTAAACGCAAACTGTTGCCAGGGCAGAAGGTGCCGTGTGAAAAGAGCCAAAACACAATGAAAGTGGTATGAAACAGGAACATTAGAGTTACAGTGCAGAGCAGAAATAATAACGTAATAAAATGCAGACAGACATAAAAGTCTTCGGTCATGATGTAAAAGTACTGAGGTCTGGCCTGATGTGGCACATGCAGTCAGTCTTTGGATCATTGCAGCATGTTTCAGAGAACCACAGTCCCCTGATGCCAGGGTTATGCAGATCTGTGTGTCATCTGCATCTTTATTAGGAGCTCCTGACAGAATATAGATGTAAAACGGAAGAGGACCCAAAGTGGAGCCTTGGGGAACTCCACGAGTAATTTTTGTCTGCTCAGATTTCTACAAACATATACATAGACACAATGTAAACCTTCAGCTTCTTCTCATGTTAACACGTCTATTTCATGGCCACCTCCGTGCAAATTCCTTAATAAACAACAGTATTATGTGAAGTGCATTGCCGCCAACTTTCAATGCTTCAGCCTTCCCAAGCTAGGACATTTCACACACACAGCGGCTCATCGAGGTTCGAGTCCATCGAACCCAAAACCTCTGGCACCAAAGGCAGCTGTCATACCCCTACACTGCAAGACACAGAGCCACCCTGCACAGAAGGCGTTTGACAGCCCTAATAAATATATATCTGAGTCCTGATCGGGAGGTAACGTCCGATTCCGATTGAGTCTGAAATCACGTAATCGGGCCCGATTTCCCATCACGTGATCAATAAAATATAAAAATATAAAAATATACAGTGTGTGCTCTGTAATAAAATCAAAGCCTGATCTCCTGATGAGTACAGCTGATTAAATACAGAGTATAATGAACAGTGTATCAGTTCTAATGGAGGTGGAAGTGCTGCCGTGTGTATGTGTGTGGCCCGCCGGTGTCCTGACAGCGTGAGGGTGTAGATAATCCCTTCCCACCTCCTCAGCTCTTTTAAAAAGGTCTCCCCAGCGGCTCTCTCTGCTGTGGGCCCCAAATGAATCACTCACAATTAATTACTCGCCAAGTGCCAAGAGAGTCTGCAGCCCCCCCCCCATGCCTCCGCCCGCGGGGCCTCGTCTTAGCTGCAGCAGGTCTGATGTCTTGCGGTGAGGCCGGATCTACCGTGTCCCCACTTGGAGAAGGGAGTAAGGTTTGTCCCAGTCTGCTGGGGACACCACCCGCCGCCTCCCTCCACCCCCCTGCTGCTCCGCTGCCAGATCTGTCTGTTAAGACAAGATAACAAATGATAGCGTGGCTGATGCACCAGCCAGCACCTGCTGCGAGCGGCTGCTGTTAGGTGGATGGATACAAAGGGCCTTCTCAAGTCTCCTCAGTTCTTCTTCTCATTTCCACACAGCGATGATATGGCACTTTCAAAGGCTGCCATTACCACGTCAGAGATATCGTAATGATGCTGGACATCATCCCATCATGTGACCAATACAGCTGCTAAAGAAAGGAGGGAGGTCTGAAGTCCGTAGTTCGATCCTCCCTGACACCGCAAGCTGCTTTGTTTTTAACCGCTATTAGGTTTATCCTGAATTTAAGGTCACGCATTAGAAACAGAGTAAGGATTTGGTTATTTTTGTTGTTATGTAAGGCCTTACCCTCCAAACCTGGAACTAAAAACATTTTAAAGTGGAGGTCTATGGGAACTGACTCAGCCCCTAGAGGCCAGCTGGGGAACTGCAGTTTTTTGAGGACTTAGACTCAGTTACTTCACTGTATGATAGGGTTAGAACATTACTGTCATAATGATGACATGATGCTTTTTTTAAGCAGTTCATATGCCTTGTTCCACAAAACACATGATGCAAATCCAGCTGTTTAAAAAGAATGGCACAGGTGATTGGATGAACCATCTGCACAGACTACTGTGCAACCAGATGAACCAAGAAACACAGCAAGCCAATGAGGATCTTTGATAATCAACTGCTAGCTCGGCTGCTGATCTCAGTCAGGTTGCCAAGATAGATTTGTCAAAAATAGGATGAGGAACATGGGGCCATCACAGCAGCTGCCCTGTGCTGCATGTGATGTGTGTGTGTGCGTATTGAAAATATGAATTTTTAATGATCCTCATGGGAAAACTGAGTCACTGGGTCAATAATAATAAGATACTGCTGAAGAAAATGAAGGAATATAATGAATGATAAGTATTAATGAGCTTCATGTGGGAGAGCAGAACAAGATAACGAGTCTCAAATTAAATATAAATAAGCACATGTGAGATTTATACAGAGTGAAAAAGCACAAAATGAGAATCAAGATGCTTTTAAATGTATGCATAATATGTGTACTTTGTCCCAAATCATAATGCACAACCCTGCGTGGGCCGTGCTTATGTTTAAAACACCAGCTAGGAGGGAGGGAGGGAGGGAGGGAGGAAGGGATGGGGGAGAAAAAACACTGATTTATTCTTTTGTGTCTGAATCCTGCAACAAACACAAATTGAAACAAAAAAAACACAGAGAGAAGAAGAGGGGAGGAAACTTGGTTTGGAGGATACCAGCACCTCAGGGCAAGACAGATCTGTGGTCTGTACGTGTGCTCTGAATACACAACGCAGGCCGAAGTAATGGCTGACAGACACACACACACACACGCACACACACACACTCAGGCAGCGATATGTAAACCCGCCCACACACACACACGCCTCGGAGGGACACATGTTCATTTCACATACACAATCTTTTCTTTCTAAATCCACAAATGGATCCAACATATCAAAGCCGGGTTCATTATTACCCACAATGCAACTCTAACTGCTGAGGTCAGAGGTCATTTTAGAATGTGTCATGCTAATAGCAGTAATTAAAAACATGGCTTTAGAGGTAGCTAACCACCACCACAGATCCAGGACCAGGACCGGAATGACACGTGGTCACATGGTCCGGCTGTCAAAGCGTCACATTATGAGCAGCAGTCTAACAGGAGCGACTCAAAACTGTAAACAAGCTGGGGTTTTTTTAGCTGCAAATGATACTGAAGATGAGGTGGGACTCGTTACCTTGGTAACCAGGACCAAACTCCTAACCCTAACCATAGCAATGATCTGCCTCCTATTGACGATTTTGTGGTCTTTGAACAACCTTTTAGTAACATAATCATGGATAATTAGTCCTATTGGAAAGTGAGGCCCCACCGCATCATGAAGCAAAGATTACCTGACTATATGAGGCCGTATGGATATGAGTGTGCTGACAGTGGATTTAGAAGGGATTTATTATGGATTTAATGGTATGGATTCATAGACTGCTAACTTGTTGCTTTTAAGTGGTTGTCGGTGCTTTGCCTCCCGGTGGAAGGTGTTCTGTTTCAGAGTGGCTAGGCGTGGCTCCCTGGTGGCTGACACTCCTGGGCCTCATCTCCTCACCAGCTCAGCTGCTATGTCCTGGATGAACCGGTATTCAGCGCTGGACTGTTTGCCGCTGTGGTAACTCTCTACTGCACAATTTTAGTGAAGTAAATCTTGTGATACCTTTGTCCTCAGTGATTGCTGTCCCTTCGTGACTCCTCTACCTGCCAGTCACCTCCAGCCAGCCTGCTACTCTCTCAAACCTTACCCCTGGTCTGTGGTCTGCTTCTGGGTCTCAAGGAAAACAATACATAACAATGAAATCAGTCTCAGTGGCGGGGAATGGAACCAATGATCCAGTGGTTGGTTTGAAGGTACAAAAATCACCATAATTTGGAGGAGGGGCCAAGATAAGTCCCCTGAGTATATATATATATATATATATAGAGCAGTCCTTCACCATAGTGTCTTTGCATGCACATTACAATCACAGTAGAGACACACTGTGTATCTCCCTGAACAAACACTCTGCCTCCTAAGAATTACTGCAGCGTCTTGCCCGAAGCCGTGTGCCCCACCGCACCCGCTCCCGTCTCATCGGTACCTCCACCCCCGCCTCTTATATTTCTGCCTGAGACTCTAACACAGCAGTTATTTATTTCTTGTTGGGAGATTCATTACTTGTTGCTGCCGTACTTTGAATGGCTGGTGTGGGCTTAATAAATTCAGACTCCCGCCTACTTCCACACAGCTCCACACCTCAGCATGACAAGTAAGAGAGTGTGTGTGTGTGTGTGTGTGTGTGTGTGCGTGTGTGTGTGTGTGTGTGTGAGAGAGAGAGAGAGAGAGAGAGAAAGCAGACGGGGGTTTCCAGTTTATGAAAGAAATCCTTGTGCAACACAACACAACACAACAGCTCTTCAACCCCAACACACACACGACAAACACACAAACATTTCATTAACCTGCTAACAAGCTAACAATAATCATTTCTCCTGAGACATTTTTACACTTTCTCTTTACTTTCTTCCCCCTCTCCCCCCATCTCCCACCCCACACTCGCCCTGGCCATCATAATTTTAATCACATAAGAACAACAGATACCAGAAGGAAACTAAAACTACTAGCCTGCTGGAAAATATTATTCACCTCAGGCAAACAGGATTAGAAACATGATTCAGCCAACAGTCAGATGGCAAATATGGTGAGACAGACGTGAACTAATGGGTAAATATCAGAAAAATACTGCTGCTACTGCAACAGGACAAATTGTCACTGTCGGAGGAAAAGTTGGCCTCTCTGTGGTCTCTGTTAGGTGGTGGGTCTCTGGTTTGTTGCAGAAATGGAATTTTAACCCAGCAGAGTGAATGTGAAGGGGGTTGTTTCAACCCTGAAGGGGTTAAAACTGCTGAAATGGCTGAGTCGGTGCATATTATTGTGCTCATGATACAGAACACACAACAAAGAAATCAATACTTTTACTTCACAGTCATAACTGTGTACATAACGGTCTTTACAACACTGCAACAAGCTGTTCTACAGAGCACTGATCTATACTACACAGTAAGTGTATTCTACTTTCTGTGCAACAATGCATAGCAACAGTGTGTTCTACATGGTTCTAATCTGTTCTAAATATTAGTGGTACATTCTAGGTAGCAAAAATCTATTCTGCATAGCAACGGTGTTCTACATAGCAACAACCTCTGACCATGGATGCTCGTCCGTGCCATGACCCCGTGTTTGGTTTGTTTCCAGTTGTATTTGTGTTTTCTTGGGTTTCACCTGTGTCTCACCATCTTTGTCTCTTTGTACCGTGTCCTGTCCTGCGACCCCGAGATGCTCCTGTGTTATCAGTGTTTCCTGTGGCTTCCTCTGTGCTTTGTCTGGTTTGACTTTTATTTCTAGGGCTTAAAGCTCACCTTTAGTTGGACTTCTTGGCGTTTGTGTGTCAGGGTTCAGCGGCGAGGTAAGGACACAAGTGCAGGACAGGAGCGGTTCACAGTCAACAAAGTCTTTTATTTTCTCCAGGCGGAGTCAAACAAGCTTAACTAAGTATTCAAGGTAAATACAAAAGTTCTTAGCATGGATTTCAAGGTAGTTCAAAAATAAACAAGGATTTACCAGGCAAAAGGACAAAAGTCGTGAAAGCTGGCAAGGCGAACCCACGAAAACACAGAGACACACAAGATATACAGAGGATCAGGGACGACAATGAGACACAGGTGGCACACAGTAGGGAGGAGCAGGTAATCACCAGGAGGAGGAGGGAGAACACAAGGGAACCAAACTCACAGGGACACAAGGGGAAACACCAACACAGGACTTTCAAAGTAAAACAGGAAGAACGAGACACTGAAGACACAACTAGGACGAGCATCAACCTACAGCTAACGATGACACAGTAACAGAACACAGGTTAACACAGAGACCAAACCTACGAGGACAAAATACTAGATCAACATAGAAACAGTATGACAAGAAGCAACAGAATCCAGGTCCTGACATTGTGTCTCGGTTTAGATTCTACCTGAACCCCCATGCAGTCCATCTGTCTTAACCCTTCAGTCCAACATACTCAAATGTATCCGAGTATACTAGACTATACAAGATGAGAAAACACTCATCCTTTAACCCCTTCCGTAAGACATTCATCAGAGAGGTTTTACCCTCCTCTCTGTCTGACGGCTAACAGCCCCTGCATGTATTTTGTTTATTTACTGAGCCGTGACACAGACAGAACTGAAGCTCTGTCCATGCTGCCTATTGACATTTAGCCAACACTCTATCAGGGTGCATGTGTGTGTGTGTAATTTTCTTTTTGCAAAAGGTCACAGGTCAAAAGAGACAGCTATCCCTGAGCCGCAGGCAAAGTGTCCAGCCTCTCCTGATAAGCCGGCAGCCCGCTGCAGTCTATTTGCTGGAGATGGGGTTTGTTCAGTTCCTGGCAGATAGAGCAACATTTTCACCAGAGATATGAAGATTAACTCATGTCCTGCTTGTTTGGGTCTTTTTGGAGAGATGTGTGTGTGTGTGTGTGTTGTTCAGGTCAGGTGGAACGTATTTACCAAAAGTCTCTCTCGCTGCCTCTCTCCGCCTGCTGCGGCTACAGTACATGAATATGGCAATAACTCCGCCTGCACACACACATCGGGGACATGCCCCACTCCGGATTGCTTTTGAAATGCTTTCCAGCTCCGGTCTTGAATTTGAATTGAATTAGCATTGAAGCTGTGTCCAGGAAATAGAATTCCAATTCAAGGTTTGAAATGCAGGAAGAACATTTGAATACATTTAATAGACAAGAGGACTCAGAGGCATCTGAGTGGCCTCTGCATTTTTACACCTTTTTACATGTCTGGGACCCCAAAAATAACATTTTGTACATTTTAATAAGAAACCCAAAAAATGTAAACTTAATATTTTTCAAAGTCATGGAGAGGAGGACGCTAGCACCAGCAAACGATGAAACGTTTAAATCAAATAAAATGTTTCCAATAACAGTCAACCTCATCAAAGACACAGTGAACTCTCTCTGCCGCTGACACTCTTTGGCACACCACGTGAGAGCACCAGGCTCTATGATTGGTTATTAGCAGATCGTGATTGCGCACGATCGTCTGATTGGACACTGAGTTGCCAATAGGATTACAGAGCATCAGAATACAGGAATACTTGTTTTAAGCCTGAAATGTCCTGTGTTCTGGTGCTGTTGTGCACAATATGCACCAGAACATTTGAATCTTGAGGCAACACACACACACACACACTCACACAGCTCAGCCGTGAGCCGGTCCTTCTCTGCTCTGCTGCCCTGCATGTGGATATGATGGATTTTAATAATGATTCTCACAGACTGAACCTTGTTCTGATGCGCTGCACTGTAACATGATCACTGTGTGTATTCATGTCCGTCCTCTGCAGGGGTCTGGTTGGACACCTGGGAGTGGAGCTCATGTTTGACAAATGGCTTTTTGACCCTCCGCCTGCATCCTGACAGCAGCATATATATAGTATGGCTGACTGGATACTGGGCATTAACATATTCACAGACCATTGAATCCTCTCTAAACACACACACACACACAGGAAATAAATATGCAGCTGGGTTGAGCAGAATATTCATGAGGCTTCATTTCCTTTTGGAGGTAGCTGGTGCGCACAGACAGACCGTGAGGGGGAGTGGCGGCTTGCAGGTAGCCTTTCATCAGAAATCATTCTCATTCTTTATGGCTGCTCCCACATTTGTCCATTTATCTCTCAGCAGAGTGATCCCACCGAATGAATGCAGATACAAATACACCCTGTGCCTCAGGTAAAATCCATACAGAGCTGTCTCACCTTTGAAATATATTCCATTAATTACACACAGGAAGTCAGCGGAGCGGAGTCATTTAGAGTTATTTTATTTTGCTCACACATTCATCCCACATCCTGCAGGTCTGGTTTCCTGCTAGAGGTCATTTAAAATATCCCAGAATTCATTGCACACACAGATAACAGTCAACCTGGAGGCCGCTGCAGGAGACAAGGATCCTCCAGGTCCAGGGGCTAAACAAGGCCAGGCCCTCCCAGAGGTCATGAGCAGATCGAGGCCCTCTGGCACTGGGCCCTGGAAGGTCCTCTGATCTTGCTCTTGGCTATAGGCTAAAGGCTAGAAGACCTCCCTAATGGCCAATGCAAGGAATAAGGGCCCTCTCTGGGTCTGAGCAGAGATGCAGCAACAAAGAAGAGGACCCCGTTAGCGGCTGAGCACTAGGACTACTGGAAAGAAGACCTTTCAGAGGCCCGGGAAGCAGACAGAGATCATCCAGGGGCTAAGAAGGGTTCCAGCAGTGAAGGCCAGGATGGTCTGAAGGCCAGAAGCAAAAGTAAGGACCTTCCTCCTCATAGTGGTGAAGGAGACCCCCTGGGGGTGGAGTAGGAGGACATCAACAGAGGTGAGGACCTTATGGTACTGACCCTCTGGAGGCCAGCAGCGAAGGCCAGGAGACCTTTATTTACTGTCATACCAACAGGAGACAGAACCTCAAACGTTGGAATCCCATTCAGGTTCTGGCCGACTCACAGGTGGTACAGCTCCATGGCCTCCTGGATGATTTCACTTAGATCAAGGTCAGCACCAAAACATGAACTTTAGTCATTCTTCTGTAGGCTGTCCTGATCCACATGCAGCCAAACCATGATACTACCACCACCATGCTTCACTTCATCAGTCCACAGAGCATTTCTCAATAGTCAGTAACTGACAGCTGAGAGTCACTGTGCACCGCCTGCAGCTGAGCAGAGCCCGGCAGAGCTGCCTGGTACTGGGCAGGGACAGCTGGTGGAGTCACTGTCTGGGGCAGGAAAGCTTTGAGCCACACATGGACAGGAGGGGACTGGACCCAAACATCATGACCCCCAAAACAACTGTCGTTTTTTTTAACCAGCATTTTTAAATGGTGTTATCAAGAGTTTAATCTCACTTTAATGCCATTGCTTGGCTGTTTGTAGCAGTGCATTATGGGTGTTGGAGTTTTCTTTGATTTGTACATATAAATGATGACTGTAATTATTGATTTTCAGTCAGTACTTATGATTTTATTCTTTTTGTGTGTGTGTGTGTGTGTGTGTGTGTGTGTGTGTGTGTGTGTGTGTGTGTGTGTGTGTGTGTGTGTGTGTCAGCCTGTGTGTGTGTGTTTCTTAGCAGGTACCTGCATCCATTCATCAGCATTTAAAGATGACAGGCAGGGGTAAGTGGTGTCTGGCCCAGTGTGTTAGCCTCATATCTACACACACACACACACACAGTGTGAGAGTGTGTGCGACAGTCAGCTGGTGTTATAGTAGCTGGTGGGCAGTGAGAGATTATGAATCAGAATCCATTCAGCCAGTTAAACAGATGGAGCAGGAGGTGGATTATGGTGTATGTAATGCATGTGTCTCTGTGGAGGATGCTGCGCAGTCATCGCTCTCATGCGCTTTCATTTTCACTGTTTATAGTATTAGAAATGTGTGTCACTTGAGAAACACCTAATCTTTCTGTGTGTGTGTGTGTGTGTTTACTCCAGAGAGGTCGGATTAGGAGTGTTTTTCAATTTCCTGGGTGAGGCATCACAAACTCCTTCTCAACACCCACATGGGCAGCAGGTGTAAAGCTGACTTTAGGGACTCCAGTGCATTGCCACTGTGACTAGCAATCAGCCTCACACAGCATTATGTGTGTGTGTGTGTGTGTGAGTGTGTGTGAGTGCATAGAAAGCAGACCTCATGTTGATACTTTGTTATTCAGCCTCTCACACACACACACACTCAACTCTAGCTTGATAAATATGTAACAGTCAGTGCTGGAAACACTGGTCTCCACACTACTGTCTCTCTGGAGGCTTGGAGGACTCTGGACTTTCCAATGGCACCTGAACAAACCATGGCTTCAAATCTTCAAATAGAACCAAACATTGTGCTTTATCACCACAAACATCAGCACAGTAAAGACTCAAAGAAAACAACAATCTGCATTTCTCACCTCGTGAAGTCATGATTTGACCTGCAGTCACATGACCAAACGTCAGCGAGTGACTGGCTGACCTGCAGGCTTCTTACTACTGATGTAAAGCACAACAAAAGACTTAAATAAAACATATGGATAGTAGGTTAGAGATGAATTAACTAAATAAGAGCCTTAGTGTTTATTCAGTACATGTTCTGACCTAATATATAATCTATATTGAAACGTGAATATAATTAAAGATGCATGTTTTGTGCGTAGTTCAGGACTTTATTTAAATCTGTTTAACCGATTAACACTGAGTGTCATCACTCCGGGTTTGTCTTGTAGTTACTGCTTATTGTGTGTGTCTCTGTGTGTCTGTGTGTGTCTGTTGCCGTCACCTGTGCCTTGTCACCCTCTCTCCGATCAGTGAGCTGCCTCTGGCTTCCTGTGAGTCCTGCTCTGTGGTCTCTGTGTATTTCTGCTTCATCTCCAGCCTCTGGTTGATCCTTTGACTGTTCATCATCTTAAAGTTTGTTCATCAAACCCGACCTGAACACAACACACAAACAGATAGAAGCTGAAGAGGACAATGAGAGGGCAGTGGAAGCAAACAGGACAGTACAGTAACAACTGTGAGGTGCCCGTATGTCATGACAGGCGATGTCTGCATGCTGCTGCTGCACGTAAACAGTGACATGCACACACATGAATTAAGATTAAGAAACCTAAAGTCCCACAATGGGGAAATTGCATTTTTGCAACAGCAGATACAGCAAAGGATGAGTTAAGAAAGATATATACATGATAAAATAGACTACCAATAAAATATAGAATAGAATCAAAAAGGTTGTAGGTTGTCGAGTTGGCTGTTACGAAAATGACAATGATCCATGTCAGTCTGTGCGACAATACATGCATACAACACACTAAATTAATCACATGTCACGGAAAACATGCTACAAACAAAAATCCATTTGAAAAGCCACAGTTTAAAATTGCACCTCTTAAAAAAATGGAAATTAAAGAAGGCACTTTTCAAGCAGTGTAGTGCACCAAACACTGAGGAGCTAGCAGGTCAAGTGTGGCTGCCAGGCTCACATTTCTAAAATATCTCTGAGATGCTCGTGGCTGTCTGAACCTAATGATGAAAAATCTCTCCCTCTGCACCGGCACCTGCGTGCAGACACACATTTATTCTTAGCTTTTGAGTAAACTTGTTTTTAATGAGGGATGTAGGACACGATCAACATTATCTGTAGACCTTCAATTAGGATCAGATGGTGATAGCTGCATATTCACCATGTCCCTGTGGACGCGTTCAAAAACAAAATGTTTGTGATGTGGAGGTTTTCTTTAAGTCTCAGACTCTGCTCCTGACAGATCTGCATCAGCATTTCTTTAAGACCTCAATCAGACTTGTGTGTAATCAATCCAGCTAGACCAGGGGGGTCCGAGCTTTTTTCAGTAAGGGCCAGATGTGATAATGCAAGGGCCAACAGTCAACAATGGTCTGCTGTAAACATCACACAATGGGTTTAATAAATAAGAATTACCTGTTGAATTTGTATGATTTACTCCAAACATAACACATAAACCACGGGCCATACAAAATCCGCAGGACTTTGGACACCCCTGGGCTAGAGTGATACAAAAGAAACCACCAATCTGATCTTGATCCCCAATCTGAACGGGGTCTAAGACTCCGAGGTTAATCAGCCAATCCGTTCACTTACTTTCTCTACAAGAAAGTAGGGATGTCCCGATCCGATCACGTGATCGGAAATCGGGCCCGATTATGTGATTTCAGACTCGATCGGAATTGGACATTACTACCCGATCAGGTCTCGAATATATATTTATTAGGACTCTCAAAGTTAACGCCTTCTGTGCAGGGTGGTTCTGTGTCCTGTAGTGTAGGGGTATGACAGTCGCTTTTGGCGCGAGAGGTCCTGGTTCGAGACCTCGATGAGCCGCTGCGTGTGTGAAATCTCCTAGCGTGTCTGGACACACACACACACACAGACACACACACACACACACGTTTTGCTAGGATCGGATTGGGACTCGGTATCGGCAGATACTCAAAATCAAATGACTCGGACTCGAGGGCAAAAAAACCTGATCGGGACATCCCTACAAGAAAGGTTTGGTGTTATACACTAATAATACACTAATCAGTCAGGTACCGGCTGTTTTCAGACGCAAACAAATGCAAAGAAGTGCAAGAAACTGCAGTTCCTCCTGTGTCCACTTGAGGCTGGCTCCACCTCTTTGACTCGCATGTTTAAATGTACAATTTAACCATTTTTGCAGCATAAATTTCAACCTCTGTGCATGAGTCGATAACAAGTCACATCCTGTTGGAACATTAACCAGAATTTGGAACCCTGAGTTTCTTTAGCAGTAAATTATACCTTAGAGACAGACAGCGACAGAGAGAGGGGACGCAGGAAGCTGCTGCCTGCTAGTCTGTTCTGTCAGTGTGAAAAAGGTCAAAGCTTCAAGTCTATTATGGAACAATGCAAATCCATTTGGTTGGACCATCTGCATTGTCTGCCTCTCTGTTCTTCAGCGACAGAGGGGGCGGGATGCTGCGTGCAGACAGACAGACAGACGGAGCAGATGGCTCGTACACTCCCGCTTTCTAATTAATCTCTGGCTCTCTCCGCAGCTCTTCTTAACCTGCACTCGCTGGCCCAATCATCGAGCTACACCAAAACCCATATGGCTGGGAAACTCGCACAGGTGGCAGTTCATCCTCGACCCGCTGCCAGAGCCACACATACAGACACACACACAGATACTAAACTCACAGCACTGTAACACTTTACTTGCTCTGACAACAGTGTTATCTGACATTTTCCTTCTAGTCTATTTCGGTTGATGCAGAAACTTCTCCAGTAAATTTTGGCAGGCTTCGGTTCACCATCTATTCATGAGGGTTTCAGTTGTGCAAGTTTTTCAGCCACACTATCAAAGTCTGGTTTTCACAGCTCGTGTTTGTGGAAGTGAATCATGGGACAAACAGATTTCTGAGGACCTCACGAAGAGCTGCTGCTGTTCGTCTGTAAAAAGTTACATCTCTGAAGACTTTGGACTCCACAAACTGTACAAGTGGAGGAAATGCAAAACTACTTCTACCTGCCCCCGGTGCAGTTGGCCAACAAATACTACTTAAAAAACAGTCCGCAGGGTCCCACAGGAACCCAGGGTAACCTGTTAGCAGCAGCAGGCCTCCCTCTCATTGGCTAATGTTCATGAATCCACCACCAGGGGTACACCAAGTAACCATGGTGAGCATGGCAGAGCTGCAAGAACACTGCTGCTGGTAAGAACCATGTGGACATATAAGACCAAAGAGGAATGATTTAGTTAAAATGAGGAGTTTGGAGAAAGGAAAAGACCTCACCCCATCTGTGGAGCACCGCAGCAGGAGCTGGCATCACTGGCAAGGAACACAGGAGACCGACCAAGACAAAGGGTTAAATCAGCAGGATTGAATACACAAGGAAGGAAAACAGGGTGCGGGGGGGATAAATAGGACGGCACAAGCACCGGAAAACTAACACAGGCGTGAACACACATCTGACCGGCCTGTGTACAGCAGGTGAAGACCAGAGCACTGAGGACACGTTTCTGTTCAGCTTTCATCTGTTTATTAACAACTCATAATTCATATGACATAAGCACATGGTCCTCACAGCATCTGTCTCATTCAGTCCACGTCACACTCACAGACAGGAAACACATCATCTGCATCATCTTCATCACATATACCTCATTATCATACAATGATGTATGTATGTATCACTGTAAATAGTGCACTTTGCAAATATATTACAGTACTTAGCTTTATGTTAAACATGATATTTTCCTCTTCAGGTCTTACAAGTTACTGAGGTTCCAAACAAACGTGTTTAATATTAAATACAAGCACTAAAGTCTTACTGTCTGAGCAGATAAAGCCTCGGTCTGTAGTCTGCGTTAACAAAATGCACAAATTAACCTCTCACACAGCTGTTTGTTGGTTATATTTACCCCGGTAACACAGGACAGGTGCGCCTGCGCAACGTTAAATAACAAAATGGCGGCCCGCGCGTAGCAGCTGCTCGGCCTCTTTTCAGTTTTTCTACAAAACAACGAAGCAGATGTAAACGTTCCGCACACTGTTAAACACATGTTACACGACTCGTCCCTTAACGCAGCTCACCGGACTGTGTGAAGCAGCTGAAACAACCACACCTCCGTCCGGTTTCTCTCCAGGTGTGGGCGCTCCTAACCGGTCCCCGCGGCAACTCCAGTAGACACTTGTGTCTACTGGAGTTGCCGCGGGGACCGGTTAAGCGGGAGGAAGCTTCCTCCCGCTTCTGGACAAAGCGATGCACCGTTTACTTCAGCATAAATACTGGACGTACACATTTTTATTGTTTCTGCAATAACTTAAAACGATCAGAACTGTCTAATATAATCCCCACAAATAATACTGTGGTCACTTCCATGTTATCATTATAATTATTACAACAATCAGAGAAGAACAGTCCAGAATATTCTGCAGTGACCTCAGCAGATGCATCAACAAGTAAAATGACTTTAAGAATAATATATCTCTGGTTGAGTCTTCGCTCAGTGGTCTGGATTTTTCATGGCCGTGCAGCCAACTATGTAAAAACTACACAGAGAAGCTGCAGAACAAACTATTAATAGCTTCAGAACTGGCTTTGAAACACAAAGTTAAGCCTAAAGTCCAAACATTGGCAATTATCAACTTTTTCTGTTACTCTACTTGTCAGAATCATATTTAACAAGAAATGCTTTTACATCTTTCTGTTGTGATCGTTACTCAAATCTTCCCACACACACACACACACACACACACACACTCCATACTTTGCATCATCTCGGGTGATGAGTTTATAATTGCTTCACTTTCCCATGTGGGTGTGAAGATGTAATTTTCTGCTTGTGGTGTGTATGCAGGTGAAGTCGGCTAGTTGGAGGAGAAAACTAAATATAGACACACACACACACACACACACACACACACACACACCTACCTACCTAACAACCTTCTGTCTTGGTTCCTGGCATGCTCATGTGTCCAACTGATTGATCACACAGTAAAGAAGGATCAAAGATCTGGGCTTCCTTCACACAGATGATTACAGGGCACAAGATAAAGGAGCATCTGTGTGTGTGTGTGTGTGTGGACATAGGTGTGGTAAATGACATCACTCGCATCTGTGGATACAGAGGATAGAAGCCACGTGCCAGTGATCCAGTGCCAGATGATCTGAGGACAGTACAGGAGACAAGATGAAGACATGAGAGAGGAGGAGGAGGAGGAAGAGGGGTGCAGGATGGGAGGAAGATGAATGAAGGATCAGACCTGTGGGCATGGACACAGATTTGTGTCTGTATGTCGCTACAAAGAGGAAACACGCTCATGAGCAAATTGTATTTTTTTTTCCATAGATTCAAATTTCCGATCGCACAAAACAACACAGAGAGGACCTCCAAAGACCCCAGATCTGAATCTAGTGTGGGACGAAGGAGTCAGACAAGGCCACACCTCGCAACGTAAAGGATCTGTGGCTAATGTCTTCACCGCAGACACCACAGCACACCTTTAGACGTCCAGAGGAGTCTACAGTACACGACAAACACACACACACCGCATGCCTCATTCCCTGCCGAGGCCTGGAGCTGGACTGTCTTTAGTGCTTCTTTCTTTTTTAGTTGTAGTCGCTTCGTCTGTCCGGGCCCACGTCACACACAGTGTCAGGCAGTGCCAGGAACAGTCAAACATGTGAGTACTTTTCTCAAAGTATTTTTGGGTAATAGAAGAAAAATGGAAAATTGGATCTAAGTGACTCTGCAGCAGTTATGGTGTCAGTCAGACGTGGTCTCAATTTGCTCCTGTAAAGTGTTTTCATCCAAAATCACTGTGAGGAAGTCAAACGCTGATCGTCTCCCAAACCCGTGGCTGGAATCCATCATGGTCTGCTGCAGGCTCCTGTTAACAGCACACGCTCATGACCAAGTCCTGACTGTGACCTCTAATCCACAGGAGTCACATAGCGTACCAGAAGAAAAGTTCGTAGAAGGTTTTTGAGTGTTTGGAGGAAGAAGACTCTACTAGGTGCAAACTTCCTGATGAGAAATGACCCCTGGCCTACCTGACATGTCATCTGTTAAAGACCTGAATGCAGGGGTCCAGCGTAAAGCTCTTTACGCTCTCTGAGGAAATTAAGACATGGACCAGGCAACTGTAATTTTCAGGGTGAAAACAATTAGTCAAAGTAATTGTCAACATTCAAAAAGTGCATCGTCAGTAAACCAGAGCTGTTCAGACCGTAGACTCTAGAGGAACCTTCTCTGATTGGTGTCTGAAGTTTGGAAGCTTTGCTCAGTCAAGTGAAGATCTCCTCAGATGGTTCTTGAGACAGGATTGTGTCTCATCTCATCGACAGACCACGGTGTTTCCAGACTTCCTCCTCCATGGTACCTCCACAGTTTCCACATGCTGGTCATGGACTTTACATCTTAGTAGTGCTCAGACTCTGAGGAGTACTTCAACTAACAGAAGACGGTGCAGAGCTGCCTGGGACCAGGCAGGGGCGGAGAACTCTGGACCCATGAAACAGGAAGAAACCATAGCAGTCCAACATCAACATTACTGTGCAAAGTGTGTGTTGGGAGCGTGCAGCCTCTTCTCCCTGTTTCCTCTGATCCTGTAGCACCAGTTTCACTTGTTTTTCATTTATGAGTACAGACAGGAAGAGAGAGAGCAGAGTAGTTACAGAGGAGAGAGGAGCAGCATCTCCAGAGATCCTCTCCTTTCTTCCTCTTCCAGGCCCATTAGCGTCTGATCAGAGCTGAGGTCGTAATTAAAGCTGACCAGGTGCTGCCGACGGCGAGTGTACCTGAGTCCAGGAGAGTCGCTGGAAATGAAGCACGCCGACAGAAGATGAAGAGCGAGAGGCAGAAAGGAGGACATCAGATTCTAAAAAGCCTCATTACAATCTGAATAACGTTACGCAGCACGGTCCAGGACAGGAGTCACACCTGATAATAAACCCTGCAGAGGTGCAGGACGAGGACTCTAAAAAAGAAGTAGAAGGCCGGGCCTCGTCAGAGGCTTCAAGGTCTCAGTGTTGAATTGATAATGTTTGAAAAGTGTCTGTGTGTCACAATGAGGGAAACATTCAGCTGATTCAAATCAGTGTTGGCACGTTTGCACCTGATGGTGTTAAACGTCAGAGCAGGTGCTGCCCGGTAGTTCTGTGACTGATGTGGGAGGAGAGGCGCAGGAGGAGGCGTGTCAGGCGAGCTGTCAGAGGCCATCAGGAGTTAGAACACCTGGGCCGGAAGGGGGGGGGGGGTGTTCAAAGTAAAGTTGGAGGTCGTGATGTGAAGAAGTAATAAACACAGATCAGTCTCACCATAAAGAACAGGATGATGCTTCCAGGCCTTGGAAAGGAGCCAGACACCTGTGGTCATATTTAACAGAAGTGCAGGCAGAGCTGGGAAGGTTCAGACTGACAGAATGATTTAAATGTTATATAGTGTGTGCCAAACCATCATCCTCATCTAAATGTCTGAGCCTTGACCTCTGGGACAGGAAGTCCTGTTTGTGGGGAGGAATGAAGCACATAGCTAAAGGAAAGCATCAGTGCAGCAGGGTGAGGGGCACAGACCTCAGCCTCATTTCTGGGGTTAATGATAACTCAAAAAACACTTCCCTTCTTTTCATGTATTGGGAGTTTTGGTGGACTGAGAGGCTGCCTTCACACAGCTGTGGTTGACCCCTCAGAGGTTGATCGGGTGGAGGGGGAGACGTTCCTGTCTGAGCTCCATCTTCCCTTATTGTTTGCTCCTCCCTGCTGTTTTAAAATGCTTCCACCTTTGTTTAGCTGTAGACCTCTCAACAGTCCCAGATCACGCCGGCGTGATTGTATCACGTGACATTTTCAACACGTCGTAACAGAAAAACCCCTGCCATCTACAATGCTGTCGATCTTCTCCATCGATTTTTCGCAGATTTCGAACGTTCACCCAGTTTTTAGTTTATGTTGATACACCCAGTAAAACCAGAGATACGATACGTTTTAGTTCGAGTATTTGTCAGAGAATAAAAGAGCGATCAGAGCGCTCGGCAGGCGTTGGATTTCTCTCGCCGTACTCGTCAATTTTGGTCTTTTTACAAGTCGGTCAGATATAAATAGTAGATAAATAGTATCTTTTTCCATTCGGATTTAGTGATTTTTGTTTGTTTTGGGGCCCAATATGTTAATAGAGTAGGTTAAACCTAAAAATAATGATCAGATCTTATAGGTGAGGTTGTGCTGAAAAGGATACCAACCATGGGTATGGTAATATTTTCAATGTGGGATATTAAGACAAAACCAAAAGCATTCATAAACGGCCAGAATAGGCCCAGACTCTTAAAGGGGGAAAAAGCATGGTTGTTTTAGTCATGGTTACCATGGTTACAAGTCCTGTCACTTCTGCAACGTGATTCGGTGCCTGAAAGGGAGGTCACGGTCTGCACTGCGTCAGTCACTTGTTGTATCAGCAGGGCTCTTTTTATGTTTTAAACTGTAATAAGTCAACATCAATAAAACTAAGTCTTCAGACACTTTTATAATTGGTTGTTTGCTGACGCACAGTGCGCTCACTGCTTCTGTTTCCTGTCATTGAATGATGTAATACAACTCTTCAAAAAGTCACATCATGTGACACACTTTAACTTTCAAAGCTGCTGCCAGGATATTTTCTTCCTCTCCATCACCTCGTCCTCCATGCTGCCCTCCTCCCTCCCTCCCTCACCCAGCACCTGTCGCTGACTCGCAGAGAAGTGAACGAGCATGACGTCAGGCTGAAAGTGTGCAGCGCTGGTTGTAAGCAGAGACGTTCTCTGCAAAGAAGTTCCATTTGTTTTAATGAGTTAGCACCAATCAGTGGTGTTACGGATGGTGAAGATGTGTGTGTGTGTGTGTGTGTGTGTGTGTGTGTGTGTGTTTGTGTGAGGGAGGGATGGAGCATGCTAATGTCACCGAACGTGTGACTGCGGGTAATTGCGGCTCAGTCGGTGAGCGTGAGCAGCCGGGGTGAGGTAAGGATGACCTTTCCAAGTGTGACAGTAAAAATGGTATCAGCAGCCAGCACAACACTGTGTGTGTGTGTGTGTGTGGGGGGGGGGGTGGTTGATAAAACTTGACGAGCAGTGAGGAAGATCACGCTGCACTGCTTCTTACTTTTGAACAGAACGCAGAGTTTAATGTGTGCGTTTCGTCACGGCCACCTCTGCTTCCTGATTATTGGCAAACTTTGAAGGTGTGTGTGTGTGTGTGTGTGTGCGCGTGTGTGTGGGATGATCCGATAAAAAACAGAATGTAGCATAGCAACATGCTAAGTCAAGTGATGATCAGGAGAATGTTTGAGAATGCTCGTCTGGTACGAGCACATGCAGCCGTTACAGCGACCATGATCAGTTCTGATCAATAATTATCCAAGTACACCGAGCCTACTTCATTTCCAGAGTGGAATATTTGTCCATAAATACCTCGGCTGAACCCTGCGCCTCTTTTTTCTTAATTATTTCAGACGCGCGTCTCGCTGCTTCCAGCTGTCTATATCATGTTAACATCAGCCTGACTATAGCAGCATGTATAAGGAAATAATTGGCGGCCGGCTGATTGGGTGAATGTTTCAGCTCCTGACAAATACACGCGCAGGCTGTCAGGATCACTGAAGGTTTTTATGAATGCAAATACTCCAAACTACGTCTCTCCTGTCTTCTGAATGTTGAATAACGTCAGACTTCTGACATGTGCTGCTTGTTTCAGTCATTTTATGAAAGGATGTCATGTTCTTGTCATTTCCTGGACTTCACAGTCTAATTCTCATTTACATTTTACATCCAGGAGCAGCCCGAGTCCACTCCTCCTATCTGTAACCATTTAAATCTTCAAGAGGCTGCGGCTGCTTGGCGCTCTCATTCCATGAAGGTTAGTCCGAAAATGAAATGTTCAGAAACGGACTTTGAATGGACCAAGAATGAAGCATGTTTGGGACTCAGGCAGAGCTGACCTTGCACATAGAGAATAAAGAGATCTGTGTGTTCATGCTAGCATGCTAAAGGTGCTTCCACACGGATTCAGACTCTCACGTTTATATAAAGGACAGGAAACGTCCAGGACCACCCGCCCACCTCAGCTCCACTCCTGCTCCACCTCTTCGTCTGCATCGGGAGTTTACTACCATGCTGAACGTCTGTGTGTGGATGTAGATCAAATGTAGATTACATGGACATTTTTCTGTAATAACTGCAGAGAATCGAGCTTGTCGATCTTTGTACATGATCACCGTGTCCCGTCCTCTTTGTCCAGCAAACCCTGATGACAGTCGCTGAAACTGGAGTCCAGACCTCACTTGTATTCACTTTGTAACTCCCCTGGCTGAGTCAGACTGCTTACCCAGCGCAATGATTCACCTCCTACTGCTGCTCATCCACATTACCCTTCTGTTCCCAAGGACCAGCGCGAGCTCAGAGTGTCCATTATGAGGACTTTGGGGACACGCGGCTCTGTCGAAGCCATGAACATTTGATGGGGACATTAGTGAAAGGCAACACGTCATTACATGACCATTTACACATAATCACCCACTTAAGAGGACCCCATAGGACAGAACCACGCAGCACGGGCCATTTACACACACACAATGTGTGTGTGTGTGTGCGTGGATGCGTATTTGCGCATATGCTCTGGCCTAATAGTCCATCTGACACATGCCTTATGGTGATGTTCAGAAATAACCATCAAAATGACCCACGTGCCTTCACTTTCATGGCATCATGTTCACATTCTGTTCGCTCTTCCTGTCGTGTGCCACACACACACACACACACACACACTCTCATGGGTAATTACTGTCCCAGGTGGAGAGACCGAGATGCTGTGTCTGATATTTTTAAATTCCACATCATTATGTTTACCAATGAGGAGGAGGTGTGCTGTGCACTCTGTACAATAACTCAAATACCTCTGTGACACTCAGGCTGGGGGCCACTGCCGGCCCTATAGATAGGAGGGCCCTTCACATACTAGAGGAAAGTGCACAGTGCTCTATATTCCGACTTATATTACTTAAGGTTGGGGACACACTGGACGACCTTCACAGTGCTTCCAGACTGTGAAAGGACTAAGAGGACGCACTGTCCTCAGCAGATTTTTCTATGACAACTGAAAGAGAGACCACAGACTACAGGATTTGTCGAACCAACACAGCAAACCCTTACAACAGCAACAGTTTAAAGGGTAAACAGAAGCACCAGCTGGTGGCAGTACTGTGGCAATTTGTTGTTTGCCAACCACCAACAAACTCAAAGAAGAAGAAGAAGAAGAAGGAAACCTCACTGACGGCAGTTGGCTCGCTGCTGCTGTCTGAGCAGCTATCTGCTCAGAAACAAGCATCAGTGGAGGAGTCGATCATTGTTTTGATATTCCCGCTACTTCTTGACGTCTTCTGACACCGTCTCCTCTCTTTTTATTGGCTGTTGGCGTCACATGTTTGCAGTTGGGTCTGTGATCAGTGACTGAGGTCTGGCCTGTCCCCTCACACACCCACAGATTCTGGTGCTGACTACACATGACGACTGTCCACAGCTAGTGCAGACCCCGCAGGGAATCATGGGTAGAAAGAATCGTGCAGTGTGTCCCCAGCTTAGCAACGTCCTCAGTCAAAGTCTGAACTCAGATTATGCCATGTTTGAGAGACATGATGAGCTCTCCAGCTGACTTCAAAAACAAAGATAAATTAATGTACTCAGGCAAAGGTTAGAGCCTGTTTCACAACATTAGACACATTTCTTGAGACAAACTGTCCCCTCTGTCTCCTAACATGCGCTTTATATATGACAGACGACTCGCTGATCGTTTGACAGGTCTGGAAATATGGACTTTTCAAGCTGCAGAGTCAGAAGAAGAAAGAAGCATTAGAGAAACGATCCTTATGCAGCGAGTCCATTAAGATGGCGTCAGTCGCATCAGATGGATGACCTCCTGACACGCGGGGCCGCGCTGCACTGCAACTGCACGACGTGGAAATAAAGTTGTCAGTCAACAAGATTACAAAGACTTGTGTAATATTGTGGCCACAGGGCTGTGGCTGTGTGCCTGTTATGAGATATGCAGGGTGATGGTGAGTGATGCCCCTCTAATGTTTCTGTGGATATTCTCTGCCGCTTGCGGTGACCCTGCTTTATTACTGCCTGACTCCCGGTGCTGCAGAGCTCCTCCGTCCACTCCTCCGCCTCCACTCTTATTATCTGTCTGTTTCTTGGTGTCGCCGCCGCCCGCCCGTCTTCCCTCCATTGTCTGCTTTCTCCCGTGTGTTTGTGAAGATAGTTTCTGTAAAAAGCGACCATGAGATTGGCCTCGCCGCTTCCTGCAGAGTGACGCTGAGAATGTTTGAGCAATGAGCTGATGGACAAAGGGAAGCTGCGGGGGTCCATTTCAAGGATGCCGGCCAGCTCTGCTATTTGGACCGGCAGCTTTGCAGGGAGGACGGGGCGAAGCGGAGAATAGGACAGCAGAAGGCAATAAACACTTTGTGAAATTGATGTGGAGGGAGGAAATTTAGGAAGCGCTGCGAGGGCAGAACTGCATCGTATAATGTCTTTGCTGACGTCCCCGTGTATTGCTCATCTTGCAGGGATGATAAAATGAAACGCTCCTCTGTTATTGATTTCCTCCTTCTTTCTATTTGGCCATAAGCGATTAGCTGCACAGTTTGGTATGGAACAGCTGTTTTTTTGTTGGTACGTTTACCTGTTTGTTGCAGATAAGTTCTGTTTGATGAGGCGCACAGAAAAATGACACGTAGCCCACTGAAGAGCCCCGGTAAATATAACCCCCGTGTCTCTAATTACAGGCGGGGAGTGAGGACTGAGAGGCAGAGAGGCTCATTGATAAGCTCCTGTAATTCCCTCTGTTGTTATTTCCAACTTTAATCATCCGACCAATCAATATCACAAGATCACAGCTGCTTTTAGCAGCATCGTTTTTATCATTCAGCTTCATTCAAAGAGCTCATCACAAAGGACTTCCCCTGGTCACTGCACACCGACACCGCTCAAACAACTTCCACAAGCCTACAGCGGAGAGCCTGCTGCCAGGCTGCATGACAGAGCGGCCTGTGAGCGCCCTGGAAGCAGCAGCATCCAGCCAGGACACGCAGCATGATCCAGCCACTGCAGAAACATGTCAGCATACAGCCGGAGGCTGCCGGACCACCAGGCCATGAGGACAAACTTATCACCAGACACACACACATCATGTCATCAATGCCGCTGCACGATACAAAATACCAGAACATATGCACAGTTATTCATCTGAGTACAGATGAATAACTTTTAATGCAATCCAAGGTTCGGTACACAGGGAGGCAGTCAGTGAAGCAACGGTACAAAAGGACGAGTCAAAAACAAGCAGGGTCAAACACACAAGACAACAAAGCTAATACTCAAAGAGTACTCAAAAGACTCAACAGGCTGTCTGGGAGGCTGGTGGAAATCACACAAGATGAACTGGCAGTGAGTGGAGGGAAGACACACAAAGAGACACAGGTGAGACACATTAGGGCGGAGCAGGCAATCACTGGGAGGAGGAGGAGGAGTTGTTATTGTTATCGATACATTCTGGTCATGGCGTCATAGGTTGAACGCCTGGAGTCAAGAGCAGTGTAATTTCTTCCATTACTGTCTCATCTGTGCTCAGTATCTGGCCTCACTTAACCTCAGCTCAGGGTCATGATGATTAGATCATACAGCCTCCATAGAGTCAGGAGGCAGCACACTGCCGGGCCGGGCTGATGTTATCACCGCTCAGCTAATTGCTCTGCAGCACTGTAAGAATTTCATTTTTTCACTTAGAATGTCAGCGTGAGGCGAGGGCAGAGGAGGTCAGCGTGGAGGCAAAAAAAATACAGTAATTATTGCGATTTGTCTCCCTAATGCAGGATCTTTAGGGGAAAGGGGCTTATTGTCAGCGCAGCAGCACTTTTTGTCTTGATGGTAATTAAAGGGACTGTAAAACACAGTACAGTGGGTCGGAGAGCCGCCGACTTCTAATCTGTGGAGGTTTGATGTCCACAGAGATTGTTCATACAAACATGAAATGCTAATTAGCCCAAACATAGGAGTCTGTGTCGATAATTAGGGCAATGAGGGGAATGCCAATTAGTAAAGCAGTGAAGTGACAAAGAACGGCGGCAGTGCTGCAGGAAACACAGTCAGCTGTTCATTCACAGAGCTTCAAACCTGACACGTTAACACTGCTGCTGTCTGTCACTGCCGGAGAAACACTCAGCAGACTGATCTACCTTCACCTCTCTGCAGTGCTGGACCCGAACTCCCAGAGAACCATCAGAGCCAAGGGCTCAGCTCAGCCAGCACTTAACACACATGAAAGACGCAGCAGATTCTGAAAGGAACAGGCGGCGAGTTCCTAATCACAATCTAATCTAATGATATTCTCTGTGTTAATCCTGTTGTTATGTTTCAGATGCTTCATCTTTTCATTTATGCTAACTACAGTCTGTGTTTTATTTCCAGCTGTGAAGCATAAAAAAACAAGTTCACAGCCTGTGGATGGTGCTAATGACAATAAGATCATTCAAAAGAAGAAGAAGAAGAAGAAGAAGAGGAGGAGGAAGAGGAGGAGCCCTAAGCCAGGGTCGTGACATTTCTCTTCAGGAACCCAGGGGGCTCAAGGGTCTCAAGCCACTGGGATGTAACCCCATCCAAGAGTCTCTCCTCTGGGGCTCCTTAGTTCCAGCAGTCCCCTGTTCAACCAGTCATTGCTTTCATCCTCTCATCCATTCCCTTTAACCCCTAATCCTCTCATCCTTCATTGATTTCTCCACCCCTCATCCTCTCATCCCTCCATAAGTTACCTTTAAAAAGTGGTTGACCTCTTATATAAATCTACCTTTAGGTCTGTTTGGTGTAAAACAGGAGGATGTTCCATGTTAAGTCGGTCGCCCTTTTTCTGTAAACTGTAAAAGTTGTGGATTTAAAAGCACACAGACACACACACACACACACACACACCTCATCGCCTGAATATAAATAGCATTCAGAGTCACACAAGTGTCAGGGCGCCCTTTACTTATCAATACCTCACCTCGCCTGTCTGTGCCGGTGCCTTTAACGAGCCGGCCGTGCCGCCTCTGCTCAGGCAGAATAACAGGATGCAGAACAAACAGCTTTCCAGCAATTACTTCATCTGATATATAATTTCACCCTCCTCTTGGTTTACAAGCCGCAGAAAAACAGTCATAATTCTGCATTTGGATGGGGGTTATTAACCGCTGGCCACAGGTGCTGTGAGGCTGACACTCCCTGAGCTCAGAAGGTAATGAGAGGTAACACCTGCCATATTTAATAGGTGTGTAGATGTGTCTGTGCACATGCATTCACACATGCTTGACAGCTCAATGTAATTTGGACAATATAATTAGCATGGCTGGACAGCTGCTGAATGCCCGACTGTTTGTGCTTTTAATGGGGACTTCTGTGCATTGTGTGAGTTGTAAGGTCCCGGTTCCATTTTAAAACGCACTTGAATCAATGAGTTAAAGCCGGCTGGATTATAGGATCGGTTCATTTCTCATTTGATGTGAGACGTACACATGTCTGCCCTCTCTTCAATATAAATGTCGCTCAGCTTGTGGTAATGCCCGAAAGTACCAAAAATAATCTGTGTGTTTAATCTGATTTTTAATGCAGCGCTGCTTGAAAGTTTGTAAAATGTCCGATATTCCTGCCTGAATATGACTCAAAACATCAACAGACTTTAGAATTCATTCAGAAGTAATGGTCCCATCAATGACAGGTCCAAGCCATGATGCTGCCACCACCATGCTCCACAGAAGAGACACCAAATAACAAACATATTTATGGTTCAAGAAGAACAGAGTTCATGTTCTGAAGTCAAAGTCCTGACCTTAATCCACCTGAGATGTTGTGGAAGGAGCTGAAACAAGCAGTTGATGTGAGGAAACCCAGCAACATGTCAGAACTGAAGCTGCTCTGTACTGAGGAATGGACTCAGATTGCTCCAAGCTCATTTTTCTTTTTTTAAATTTATCAATATACAAAAAAATCTCAAAGCTTTTGTCATGTTTATTGTAGGAGGGACTGAAAGAGAGGGACATGGAATTTAAAGTGCTGTGCACCCAGCTGGTTGATGAAAGATGTCCTTTCATTGAGAGGCAGCCGGTTTTGATCTGAAGCATTTTGGAATGTTTCAAGGCCTTCACACACACACACACACACACACACACACACACACACACACACACACACACACACACACACACACACACCACTGCTGCCCCAACACTAGAAGTCATGTGTGCTGGCACCTGTCTTTTGATGAATATATAAAGAGCCAGAGTCAAAGGCAACCAGCCACATTGATTTGTGCCCATGCCACTGTATCCTCAGTGGAATAAACTGAGACAAAAGGAGCTGTCACTTTACAGCAGACCCGGGTGAAGTACAGCCCGCGGGCCGGACCCGGCCCAAAGGCAGCAGAAGTTAGCTGTTGAGCACGGCATCACCGGTAACGTCTTCCCAACCTCACAATACGCCGGCCATCCCAGCTACTCTTTGGAGAGGCCCCATCATGCTGTCTACACTTTTTTTTTTTAAAAAATGCTGCACGACTATGCTAAAATATACGGTAAAGCGCAAGAAACTCCACGGTACATTCGGACGATAACTTAAACTTAAAGGATCTGCTGCATGGTGCAGATACCACACCCTCAGAGCTCTGCCAAAAAGGGGCGCCTACAAACATATTGATCACACGCGCCTCTTATTTTGAATAATCGGTTTAATTATAGCCTAAAACCATCAGGATCCTGCAACCTGGGTCATCCTATATGTCACGTTTACAATCAGAGAGCAGTGAAGAAAGAGCTTTGATTCAACTTCATGCTTTTTACACTATCGCTGGCATAATTGACGACTCGCTCCCACCATTGACAGTAGACAAAGCACACATTTAGCTGGCCCATTTAGCCAGCCCACTGAGGCTTTCAGCTGCTCCCGCGCTGTTGATCAGTCGCTGTCACTGCATGCATCAGAGATGAGCCTCCGCAGCAGCAGGGCTATTTGAAATCAATGGGGTCATAACTGTGGCGTAAATAGATAGAAAATTGGGCTGCTCGCTAGAGGCCAGAGGAGCATGTGGCCTACATCAATAGCTACTACCCCAAGTGGAAGAAGCAGCGCTCTCCAAGCCTGGGCTCCAAATTGAATTCCATGGACAGATAGATGGGAAAATGAAAACATTGATAAACCTCAATGAGCTGCATGAAAGCTTCAAATATGTGATTTTTTTTTTCTGCAATCAGCAGCATACATGGGGCATATTTTGCTGTGAGCACATCGGGTTCTGTGTACTGTACACTGTGTTCCATTTGATAATATAAGAGGCGCCAAATTGGCAGCTGTAGATGATGGATTGTTGTTGTTATGAATGGCAGCGGTAATGCTCTGTGCCTGGGGAACGGTGTGGACAATGTGGAAAAAGTCTAAACACTACAAAGGCAACCAGAACAGCAGGAATATCACAATTGGTTAAATCACCTCTTTACATGCAATTTGGAAATAGAAAAATGGTTGTTGAATTATGTATTTTGTAAGCTGGCTTTACAGTAGACAAATTGTTCTGATGTTTTCTCCTGTTTTTTTTTTTCACCCCCTCACAAATGTTTTATTCATTGCTTTCATTCCACAGCTGCAGCCGCGGCTGCTGAGATAAACTGAGTCAAGCTATGCACGGTGATTCAGAGTGAGGTGAGGAGGTTGCATGTGCATACTGCATGTGGGTCTGTTTGGATTAAGCCACATTTTGGATGCATCTCACTTCAAGAGAAAAAGAGTTTTTCCTGCTCCTTTTGTAAAAAAAAAAAAAAAAACAGACCATAGTTTGAGATGAACATGAGGAGAAGTCCTGACGTTTGTGGACTACACTCTGTGTCTCCATGTCCTCCTCCTCCTCCTCCTCCTTAACTGTCTGGAAGCTAATTGCAGTAATTAATTTGTGTGACCTACAGTTGCTTCCAGTTCCTGTTGTAGCCCAGTCTGGGCATTACTGGAGTGTGAAATCAATTTACTGCTAATCACTAAAGGGGGCTGTCTGTGGGCTGGGTCTGAGGAGCCGGTGGACACATGAGATAAAAGCAGTGCTTGATGCACTGCACAGCAGAAGACGGAGGACAGAAAAAGACAGTACGGAGATCGATGGCTTCACATCTTTGTCCACTTCCATGCTGAAAAGGTGGACTGGGCAAAATCCTGACACCACAGAAACCCCACATTATGGCTACGTCCAGACTGCAGGCTAAAGTGACCCAAATCCGATTTTTTTGCCCATGTGACCTGTATCTGATATTTTAACTTGAGGGCAAAAAAAAACAATGGACGTCCCTAATTTTCATGACAGTCTGAACAGCTCAATTCCGATTTTTTTTTTAAATCGCAGTTGTGTTTTCACCTGTGGCTGGAGTTTGGCATTAAAAACAATGGGTTAAGGTTAGGCCTTAAAAACAGGGCAAAGAGGGTGTGAAGTATACAAGGTTATTTACGCAATGACATGATATAGATTACATATTATTATACGCTTATATACGCTTACACTTTGAGAAAAACACATCTATAACTCTTACAAAGAGTTAGGGAGGAACTCTTTGATGCGGTGAAGGCCGAAGCACTGGGAGGCACGGACGTAAGATAAATCATCCAACATAGAAGGGATACAAAGTGTTTCACAGTCATAAATATGTTAGACCAATTATGATAATTAGTAGGTGTGGATAAAAGGGCAACATGTCCCAATATGGGAATACCAACGAGGGTCTTGAAGAACTGTTTATCTATTATGCAAATGTACCTCAACTTTTCAATAAAACAAGCCTGTGTCCAGGGAGGGGCAGAACACTTATGGACGGGAGTGAAGCAGACTGAAAGGCCTGTGTTCACTAGGTGTTCTCCCTTTGCAAAGGCGAAACTACAAAACCCAGGGTATTTTCTTTCACTCAATGTTCTGATCACAGAAGACGGAATCTGACAAACCGGGGTGACCAGGGAAGGTCACGACAATGGTTAGGTAAGGATCAGGATCCGACTGAAAACACCTGAATTCATAACATCAAACAGACTCAAACAGAGACTCTGCCCCCATGAACACAGAGCTGCATGCACCCATGTTCTGGTTTCAAGGACTGAAATATCGACTTTATGCCAGGCTTTCCTGGTGAGGACTGCCTGGAAATGTGTCCACGCTACAAGACTGGAGAGACAGAAAAAAGAACTTTAACACTCATTATGCACTGAACTTGTGTTCTCAGCCAGAGGCACAGTCACTCAGCTTCTTGACCCCCTCCAGTTTCGCCTACTGACTCAAACCTAAATGAAGCAGCCAGCACAGGGACTTTTCCAGCACCTTCAACACCATCAGCACGGCACTTCTGGGTGTAAAACCGTAAGCGATGCAGGCTGATGCCTCCCTGATGTCCCACATTGTGTATTACCTCAGTGAAAGACCTCAGTATGTGCGTCTGCAAGCTGATAAGTAACTCAGTGGCTCCACGGGGGGCTGACTGCTCCCCTTTACTCCTCACCTTATACTACAACATTTTTGACCGAGTCTGCAGTGCTGAGATGGATCAGTAATTGTGTGAGGTCTATCTGCTGTTGAATAGGACAAAGAATAAGGAGCTGGTAGTAGACCTAGGCAGCACAGAATGGCACAGAGGGTCGTTGAGACTATACAAACGCTCCGTCTGAGATTAACAATGCAAAAACACAAAGCTTAACCAAGGCCAATAATACAAGAAAAACAGGAGAGAACCACTATCTATGAACCAAAGAACAGGGAGCAAAATGTCAGAGTCAACAAGGTGGCACTGGAAGACTGTCATGGAGGGACGAGTCCATGGGGGCAGGAGATCCTGAGACCCCGTTCACACAGAGCTGGGTATTTTGAAAAACGAATATTTTGGTCCCTCTGTTTTCCAAAATAACTTCGTGCACACATCATCGTTTTCTAAAAAGTTTCTGTTTACATTAACCCACATAAACACGCTCCCAAGAGCCGTCATGACTTCGCCAGGCCTGTGGGTGGCAGTGCAGGAAGAAGGAGAAAGCCCTGTAAGCCAATCAGAAGCCTCATCGACATCTGGCTCTTTGTGTCAGAAGTTGTTCTAAAGTTGCTGAACCTGGAGACCTCACATGTCCCTGCTCCTCTACACAGTCAGAGTATTTACAAATGCAAACATGTAAAAAGTGCTGACACCAACAGAAATGCAAACGCTACCCGGAATGCTTCCATTACTGGACCACAGCTGCTCTGGCAGCCGTACTACACAAGAAAAGGTCGCACCAACTGAAGCACTCAGTTTTTGTGTAAATGAAAGGAAGGGAAAAGTCTCTGTTTTTCAAGATACCCAAGATGTGTAAACGGGTGGAAAGACGGCTACTGGTCTGCAACAACACAGACCAAGAGACTTAGAGGCTGAATTTGGCCCAGGAACAAGGCGGAGGGACAGAAGTGGAATGTGACTGCTGGCTGGAGTTAGCTATGGAGTAGAGACAGGAACTGGGGAGTGGGGCCTGGACCTGGACCTGGACCTGGACAACAAGAGCCACAATGAGTCCCAACAATACATGTCTCAAACTGAGGAAGAATCAAAGGCTTATACCTCAGCATGTCCTCCAGGTTAGCCGGCACTCTTTAAATGTACATGGGTCCATTTATGAGTCAGTTTCTGTTATGGATCAGGATATGGATTATATGTTGTGTGTGTGTGTGTGTTTATTCTCCTCACCTGGCTGATTGTGCACACCTGTGACTCACCGGCTCAGCCTGACAGTAATTGTCATCCCGGCTTCAGCTTGTCCTGTGTGACCTGTCAGAAGCCACATTGTCTGCTTCAAAATAAAAGCCTGCTGTACACATCACTGTGTGTAGAGGGGATGAAACCAAAACAAAAGCAGCAGCTGCTTTGTATGACAGAACCCAGTGAAGTTACCCACAGACGACATCTTGATCACATTTCCTGCAAGTATGAAATCAGCCGGCAGTGTGACATCAGTCTCCTGGCGCGCTGTGACTTGGAGGCTTTTCCACCAATCTAAAACCTGGAGAGGTTCAAACCTGGAGGGTCAGAGATAATTACTTTGAAACACTCCAAATCATGCTCTTGCCAGAATTTCAAAAATATGGACAGTGCCCTCAGCGGAGCAGGTATTTAGCTCTGAAGCACCAGAGAGCGCCTCTCAATCAGCGGCGGCAGGAAGTCGGATCGGCCACGTTTAAGACCTTTAAACACCCTGAAAAACATCACCACAATGCTGCGTCCCAAACACAGCCTCACACTCACATGCTAATGCTTAGTCCACGAGAGAGCTCGAGGTAACACAAAGGAAGAGAAAGAAGATATTTACAGTGCAGCGACGATGTTTGGAAGAAACCTTCAACACTGTTTTTCTCTTCAATATCAGAAACCCCTGAAGTGGCCGGATACTGCATCCGAAATGTGCTTCTCCCTCCGTTCACTCCGTTCAACAGGAGCTGGATGGGGGAGGAGAGGGGGAGGAGGGGGAGGACAGAGGGGGAGATGAGGGGGGAGGAGAGGGGGGGGGCTGAGCTGCTGCAGGCTCACAGCACAGTGACACTGACACGACTGACCTTTCTGTGTGTGTGTGTGTGTGTGTCTGTGTGTGTGTGTCTGTGTGTGTGTCTGTGTGTGTGTGTGTCTGTGTGTGTGTGTGTGTGTGTCTGTGTGTGTGTGTGTCTGTGTGTGTCTGTGTGTGTGTGTGTGTGTGTGTGTGTGTGTGTGTGTGTGTGTGTGTGTGTGTCTGTGTGTGTGTCACTGCATCCTGTTGCTACAAAAAAGATCAGAGACAGAGGAAAAAAACCATCTTCACACACCAGCTCTGATCCAACAGGGGGATGAATACGATCAGATTATGAGCTCAGAAACACCGACAGGCAGTTCCTGAACAGACAGCGGATCCATCCACGTCCTTCATGGGACCTGGAATATGAAGAGTGGCTCATAAACATAACATAACATACAAATAAACCATTTCAGGTCTCTGAAACCACCCCACCATCGTGCACATATATATCACATCAAACGTGAATATATGCCATAAAAGGCCGAGCGGTTCAAGGTGGTTAACAGTCAGCACAAATCACAAATTCAACGGCTCCTCCTCCAAAACCCTGAGCAGGTCCACAGTGTGTGCACCAGCACTGAGGTCAGAACACACAGGAAACCACACACACACGCTTCGCTCTTAGTGTTGGGATTTATGTTAAAGAGTAATCCATCAGAATTATGAAATCGTGAGGTGTTTGTTATTTAACCCCTTCCTCTCAGTGTATTTGGGGCCTCAGGTCATCTCTGACACCTCCTGGGGCCCCTGAGGGACACTAGACACCACTTTAACCACAGGTGTCTGCTGACTCCATCAATCCATCACACCATCAGTAGTTTTCTCTGCTCTTTGGGCAGTCCCTTGCAGTGTGAAGTGAAGACACACACACACACACACTTTGAGCCCTGAGGCCATTTTATTGGTATGCAGACAGTGGATCTCATTTTAAGCAGGGTTTTCACTCACTATCCTTGAGACCTGACCCAGCAGTGCTGTGGTCCGGCTGTGTGTGTGTGTGTGTGTCTGCAGACATGAGCACACTGCTCTGTAGGTGACGGCTGCGGTCACAGTCTAACATGTAAACACCGTGCTGATCATAGCCTCATTAACATGTGCATCCAGCAGTGAGAGGACACATGTTCTCCAGGCACGGCTGGATGTTTCTCTTATTCCTGTCAAATGTTGATTGTTCAGGTTTATTTTCACCACTTTTGTTTTTATATAATTGGTCTTTGCTGCAGCTCTCTTTATTTACAACAGGGTTTTATTATGATTTATTGAAGCTAATATTCATGTTTACAGTGCTAACCTGAGCAGCAGAGGAAGCTGCTGTCATCAAACACTCAGAGCAAAGAAAGGAAACACAACAAGCTGCAGAGGATCTGTGAACGTTCCCTTCTTAAGACACTGTGTAACACCAACTGTGTAACCATGGAGACCACGACAGACTCCTCTGTGTTTTGTTCCATGCTTTAGCTAGCTAGCCACAGGCTGTGCTATCACATATTATCATTAGATGGGCTAGTGGGTCAATGTAGCATCTGATAAGAGGAAGAAACAGACACACGAAGCAGCTTCACACCTCCGGACCTCCACTGCCAAGATGGCGTCCATGTTGTAACATTTTGTGACATCATCAACTGCTGGAGTGACCTGCTGCACATTCAGAGAACAAACAAAAGCTTCCTTTTAATGAGCGACATGGGGCATGCAGGTGGAGGTGATTGTGGTGTTTGTGTTTCCAAAATAGCGACACAATCAGAGTCACATCGTCCATCTTCATATACAGTCTACCAGTGATATAGAAACCACCGTTTCCACTGTCTCAGTTTGCCATCATTGGTCCGTGCCTCTCTGACTTAAGTGCCCTGTAAGTGCAGCTGAGTTTGTTGACGTTGTCCTTGTCTGCGTCTTGCTGACAGCGACCAGAAAGACACACGATTAAATCCGCAGCCGACCGCCCCTCTTCTCAGGACTTTCATCCGGCCCTGTGGCTGAGCGTGCACGCCCGCTCCCCTCCTTTTTTACATTTTGAATCATCTCTCAGGCTTTGTTGGCGTCTTCATACAAACACTTTACATCGCACACAAGCAGCAATCAGAGCAACAATGACGACGAAGACGTCCACTTTACCAGCAGCATCAGTCAGCAGCGCGGTCCGAGCGCCGCCTTTTGTTAAAAGTGCCACGTAATACCTCGCTGCACATCCATTACACAGCGTTTGGAGTTTACCTCCTTTGTGCCGGCCTTTGTTATGCTTATGAAAGCTATTATGTGAGGAAGTAAATGTATTAGTCAGGGAGGGGGGTTAATAATAGTCCTGTGTGTCTGACATGAGGGAGGGAGAGTCTTCAGGGCCTCCTCCTCCTCCTCTCTCCTGTTGCTCCATTATCTCACCCTCTCTCCACTTGATATTAAGACAACAGTGAGGATTACACCGCGCGACAACAGGGGAAAAAGCAAAAAGCAATTTGGCCTGATGGAGGGATGGGGGGGTGGAGGAGGAGGAGGAGGAGTGATGCAGAGTGACGCTCAGCACTCAGCCTACCTTCAGTTTTTTAGATCACAATCATTGATGCGTATTTCAGGTATTCCCGTCCCAGCAGCAGAACCTGGAGGACTCTTTGCTGCTGGCTGAATCTGCTCTGATGACAGATCAGTAAATGACTCCGCTGCTTTAAATGCACTCAGCACCTACAGAGCAACAGTTCACAGGCCAATCCATCAACGTGAGGCGTCGGCCCCTCTTCCTGGGTGTGGTTTATTCGTGGTGTTATTTTTCCGCTGACTTCTTAAAGGTAGGGTAGGAGATTTTGGAAACTCAGTGAGAGTCGGCCAGATTTAAAGTAAACACACGCCCCTTTCTCTCGGAGCTCACCCTGAAGCCACGCCTCCAATCACATGGACGCACATCACCTGAAGACGAGCTGCGGTCTGTGACTTCAGCCATCATGCACGTACCTCTCTGGTGCACAGAGCAGGAAGAGAGTGACAACCAGCCAATACTCCTACAGGGTCCACCCGGAGGATTGGCTGATGTTTTTATGTTTTATAGCTTCAGATGATTCATATTCTTCGTTTTAATGAGAAACTGCCGAACTAATCGGTTGCTATCGGATTGTAAAGAGAAGTTACACTAATTTAACAAAAAGTGCATCAGAATGAAATCTCCTACCCGACCTTTAACTTCCTGTTTTTAAACTTCGTTTAACACTAACCCCTAATTCACACCCTTAATTATCTTACATTTAGGTCCTAATGTACGTAAAATCATATGAAAAACTTCTTCCCACATACATTTGTTGTACGAACCTTTGGAGCAGGCTGTTAAACGCCTGTGTCCGTTTTAAACTCTTTGTTTCTCATTAAAAGAACCCGCTGGATGTTCTGCTGGGTGAGACCGATCGTTTCCTCTGGCCGACGTCCAACACTCGTACTCTTACCTCACCTCACCTCTACCTTACTTCTCTACCTCTAAAGGGCATTTCAATGCTGACATTTGATGTTAATCATCCTCCGCACAATGATCCAATATCAGTGTTATTCCTGGGGACGCCGGCTCCACCGGCAGCAGATTATTGGAGAGTCAGATGTCTGAGGCAGACGGGGAGGGAAGGAAGTGAGAGACCGCACGAGTCGGCTCTGTTTTGTTCTCACTTAATAAAAGTGCGCTTCACAGTAATCCCAACAAGCTTAACTCGCTGAGGAGGGAATTTATTGGAGTGCTCAAACAAATTAGGAAAAAAGGGAGGGAGTCCTTTCACCTGCCGCGCGCTGACTCCGAGCCATCAGCGGCTCTGACTGACGGCTGACATTTGTTGATTCCTGCTCAGCATATTAGCACAGATTGGCATGATGGCGGTGATTAAATGGAGGATCTGATATGGGCAAAGTCATTAAGGATTAGTCCTTTCAGCGCTCTGTTTACAGGACTTCAAATAGAAGCGTGTATCAAAACCCCATCTGCACTGAGACGTTTGCTGACAGGCCTTCAAACAGAGGGAAATAACGTCTTTCTTCCTCCTGGTGATAACATGTTGTGCACGGCTTTCCTGCAGCTGATGAGTGACTTTATTTCCACCTCCTCTTTCCCCTCAATCAAAACAAGCTGGACGGGCTGAGAAAGCAGACAAACAGGCGGACTAATAAACCGACAGGAAGGACAGAGGCCCGGCTGGCCGAGAACCATCAAGTTTGATTATCAGACTCTTAGCCCTGATGCCCTTTACCTCTTCCCTGCCATTTGTCTGCTGTTTTCTTAATGAAAAGCCAGCGGCTGGGCCCGTTCCGGATCTATCTGCAGGAGAGTAGAAAGTCCTAGCCGACCGACACTGACGCTGATCAATAGCCTGCAGAGAAGACGAGCAGAGCCCCGGAGTCTCGGGGCTTAATGGGAGGGAATGGGGGCTGGAAGTAGAAAGAGCAGAGGTGTGCTTTTAAAGGCCGGCCCGCTAATCTTGGAGGAGAGAAAAACCACAGGGAGACGGCAGGGCTGTGGGTGCAGGCGGAGAGCAGGGGAGCGGAGGAGGAATTATCTTTAAATGAGACTAAATGGTCACTAAAGGTTGCTGATTGTAGCTCAGAGGGTTCGACCAGAGCCGGAGAGACGCTCTCTCCCTGGAACACACGGCCTATTGACTGCTGGCCTCACAAAGGAAACTCAGGGTTCTGTGGAAACATATAGAATAGAATAGAATAGAATAGAATAGAATAGAATAGAATAGATGCTGGATCATCAGGTCTAACATTCCCCTCGCCCATTTGCTTAAATGATCTACTTTCCAGACCCATGCTTTGGGTAATGTTTATGCACATGTATATAATATTTGACCTAATATTGTTACCACATGGAATAAAAGCAATTTATCAGCAAATCTCCACCGAACCAGTCAATTAAGGCCTAATGAGTTCATGATTTCACAAAAAGTTACAAAGACGAAACATTAGCATGAAGTGCAAATATCAGACAGTCGTGTGTGTCTTCGTTTGTCCCATCACTAGCTGTGGACTGAGCCTGTCTTCATGTGGACTGAGCCTGTCTTCCTGTGGACTGAGCCTGTCTTCCTGTGGACTGAGCCTGTCTTCATGTGGACTGAGCCTGTCTTCCTGTGGACTGAGCCTGTCTTCCTGTGGACTGAGCCTGTCTTCATGTGGACTGAGCCTGTCTTCATGTGGACTGAGCCTGTCTTCATGTGGACTGAGCCTGTCTTCATGTGGACTGAGCCTGTCTTCATGTGGACTGAGCCTGTCTTCATGTGGACTGAGCCTGTCTTCCTGTGGACTGAGCCTGTCTTCATGTGGACTGAGCCTGTCTTCCTGTGGACTGAGCCTGGTGTGGGGCTCATGTTGCAGGGAGCAGCTCCTCCTCTCGCCTCCTGCTGGGAGTCTCAGACTGCCTCCTGCAGCGTGCACGGCCGAAGTCTGCGCAGCCTTTCAGATGGAGTTTGTTGTGCGGTGGAGACTTTGTTTGTATCTTTATTAGTATTATCTCTCATTCATTTATACAGACGCACAGTGTTATTATCTGTGTGTCCACGTGCTGCGTTATAAAATCTGTGTCTCCTCTCTTTGTACACACTTTATTCAGTCGTTTAACAAACACGACTGATGCAGAGTTTCATCCTCAGGGGAGCTAAACACAGCTTGTTTTAAAGAGCTTGAGTGAGGATGAGGATGAGTTTGTCCGTTGCCTGCTTGTACACAGAATCAGTCCAGGTCCTCCTTTTAGGTCAGTCTAAGCAGCCTCAACCTGCTCCTGGATCAGCAGCAGCAGTTAGCATGTCCTTACTGCTAACGTGAACAAAAACAGGATATTAGCAAATACGAGACATAAATAAAATGTTGCTTTTTAATGTCAACACCATTAAAAACATCCCTGTTGCCCCTGTTAGCATAACTGCTAACCATTGACCTTGAAGCCTTTTAATACAGATGTTGTTTATGTTTGTGACATCATCAATACAAAATATAAACCGTCCCGGGTCTGATACAGAAACACCGTCCGATCCATGACGCCACGGTGTCGCTCTGCCATGTTGTTGATTTATCAACACAGACGACGTACGAAAACCGATTAAAGACAAACACGAAGAGAAGGAAACGATAAGAACCGCGCTGAAGTTTCTGTGGTAGAGGCGTGTGTGACAGAAACACCGTCCTGCTGCGGCAGAACTTTCAATCTGATGTGACTTAAATGGAAAAACAGCAGCACCATAATGAAACATAAATAACAAGCATGCACAGAAATTATACCTTTCCAGGTAGACAGTGACGGCTGGTCGTCATGGTAATGACATTACACTTCCTGATTAGACTCGCTGTGAACGAACCCACAGAGACAGACAGGCGCAGTGATCCGGCTCTTTCATTATGTTTCATATCTTTGGTTTTATAGATCATGTATTTTATAAATAAAATGCAAAAATACAATTTTTTTTTATTTGCTTTACTTTAGTCCTTTCGTTTCAATTTATTGTTAAATGTATTAATCTGTATTTCTTTGCTGAAGCAGAGCCAGCATCAAAGCATCTTTTATGATTTTTTTTCTTTACTATTTACGAGATTTTTGTTTTTAAATCAGCTTCCTGTCTGTCCACATGGTCATAGTATAGATCCATCAAGACTTTTACTTCCTTAAATATAGGAATTATAACTGATTTTTTTCTTCTCATTTTTATTTGGAAAAAAATTTGCCAGAAACCTCAAACGTGTTTGATTGATTTAGTTTTTTTGTTTTGAAAAATTTGAACTTTCAGTTTTTGCTGAAGCGTTTCCAGCTCACAGGCTTTTATTTTGAAATAGACTCATTTCCTAAAAGGCTTTCCTGAAGTTTGTTGGGAAACCAAAAACCAACACGTTATTTTGGTTTATTGACATTTTTTCTTTCACAAAATGTGACTTTTGAAGTTTTCCTGTATAGTCAGGTTTTCCTGCAACTATACAGGCCGTGTTCTGCTACACAGAACCTGGCCTGTTGTAATGTTATTAATTAGCCTGTGTGTGCGCGCTGTGTGTGCGCGCTGTGCAGCGTCGCAGCAGCCGCGCTCACCTCCGCCCCTCAGTCACAGGCCAGTGAAACCTGCAGCAGCTGCTCTGTGTGTGCGGGCAGATTTACAGCGCTGTCTTTAAACCCTATCACACTGATTCATCTCACTTTTATGAGTTTGAATTCCTCCATTAGGCCCGATAAATGAAATATTACAACAGCCTGACAATAATCTGCCGTGTCACTGTCAAATCTGTGGTGCTGGAGAGAAGAAGAAGACTTTTCCAGTGGAGACAATTAGAGCTGCTGTTAAAGCCAGCTATTTTAAGCTGAGGGGAGCGTCTGCATGCTCACATGTATCGATTTCAACCAATCACTCATTACGCTGAGCTGAGCTAATAAAGCACTGCCAGTACAGTAGAATGACACATCCCCACCATCAGCACCACCGCCTCCCCCACTGAGCCTTTTTCTGCCTCCATTCCTCTCCGACCGGCGACTCCAGGCCCGGCCTGATAGACTTCACCTAATCCCCCTGGTAGGCTTCAGGTCTTAGCGAGCCGCAGAGCTGCAGGGGGAGAGGATTGAATCTGAAAGGCAGCTATTTCCTGGAGCTCTGTGCAGCCAGAGGGGCGGCTGCCTAAAACCCTGTTAATGGAAGGAACGGACACCCACAGCCCACAGGCCTCTGTGTGGAGGGTCTGACTGACATGTGAACAAGCAGACCACATTTGATTTATAGTGTTTGATGTGTGTGTAACACACAGCTTCATGTTATCTGGATTTAAACTCTCGGACATGACTGTGACCTGGAAACTTGAATGTAGTTGGCAGGTTTATATCACATAAGGAAACGGGAGTGTTTTGCTGTCCCACTCTCCAATACCTCCGGCTTCTCCACCCTTCTCCATCGCCTCATGTCCGTCCATCCCTTCCTGTATCAGCTCGTCTGTCGGGGGACGTTTTGGCTACAAAATGGCCGACCACGAGCCCACAAGAATGAGTATTGCACCTGCAGTGGACCTGCGTCCAACCAAAACTGTGAGTGAAAAGCAAAACTCAGCTAAACGACAAAACCGACACGTGTTCATGAAAAAACATGACGCCACATCTGGACGATCATACATCCACAAGCTATAACACGCGGCCACGTTAAGGCTAGTGGAACATATCACCATCTGACCCAGTGTCATCCAATCACTGGACGGATGCAGCCGCAGTGGAAGGCAGGTTGGGGATGGTGGCGCTGCCTTCCATGGCGAGTCCCGGCCGCCCCCCATGAACATGAAGAGATTGTTAAGACAGCAGCCAATAAACAGGGGAAGCCCTGGAACACACAGACAGCAGTGCTGCATTATTTTATATCCTGAACTTTTGTCACCAGTTGCATCACCTGGTGGAGGAGCAGACCCAGACCAGTACTCACTGAGAGAGAGAGAGAGAGAGACAGAGAGAGGGAGAGGAGCAGCACAGCAGTCAGCAGAGCATCTGATATCAGCTGCATGCAGCCCGGGTGCAGAGCACCAGGCAGCTTGGCTGCAGGATTGTCTCACCGTTAGTGTGTTTTAATTGCTTTCTGGCTCCGGCTGCAGCAGCCTGTGTTTGCCCTGTGGGTGTATATTGGAGATTAGTGCTCCCATAGTGCTGCAGGTACACAGAGCTTTGCAGTGAAGGAAATTATGAAATTTCAAACACAATTTTTATAGCAGGGAAGTGAAAATGTGACAGACAGGAATTATCCTTAAAGGCCCCCTTTTCCAGACTGCACAGACGCCCCGGAGAGGCCGAGCAGGTGAGGCGCCGCCGCCGAGAGATGGCATGAGATGAATCCAAAAGAAAAAAGAGAAAGGCCCTGACAGACAGCGACATTAAAGTTCAGTGTGTGTGTGTGTGTGTGTGTGTCTCATTGCTGTAGCAATTAAAGCCGAGACTTTTGTCTGTGCGGAGGAAAAGGAAGAGACGGAATTGATCGGAGAGCCCTCGAGCCACAAGCCAGATCTGCCCAAATACCAAAAACAAACACAATATTCTCCCTCACACACACACACACACACACACACACACTCTGATGTGAATCCTTTTCAAACAAAGTTGGTACACAGTGACCTCCCTTTGGAAGTGGCACACAGAGAGTGGAGGCTTTAATAAGACTGTATGAAACAATGTGGATCTCAGTGTGGCTGAATTACAAAACAATAACATCAGTGCTGCGTTCAAGAGCCCACACCGCTGCAGGAAACTGTGGCGCCTGGCATGCTGGAGGATTTTCTACCATTCATTGATAATGTTTTTAAAAGAATATAGAGGACTATATTGATCCAGAGATGATCGATTACCAGTCAGTCCGCCATTAAAGTCCTGCAACTCTGTGAAAGCAGCACGAGCACATGTCTGTGTATGTGCCCACAGAACCATCAAAAATACATGGGAGCTGCACCTGCTGCATTTACAGCCTCTACAAACCAGTGTTTTACTCTCCTCTGCACGTCAGTTGCAGAAAGGACCAAATAAAATTACTGAATTTTGGCCACATATCTGCTGCTGAGTCATGAGTCAGTCATGGCTTCAAATCTGAGCTGAGAACTTGGTGCAAATAATCTATTTTTGGCAAAATTTTAATTGAGACTAAAGTTGTTCCAGTAAAATATCACGATCTCTCCTTCAGACTGGGGAAACTTTGAACTATTGGAAAGTTCAAAGTCCTGTCAGCTTTTATCCGCCTGCCTATTACTGTATGTTTTAACCTCTCGTGGGGAAAGTCCTGTTTTTTAAAGGTTTTTGAGCTTTTATTGTGAAATACATTTAGCTTTTTTATCTTGTGGGTTGCCTTGGTGATCGTCCTGCGCTCCTTCAGGTGTATCCAGTGCCTCCCATCCCCCATGTCAAGCTGAGGCGGCCATGCCCCATGAACATGTGACGTCCAGGATGAACATTTACTGTGTACTGAAAAGACATCAAGCATCAAAAGTGTTAAAAGACGAACACCATCAGGTGTTAAAGCTTTAAAGTCACATGTGTGTCCACAGGAAATCACACACACACACACACACACACTGTGTGACTGGGCACACTGCGATGCAGGGACACATGTTCGCTCAGTGCAGCATGTCAACAGTCAGTGAACACAAATGTTCCAGTGTTATTTAAAGAAGTCCAATTAAACTCAACGCTCAACATAATCTCTCTCTCCACTTTCATTAACTTGTGGAAAGGCAGGCGAGCAGAGCGCTGACGGGGACCTCCCACGCCTGTGACGCCTGCGGTCAGCCGCCACCGCCGATGCTGCTGCTGCTGATGATGCTGCGCAGTGCAACAGCAGCCTCTAGTGGCCGGACATTGCACCTCAGCTGACTCTATTTGGCCTGATTTCAACTTGATCAAACATGAAGCTGTGTGTCAGAGGGTGATTCCACTGAGGGTCGATCTGGCATCCTTCAGGGCTTCTACGTGAAGGAACTGGAACTCCTCCATGATCACATGAGGCTGTGGAGGCTCAGCAGGTTCTACAGAATCATTATTACTGGAATCTAGGAGAGTTTGTTTTATTTTATTATTATTTTTAGTCTATATATTCTGACCACAACCGCACAGAGCTATTAACTGGTTGTCATGGCGATCCTTCAGTCCATTTCAGCTGTAATCATGGGTTAGGTCATGTGATCAACTGAACCAAAAGCCCTGAAAATGAATCAGAAAAAGGAAACAAACGTTGTTTTGGATCCAGATTGCGCTTCACATTAGAGCGAAGGATGACCACATTATTCAGCAGCACCTCTGAAGCTGTGCTGTGGTATCTGGACCCTTTAAAGTGCTGTGAGCTGTGAGCTGGGCTCTCCACGGGTCAGACCTGTTTGTCCAGCACATCCCACAGATGCTGGGTTGGACTGAGATCTGTGGAATCTGGAGGCATGGAGTCAGCACCTTGAACTGGTTGCTGTGTTCTTCAAACCCTTCCTGAACCCTGGCTGCTTTGTTCAGGGAGCAGCATCCTGCTGAAAGAGGCCACCAGGGACTACTGGCCCCATGAAAGGGTGGACGTGGTCTGGATGAGGCGCGGCGTGTTAAAGTAACATCCAGCAGGACATCGCCTGAAGCTGCACAGCGCCTCCTCCGACTCACCTCCTTCCCATCCTGGTTCCACATGTTCTCCTGGTAAGAGACGAACTGATGTGTCCTCTGTAGGCGTGTCCAGCATGGACACCCTGACTGCTCTGTGTTTCTTCTTTCCAGCCTCCACTCCCCACATTATAGAGCTATGATGCTAAGCTAAGCTCATTTCCTCACAGTCTGACGTGGTGAACCTGCAGAGTGAGCCTGTTGGACTCCTGCTCTTGTCTTTTGTCGCGTGCAGAGACTCCATTTTTGCGTCCTGTGATAAATGACTGCACCTGCCTCAGTTTCAGTCCAGTTGCACATATCAAGGGAGGTAATTTGAATGGCAGGCAGCGCCTCCTCCTCCTCCTCTGTTGTTGAGGATGCTCTGCGTCAATAGGACGTCCGTGGTCCTCAGCCAGCTTCCAGTGAGGTCAATCAGAGTGCACTGACACGGGGGTCAGCTTCACACGTGCACACCGCTCTCCCCGGCCTTCATTAATATTTTTTTTTTCCCTGCCAAGCTGTGTGGCTGCCTTATTGCTCCCCTCCATGCCTCACATTTCAACCAGGGCTGCCTTGTTGTATTTCCAGGTGTATTTTTTTTAAGAGGGAATGAGTGAGTTTTGATGAAGAGCTTTGATACGTACATGAAAGCCTGGATGGAAAATGAAGCTGAGCAATCGGCGGCCCTTCGTTGGATCTGCAAACCTGCAGGACTGTCCGGGTGCCTAGACCTACAGCTGATGGTTGTTTGATTTATTGATTGACTGCCATGACTGATCAATCAATGTATTCTGACATTTGATGGACAAAGTTCCAGGAACTTCCATTCATTGACTCATTGTTGCAGCTTCAGAGCAGATATGAGGATTCAGACGATAACTCTGTGTGTTCGTCGGCTCAAAGAGATGATTGATGTGGAAGAACTTGTCTGTCCTGAGCTCAAGACCACCTGACGTCTGACATCATCCCTTTACAAATGCTTCACAGGGTGGACAGGAAACCAGAAACATGGAGGCTTGTTGTCCACATACTTTTGTCCATGTTGTGTCTGTTGATGAATGTCATCCTTTGACAGGCTAACTGTGACTTACTAGCTTACAAAGATCCTTAGCTGCTTGTCGTGTTTGTGTCTTTGTTGATCTCCCTACATATAAACTGTCCTCATCGAGCCGGCGCTCAGCTCAACACATTGTGATCTCATATTTGCATTATTTTTGTCTTTAGCATCAGACCTCCCAAACCTCCCCACGGTTCTGCTCTTCTGCTTTCACCACCTCGTATCAGCGCGACGCTAATCTCTGACAAGTAGATGCAACCTCTCAGCTTTAATTGCAAGGCTGTGCATTTTTGTCACGAAACAACCATTCCGGCTTAATCACGGCAGCGTTGTGTGTTCCTCAGCATGTGGTGCAGCATGCTAATGAGCTAATGCAGTCCCACTGTTACTGCAATTAGGAGTGTGTAGCAGCGGCTAATGTGCAGAAGTGGTGGCTACCGTTAATAGAAACAGGTGTGTGTGTGTGTGTGTGTGTGCCGGTGACGCCTTTAAAGAAAAGTTCCCAGAATGCATTGCACAGAACGTGTAGTGGGCAAGTGGAAATTACCAGCCGTTGTGTTTTTTGTTAACACATTCCCGAGCCCCCGCTCGTCACCCTTTACCCACTCCCACCTTCTCATATTTGCTGCCAGTCTATCACAGCAAATGGCTGTTTTTATTTCAATTTCACAAAATTGGATTTTAATGAATTCTGCAATGAATAACCAAGCAAGAAATTATTTTTCAATATCCTCCCATGATATTCCACCATCCCTCTGTATTAGTGGAATTAATGCTCAGAGCGTGCTGGAGATGCTGCATCAGGTGATGCAGAATTTGATTAGGAGTTTAAAGTTTTCAGCAAATCAGGTGTGGGAGCACAATCATGGTTTTACTTTTTAATCTCAGGGAAAAAAAATCCCTCAAGCAGCAAGCAGAAATCCTAAATTGGCAGAATTCGATTAGCCTACGTAGGAAAGTGGCTTGGCTGTTTCACTCTCGAGCATTGGAGCACTTTTTTGGGAGGGGGGGGTATGTGCAACAGGACGTCGGGCTTTGACAGCGTCCAGGAACATGGATGGTTGAAATGAATAGGGAGCTCCTTCAGGTCCTTTCAGGAGCCGCCTGCAGGCGTTGCTCCTGAATAAAGCAGCAGTCTGAGCTGCATGCAAACAAGAACGCACACAAGCTGCTCGGATAAATGTGTGTGTGATGTATCTACACATACATGTAGAGCCGTGTGAACAAAGTGAGTTTATTTCCTCCACGCAATTTTTCTCCTCACAAGCCTGTAGTACAGCAGCTAACGCAGGGTGGCGCTGTGTCACTGTAATACTGCTAGTCCTCGTCAGCACTTCCTGATTATTTGCGGACACAGTCCATGTCATTGTGGACTTCTGATGACCAGCCACAAGGGGGCAGTCACTTTTGTGGGGGGCCGCCTGGCCTTCTATCTTCATATAGTCAATGACCTTTACTAGCACCAACCTCAGGATCTCATCAAAAACACTTTGGAGTCTCAAAATCATCCATCCATTATCTTAAAGGTAGGGTAGGAGATGTTGAAAACTCAGTGAGAGTCAGCCAGATTTGGAAAGTAAACACACGTCCATTATTCCACATGATAATACATTTCATGCACTTTTTCTATGTCAAGGAACAAAAACTCTTGTTTTATGAGTGACATTTTCCACATGCATTGCCTCATATAAAGCTGACAGCAGAGACGTATTTGTCTCCTTTTGTTGAGGAAATCGTCTTGAATCTGGAGACTTCAGAGCCACGATGGTGTGACTGGGCTTAGTGCCAGTCAGACATACAGTAAAAGTCAATAATGTATGCAGAGACGGACCTTTGACAGTGGATTTTTTCTCTACACAGAAAATAAGCAGGTGTAGTTTTTAGAGCTATTTGAAGCAGCTTGTTCTGCTGGATGGACGATGATCAACAACAGTATATGTTGATAGAGAGGAAGACCGAGTCACACACACACTGAAGCCACCAGAATCATGGCTCCAAACAAAGAGGCATGGGGGTGTGTTGGGATTACCTCTCCTATCTCCTCCTGAGTGCCCTATTTCATTGCTTCTCCTCCTAATCAAGGATGTAATTAGTGCTTGCCAGACAAGTGGTTTCTGCTTGAGCAGAAACAATGGCTGACGGTGATGTGAATGGACGCCGGGTGAATGCACCGCTCATCATGCATGCACAGGCACAGAATGAGGGTCAGAGTGACAACAAATTGGACCATGGAGAAGAACACAGCACATGAATGAACATGGTGGCAGGTATACACTCGTGTTGTTTTTGGCTAATTACTGTACGGACGCGGCTGCTGCTGGACCGAAGCTTCAAACCACCGTCCACCGTCTGCCAAAGACCTCCGTCAAGGTTAACGTGGACTTCTCCTTGTCCAGGCACGGGTCTGATAAAAGTGTGAATAGAAGCATAAATAATGTTAATTATAATGTTTTAGCTGATTGTTACGGTCACCTCAGTCACTGATTATTGGCTACCAGGGGACAGGAGGTGTGTGTGTGTTTGTGTGTGTGTGTGTGTGTGTGTGTGTGTGTGTGTGTGTGTGTGTGTGTGTGAGGACAAACATTCAACTTTGATAATCCTGAAAAAAAATATCTTGTGCCAGAAACTGCATAAACAGCAAATAACAGTTGAGTCATTTTTAAATGATAAAGCCGCTGTGTCTTCAGGGTTCAGGTTAAACGCCGATCATGTGGTCAAATGGGGGAAGAGGGTCTACAAACATTCGGGCCAGATGCTGAAGTGCTTAGAAGTGCTAAAAAAGGAGGGAGTAAGATCACAGTCAGAGCCACTGCTGCATGGTCTTTGGATGGAACAGTGATGTTGACCTCTATTGCCCAGTCTCTGGTTCCAAGATGGCGGGGCTCAAAATCGAGATATTTTGGCTGCGTAGCGGGAAGGGAGGGGCCACCAAACCACTGAACAAATTTGAAGTGAAATCAGCCGCTGTAAATACTTATTTATTAATATTATTTATTAATCTCTAAACACGGTACACTGCTTCAGATGGAAGCCATGGGTTAATTTAGTCTGTTAACGAGTGTTAGCATGGTAGGTTAACCAGTCATCATACACGACACTGAACCTTTAATTCTTTAAAAACATCCGATGAGAAATGAAAACCTGAGCCTCTACGTTACTCTGACGTTGTACTTCCTGTTTTATTTTGAAATATTAGTCTAAATATTTGGTAGCTTTATGTTCACAGCTTCATTTTCTGCCAGGATGCACCTACAGTTTGGCAATTTTTGGAATGTGGTTCTGACCGGTTATTTCATTAAATGTCCTTGTCCTTACTATTTTAACATCCCAAACATAAACCCTTCAAAATAAAAGCATACAGTGAGCACTGTCAAAGAGACACGCCATCAACAGGGCAGCTATGGAAAGGATCTGACCCTGAAGTGATCTGTATGTGTAAAGACCTGTGGAGGTCTGAATGTATTGCTGGCGTGCAAACATGGCCGCCTCTGTGTGCCTGTAAGAGGCGGCGTGCTGGATGAAACAGGAGCAGACAGCTCGGATGGAGCCGAGAGCTTCATCGCACATCTCCTCTGGGATGTAATCAGTCCTCCTCTCATTTGGCGCTCGCCGCTTATCGCGCTACCGGGAGCCATGACCCGCCGCCTTTTACGGTGTGGTCGACTGGCAAATGGAGAGATAGGTCCCGTCTGCCTGCCAATGTCTTTTAATGAGCGCACCAATAAAGAGCGAGCAGGAGGAGGAGGAGGAGGAGGACCGGGGCCAGGGCCGTTATAATTACTTCTCCAATGATCACCCTATTTCACCCTGTATACACCCGATCAATATTACAAGACACAGCCTTGATGACTTACAAAGTCACTTAATCTCACTTGATACTGGCTCCACTGGGGGAGGGGGGGCTGAGGAGGTCTTTATACACAGGTGGTCCAACGTTCAAGAGCAGAAAGGCAGCAAACACAATCATACAGGAGGAGACGGATTACAGGGAGGCGAGGGCGAGGAGCTAATGACAGAAAATAACCCGGCTATCCAGGGAGCAGGCGGCCTTTAGGTGATCTCTTGCCGGCAGGAAGGAGTGCTGCTGCATTCAATCCAGTCTAATCTAATGCTCTGTTTGTACGTCTCGCTGCTGTAACGACTACATTTCACCTCAAGGGTCAACAAAATCTCTGATAGATCGGTTATCTGTGTTAAAATCACATAAAGAAACTGTAAGCACAGACATCCACATTTCCTAAGGTACTTGAATGCAGCACGTCTAAAACATGATCAGATGTAAAGGACGCCATGTTTGATGAACTGTCAATCAGTCTCTGTGTTACTCTTGTAGCCATGTTTCATATCGCAGTGAACAACGAGCCCAGACTGTGATCAGCTTCAGTCAGTGTGTAAACAGGTTAGTGGACCCTGATCAACAGAAGCCACAGAGAGTAGGCTCCTCCTCTCGTGGTCGGACCTGACCCGCCTCCTCTGCGGTCACAGTGCTGTGTGGGGTCCAGCTCTTACACTGGGTGGTGAAAACACACACACATATCGCCTCGGGCACTTCAGGAGAAAGCATCAATTAGACAAGGATGAATTCTCCTCACTTTTGTGGCCTGAATTTAATACAGAAGTGTTTACCTTTGTAGCTAAGTATGGCCACAGGGCATGAAGCCACAAGCAGCTGCAGGGGTTATGAAGGAGGCAAAGGAAGAAGAGGAAGAGGAGGAGGAGGAGGAGGAGGAAGAGGAGGAGGAGGAGGAGGAAGAAGAGGAGGAGGAGACCACCTCATACACCTGAGAAGATTCCAACATGTTATAAACTGTACCGTATGTTCATAAAACGCTAACTTTTTGTGTTGTAAAGAAAACTGAACTTCTCTCCCACTAATTAAAAACTTAAAGCAGCCTTCTTCCTGCGTGGAAAGCCAATTAGCCCTCCAAATTCAAACTGTCACCCTCTGAGCTCGCTGTATTCCTGGGAGAACTGGCCTCCCACAGAGTGCCGCGCTGCTGTTTTTCCCCCCAAAGTGTTTTATTCCAGATAATGAGCCAAGTGAAAGACAATAATCAGCTACACTCCTTTTCTTCTCATAATATTTGTGTAAGCTGCATCCTCCGCCAGCTTGTGAGCAGAATGTGTTAGCGAAGGAACCATCAGTGACATGACTTCTGCTAATAACAGAGTGATGTGGGCTGGAAAAGAGTCTCCGTCTGCTGATGCAGCTATGAGTGTATTAACACACAGCTGGATTTACCCTAACAGACCTGCACAGGATCGGTGCATGGCCTGGCTGACATCATGGACTCTACAAAGACTGATGCAAGATCAAGGTGGCACCGCAGTTACACCCTGATCCAATGTCTCTGTCTTCGATGGCTTTAAATGAGAGAGGAAAACCTCTGTTCTCGTATCTATGAAGCACGGTGGTGGTAGTATAATGGTTCCTGTCTGTTTTGTAACATCTGGGCCAGGATGGCTGGATGGAACAATGAATCCTGAACCGTCAACCGATCGTATCTGTATGTAAAGGTAGGGTAGGAGATTTCATTCTGATGCACTTTTTGTTAAATTAGTGTAACTTCTCTTTACAATCCGATAGCAACCAATTAGTTCGGTAGTTTTGCTTTAAAACGAAGAATATGAATCATCTGTGGAAGCTATAAAACACTAAAAACATCAGCCAATCCTCCGGGTGGACCCTGCGCGTATAGTTGGCTGGTTGTCACTCTTCCTGCTCTGCGCCCATCAGAGAGGTACGTGCATGATGGCCGAAGTCACAGACTGGTGTGGAGGCGTGGCTTCAGGGTGAGCTCCGAGAGAAAGGGGCGGTGTTTACTTTGAAAATCTGGCTGACTCTCACTGAGTTTTCAAAATCTCCTTCCCTACCTTTAAGGCTGGGGACACACAACATGTCTTAACAGATTTTGTAAAGACTAGGAGGACATTCTCGCTACACGCCCTCATCTTTCAACACTATTTCCTGTGTCCCATCCTCTGTCGACAACACATATGGGTCAGTGATCAGTTCACACTACAGGATTACGTCCAGACTCCACCTGAGAACACCCTACACTGTAAACAGATTTAACAATCGTGTTGCATCAGGAAGTCTTAAACTGGATATGCATCTGATCTCTCAATTTCCCCACGGTGATTAATCATTTTAATCTTAATCTTAATCTGTGGCCATGTGACATACACATGATTTCATCATCAATCTGCACCCAGCATGCAGCAAACAGTGGAGGAAGGAGGCACAGCAACAGCAACAGTGACAACAACAACAGCTCCAGAACATTCAAGAACAGCAGTCTTCTCTTTGCCTTCTTGATCCTCAGACGTTCCGCTCAGCTGTAGAGAACTTGATCCATATCTATCATTTCAATTTCTCAATAGTCACAGATGCAAACATGGCTTCATGTTTCCAGATGACCAGGTCCAGACCTCTATCCAGACCTCCAGTCCTGAGCAGGAGATGATCCTCTGTGAGGCAACGTCGAACATGAGCGATGAAAATACTGTGTCATGCAGCTTTAATGACTGTTATCTGTAAAAATGTCAAGATTAGCTCAGGTCTTTGTGCCACAGAGCTGCAGGATATTTTCATTGACGTGGAGCTTTCCTGCGCCTTCCCACAATGCATTTGTCCTCCTCTACTTGCTGTATAATCAAGCCTCTAAGCTCTGACTAGGTTAGTGAGCACATAATAACTCAGATTAAACCTCTTCACTTCAAACTCACATCGACACAGAGTCCGAATAAAAGCTGGAACATCTGAGAATCGACCTCGTGATCCATCCAGCCATCCTCACACACACACACACTGCACTGATTCCCTGATACAGCAGCGAACAGGAGGATTCCTGATGGCGAGTGGGACATGTGGACAGAGCCGGGTAATGGGCAGTGGCGGGGCAGTGGGTGGCCTGTGGCACACAGAGTGGGAGAAAGGCCCGTCTTTGGTATGGAAATAGGAACTGCAAAGAGCTGATATGATAAAATATCTGACTTTCGCACGGAATGCCAGGGGCTGTTTGGACATCTGCTGTGTGCTGTGCAGCTATCTGGCCTCCCCGAAACACATGGGAAATCAACATGCACGCATCTCTTTAGGCAACATGCACACGGCTCAACCCACACAGCGTTTAAAGGAGAAGTCCACCAAAACAAACAGAGCAACCGGCAGCCGTGCGTTCGGTTCTAGTTGCCCGACGAGCCAACGAACGGCACGTTGTCTTCAGAGTCAGGCTTTAAAGAGAGGCGCCCCGACATTACACCGCCACACAGGCAGGGATCCGTCCGTCAGAAGGCAGAGACTTAACAGACCACAATGCAATGCAGCAGCCACAAGACATGTTGTGTTCACCGCCCTCACTGTGCTTTCAGCGCTCGCTCCATCCACCTACATGAATAACCCGCAGCTGATCAGAAATTCAATGTAGCCATATGTGCTCCCTGCACCGAGAGACGAGTTCAGATTTTCCAGGAGCGTCTAAAGGCGACAGAGAAATCAGCACCTGGAGGAACGCTGCAGTAAATACGGTTAAGAATCCTGCCTCACTTTAATAACCTCAGACCTTCATCATTCACGGTCCATGCAGACGGCAGAATGAATGAAGCCTTTGATGAATACGGGCTGTTGCATTGTAAGACTAACCAAGGAATTCACATATGACGCCAGGCGTGAGCGGCGTGCCAGGACTTCTGAAGCTCTCCTGTACGGCTCAGCTGGAATACAGAGGCGTCTGAACGTCTGTGAATCCTTTCAGAATTCAGCATAAATGTACAGAGCTCCTGAAGGGACATCAGCAAAAACATGAATGTCGTGAGCACGAGATAATAAACTACACACAATTTCTACTGCTCACTGGTGAACAGACAGACAGACAGACAGTGTAAGAATAAGTTGGCTGTTTTTTCATCTTGGACTAAACTTAACTTGTCAGCACACCTGTCTGAAGAGCAGCAAGACAACAAGTCAAAACACACAAGTGGTTCTACAACAGAATGGTTCAAGAAGAACAGAGTTCATGTTCTGAAGTCAAAGTCCTGACCTTAATCCACCGGAGATGTTGTGGAAGGAGCTGAAACAAGCAGTTGATGTGAGGAAACCCAGCAACATGTCAGAACTGAAGCTGCTCTGTACTGAGGAATGGACTCAGACTGCTCCAAGCTGCTGTGGACGACTGATCAGCAGCTACTGGAAACCTTTAGCTGCTGTTATTGCTGCACAAGGAGCTCACAGCAGACACTGAGAGCAGAGCTTCACACACTGTCACCACTCACACATATGAAATAATGGATCAATACGTTTTAGGTCATATTTGTACAAACAATTTGAAAGGGTTCACAAACCTTAAACATCACCGTATGACTGAACATATTTTAAGGTAGAGAAACATGAATAAGGTGTCAGAGGATGTTTTATTCAACATGAAAGTCTTTTCTGTTGGAGCACGCCCCCAAGAGGCCGTGAAGGAAACTGCAGCGCCCGACACTTCTGCACAGGCTTCGTTTTATGATCTATTAGTTACACAAAACGACAAGAATATCAGAAGATCATGTTATCATGGGGTCCTCAAGGCCACCCCAATTCTAGGGAAACAGCCCCCTCTGGTGACAAGATTGAAAACTGCACTGCCTTCAACGTGCCTCGTCTGCAGTAATTTATCACAGATCCATTAATCCAGCAGGTTTATTGCCTCTTGGTGGTTTTCACACTTCGTATACCTTCTTTTGTAAAATGCTAAATAAAGCTAATCATCACAAACTTCAGGGCGAAGGGTCCAACTGGAAGAGTTGATCTGAACAAGCTGAACAACACACTCAGGTGTGACAATGTCGCTTCATGTCCAGCAGGTGGTGCTGTACTACACCTGTTAAAGAACTGTTGGAGGCTGTGGCTCTCTCCTGACAATATAAGCTGTAAAATGACCACCAAAGATGAATCCCTCAGAGGCAGGAGAGGAGCAGCGTTATTTAAAACAGAAGCATTGAGATACATGGTGCACTCATCATTCATCAAACAATAAATACAAACATCAGCACAGCCTGCTGACACACAGAAGGCCGACAACAACACGTATCTGAAATGTTACAGTAATTCATCCCCAGGCTCCCTTTTCAGAATTATAACAGTATTTCCTGTTTGTCCAAAGAACCACACAGTTCTAGCCAACTGGCTACTTCCAAATAAAAACAGTGCTGCTGCTCATGTAATCTTCAATTTTCATTCAAACTACAGTACCAGCAGAGGCAGAAATATCCTAACATCCTAGTATGTGTCAACTTCCAAACCTCCTACATTTCCCACGATGCAACTTGGTAGTGCATTTCATTAGACCTTGCAGCAGACGGGACATTTCCTGTTGGGTTTACACTCTGATAACATCCGTCTGCTTCATGCAGCTGTTTCCAGATTGGAGTGAGTCACATGTGACCTGTTGGACAAACATTAGCTTTAGATGCACATTCTGTTTTACAGAAGCTGTGAACTGAAAAAAAATGTCTTCAGAAATCAACACTATGAGCAGACAGAGTATGATTAGGTGTCTGCAGCTCCACTAAGGCTATTTCCTTCTTGATGCAAAGAGCTGAAATGAGGAAGAACAGTTTGACAGTCCAAGCATGTGTGTCAGAGTCCTTTAGGAGGTCCAGCGCCACCAGGCCACTTTCATGCGGTCCCACACGGCATCGACAGAGTCAAAGGCAGGGCGCACGTCCAGGATGGAGAACTGGTACGTGTCTTTGTTGATTTCTCCGTCATAATAGTCAATGATGTAGCGGACCTCCTTCCCGCAGCGGTCGATGATCCAGTCATGGCGGTCGAAAGGAAGTTCGTAGCTAAAGAGAGAGAGAGAGATGTAAGATCAGACTGTTTAATGGATGACAGAACCCACAGAGCCTTTGGACTGTCCACCACGTGTTGTTCAACCAAAAAACATGTACAAGTAAATCAGAGTACGTGCTCACCCCATCCAGTGGCGGAAACGGGCCCTGGGCGAGAACTCCTTCGCCTTCCCACCAAACCTCTTCAGGGTGGGACCACATGGACACTCACTGCAACAGGACATGATGAAAAACACTCATCAGACCTTTGATTAACAGACAGATCTAGTAAAATGTCAGATGTATGTATGCAGCACAAACATTAAAATAAACTGAGTGGACACAAAAAGCATCAACAATGTGCTGTTTGGTGGGTATAGAATCATGTTATTGACTGACCCTGCATGCAAAGCTTCCCATTTCAGGATCTCATGCCAGGCCTGTTCATTGTTGTTATTGTGGATTTTGATGATGTTGGACATGTCTTGGCGTTCCAGATCATCATCGCGCCAGCGCCACCTGCAGCACACATGAGCAAATCCAGTGAAATAAGAAAAATGTAAACAAAAGCTAAGTTGTACATTTCTTGTCATAGTGATTGTGGTAACCATCGCTTCAACCATCATCTCCCCCTCTGTGAACCTCATTGCAAACTCTAAAGGCTTCTAAAGAAGCTCTGGTGCAGAAACATAGCTGAAACAAAAACCCACAATAGATGGACTCACCCCTTGCGCAGCATGGCGTTCCAGAACATCTGTTCAGAGGGGTAAACCCAGTTCTTCTCCGTGCCGTGTCGGGGAATGGTGGACTCCTCCCTGTTGATAGAGAGCTCAAAGGGCTGGTCTGGAGCTGGCACTTGGTTCGGAGGGGGCATCTGTACAAACACCAGGACAAACGGTGATCAACACAACAGTCCACGTACGTTCACAGATCACCACCATTACACCCGTGCACTTACCATATTTGCAGGATCAATGTCGCTCTTCATGCCTCCTGCTCCTTTCATGGGACACTCCACAAACTCATAGGCCCGGTCCTGGTGGGCTGGACCTGCTTGGTGCATCGGGCATTCTGCCGGAGGAGCTACTGCAGGTAGAAAAAGCCCCTGATTGAGCGAACGGTTTCAACGATCTGAATCCATACGGACGTCAAATGATTATTTTAAAGGTTACCTGTGACAGGCTGAGCTTGATGCATGGGACACTCTGAAGGTGGAGACACTGAAGTGAAGGACACAGACACAAATTAACATTAAAAAGACAACAGCCTGCAACAGAAGCGCACAAAGTCCATCCTCACTTTGTTATGCACCTATAATTCTCTACAGCTGCCATACCTACGATGAGATAAATACCACTGCCATCCATGCTACACTGTAAAATGGTATAATCCCTATAATGTCTATGACGGTACCTTTGACAGGCTGGACGTCCTGATGCATGGGGCAGCCCTGAGGAGGGGTGGCCACCATGGCCTCCGCTCTGACTGTGGGAGCAGCAGGTGTGGACATGGAGGCTCCCATCTTGATCTTTCTCACAGTCCGTTCACTTTAACAGTAGATACGGAAGTTCTGGTTCTTCTGTGTGGACAACACACAAAACACAAATCAGCTTGTGAACATCCAGCAACCAGAGGTGGGTAGTAACGCGCTACACTTACTCCGTTACATTTACTTGAGTAACTTGTTGGATAAAAATTACTTATATGAGTAATTTAAATTTTTACTTTTACTTGAGTACATTTGTGAGCAAATAACGCTCCTCTTACTGCCTACATTGCCAAACGTGGACTCGCTACACATTACAGGTCCTTCGTCCTCAGCCAAGTGGAGCAGCGGAAGAAAACTTCCCTCTGGGGAGCTGAGACCACCTGACCATGTTCCGCCAATCAAACTAGACCACAGGCTCCGTATGACCAATCAGACGTACCCATGCTGCAACGTGCATGCACACACAAACTGTTCGCAACAGAAGACCTTCTATCGACAAGAACGCATGCAGAAGCAGTGGGCGATACTGGCAAAAAAAAAAAAACACGATTAATTGTGGCATTTAGCTGATTACGATTAATTTGACGATTAATTGATGACTATTGCACTGACATGTTTTTGACTCTAAATCGCCAGAGTGTTCTAAAATGATTCTGACAAATCATCAGTCAAGTTAACTCCTTCCTTCTAACAGGTTAAAGTAGTGATTAGGCACCAACCAGCGATGTTTGAAATATGTATTGATAACAGAGGCACAAACTGCTTCAAACTAATAATAAAGCAAACACTTAAAGTAACTTTGTCCTTCAAATGTTCTTATCTTAAGGTCACAGAGCAGTGCATAAAATATTAAACAGGACAAATAAGTTCAGAAAAGTCACATCAGTGATTATTTCAAGTTTAAAAAGTGTTTCTGTGCAAATCAACCTGCGTTACAGCGCTTAGTTTGGTCTGAAACATTTAGTCTTTCCGACTAAACGTACCACGAATTCTCGGCTGAGTGGATTCTTTCCAATATCTGCTGGAGGAGACTTCGCTGTTGTAATGTTTTCCTTTCTTGCTGTGGAGTCAATAAATAAAAGATCGAGAGGCAGCTTCTCCAGTCAACAAACATCCAGTTACTATGGCAACAACAAACGCTCCACGCTTCACACCTATAGCAAAATAATGTTAATCTTTACAAATAACTTAAATTAAGTTATTTGTGAAGATTAATATTATTTTTGCTCATTATTTGTTTTGATACAAAATGACTATTCTGCTGTAAACACAAGAATTTGCACATTTTATTTATTTTACTTTTGTCTGATTACCATAAATCAATACAAGGAATAAATAGGATGTTACTCCAACATTACTCAGTACTTGACTAGTTTTCTACTCTTACTTGAGTAAATATTTGGAGGTCTACTTTTTACTTTTACTTGAGTAAAATTATTTGAAAGTAACTATACTCCTACTTGAGTAAAAAAACGTGGCTACTGACCCACCTCTGCTAGCAACAGAAACCACAGCAGTGACTGCAGCAGCAGTCAAACCAATGAGACTGTAAACAAGCCGTGTCCTGGCCTCCTTTGATACACGCTGACTGATCCATACCCTGAAAGACGTAGCGTGAACTCTCAGATTTAAACGTGCCTTTGATTTGCTATTGTAAAATATATACGTCTACCTGAACTGAAGTCATCCTTGATTAACCTCAGGGCTAGCTTAAAGGCAACTAGCCTACACCGGGCTAAGCTAGCTAGCAACGCTAGAATAACGCTAACCTGTTTCCAAACCTTTATTTAAACTGCTTCAAACAGTTCAAATAAAGTCACCACACTGAAGCGAAACGCGGCGGCTACAGATGGGCTGAATTACGTAGCTACGTGTTTATTCTAGCAACTTCCATTTAATGTTAGCCAGCTATGCTAAAGTTAGCTAACACGTTGATTTCTTTGATTTTCAACGTTTTTTAATATGGCGAGTTTAATGAAACAGCTTCTTACAGCTTCCCTCCATTCACACAACTCACGTCAGCATGGCCATGGTGAAGTTATTCAAATGTACTGACCTGTTCAGAGAAGTCAGCTGTGGAACATCCCTCTGTCCTGCTACTACTCCAATGTCAACGTGTGGGACACAGCCGACACTCAGAAGGAGTTACGCAACTTTGCGTGACTGTACGTAAGGCACACACGTCATCACGCTGAGCTGATGTGATATAAACCCATGATATAACGATTTCTGCAACGTTATGTATCCTCTGCAGTCTAAAAACACAAAAACCATTAAGGACATTTTAATTTGAACAATAACAATAATCATATTTAAATATGTTTTCTGATTTATTTTATTATGACCTGTAACATTAGGTCAGCTTGTTATTAGTGAATTTATCAGCATGTTGTGTCATAATTCAACAATCTACTGCTAGAAAACAGGTTTTAAATGCATTGTTTTTTTGCCACTTATTTTTTTGTATATGTTCTTATATTACAACAATTGTTAAGACAGCTTTAAACTTTTACATCTTTAAACCTGACTTGTTTATATTTTTTTGTATTAACACTCTATTGTTTCCAGCTGCTGTAATAAAACAATTTCCCCTGCGGGATCAATAAAGTATATTTATCTGTCTGTCTATCTAACAGCATATTGGTTTTGACTGAAGTATAGGCTACAACACTGTTACCAGCCACTAGAGGGCGCCAATCTAACAGCCTGAACTGATAATGTACCACATGAAAGGTGAAGTAAAAGCGACTGTATTATGTAGGTAATCGTATATTCTTATATAATCTTATAATAATTTATAGGCACCAAGCACAGTAAAATCCAAAAACATCAACGGATAGAATACACACAAAGTGTGTATAAGTGAAAGGTCGTGGTTTGTGTTGTGGTTTTATTGCTCCCGTCCAGTAAAGGATATTAAAACAATCAGGTGCACATCAGACCTCTGAACAACACATTCCGTGGGATTTGTCCAATTCTTATTAATCTTGAATCGTTCCTCTTTGATTCTTTGTGTTTTTTACTTTTATAAGAACTTTCCCAGAGCAGAGCTCATGTTCAAAATGCATTCAGCCAAATCTACGCTGTAAACAACCACATTAACAGCAGACTTTTAATATTGGGAGATTAGTAAGACGCCAGTGGATACTGCTCTGGGTTTGGCTCTATTAGCTGTTTGTATGTGTCATTAATAGGAGCTCTTGCTGGGCCTGGAATGAGAACACAAACCCTCCACAGTGTTCTGGTGCAGAGCGTTTGGTGTGAGGAACAGGATGATGGATGCTGTTTAATACTCATGGATTTCATTGATTTTTGATTTGAAAAATGATGATGTATTTTAAACTCCTAACAGCTGATGTTTGAACAGACCTTCCTTCACATAATGAAGTGTGTGTGAGACTGAACGCCCACCTTAGAGCTGAACGTCATTTTCTCCTCCACCTGTCATTCAGAGGTTAAACTGCTACAAGCAGATCAGACCAGGTGTGTGTGTGTGTGTGTTTGGAACCAGTGGGATTGAAGTTGAAATTTAACGAGCTTCCTTTGGCTTGCATCACAGACTTTGTTTCTGCTTTGTACTCCTGATTAATTCCAGCGCATCTGCAGCTGGAAGTGAAGCGATGGTGGATGGTGTTATTTTCAGCTCGCTCTTTTCTTCTTCTTTGTTTTTTTCAGGGGGAGATATTTTTCTTTTTGTATCTGCTTTTGTTTTCCCCTCTCTCTCTGGCTTTGATCACACACATCAGTGCCCGAGCACGTCTGCATCTCCTGCTCAAACTGCACCTCTAGAGGGAGCTCTGAAAGTCAGTGATGTCCACGGTGATGTTGAGATTGACGCAGTTCGCCTGGCTGGTTACCAGTTTTATCTGAGTGTCAAGCAGCCGGGATGAGGATCAGGAGTGAGGGGAAGGATGGAACTGGAGGCTGACAGGTGACTCAGGGCGCATCAGCAGTGATGTGTGAGTGAAGAAAGAGATGAGCCAAAAGCTCTGGGTTCCTACCCTGACCTGTGGCCTTGAGCTGTGCACAGTCACCAAAGAACAAGAGTAGTCTTTGCCCTCCAGGGTGGACGGACTCTCCGTAGAGTTAGGAGTCAAAGTTGAGAGGAGACAGTCGAGTTGGTTTGGGCACCTGGTTAGGATGTCCCCCTGGGGACCACTTTGTTGAAGTGTTCCAATCATGTCCAACCATGAGGAGCGCCTGGAGTGGACCCAGGACACGCTGGAGGAATCATATCTCTCAGCAGGCCAGGAAACACTTCAGTCTCTTCCTGGTTGGGCTGGAGAAGGTGGTTGGGGAGGTCTGAGCTTTCCTGCTTAGTCTGCTGCCCCCTGACCTGGACAGAGGGAGGTGTTTTCTTGTGCGTCAAGGTTTCTTTATTCCCGTCCATGTCTGCTCCACCTCTATTATTTTCTACGAGTTTGTCTTGTGTTCCTCGTCTGTGATCTTAACACAACCTGCTCATCGTTCCATCAGAGGTCCAGATGCAATGAAACAGGCCCAAACCATGGTCCTGCCGCCGCCGTGCCTCACAGCTGGGCTGCTGTGCTGGTTTTTCCCACACCTCTCATTTCAAACAAACAATCCTATTTCTGGTCTCATCTGTACACAAAACACTTTCCCGGCAGCCCTCAGGCTTGTCCACATGATTTTTGGCAAACTGCAGACAGACAGCAATTTTCTTTTCTTTTCTTTTTTTTAGTATGTGGTCCACAGATGCTGCAGAAAAAGAATCAAATGCAGCGCTTAACTTCTCAACTCCACAGTGCTTAATACCATTTAATACATGTGTACACACACCTCCCAGGCAAGAGTCCGCAGAGGTGACCCTGACACAATATTCGAATCTCTATTTATTAAAATGTAAATTGAAATTTTTGAATATATTTCAAATGAGTTTGACTTTTCTGAAAGTTGCATCCAGACCTCCCACGACCTCCTCTGAGTATAACCAAATGTGGAATGCAGAGTGGAAAAAAAACAATTTGTCTATATCAAGTCGTTTCAGGTTATTTCAGGAATAAAGCGGTCTGGAAACGGCTTCATGCCACAAACTGAGTGTTGCTCCTAAATATGATTTACGTCTGCGGTTTGGATCATCCCGGTTTTAGCTGGAAATTACAGCCTGCGTGCTGTCAGTCGAGGGCTGCCCTGAGGACCCGGGTTTGGCTCCGATAAAGCGGGGGCAGCAACTCAGGCCTGTCCCGACATGAATCCGATAATATGGATACAACCTTTTTAACCATAGTCATTGCTTATTTTCAAGAAAAACCAAAGACATCAAGATGCCCACAAACCGCGGGTACATGACAGCACCCAGTGGGAGCCGGTGGAGAAAAACAGCTCAAGCAGCAAGACATTTGCAATTTGTTAAAAAAAATGAATCAGGGTGTGCACTTGGCATTTGTGAGGAGGCGCAGACAGCCTGGCTGTGGTGCACCTTCACCCTCTGTGTGCAGGAAAAAAAGAGAAAAGGACAAAAACAGCTTTTTGTGCCAATCGGCCATTCTCCATGCAACCATCTGCATCCACTATTTATACAGGAGTGGGGTGAATACAGCCACACACGCAGCAGAGAGCTGGTGGTCACAGCCTCAAAAGTGTCTTTTTATAGATGTTTTTCAAACTGAGGGTGAAGACTCGGGCAAAATGAATGATTTTTTTTTTCTTTTTTGGAGTGAATAGATTCAACAGGCTGCTGAAGGCTGTGGTGTGATTGTGTGATTGGTCACCTGATCATATTTTAAACACATTTATCACCACATGAAGTCTTTTTGCTGTTTAAATACACAGCACAGATCAACAACCACACAATCATCGATTCAGAGCGCAGCGCTTTTACCCAAAACTCATCCAATTCTGACAAAACATGTCTGGAAAAGCTCTGGACACAGCTACTGTCGGTTCGTGAGTGATAAAAGTGTCCATTTTAGTGTCAGTGTCGGTGCAGCAGGAGGAGTGGTTGATCTGATGACAACACACTTTCTGACGGAAATGCAGACAGACACAAGTGGTGCACCACAAATACACTGACTACACTCGAGGTCCATTCATCAGTCAATCATACATATATCTGCAACTTTATCTATAATGCACTTTAAAAACAACCATGTTGACTAAACTGCAACTAAAAACAATACATAAAAGAATATATTAAAACAAATATAAAGTTTAAAATATGATAAAATGAATAAAATACAGTAAAATAAAATAAAATAAGGTCAAATGTCAACATCTTACAAGGGTCTTATAATAAGGGTCTTATACACCCGCTCTGTGATGCATGCTTTTATTCTGAAAAGCATCACATATGACTCAATGCATTTCTGTGGATTGTTTTTTTATGTATCACCTGTATGCAGCATCGTTGCACAAGCTCCAGGAGCTCCAGGCTCCGGTTTTTGATCCCAGCCTCAGCATGAATGAGGTGCATGTGTGTGTACATACGTCCTGCCCACATGGCTGTTTTGGAGCGCCGCACGCACGCATGAGGAGGTATTCATTAAGCGTGCGTTGCATACCGCACACACATTAACAGATGTGGGCCTCCATCCTTCAGCCTGATCGTTCTGCATGCTCCTGACAGATGTAAGCCCGTGGAGCTGCTGTTAGAAGTCCAAATGATCTTTGCCTTTATTTGAAGCGGCTCTAAATATTTGGATGTGAAGGCTGTCACTAACACAAACCTGCAGCGGGTTATCGGAGCCACGCAGTCGCCCCCTGCTCAGAACGTTCTTCTAGTTCTTTCAGTTCCTTGTCTTGGATTTATTGCCCATAACTCAGTCTCACCCAGCAGCAGCTTTTCTACACATTTACCGCTTCAAAGACACACATTTCTGTCCCCGCGAGGTTCTGGTTCTTTTGTCCCCTGGTTTTTGGAACTCAGTGATTTCCAGCTTGGTCCTGTGCCTCTGTTACAGGGCGTCATGATGCCACGTTCCACTTCTTTAATCCCTCTGTATCAGGGTTCTGCAATGGCCAGGTTCCATTTCTTCTCATCCTTTTCGGACTCAGCGATGATGCTCCAGTTCTATCCAGGCTCAATGAGGCCAGATTCCAAAGGTAACCTTCTGTGTGTGTGTGTGCTCTACATCTTGCTTCTGTTGATATCGATTTCAGCCATTCAACTATCAACATGTTCATCTCACAGAGGACATTCCGGGTCAACTTCAAGTTTTTTTCTAAAAATTGTAATTTTTCAAATATTAAGCAATTTCTGTGTGGAGTCTATGAGAGAGCCCTTCAACAAGGGTCATCTGCCAAATGTATCTCCTCCTACAAACTTCAAGCTACAGACTCCAGTTTAGTCTTAAAACGCTCATCAGATGCTGCTCTATCAAACTTGTATTCAGAATCTTCTAATTCTGAATCGTTTCCGCACGCCAGGCTCTCAAAGTTGGAGTGGTTTTTTAAGGTCTCCTCTGCTGTTACCATGGTGACAGGCTGACACACAGAGGCATACAAAGCTCTGAATTGCTCTGATTGTCCAGCAATTCAGATCAATCCTTCATATCAGCATCAAAGCAAAGCTGCAGCTGCAGCAATCACACTTTTTCTTAGGAAATATTCTTCAGGAAATGTCCTTTTCTAGTTAAATCATGAGTTGTGATCAGTTATATCAGATTCTACAGTAAACAGCCCTCACCGTGCAAATAAAGGATCAAAAGTCTGCACAGATTTGTTCGATGCATTGCTTCATGTCAGCTTAAATGAATGAAATGAAGCTCTGTAATTACACAGATAGAGTGAAAGCCTCAGCAGAAAGCTTCGCACAGACACAAAATAAGTTATAAATGGAGCCAGCTCGTGTTGTTTGTGTTTTTCTCGGGGATCAGCTAAATGTCAACTGACAAGGCGCACAAAGAGAGCCGACTCTCTGCTCTCAGTTAATATAAATGTGGTTTGAATTTTTACATGGCTTTCATGTCTGTGGTGTTTTTAAGCAGGCCTGAGAAATAAAGACACAAAAACAAGCTTCATATTAAGCTGCTTCTCAGCAGCATGGCAGCCGGCCGCTTGGCCCTTCGCTCCCCTCTGATACAGACCATCATTATGCAGTCGACACGCATCCTGGTCTACGTTTAGCCCCCTTCTCTGAGATTAAGGTGTGAGCTCACCTGCGGTGATGTCACAGCAGGTGTCTGATAGCGAGTGGTGAACACCTGCTGTGACATCACTGGCTGGCAGGCGGCCAGCTGTGCAGCAGCAGCACCGATCCACATGTGATCAGAGTTACATTCCTCAGCTGAGAACAGGGCTGTCCATACATTTCATCATCTGTCTCATACCCCCACACGTCTAACATAACACTGGCCAATAGCAGCAGACAGTGTGTGAGGTCCCTGGCACCTCCTATACATGCTGATACCTCATTGGCTGCTGCCATCTACATCAAGTAATCTGCTGCCGCTTTGCTGTACTTCAAAAACGTTGGAATTTTCTATATTTCTGCATCAATATGACCCAAAATATTACAGATTATCACACAAAGAGGACCCAAACAAACAAATGAGACAGAAATATCAGACTCTGTCCTTTACTTCTTCATGAAAATGATCCATTGCTTCATATGTGTGAGTGGTGACAGTGTGTGAAGCTCTGCTCTCAGTGTCTGCTGTGAGCTCCTTGTGCAGCAATAACAGCAGCTAAAGGTTTCCAGTAGCTGCTGATCAGTCGTCCACAGCAGCTTGGAGCAGTCTGAGTCCATTCCTCAGTACAGAACAGCTTCAGTTCTGACATGTTGCTGGGTTTCCTCACATCAACTGCTTGTTTTAGCTCCTTCCACAACATCTCAGGTGGATTAAGGTCAGGACTCTGACCTCAGAACATGAACTCTGTTCTTCTTGAACCGTTCTGTTGTAGAACCACTTGTGTGTTCGGGCTCGTTGTTTTGCTGCTCTTCCTCTTCAGATTCCGCTCACAGACAGATGTGCTGACATTTTCACTGCTGTCCTTCAAACCATGACACTACCACCACCATGCTTCACAGATGGTGTAAGGGTCTTATGCGGGCATGCAGCGGTGGACTGTCTCCAAACTTCTTATTTAAACCACAAAACATAGATTCCCTCTACTTTCAGGATTAATGTGAATGTATCTGTTAATCAGCGTGTTGTTTGGGCAGCACGCAGGCTGCTGAGCCGAAGCCCCACTTAAGCGCAGGAAGAGGAAGTTGGAGCATGTGTTAGCAGACCTCAACACACTCTGGTGTCAAATGAAATGGGACTCAGTCACGTAGTTCTGCCTCATTTATTGGCATCCTGTTACCACGAAGGACGTGTTTGGGTTTGTGGCTGAGTTGTACCTGTGTTTGTGTGTGAGAGCGAGTGTTTCTGGGCACATTTGGTTCACATATGGCCTCAAAGTGCACTCCACACTGACCCTCAACCCCCCCACCACCACCAAACATAGTCTGTTTTGTATAGGGCAGAGAGTTAGAGCAGCACTACTCAATGTTTTACATCGACAAATAATAACAAATGTGTAAAGTTGGTTAAAAGTGTATAATGAAAACAAAGATGTTGTTTTGTACCAGGCTGTGAACACGTTTATTTCTGCTGTAATGAGGGTCTATGGGGGTCTGATAAGTTTTGGAGTGAGCCTCAAGTGGCCAGTAGAGGAAGTGCAGTTTAAGACTGGCTTTATTTCTGAGCTCCTTGGTTTAAAACAGCACAGCTTTATTAATGTTTCTGCACTGTTTTAGACCTCACCACACTGCCACCATGAGGTCAAAGTAGAAACTATATCAGAAACTTAAGCACTAGCACCCACAGGGGTTACCAACCATGGAAAAAATAAAAAGAGAGAGAGAGATTTCTGTCTTGACATCAGTGATATTAAGCCCAACATGAGGTCAATAATTCAGTGCTTGAAAACAGAACATTTGAGTGCATTTCTGTCCTCTGTGTAAGCCGCTCTTTAGCCGTGCACATGTGCATGTTGCAGGTGACCTCAAACATGGCTCCATTGTGTGTGTTTATCAGCTGAAGCTCTTTTTTTTGTGGCGGGTTAAAAACACACAGGCTGCTGACTAGTGACGGCTTGTCTGAGTTACAGTGAGGTAAGGCCGTTTCAACAGAGCCCCCCATGTGACCTGTGTGTGGGGCTTCATCATTCCCACCTATGTAACATGATTAGCAGTACATCTGTGTGTGTGCTTGTGCTGCACGGCCTTTCAGCACCTGTCAGTCTATAGAAACATACCCCTACACGTATAGACTGAGGCCCAGTGTTACAGTGAGGTGTGAATGAAGCCCACATTACCCAAAGCAAACAACAGTGATCAAGTTCACACTAGCTCCTCATCTACAGTGCAGACACACACACACACACACACACACGTCAGAAACTGTGGGCTGCTTCACAGTGGAAAGTGTGTGTGAGACGTGGAGGCAGAGAAGCAGAGGAGGCTCTCTGTGTTGTGGTGTCAGCCACGATGGATGGGAAGGCGGAACATATGGTTTGCTATTGTTACCTAGTAAATCCCCTTTTTACTATTGAGCTGTTTGCTTGGTTTCCAGGCGCTGAGTTTGACGTGGCTGGAGATCGGCCGTGACTCACAACACGGCTGACAGTAGAACGGAGGAAAATAACATGAGCCACCTGTGGCCCGCTGCACTGCCAGCTGAGAGCGCTGTGTGTGCCGCGCTCTCACTATACTTGTGAGGACCAAATTAGAGCTACGTACTATTTCAAAGAAGAATGTCTGTTGCAGTGTGCAAAGGGGCAGAAATGTTTAGCCTGCAGCCTCTGATCTATGAGGCTCATTCTGATCATTGCAGCTGCTTGGTTCAGGCTCATATTTCTCATCAGTTACAGCAGCTGTTTTCTTTTCTTTTTAAGGCATTGATAAGTTCATGAACAGCCCGGCAAGAAAAAATGTTTTTATTAGAGGAAAAAACTAAAAATGTATGAGAAAAACCACAAACTTACAAAATAAAAAACTCAAAAATGTATCCTCATCGATGTACCCCAACACATTTAGTAAGAAAACCCTTAAAGATGTATGAATGGAATGTAATGTTTGTTCTTCTGTTGTTGTTGGACTGAGACTCATTTTGCTCTTCGTCTTCTTGCTGTGTAGCCTGATGTTGTTTTGTAAGAGTTTTGTTCAGTTCATCCTTCGATTGGTGATTGTTTTACACAACAAAACACACACAGGTTCTGTGCTACATGTAAATAAAAAGGGTAAACGTGCCCAAAATATCAGGATTTTATGAAGCACCCAGGGAAGCGTTCTATAAAAACACCATGTAACAATGTAAAGTGTCAGTTTCCCTTTGACTTTGTTGCAGTGGCTGCTTTTAGTTCTGCTTTTTAGACCACGTTGGGAACGTTAATGGGTTCTGGGACCCATCTGTACTCACAGACCATCAGCTGCAGCTGTGTCAAGCCAAAGAATGAATGCAGATCTGCCATTAGTTAGAGATTTGTGGCTCAGTTAGCATTAGCAAATTAGCTGGTCTGACCATGTCTGAATTAGTATTTCTTTTCCTTAAATTTCCCTAAAATTCTGCCTTAAATCTCAGAATTCTGAGAGTCCACAAGCGGTCGAGCATCACTGTACAGCTGTTACTGTAGATACAAAATGGATCTTTCCTTATCACACAAATACAAAGCATACTGGTACCAGAGGACAGAGAGCCAAGACAAGGCTGATATCTGCTCTTTGTGTGGCTTCAGTTTAGACCCGCACACAGTCCACAGGCACCAGGCAGGAATCTGTGACGCTGTGTAATAGCTGAAATTAAACATCTGGTTAGCGGACAGAGCGACAGAGCTAATGGAAAACAACAACACTGAATTTACCATGGTCTCCAACTCAATCGAGCACGACAATGAAGCTCTGTGCTCAGGCTGGAGGCTGTTTGGCTACAGCTAGTGACGAATGTAGCCTCCGACCCGTAGAGAGGTCCGTACTGTGGGTCCCGCTGCAAACAAGACGCTCTGTTCTTCAGACTATCGGCCAGTTACAGTCTGCCGTGGGCAGGTGCCAGCACGATGGGCAAACTGAAAGTACTCACACATAATTACTGTAGTGTTATAATCACTGGGTTAGTGTAGGCCTTCACTGCACTCTGACTGACTGACTGACTGAAAAATGAATGATCCACACTCTGCAGAGCAAATAACCAGCTCTGGTTGGGATAAAATGATGGTACAGCATAAGAAGAGGGGAATTCCGGATAAAAATAATTTGAAACCTCTCGCCAAGCCTTCAAAATGTTCTGGCAAAAACAATATGAAGGGTGCTGCAGGCTTCTATGGGCTGCAGCTCCCTCCGCCCGACCTCAGACAAATGGCGACTGGTAACTTTCCATTTAAAAAGGATTCATGGTGTTTATGTGTTGGGAGGAGGTACTGGACTCTGGTAGGAGCTGAACATTTATCTCTGCACGGGCAGTGTAGGAATTTGTACAATATATATTTTAAGTTTAGCAGGTTTTAACAAAATTATGAGAAAAAAAGTCAAAAATTCTCATAATTCTAAAGAGAAAAATGTTTTAATGAACAGTGAGGTAAGAACAGGGAAAACATCTCATAGGCCCCGTTCACACTGGGGAAATCAATCCGGCTAGAGCGGGATTCAGACCGTATCTGGATATATCCAGATTGATCTCTATCCACCTCTTGGAGGTGGATCTAGCCAGATTGGCTTAAATCTGGCTCAGGTCTGAACGCAAATGCAGCTACCGAATCCGGCTAGCGACGTCATACTTCCGGTTCACAGGGACAGTGTCCGGGTCACGTGCAAAAGCTGCATGTAAACAACCGTCGAACTACGACAGCTTTGCCCCGAGTTCATGTTCCACAGTGCTCCAAAGGAATAAACTGCTTTTTGAACCGAAACAAAAGGGGGAGGTCCTACCGCGGCCTGAACGGACTCTGTATATTACGAGGCGCCACCTAGCGCTTTGGAGGACAACAAACAAGACGGATTAAGCTGGACTGAGCGCGGACATGTGTATGTCAGATTTGAAAATAGGTCTGAACGTATCCAGCTTAAAGGCTATCTGGATTCAATCCTACTCTAGCTGGACTGACTTTCTCTAGTGTGAATGGGGCCTTACATCAACAAACAAAAGTAACAAGCCTGGTGCATTCTGGGTGTTGAAGTTTTACAGCCTTTTTAGTCCATATAGGAGCCACTCAGACCTTTTCCTTTGGCATAGCACCAGTATATTTAGGACTAATCCATCTTTTCAGTGGTGAAGTATCATCTTAAGGCTCCAGTATGGCACTGCTGTGAGTGCATGTGGACCAATATATGTGTATATGTAGGCTGGTTGGTGGCTGGTTTAGACAAAGAACATCAGTGTAGTAGATATATGTTCTATTTCTTGTGTCCTCCGCTCGTTCGTTGCTTTTTATGTCTCCATGGTGATAATCTCTCTCTCTCTGGCTTTATTAATCTGGTTTTGTTAGAAGAAAGTTCTGTAACGTGACAGCACTGCAGTTCCAAACATCGTTTTAAGATAGATATGGTGATTTCTTTCCAGTGTACCCCTCCAGTGACAGGAAGTGCTGTTTTCCGCAGGGGCCTCCCAGTCTGTCCCCCCCATTGTCCCTGTTAATGCCCGTGTCAACAGGGCCCGGCGGCTTTTTGTGCTGCGCTGCTGTCAGACAGCAGGGAAATCTCTGTTCAGGGAGACTCCCTCTTTTGTAAAGGGTCAGAGGTCGTGAGTGAGGAGGCTGCCAGGGGCTGGAGTCAGCACATTGGCCCCATGTGGCTCCATCAGGCTGTCGAGTCAGGGCTTGAATGAGGGGCCACAGAGAGAGGGCAGCAGGGAGGAGGATGAATCATGTATTCATACAGATGTCCTGAGGTCCTCAGAGACAGACGGGGTTAGAGGTAAACACGGTCCTTCACTGTACCACACAAAAACATTAAAGGGACAGTTCACCCCAAAAATAATGCTCATATTTTTCCTGTGGTTTGCAGAACTTTTAATCATCTTCGTAGTTTCAGTGAAGAAAACAATAAAATGGTTGTGGTTTCTGGAAGCAGACATTGCTTTAAGTTTTATTTAATCCATGGGGAATACGAATTAATCAGGGATCAGATTACAGATGTTTTTCTGGCTTTGGAAACAAGGTCATGATTTCTGGAAAGAGGATTTTTTTATTTGTCCGTGCGGAACAAGACTTTTATTTTTCTCAGAATGTTCTCAGAACACATTAAAGTCAAAATTCTGCCTTCATGCTTTCTCAGAATTCAGTCTTTTTTCTAAATATAATCCAAAATGTAACTGAGCTCTGCTTGTACTATCTAAACATAATTTTCTGTTGATTTTAATGGATTGCAGCTGGCAGTTTGACTAATAAAAAGTGGAGGCTGCCTTTCAGAAACATTCATAGGAGCTCTCTCTGTGTGTGTTTGATGTCAGTGACACATAGATTGAAGACAGAATTACATAATCTCTCAGATTAAAGTCAGATTAGGACTTCTTTCTTTAGAAGTCTGGGGAAATATGCATATTTTTTCTTTTTTTTTGTGAAGACAGGTTGTCCATTGGCCTGGTAATAGCTGCTCCATGAGTTTATGGAGGAACAACGGTGACATCTTTGATGCTGTGAACATCTGCTTTGGTCACCGGGCTCGGTCGTTCTGCGCATGCTCACTGCGGTCCACACGCAAAAGTGGGCACAGAGAGAGAGAGAGAGAGAGAGAGAGCGCAGGGGTCCATGGATGTCACCGCCGCAGTGTTTCTAAGTCTTCTTGTCCACAATGCACTTTAGAATTTCAATAAGATGCGTGTGTGTTTCCAGATAATCAGCTTCCTCTTTGCCGTGAACTTTTGCTGCCAGCCGCTGCGAGCTCAGGGTAAGAGTCTCTGTTCTGTCAGTGTTTTGCTGTTTGCTTTCATGTTTATATAAGTTTTTATATAAGTTTTTATATCAGTATCTCTCGGACTTTTCTGTCGGCATCAACTTGTTGCTGCAGTGACCGCAGCTGGAGGCTCCGCTCCTTCTCCGTCCGCCGAACTCCGCTTTGAAATCTTACTAATTTAACATTCCCGCGCTGATAACTGATCTTAAACACCGCGCAGACTATTTATTAAGCTGTTATTTCATTCAGGGGGTTTATCTGGTGAATACGGGCGACTTTATAGTCCAGATAACGGCTTTATTTTATTAATAAAACGTGTTTTTGTTCACGTCGGTAGCCACCGCCCACCACAGACCGTCCCGGTTTGAAATAACGGTTCATTATTTGTAAAAAGTCCAGATTTCAGCAGACGTCACAGTTCAGCCACAATCCGGATTAAAACCTGTGTCTCTGAGTGTTGGCCGAAGCTTTTTGTTAGTGGGTTCCAGGTGTGTGTGTGTGTGTGTGTGTTTAAAGTCCATTAAAGGGACGAGCGTTAGCATGACCCCCTGTCTGTCCCTGAAGGGAGCACAAGAAGTTTAAAGGACGAAAAGAAGAAGCAGCAGCAGCAGCCAGGAGAAACGGCTTATTATTCGGTTTAATTTTTAAATCAGTGTGTTTTTTGAACGTGGTTTTGTTCCGTGTGTTTTGTCCGAGTGGGAAACAGGAAGGAAGGGAGCTGACAGGGACCGTTAGCCAGGCAGCATGGACCCTGTAACTTTCACTGCTTGTTGCTCATCAGGGAATGTCTGAACTCTTTAATTAACTCATTTGAAATTAATCATAAGTGAAAACTTTGGTTGGACCATATTTTTCCTCAGTTTCCAGCTTTCTTTCTGTCTGGGGACCAGCAGGAAGTCTCTGAATGGAGCCTGGTCCCCTGACTTTAAAGGAAAGCCGGGCCATGTAAGTGGAAGTGTGTGTTCGCTTTGTGGGGTTCTAATGAATTGACTGGGACTTGTTAGAACAGCGTTCTAAGCCCAGAGGTGTGTGTGTCGGACAACTGGCCTTCAATTTGCTCTCACTTGTTAATTGTCTGTGTCCACAGGGAGCTGCCACTTTGTGCTGTGTTTTGAAGCCTTTTGGCAGAGTGTGTGTGTCTGTGTGTGTGTGTGTGTGTGTGTGTGTGTGTTTGCAAACCTTCAGCTGTTGTCACTCTCTAATATCATCCTGGCCACGGTGTCTTCTGACCCCCCCCCCCCACACACACACACACACACACACACTCCTCGTGAGTGTTTTATCTGATGGGGCTCCACAGGCAGCGTTATAAATCGGTCTAACATGCTGGTGGGTAGGTCTTTGATGTGCGGTGCACATGGGTCCAGGATGTGGATTTGCTCTGGCTAAATATCGCTACAGTGTGCTGTTGTTTTTCCTTCTCTGACACATCTGTCCAGAACATGAAGGAAACACAACTCCTGGACCCTGGTTTCGGGGGCACATTGCTTCACAGAGGCAGCGATAGGTGTGACGAACGGGACGGGGACCAGGTGACGGTGGCGGTTTCTTCCCCTGTACTTCCTCCCTCCTCCACTCTTGTGGAGTGTGTGTAGAAATTCCATACATTTTTTTATCCTCTGCTGAGTTTTGCGAAACTTCTCTCCTCGGTTTTCTTTCATGTTGCGATTCGGTTATGGAGGCTAGCCGTGAGAGACTGCATCTGGAACCAATTTGAGTCTACAAAGCAGAAGGGGAAGAGAGGGGAGGAAGGAGGGAAGTGAACGGCAGCCCTTTTCTTTCCATGTCCACTGCTAGCAGACGTGGGCCTGAGTCCCACAAACCTAATTATAGTTTTGCGAGATTAAAGTGCTGCATGCAGAGCTGAATATCTCAGCCATCCTTCTGGTGCAGTACCAGCTGCAGTGACTGTAGAACTGAATGTTTTTTCATTGTCCACACTTTGGCTGACTGTATACACGTGATGTAAATACCACAATAAACACACAATATGAAGCATGTAAAGAATTCTAATATCTTAAAAAACGTATCAGCTTTCAAGAGGTTGAAGGTTGGACTTTTCTTTTGACTGAGACTGCTGACCCGGCTGAGTTCCCCAGAGACTCTCAGTTCAAAGCTCTCTGCTATCGGCTGCAGCATCAGCGGTCTGCTCAGAGCTGAGGCTTACATGCTAGTAAACAGACATTCTGAGAGCAAACAGGAAGGCCCACTGAGCGCCGATTCAGCAGCAGATACAGCACATAGTCTACATTACATTCAGGTAGAGCTATCATTAGGCACCATTAGCAGTATAGTCTTTGTGTTATAATCAGTCCATGTAAGTGGTATATGAGAGTATAACACAGCAGTCGGCCCTGTGGCTATTTGTTCTATTATAGATAAATAAATTTCAGTATAATCCAGTTTTCTGCTCATTTCCTGAATTTCTTTACGTCCTCTTGGCATGTCAGACTATTTATGTCTCTGAAATTTAATTAGGCTCCATTTGTATACAGTCCGAACTTTACTTTCCATTTAATTTTGATGGATTACAGCCGGCAGTCCTTTGGCTGTGACTGACAGAATAGTGATGAAAAACGCAGCCAGAAATTGTGTGTGTTTGATGTCAGTGGCAAGGACCCACACACTAATACAATGAATAAACCACCGTCCACATTGGTCCACAGCAGGGTTTAGGTGGAGGAGACGGAGAAGGTCACCAGCTACATCCTGTCTCTTATTATGTTTTTACTTTTTAAAATACATTTTAAATAAATTACCAATGTTTGTACAGAATATTAATTGTTGAAATTCATTTTAGAGCAAAACCTTGCTGAAATGCAAGAACGTTTTGCTAGCCGTGGCTAACAGCAGTTAACACCGCACAACTGGCTACCGCTACGTATGATGCTAGTGTGGAGGAGCCAACCAGTAACACAATGGTAGCCATAGAATGCAATGCTTACTATTATTATTGACGTGTATTATTTACCTTTACATGTCAGTTGAGATCCACAAGGAAACCTCTGGTTTAAAGGACTAACTTCCCCTGTGAGCCATGATCCTAAAAGTACATACTGGAGTTCAGCTGGTGCACTCGGACTCTGACATTAATTACAATCCCCTCCTCCTCTTTGGTGCCCTGGGCATTTCAGCTTATACACCTGACTGAATGTGTTTGAGTGTTTGTGTAGTTTGTTCATTCCCTCCCTCTTCCGCCCTTTCCTCAGCTCCATATGTGTCTCATTTTGTCATTTCCCATTACACACACACAGGATACAGTGTCAGGTCTGCATCCCCCTTTCATTCTGCTAATTGAATATGAAATGAGTGGGGTGGGTCTCACTCATATGTGTGCTGTGTTATTCTGATTGGTTTCAGGTGGTTGTGTGTGTGTCTCAGTGTTACCCAATAACACACCTGGTCCGCATGTGGCTTGGACTGGTCACCCTGCTCCTTATATAATAAAAAAAAGGAGAGACACAGTAGACACGTAGGTCATTTATGGCATGTTGAATGGCTGCTTCTGCTAAAGCGTGACATAAACTGATGCTTTATAACCCAGTCAGACTTCTGCAATCAATCCCAATCCCACTCCAGCCAGATTGGGGCCGAATCGGCTAGGTCCACCTCTCGGAGGTGGGTTGAGCCGGATTCGCTGAAGTCTGGTTAAGGTCTGAAAGCAAATTGACACGACTTGGCCACAGCTCGGAGCTCAGAGCGGAGGCTCTCTTCTGGGATGCTTCAGTTAAAGTCTGGACAATGCCTGAAGGGCACTGGATGTGTAAAAGTGGCTTTTGGAGGAAATTCTTTTTCCACCACTGCCATGGATCAGAGCCGAGGATCATGGATGTAACATGTAAACAGATTCAACGTGTTTTTCCCTTCCTCAGACCAGAAATCAGAGGACCTGATGTTTCATGAGCACACTCTGAGGATTCTTAAATGCTTCCCTCCTTGTGGCAAATTTCAATTAATCAATTCACAGGAAGCCACCTTTGACCTCCATCCATTAAATTCTCCCTCCAGAGTCTGCAGTGGCTTTTAAGGAATGCAGGACAGAGTGTGGTAGCACACAAGAGGCTGTGTGTATTCCTACACAAACCATCACAGGGAAATCCTGTTTGATGTAATACAGGACCGTTTGGTTGACTGCATAGTGGAGGGCTTTGAGACTCAGATTGGTATGCTTTATAATTCAGACTTGGCACAAGTCTGCAAATTTAGTGTTTCCATGACGATGATGAGGAGAAAGTGGCAGAAAAACAGTCGGTAAGCAACATGTTGGAATTTTTTTTAAATGTGATGTCCCATTCAGAGTACATTCAAGTGAAAGGTGATGCTTGCAACAGCCCAACAGGACGTGAACCTCGGCCTCCTTGGAGAGACATTTAATACCCACAATCCACTTCTCTCCTCTTTCTGTGGAGGTTTATAATTTGAACTGCACTCGGAGCAGAACACTCCCAGGGCTCATTAAAGCCCCTGGACTTTGCAGGACTATGTTCATGCAAACGCCTGTCTGTATCAACAGATGCAGCTACACAGGCTGTGTAACAGTTCAGCTGCCAAGACAAGGGTGACCTACAAGTATTCTGATTCAGTTTGCAATTATCAAGCTCTAGTTCACTCTCATAGCTCGACATCAATCTCTGCCTGGGGCAGGGAGGCAAGTGGAATGTTTCCAGACTTTATTCATACCAAGGCTGGGCGATATGTTGACTGTCATTCCATAATTCAACAATTCTCAATATATTATTGCACTTGGCAGCGCACACGTGTGCTGAGGTAACATGCAATGGACAGTTCACACTGGAAAGACTCAGGTCATGTGAATGTCTCCACATGCATCCTCTGAATAATGAAGGTCGCAACATCACAGTTAAAAGTGGATGTTCAAGTCGGTTTATGAATGACGAGGCTTTTTTAGTTGCAAGTTTAATCCAGGAGAGGATTAAAATAGTCAAGTAAAAAAGGGAAAAACCAGCACTCCCAAACAACAAGAAGCCTTGATGGACTCAGCCAGTTACTGATGGATCCCATTGTGCTAGTTCTTTTTTTAAATGCCTGTGAACCAAAAGCTGCCAGAGAGAAAGGAAAACAGAAAAAATCATACTATGGGTTGAGGCTTAGGTCATAATGAATAGGGTATTTATTCTCTTTGTTTAATAGCAAGAGTTTATTTCCCCCATTGATGGTTTGCCAGCTGTTTTTGAGCCCATTGATAAACTGAATTAATTGATAAAACTGATGTAAAAGGTTTCATTTAATGCCAAACTACACCATTATGTTTATGCTCTCCTTTATATAAACACACACAGGAAACTGGCTGGCAGGAAACCCAGAGTAATGTTACATTTAAGTAGATGGGGGTGCATTGGAATTCCTCTCCTTATCGTCCCAGCAGCTGGCTCCCAGTCATGAGCGTGGCCGCTATTTCCAGATTGTTTGTCTTAGTTTGAAATAGGATTTTTTTTTCCCGGCCATTCACAGCGTGCTGGTGGCGACTGGCACTACAGAAGACACAGCTTTGTGTTGTTGTTAAGGTGTTGTCAGAATAATGACGCTCATTGAGGTTTGGTGTTTGTTCTCAAGGATTCTGCAGGTGATAGAGTATTTTGTCACTTCAACAAGCTTTAGGGCTACAGCTCAGGATATAAAACCAGTTATGTAATGTCTCCAGTGACTGTGGGAGAGCTTTGTCAAGGCTGAGAAAGTTATTCAAGTGGCATCCCTGGAGCGAGCATCTGACCTCGGAGCAAAAGTGTGCTCCAGTGTGTAGTTTGCTCAGGGCAAACATTAGCCACACTGCTAACCGCGAATAGCAACTAGCTGCTTGCTATGACCCCGGGACTCAGGATTCCTTGCAGCCTGTGTCATAAGTGTATCCTGTATCATAACTTGTACCTGCCACAATGAAACTTGGAAGCACTATCGAGCTGTCCAATAATGTATAAGTCTGGTTATGCTGGGCTTGTGATTTCAGTTCTGGTGCTTCATTGGCTACTCTGTCAGATATTTTTTGTTAACAGAGAAGGGGGACGTGTTATGATTTTTGCATGTAGATGAATTCAGTGGGAAACTGCTGCTATGCTGTGAATGTGTTTTGGAATGTTAATAATGAGCCCTCCAGCGTTCAGTTTACTAAATTCATTAGGTTGTGGTTAATGCTTTGTGTAAATCAGAGCTGCTGTCAAGGAGCATTTTTTAACTTCTTCTGGATTTTGGTTGGATAGACAAGAAAGAAAAGGAAGGTGTTTTGTTTTGTTGCTGGAGTAGGGCTACTTTGCAGTATTTGTGCTATTTACACTCATCCAAAGATAAAACTAGCACCAGCCATGATTCGTTTAATACTCAACATTCACATTTGATCTTGATTTAGAATGAACAGCTTCCTCGCTGTGACAAAAGTTTATTCATTTTATTTTTAAAAAAAGTAATGAAATGTTAGATGAGGCTCTCCGGTGTCACGTCCCCCATACCTCCTGAAACCTGAGCTATGAAAACAACACACAAACACACCGTCAAGTCACAGATAAGGGATGCATCAGCATGAGGTCTGAGATCTCAGCAGGGACCACATGTGGGCCAGCTGTGGGGAGTTACTCCGAGCCCTAGGTGGTATCTGTGTGTCTGAGAGTGGTGGAAGAATAATAAAGCTGAGATGGGGGCTTAAAACAACACACAGAGAGGCTGTCACTCACCCAGTGGCAGGCAACATGTTGGATGGAACTGGAGCTACCTCCTGCAAATCACATCAGTTCTTTTGATTTCTTTCAGCCCCTGATGGTCAAATAGAGCTTGAAACCACCAGTAGTTACACCCAGCTCTGCACACATTCCTGCTGCGTGTGTGTGTCCTCGCCAAATGACATGCTAAGAATTCAAAACATCATCATATCCAAACCACACATCCATCTCAAAGACGACAAACAACAAAAAACAAACAGCATAAGAATTCTGCATTTATTAAGTTCCCTGAGTCCTCAGTGATGGTGAGACGGATGTGGTGCAAATGTGCAGTAAAATGTGGCCAGCTGGTGGCCATGTAGGAGCCAGACAAGATGCAGGAGCATCGTTTCAGTGTGGAGTGAGAGAGCTGTCTGTGCTGTGATGGAAAACACTGCTGTGCTTTGTGTGGAGTGGAAAAAGAATGAAAGAGATCAATAAAAAACAAAATCACGCAATGTTTTCGAGACCGATTGAGATGTCCGGAAAGTGGAATCATCAACGGGAAACGACTTCTGGTTAAGGGTATGACAGTCAAACAGCTTTGGTGGTCTGGACTTGTTGGTTGGTTGTATATTTCATCACAACTACTTCATTTTACAACTAAAAAAGTTGAGAAAGTTAAGAAAATGATGAAATCTTTACTGCTCTGAAGCTCTTGAACTTCCCTCTGTTGATGTATTGCAGACCTTTGGTATTTGATTTTTCTCTCTTATGCCTCTAAGAGGAAAGAAAATTACCTTAACCTTTAGAACCCCCACTGAAAATGTCTGTTTTTTGAAATAATACAAGAAAATGTCTGACTGAACTTTCCAATGGGTCTTAAAAAACACCATTGAGATGTTCATGTTTGACTCACATTCGGCAAAAAAACAGTTTTTGTCTTCTTTTTGCGTTTGGTTGGCTTTTTACAGGGTTTTCTTTTCCAAGACATGTTTGAGCTTTCTCTTTCCTTGTAGCCATGATTGTGCTGCTCCCATTGAGGTTCAGACCTTTATATTGCACACTGACTCAAAATGGGAAATATGCTGTTCTATCCAACCAAGTATAGCATTAAAACATATAAATACCTGTATTTTCAATACAAATAGCAACACAAAGTGATGTGCACATACTGTACATCTGCTACTGTTGCAGACAGTTCTTTGTAGAGTACAAAGAACTGTAATGTGTTGAAGGGTCTTTGCTACCCGGTCCTTCATTCCAGCCACTCGGAGTGCAACAATGTGGTTGAGAAGGGAGTTCTTGTTCCCGGTGTGTGTATGCAGAGCCAGAATGGGGCCAGTGCTCATTAGCAGCCAGCCAGGGGCCTCATACTGTACATGACTGAATAGCCTCCATCATCCCTCCCCTCCTCTAATTATTATGTCACCTGCCATTGTTTGTGGGAAATCAGTGTGTGAGTGAGAGAGAGAGAGAAAGAGAGAGAGAGAGAGAAAGTGAGAGTGAGAGAGTTCATTTGTTCTCAGTTCATTTGGGTCAAAATGTGCACCAGTAGAGGCCCAATAATAATGTACGATACGGATTTAGACATGTTGAGATAGAGATGAAGTGAGTCAGGCTGCTCCCCGAACCCAATGACCTTCACACAGCCACTTAAATATACATATATATTTATCGTCTGTCAGTTTTACTCTTAATTATGCATGCAGACTCTCCACATCACACACAGTGGAAGCCTGCTCTTCTTTAGAGCTTCAAAGATGAGGGTAACAGGCCCAGTGATAGAATCCAGAAGCCCCCAGTGTCAGGCGGCGCACACAAAACGTGAATGCAGTCATGAACGTACTGATAAGCGGGTGTTATGGTTTTCATCCGCCTGCGTTAGACCTGTCAAGTGCATTCACTTTCTTTTAAGTCTCATAATGCCTGCCAGCAGTGGTCATTTTTGGAGGCTTTAACAAAGGGGACTGCTGGCTGCTGGCTGCTGGCTGTTGGGGGCACCCAGGCCTGGAAGAGGGAGTTCCAAAGAAGGAAAGACACAGCAGGATTCAGTTATGTTCTCAACCCCATCCACTTGTGTGAAATAATATATCACTTTTGTACATGGGACTGACATCTATATAGATTAAAAACATGTTTATACCTAAGCAGTAATCTCTGAGTCTGAGAAATGAAACAAACGTTTGTGCACTAGGAAGATGATGAAGGGTTTTCCTGCCTGCTGTCTGTCCCCTCATCTCACTCATCTGTGAGCACAGTGTCTCAGCAAAAGTTTAGATTGATTTAATTTTGCTGGTTAAAGCTCACACTCACAGTGACCTCATGTCCGTCCCGTTCTTGAGAACACCACATATCTGGACTGCCTGCAGGGAATTTCATTACATTGGGTGGACAAAGGTCACCGTGACATCATGTCTGTCCCAAAATCAGTACTCATGTGGAAATGATAGAGTCGTTAGGGGGTAAGATCTCATTGACACATACAGAATTCATTCTGTTTTGTTTCGGTAATGTGAGTGCTGTTCTTTAGACTGGATTACAGCATAGTATGTTCACAAGTGCACAATTAAAACTATTTGGTCAGGGCTGTTTTTAACCCTTTCCTGGTCAGGATGGGCGGGCTGTGTGTGAGATATTGGAGGAGCTTTACCCTGAGATCAAACAGAATTAAGAGAGATCCACTGTATCTTTCCACTTCACGGTGGAAGATTACAGCTCAGCATCACTGTGTTGAGGTTTTGTGAAGCAGTTTGTTGACAGCACACTGAGTCGAGTCACTGCCTGGAACCCTGGAACAAGGAGCTGTGGTTATGGAGCGCTGCTGAGCCAGTAAGCATTAGATTCACAGTTAAAATTAAGGATTTGTACATTGCAGTACAACAAGTAATGTTTTCACAAATGTGAAATCATCACAGCAAATGATTGTTAATGCTCACAAAGCAGGAGAAGGTCTACAAGTTTATCAAGAGCTAAGATTCAAGAACTGCTGTGAGAGGTTTTATCAAGAAGTTCAAAGAGAGTCAAATAGAACCAGACTGTCAGAGGCAGGAGAAGAAACATGTGGAAGGTTCTGGAAAGAAAACCCATGAGAGATGAGTCTAAAGAGCCGAGAACAGCTGCAGAGACACCAGTGAAGGATTGAACCAGGTCTGGACCTGAAGAGTCAGAGAAGACCGTCACCAGAGTCCTGCACAGGAATGGACTGCCAGACTGCAGAGAAGACACCTCCAAACCAGACTGAAGTCTGCTAGAGACCACCTGGAGACAGAGCACACAGACTGAAGTCTGCTAGAGACCACCTGGAGACAGCACACAGACTGAAGTCTGCTAGAGACCACCTGGAGACAGAACACACAGACTGAAGCCTGCTAGAGACCACCTGGAGACAGAACACACAGACTGAAGCCTGCTAGAGACCACCTGGAGACAGAGCACACAGACTGAAGCCTGCTAGAGACCACCTGGAGACAGAACACACAGACTGAAGCCTGCTAGAGACCACCTGGAGACAGAGCACACAGACTGAAGTCTGCTAGAGACCACCTGGAGACAGCACACAGACTGAAGTCTGCTAGAGACCACCTGGAGACAGAGCACACAGACTGGACGTCATTTGTTCAGATGAAGCTAAACTAGAGCTCTGTGCTCACAGAGACGTTGTCTTCATGTGGAGACAGAAAGGTTATGTAACCATGGCACACAACCTACATTAAAAGCTTAAGCAAGATATTTCCTCAAAATAAAAAAGGTAGAGCTTCTGTGTGTGCATCCTTTGCGTCCGATTGTCCTTGGATATGAGTGGGTCCCATGTGACCATGAATCATAAGCTAACACCATCACTGTATTAATGCTATGGACCGATCTCATGTTCTTATAGAATAACCCTGTTAACCTGGTGCTTCTTCTCTCTGTAGATCCCTCCTGTTGCCACCATGCTGCCGAGTCCTCGTCTTGCAAAGAAGCTTGTGACCAGGTATGAACACACACTTATGCACAACCACACACTGACACACACACACACAAGCAAGCCCACTCCTCAGTCCATTATAGTCGGCCCATGAATAGAGGTTTTTGAAGGGGAGTTGTATAAAGTTTTTTGTCTCTTTGCTCTTTGAAGTGCAGCATGAAAGTTCGGTCTCACCCTGTTTCAATTGGGAGCAGGTGACACTCTCTTTCTCTCTCTCTTTCTGCCTGTGTCTCTCTGAAGCTCTCATGTCTTTCTTTAACGTGAAAGAGACATGAAGGATACGTGAAAGAGGCTTTTCTCTGGAAGCCACAAACAGCCTGAGAGTTCCTGCTTTTAAGGGGGGGGGCTAAAGAGGGAACCTCATATTGTTGGCATCACAGTTTTAACAGAAAAAAATACTTTTAAGTAAAAGATGGGGATGAAGGAAGAGCAGAAAGCAACTAAAATTATGGGAAAAGTAGAGAAAGATAATGGTCTTTCAGGGGTGTAATGGCCATTGGAGGCTGTGGTTAAGGTCTTGAGTGAGTGTGGGTAGTAGTGTTGCGGTGTCGGGGTGGGTATCAGACACACGTTGTAATCACCAGGACCATTTTAGCTCTAATGGAAGCTGGCTTGTGCCTGGTTACACCCAGAAAATGAGCTGTTCTTCAAAGCTTCGGGTGGTTATAAATAGATGATTAATAAACTTTACTAAAGAACTTAAACGGCTCCCTGTTTCAGTGCTGGTCTGGTGCCTTTTATAGAGTTTACCTCACCTGGACAATGAACTAGTGGTATTGCTTTGGGGTATAACATTATGACGAGATGACAGAAATTATAGATCTGGGTTCAGGGTTTAATGTTATTATAGTATTTCAGTATCCTGGCAGATCTGTGTGAATTCACTTCAGCTTGGATGAGAGAAGAAACTGAGCAAAAGTAGTCATTGCAAAATAGCAGAAAAAAGGAAAAAAGGATATATAAATAGTATTTTTCTTCACTTTAAATAGTCCAAAGCCTGTGGCTTTATGGGAGAAGGGGAAACACAGTGTGGTAAAATTGTTACTTGGACATCATCTCTCAAATTCATTTTAGTCCTGGTATTGTACAAACACATTTTTTTTTATCTTATCTTAAGAGAGGCTCCAAAAGTGAGTCAGTTCCCACAGACTGTCATGTGAAAATGTTTGTCTCTATACATTCTCAGTATTGTGAAGTGATATGATGCTAAAAGCTAAAAGTCTCAGTTACTTTGCTGCAGATCTTTTATATTCTTGTCAATCAGCTCCTGTGTAATCATGCATGATGCTAGCAGTTTAGCAAAATTTTTAGGCAATTTTGGGGTAACGATAGTCAGGGACAAGCAGAAATTGACGACTTGGTTCTGCCTTTACATATATATATATATTTAGGTCTGCAAATGTAAATAAATCTAAACCCACACCGTCCAGAAAATCAGATTACCGTATTTCAATCATGAGAGACTCAGCGAACTGAATGAGAAAGATTTATTAAGTACAAAGTTTGAATGTGCATTGGCGTCCTAGACCCCATCGTGAAGACCACATCCGGAAAGGGGGGAAAACGCAAGAGGAGAGGCTGCTGGATCAGAAGATCCCCCCGGGGTCTAGACCTGGTGGTGGTGGAGAGCTGGAGGGCAGAAGATAGGAGGCCTTACTGGCGTGGATCTGGTGGTGCTTGGGGTGGAGGAGGGTTGCCGGGTTCGATCAGAAGACAGCTGGAGAAGAGACGAAGACTTTTAAATTTCGTGCTAAGCTGTGATTGGTCAGGAGAGGGATGGAAAGCGACAGCTGATTGGTGAGGGAGGTGCTTTCTATTAAGCACCTGACTAAGAGAGCGGAAGAGAGGGGGAGCAGAGGAGTGAGGGATAGAGGGAGAAAGATTAGGAAGCGGATAGGGATAAATGGTGAATGATGGGAAACAGAGTCTTCCTGATTGAACTTACGCTGAGAGCTACATTTCCCAGAGTATAGGTTGCACCGGAGTATACGCCGCACCAGCCAAAACATGCGTAATGAAGAAGAAAAAAACCATAGAAAAGTCGCACCGGACTATTAGTCGCACCACCGGGCCAGTAAATCACTGCGTTTTTAGAGTAATGTTGCCTCTGAATTCCTCTTAAGTGGGGCGGCTGCAGGGCCACACGCATTTCAACAAGTTGTCACTCAGAAAAATAGCTTCACCGCACAGAAAGTCCTATAATTATCCTGTAAATGAGTAAAAAGGCAGACTACTGTGCACTCACATAGCTGTCTGGAATTAGCGACCTGTCGGCCTATCGGCTCAGCTGCAAGGACATGTTCCATGAACGAGCACGTCACCTATGTTCGTAATGCAAAGTGTGGACGAGGTGGAAGAGAACCGTCAGGAGAGGGACAGAACAGCTGCCATTATATTTGTAATGGGACGTCAGGACACACGGTGGACTACTTGTATATTTTGTCTTATATAAGTCGCACCTGAGTATAAGTGGCATACCCAGCCAAAGGATCAAAAAAAGTGCGACTTACAGTCCGGAAAATACGGTAAGTGTAATGTAAGAATTTTATTAGGAAAATGTACCGAATATGAATGTGGTCAAAGGTTCTTCACAGCAAGAAATCGGTAAGATTTAGTTCAAACTAAACTGCAGTTACAGGCTAACGTATCTTTATTTGATTTTGGCCTTTCCTGCAGTAAAGAAGCTGAATGGCACACTTTTTCCACACCATTTTTCTTGGCTCCACAGTGTTTGATAGGCCCGGCTCCATCTATACTGCAGAAGGAGCCCATTAGCCTGACAGCCAGCACTAATTCACTGTTCACAAAGACTCAGACAGTCTTACAAACAGCCTTGCTTGCTTCGTTGGGTTTCAAAGTTGTTTCTTTTGTTGCTCAATGGTGAGATTTCTCCTTTGATTATGTGCCAACGAATCACTGTCGCTTTGCGATACTGTGGTTTTCTGTCAGCTCATCAGTTACTGGAGGGCGTTTGTAAGAAAAGTTGCTGTCTGAAGTTGTTGTTTGTCATCAGAGATGCATTCCACTGGATCAGTTTTGAAGAAAGCGCTGCAGGAACACCTGATTACAGCCACAGTCTGAACACCTGCTGCCAGGCTGGATACAAATGAAGAAACACACTGTGACACAATGATGAACAAAAACACTGTTACTGTTCAAAGAGAGGCAGCGAGAGGACTGGACATAACCTTAACTGTGGGGGGCAGCAGAAACAACTATTTTACATGTGTTGTGGTATACCTATTGGCAGTAAGCAATTAGCCCCATGCTATTCATGCAAGTCTTAGCTTGACGCTTATGGTTTTGAGGAATTATCCCATTTAAGCTTCTAGTTCAGGCAGTGCACAACAGTTCTATGTGACCAGAAACCAGGTTTACAATAGGCATGGGACCAAAAGCTCTGAGCTAAAAGAGATAACAAGAGTCTGCTGTTGTAGAAATGTCAGTGGTGTTGTTGGGATCCTTTGTTATTTAAATGGACATCATCTGCATAAATATGACCTCAGACATCAGAACTGCAGTAGATTCTCACACAGATCCTGAATGTAGACACTGAGAACCCAGTCAAGCAGATGAGACAGAAATATTAGACCATGCCACTACCACCACTGTGCTTGGGTTTACTCACCACAGACATAATAATATAGACAGAGAGTCACATCTCGTTCTTCATGCTCCCTTCATTGTCCCCATGTCTCACAGTGTGACAGCTTCTGGTTCAAATCAAAGTACGTATTCAGATTGAAGAAGCTGACAAACATCAACACTGCTGATGCTTGTTTGCTGTTAACGGTTTTATTTTCTCAGACAGACAGGAGCTTCTTCCCACACTGCTTTGCAGAAATGAAAATAATGACACTGTGACGACAAACCACCAAACATCTTTGGTACTTTTTTGTCTGGTGATTTTCACCGATGGAGTTTTCAATCGCTGTGACGTCTAATAACCGCCAATGAAAAAAATCCACAAAAATAAGGAGTTCTCTTCCAGCAGTGAGAGTGTGTGAAGCTGTAAATCTCACTCACCCTGTTTCATGACTTCACACTTCAGCCAGAGACTGCTGGCAGTGGCTTCATTCTCCCAGGCTCTCGCCTTGTATGTTCACACAACACTTGGCTCAGTGTGTGTGTGTGTGTTGATGCTCACCACAGAGTTTATGGATGTCTGAATAAGCATATCTCAGAAATGTATTATCCATCAGTTTCCCATGGCCTCGACACATTCCTCTGTGCAGAGAAACAGGGCAGGGTGAGGCCAAAGGTGCAACAACAGCATTTTTACTGCATCATATTCCTCAAGATATTCCTGAAGCGGGAGGTCAACCACTGCGACTCGAGGATCATCCAACATCTGGCTGTCTTTATATAACTGATTAATATAATAAAATATACTAATTCTGTGTTGTTGCTTTTGTCCCACAGCTCGCCACTATAAAGAGTGAGTCACGCCTGAAACATCTCCTCCAGAGATTACCCAGTTACTGTCCAGAGTCTATGGTGAGTTCTTTTTCATCTTCATGCACCTTTTTTGTCGGGCCTTTCTGTGGGGAGTTTGTACATTCTCTCCGGGTACTCCGGCTTCCTCCCACATTCTAAAGACGTGCTTGTTAGGTTAGTTGGTCGCTCTAGATTGCCCGTAAGTGTGCGTGTGAGTGGTTGTCTGTCTGTGTGTTGCCCTGCGATGGACTGGTGACCCGACCCTGGGTGTACCCCGCCTCTCACCTGTAGTTAGCTGGAATAGGCTCCAGCCCCCCATGACCCTGCACTGCAGGACAAAGCGGGTTAATAGATAATGGATGGATGGATGGGGAGGGATTTTACAGAGTGATGGGTAGGTTGGCCAGGCTACCTTTTTTGGCATTAAATAATACATTTAAAAGGTTATGAGACTAAAGAGCATGATTACACAATAAAAAAGACACAAAATCCATCAAAAAGGGCAGCAGTGGCTCAGTGGTGAGCAGGGTTGTCCAATAACCGGAAGGTCGGCGGTTCGACCCCAGCTCCTCCCTAGTCATTGTTGTGTGTCCTTGGGCAAGGCACTTTACCCGCATTGCCTCCAGTGCACTCACTGGTGTATGAATGCGTATGAATGAATCGGCGGTGGTCGGAGAGGCCGTAGGTGCACCTTGGCAGCCACGTCTCCATCAGTCTCCCCCTGGGGAGCTGTGGCTACCACTGGTAGCTTACCACTGCCACTGTGTGAATGTGGTGTGAAAGAATAATGCATCTCAATGTAAGCGCTTTGAGTGCCTGCCCAACAGAGCAGAAAAGCGCAATATAAGACCAATGCATTATTATTATTATTATTATTAAAAAGCAAAATATATAAGTTTAAATAGCAATATTTATTATTTTTTCTGTCTTTAGGAGACTTAGTGTGGCATTATATGGCAGCTTGTCATGTAATTTCATGTGTTATTCATAAAAAAACACAGTACAGTAATGAAAGAAACACCAGCAGCAGCAGTGGTGTAGCTGACACACTACCAGTGAGAAGTGCTGTCGATTTGACTCTTATTAAACAGACTGTTCTGGTGTCTTGTTGCCGATGGTGATGGTAATCTCCTGGCGAGCGTAAAGACAGAATGGTCACAAACTCTCTCATTAGACTTATGCAGGAAGTAGGTTGTGGTTACCGGAGTGCTGCAGCACCTGCCTAAACCACACACACACACACACACACACACACACACACTCAGGCTTCACACACGTTGGCTCAGTCTCTCCTCCTAATAGCTAATTACAAAGCAGTGAGGCTGGTTTGCTGCTCTGTATCAGATCCACACCAATAATTAAACAGCCTCGAATGTTTGCTCTCATTTTGTCCCGAGCTAAAATAAAAAATGTTTCATCTGTATTCCAAGAGAATAATTTAAACCCATCAGGTGCTGCGCTGCAGCATCATTCTTCTTGTCATGGTGGATCCTTATTGGCCCCCTGCTTCATCACAAATCACGTTTATGCTTCATGTAAAGAAACTGTTACTCCCTCATAAATGATGCTGATGCCAGCTGACGGGAGCGTTTGTTCTCCGGCCAAAAGGCGCGGGCAGAGTGTTAAGAGTGACGTGTGAGGTTTACACCACGTGCTGTCCTGTAATAACAGGGGAGCATGGAAGGGTTTTTTATTTCTACCTCATGTCTACGTGTTTGACTCTCTGTTCTATTGACACTGAGCAGAGGAGACAGGCGCACTTGTTTGTGTTGATTAATTCAACATTTCACCACAAGCCTGATGGGAGTTTCCTCTGAACCATGTTTTCCTGTTTTTATATCTGTGTGGAATGCACTGTTTGTTTTCTGTAGAGTCAGAGGAATGTTTCAAACCTCTCCAACGTCTGATTTTGTTGCTGCACAGAATTTAATGATTTGTCCCAAACTCCAGCTTTAATGGCTTCTCATTGCATAACCCAAACTTTCAAGTCTGAATAGTCACATTATGTATTGGATGAAGGACCCTGGTTCTCCACCCTCACACCCTACATTCTGTTGCAGCCTTTAGCCCAGGTTATAGGGGGAAACCTGCATGGGTGGTCCTCTGGATCTGAGGATAAAACATTTACTAAACCTCACATCTCTGAAGTCAGACTATTATCAGCAAGACGTTGCACGTCCGCCTTAAACACGAAATATCATCCATGGGCCAATAAGAGAAGATATTCTATCATCTGCCAGGAGTTCAACAAATCATGGAATTGGACATATTCAGGATCATGCAGCCCTGCTAAGTCCTGGTCCCTCTAAAAGCAGACATGCACTACCCAGCCTCCTTAGGGAGTCTTCATGATGGGACAGTAAGGATCCTTACCCCAGTCCTGGAGCATCATCCTGCTGGCAACCTCCCAGGAAGCCCCCGGCTAGCTTACTACCTTTGGGCCTGAATACATGTCCCTCAGCAGACTTCTTCCTCCTTTAAACAAACCCAATTATAGCTATTTAATGGACTAGCTTTAACCGTTCTTCCTCATTATAGTGCATCAACATCATCATCAAATGTCAACTTTTTAACTTTTTTTATAAAGTAAACACTCTCTGACTGGAAACTCTTTAGGTATTAGCTCCTAGCCTTATGAATGAAGTGGTGTGTGAGAAATAACATTCTGAGCATTTTGACTTAAAGAATAAAGAAGTTTGTCTCTGTAAAAGCCATTAACTAACCTCTGACTTTATTTTCTAGAATGAACTTTGGACGTGCATCAACTCTACACTTCCAGGTGAGGCAGTGTGTAACCTGGATATGATCAGGTTTACATTACTTCATTCATTTCATTTACCTGTACTCCTTTACAAGCAGCAGAGAAATCAAGCCCATGCAGTAGTGTTCAAAATTGCAGTACACCCCACAGCCTCTAGGGGCTGACTCCAACCTGACACAATCCCCGTAGGTTCCCATAAAATAAGCATGTTTACAGCCTGGTACAAAATCAGATTGGTCTCTATTTATAATTTTCCTTTGTGTAAATGTACAGGGGAGGAATTTATGTAACTCACTTGTTTTATTTATGTTAAATTACACATAATTATGGGCATGACTGGGAGTGACAGGCTGACTCTCATTGTCGGCATCCTGCTGCCAGCTCTTTATCTGCATCCGGAGTCGACTCAAAGCGGCTCTTCAGAAACCTATGAGAGACACTGTGGACACTTTGTCCATGGTTGTAGTATACGGTCTCTGGTCCTTGTATGAAAGTCGGTAGTGAAGCTGTTAAAGCTGTGAGGACAGCTGGCCCCGACCAGAGCACAGTAAAGCAGAAAGCAGGCAGCGGATCAAAGGCCCGAGCCCTGCTGCCTGTGCTCGGAACAAATCTACCTGTCAGAGGCGTAATGGCCTCCAGATTGGGAGGCATTGTTATTTGTACCGTTTTGAACCTGCTAAACGCTGGCGTCCAGACAGCCCTGGGAGTCTGCAAAGATTTAACCTGTTAAGGGAAGAAGGCCTCCCTCAGATCCTCTCAGACTGTGAGATATCATCGATTCTCTGATCTTCACTGCATTCCTGCGGCTTTTGTGGATTTACTCTGTTGGTGTAACCTCTTCTCCTCAACATGCTAGCTTTACTTAATGAGATCCGTCACTTCTCCCAGTGCATGTCCACAGCTCAACACAGATGAAGCAAATAACACTGATTATTATCTCAGATGTGAATGAATTAGGACCCAAATATTAGCAGTGGATACCTCTAGCTAACCCCCATAAAACACACATAACACACACAGTGTGCTGTTTGGTCTGTCTCCAGGAGTGTCCAGGAAGTCAGACAGCTGGGTGGGGCTCGGGTGCTGTGAGCTGGCTATTTCAGCCGAGTGTCGCAGGGAATGCAGACAGGTGAGATGCTGCACATCTTTCTGTTAAACCTTTGGACCTCAAAGCAGTTTCTGAGCATTCTGCATGACTCACAGAAGTTTTGTCATGTGACTGATGTGCTGTGGCGTGCAGAATGTTTTTTTGTTTTTACAGGTTTATGATAACTGTGTATTTTGTGCATATTTTTTAATGAAACATGTGGAAAAAAACAGGCGATTTCAAGCCTAAATGTGTCATGTTTTCCAATGACACGTGGTGCATTCATGGAACATGGGAATGTTTAGTCAGACAAATCTGCTTGCTTTATCCTGTACTTTTGAGGAATTTTAAGTTTATTTTTCGAAAAATATGCTTTCCAGCTTTACTGTAGGTCCACCTCCACCTTTTCCTGTTTTGACTTCATTTTCAATTTCTTCATAGGCATCATCTAAAAATGACATAACAAAAGTGTGCAAAAAATCAACAGAGGTAAGTCCGAATGATTCAGAGAAGTGTCTCTTAAATCAGTGCCTGCGGCGGCCAGTAGCACTACAGCTTCTCCTCTTTGTCGTTCTAGAACTCCCTCTACAGCTGCATCACCAAAAATGAAAGTAAGTCCCTCCGTCTCAAACACACCAGACCAGCGACGACGCCAACCACAACAAACACCAAGCTCATCTCTGTCCAGCTAATACATAAATAAACCCCATGAAAACATGTTTGTGTTCCTTCTCTTCATCTGTCTCACTGTTGTCGCACAACACACAAAAGTGAGTCATTTCCTGTCGAGAGGCTGGTTGTTTGTCAGACCACTTCACCCAGAATGATGAAATCCCTCTCGAGGTATCAGTTCTGGAGCTGATTAG